>NC_135666.1:18322810-18924844 GCF_964188315.1 Podarcis muralis | reverse complement strand
AAACATTTTTTTCTGAAATTGGCAGGTTAGAACACCATATTGATCAAACAATTGAGATATTGAAAAAGCAAGCTGAAGACGGAATGAGAAAATTGGAAAGCAAGTTGGATGCTCTGGAAAATAATCATTAATTATAACAAGGTGCAAAAGGATCTGTTAGAAAAACAAAACCAATAGTCTGTCACGTTAGACATGCAAGAGCAATTATTAAATAAATTAACTGTGCAAGTTTACAATTTGGAAAATAAAGCCAGGAGAAACAACTTGGTAGTGGAAGGAAGTTTTCCCTGCATGTTGCTGACCTATAAGAGCATAGAGATGGAAAGTGGCTATTGGTTTCATTCACATCTATTTCAAAGCATCTATATGTCACCATATTGAATAAAAATATATGTATTAAAAAGGCAATGTGATTTTGGAATGCATCCGTTGACAATAAGAGTGGAGTAATTCAGAGCATGGAGAAAATGGCCTACCAGATCCTTTATAATCTACCACCTATCTCTAGAAACAGTCCCTTTCCTTCTTTAATGACAAATTCCAATGGATCCTTCCAGAATTCACTGCATTTAATGTAAGCTAAGCAGCATATTTATTCAGCATTCTACCTATAAATGACCACTGATACAAATCTCTAAAGTTTCCACATGGCTTCATAAGTCTCTCCTTGTGTTCAGATCTGATAAGAGCCTCTAGAATTTCCTACCCATTGCAATCAGTCCAGAGTCGTCATGTTCAACAGAAATTGCCTATGTTATCGTATTTTAGAAAGGCTAGTAAGGTTTGTTTGAAGCAATCCCCTGATCCCTCTTCATGAATAAAGTACAATGATACTTTAAACGTTCTGCATTTGTCAGGAGGGCATTTCTATACACTGGATTCTCACAGTAAAACAAACATCTATATTGGAACATCTATATAGTTCTCCCTGTCTCTCTCATCCTGGATTTATAAAGAAAGATTTAAAAATGAATGGTCAGTGCCACAGGTGTGACTGAGTTATATAAAAGCTTTCCTAAATATGGTTTATAACCTCAGTGAGAAGGCAAGATTTAGAATCGGGTTGGTCTATACAGCAGAATTTGGGGGCCCAATTATCCCCCTTCCTCACTGAATCTCTAGGACCAAAGTAATTTGGTTTACACAGCTTTGGATGCAGAACTATCAGCCCCTTTACCTCTCACATGGTATTTAACAGAAAAATAATAGCTTTAGTATAATAACAGAGTTGTAATAGTAACAATTGTATTACTAGAACAGTTTTAAAAGATATATGTAGATCAGTGAAACTAGTGTCTGCCTGGATATTGAGAATAAAAAGCTGAAATTTACAGGTTATGTTCATTTGATGTTGTTTGCAGATGGCACAGCCTTGACAGCACACTCTGGGGAAGGCTCTACAGAGATTCAGCAACTGTTTTGCCCAAGTCTGCATGGAGTTCAGCCTTACCATCAGCCTGGTGGAGACCAACATCCTGGGTCAGGAGCAACACCTCCCTGCCTTCCACCTGCACTGTGTAAGGAACATTTTGGGCACCACATGGCAGGACAGAGTCTCAAACAAAGATGTGCTCTGCCAAGCCATAGTCCCGGAATGTTAGCACTTCAGCCATGGCTACACTGGCTTGCGTCATGTACACAGAATGGAAGATGGATGGATCCCCATGGATGTGCTTTACAGGGAGCTGGCTTCAGGCACCAGGCCTCTTGGCAAACCAACTCTGTGTTATAAAGTTATAAAGTCTGGAAACGTGACATAAAGGCTGGTAACATTAACCCCACTATGTGAGAATCCCTTGCAGATGACCGCAACGCCAGGAGACAAGACAGTCAGGTCATGTATCCACAGTAGTGACCTGAAGAGGAGGAAGGAGCACAGGGAGAAGAAATGCCATTGTGCATTTGCAACACCAAAACCAGATGCCTTCATCTGCCCCAGGTGCAATAAAACATGTCCCTCCCATATTGGTTTCTACAGCCACAATAGGCGCTGTAACTCTCCAACAGTTTGATTTACCCCTGGTGGCACTCTTCCCATTGTCTCTCAAGACAGACAGATGCCAACAGGTTATGTTCATTTGATAGCCACAGTAAACATGCAGACCCCCCTGCCTCCCAAAAGCTTTTAAAATTCTCCCTCTCAGATCCCTTAACACTATTTTGAGTGCAAGAATGTGCAGTTTGGTTCATTAGTTTCAGATATGTATCATTGGCTTCAGAGACAGAAGTTATTTTACCTAAACAGAGAGAAAACGCTATTCTCTAATACAGTGGTACCTCGGGTTAAGTACTTAATTCGTTCCGGAGGTCCGTTCTTAACCTGAAACTGTTCTTAACCTGAAACACCACTTTAGCTAATGGGGCCTCCCACTGCTGCCACGCCGCCGGAGCACGATTTCTGTTCTCATCCTGAAGCAAAGTTCTTAACCTGAAGCACTATTTCTGGGTTAGCGGAGTCTGTAACCTGAAGCGTATGTAACCTGAGGTACCACTGTATGGTGGAATTTCCCCAATCTGGATTTTTGGGGCTATAAATAGGTTTATCATGGCTATAAAATTACAATTCTCACTTTTTTTATTCTAAATGTAAAGGCTGGGACTAAACGTTTGCCAACTGCAGAGACTAATAAAGTCTCTCAGTAACCCTTAGGTGTGCCTAAGGCAGGCATAGGCAAACTCGGACCTCCAGATGTTTGGGGACTACAACTCCCATCATCCCTAGCTAACAGGACCAGTGGTCAGGAATGACTGGAGTTGTAGTTCCAAAACATCTGGAGGGCCGAGTTTGCCTATGCCTGGCCTAAGGCATTCATGGCAGAGACAAGGGTCACATTTACACTGTACATTTAAAGCACTATGATCCCACTTTAAATAGTCATGGCTTCCCCCAAAGCATTCTGGGAGCTGTAGTTTGTGAAGGGTGTTGCTTTTTGTTCAGAGACCCCTATTCCCCTTCTAAACCTACAATTCCCATCTTCAGAGGGAACTCTGCACTCTCAGAGCAAGGAATTAGGAATTAGAAGTATGCATTATGTGGCCACTACAAATCTCTCCTCAATGCTGTTTAATTTAAAGAAACCCAAATGACATGTCTCCATGCAGCTGGATTACTGCCATTCATTTCTGGTCACATTCCACCGATCCAGTTGTTCCTGGCCAATTACTTGTGGCTGAAGCAAGCCTAAAATAAGAACAAAACTTAGCGCATTTTATTTTAAATCCCCATAATGGCAGATCAGATTTATGTGAACTCTTTGGTGAATTGGCTCTTTTATTAGTGGCCTGTTTAATTCAAAATCTCAGCCTTCTACTGAAGATTAATTAAATATTAATCAAAGTCCAGAGCTGTATAAGCTCCTGTTCCATTAACCTAAATGTGACTCCATAGCAAAGCAGCATTGCATCTTTCTTCCTTGGTATTAGAGGAAGCTTTTAGTATTTCTTCTTTATGGTGGAACTTAGACCAAAGGAAGACATGCTATTTGCAATATGTGTTTTAAAGGTCATAATTTTTCGCCTTTCCTTCCCCTCCCCCTAGTTAAAGTTCCTCTTAATCACAATTAAGCTTTCAAGAAACAATTAGCAGAAGCCAAAACTTTTCCTTCACTGATATATTTAAAGGATGTACCCTCTTATTACCAGTCCCGGCAGCGAACTAATTATACAGTGTTAAGGTTCACCTACTGGGATGTAAATTTTGGTTTGAGTTGACACTAAAAAGAAACATCAATTTATTAGGAGATAAAATTTGTTCTGCAGTAATGGAACAGCTGTGTATAGAAATTTACTGCAGCTTAATGTTCTCACGCATAAAGCAATTAGAGTTTTCTGACAAACAGACTTGCTAAGTGTAATGGGTAACACGGAACCATATGCAACAACGTATGTAAGATTGATGTAGTTTACTTTACATGGTAATAGCCTAGTCTCAAAACAACCAATATGCAAAGATGGAACAGTATATATATGCTCCCCCCTCCTGCTTTACAGATCTATGTGAACAAACCTTTTAAAATCTCCACTTCCCTTCACTTTTTGAATGGCGAAGTTTCATCCTGAAGATTTCTGCATGCTTTGGAAGTTTGTGTGTACAGAATTAGCTCCATAATAAAAGGAATACATACAAAAAATGCAGGTCCTATTGGTACTCATTCTTAAATAAAGACTGTGCTGTTGCCATAATATTAGCACCTCAGAAAGGAAGTGCCTAAAGTTCCATATAGTCATAGCCAAAAACTGGGATGACCAGCTACTGAGAGTAGCTTGTCCAAAGTCATCCCAGCTGAAAATTTTCATTTTTGAACAGTCTTTCAACAGGTGTGGGCAAAACAAACCATGTTGTGTATTTATAGAAAGTGTGGTCAGTAGGAAGCTTCCTGAAACATCTTGAGAGCAATGCCATATCACGTCACATCAGTCCTAACACATTCTGAAAAGTATGGCCAGCAGGAAGAAGAGGAAAAACCCCCACTGTCTCCATAGCTTGACTAAAGCAAGCACAAAGCCCACCTCCCAAAATTCAGAGAAGTCCCAGAGAAGGATCAGTTAAGGTGAGACCAATGGAGACTCAGAAAAGCCTTTGTTAATGAAATAGATATTGGAGAGTGACATTATCCTCATGAATAAAGGAATAATTCATGGTCCAGGCATAGGAAGGGAGTTGGTAGGAAGCACAGAGGCAGAAATTACAGGAGAAGACAAGTATGACCAAAGCTGCTGACAGCAGATATGCAAGTGTCTCTTTGGGACATGAAGAAATGTGCTAGTGGTGCAAGCCTATTCACATCAGCTCAGAAGCAAGCCCCACCAACCGCAATAATAGGTGTGTATGGTAAGGTAAAGGTAAAGGGACCCCTGACCATTAGGTCCAGTCGTGGCCGACTCTGGGGTTGTGGCACTCATCTCGCTTTATTGGCCGAGTGAGCCGGTGTACAGCTTCCGGGTCATGTGGCCAGCATGACTAAGCCGCTTCTGGCGAACCAGAGCAGCACATGGAAATGCCGTTTACCTTCCCGCCGGAGCGGTACCTATTTATCTACTTGTACTTTGATGTGCTTTCGAACTGCTAGGTTGGCAGGAGCAGGGACCGAGCAACAGGAGCTCACCCCGTCGCGGGGATTCAAACCACTGACCTTCTGATCGGCAAGTCCTAGGTTCTGTGGTTTAACCCACAGCACCACCTGCGTCCCTTAAGTGTGTATGGTATTGCACCCCAAATGTCCTTCTGATTAATAGCCATTCAATATTTCACATACAGTGCTTTGAGTCAGGGTCTCAACTGCAGCTAAGGCATACTTTCAGAGATAGCAAATAAAGCCTCATGCCCATTGAAAATCAGACAGCATGGAGTCTCTTAAGATTTCTCCTGATATTATAATTTTTCCTGTGATATTATAGTTTCACTGTTCCTCTCCTACAGTCCAGGAGTAGTTTTACCATCTCATCACTGTTTTGTAATAGTCTTAACTGCGCCTGTCTTTTCTTGGGTTCCAGTTAGGTACCCTTAGCAAGTCAGAGAAATGTATCAGGAAACAGCAGCACATCAGTGATGGGCTAATAACAGCCTTTGGAAAAGGTATGCTATGCACACCCTGTCTTTCGTACTTCCCTTTGAGTGAAAAGAAGTATAAGCAACAATAAGGACAGATCTCTGCTCACGGGTTTCCCATTGGAAGCTGGTTGGCTACTGTGAGAACAGGAGACGGAATTAAATGGGTAAATTTAGTCAGATCTTGCAGGGCACCTACTGTGTTCCTATGTACCTTTCACACCCAATAAAATCAGTCTTTTTTTCCTTTTTCAAAAAAAACCAAACACATTTGAAGTGGCATAGGGAGATATGGCAAATCATTTTGAATTTTGATCTTTTAGTCATCATTGGGTCATCAAAATCCCATGATAATCTTGTTCCAACACAGTGAGCCATCTCATAATCTCTCTTTATCGGGTTTTGAGAGGTGTCATAGGCTGAGAGGGAATCAAATATTCTTGAGATCTAATCCTTACTCCCTCTGTGATTCTGAGCAAACCACTTAACCTTTCTTTCTCAGCTTTCCCAACTATATGAAAGAACACAAAAAGAATCTTATCCCTCACTGAAGGATGTCTGAAGATAAATCTTTTGTAGCTAAACTAAACAGGTCTCAAACATTACTTATCCATGATGACCTACACTGCCAACCTACCAAGATGACCTACACTTTTAAGCTTGTCTGCTTTATATGGATAAATGTAGGGAGGAGATAGATATTGATCTTGTCTGCATACATGAAAGTAAACTCCACTAAAAGTACTTTTATATCAAAGTAAAGCCCTCTTCAGACATGCACATTTAGTACAGTGAGCCTGCAATTTACGCTTGCTTTACATACACAACCATAAAAGGGGGAAGAGGGATGATAAATTAATAAATGGAGTGCAGGGGAAACCCGCCATTCCCCACTCTCCATATATGTATCCCCTTCCCATGCACCCAGAGGGTTTTTCATGCTTACTGGGCTCTGGGAAGGAGGTGCAAAGGCTCTGGGAGTGTCCCAGAGGGCAGTAAGCAGCCCACTGTCTCACCAGGGAAGGGCAATTCCAAGGGTTACTCACTTTGTGTGATTTTGCCTTTGTGCAAGGGTCCCTGGAATCGAACCCTTCGCATAAGTGGTGGGCCAACTGTACTCCTGGTTGGTCCACCACAGAAGTTCCTGGCTTCTAACAGTTGCCCCCCATGAGTTGGAGGATGGAGTTGGCAGGCTTGTGCCTGCATCCCCCATGCATGTTTAGCTGCCCCTAAATGTGCAGGTCTGAACCAAATGCAGTGGGACTTACACCCAGGTAAGTCTGCATATTATTTCAGCCTGCCACTCATCCTTTCCATGCGTTCTATGGACCAGAACAGCCCTAAAAGGGCATTCTTTCTCATGCAATTATGAACATGAGGGGAGAGTGAACATTTCCCTCATCTTCCATGTCATTAGCATTAAATGTCCCAAATAGGGTTTATTTATCTGTTGGTTCTAGAACAGACTTCCCCAGCCTGATGCCCTCCAGATGTTATGAACTAGAACTCTCTTCATCCTTGACTACTGGCCAACTTTTCTGGTGCTGATAAGCACTGTAGTCGAAAATATCTGGAGGGCACCAGGTTGGGGAAGATTGTTCTGTGGAATAAATGGTGCATAATAAATACTTGAAAAAAGTAACTTCTATGGGTTCCAAAGCTTTCAGATTCCAAATAACCTTTCCTCAGCAAGAACAGAACGATATTCATTCTCCGCTACATGTAGAGACAGAAAGTACACAAGCATGGGAAATGAATTATAAATGAAAATATATTTTAGCCTTTCAGCTAAAGGGTGTTTTGCAAAACTTTGGAGTACACTAACGGTATAACGCCATACGTGTCTACTCAGAAGCAAATCCTGCAGTCTGAGAGACACTGGCCATCTAGGGGTCTACCATAATGAATCATATTCTTTTAATCTTTTCCTTTCCACACCTACACACATTTTTAAATTGAGTAGTTCATGCCTGTTATTATAACTTCTTGTTGGAAAAGGTTCTTTTATAGGTTAAGAACATCTCCAATACCTCCTTGCCGCTTCTGCAAACGCCTTCAGATTGACAAAGATCAAACTCAAATGCTCAACACTTCTGCATCTTTATAGCCAAAAATAAAGCAGAGTGAAACATCTACCCAAACTGCATTCTATCTGCAATGAAAATACAGTATCCAAAAGCATCAAGGATGGAGAGCTCTAAGAGGAGAATTCCCCAAAACAGCCCAATGAGGAGTGGACATAGTAGCCACAAAAGAGGTCTGTTGGCAGGGGGAACCCTGTGAAGCTGGTAGAGAGGGAAAATGGAATGGAGAGTTCTGAAAAAGGGTGTGGCAGTCCACACTGCAACATTTTGTTGCAGGCTCCTCGTGTTCTAGTTAGGAGATCACTTTTCATTAAAAACCTAACCCACTGCAGAAAAAAGCACAAGAAAAGAGAGTTACCTTCTTGAATTACTAAATGAGTTGAGCTAAGCTAACTTCCATTGGAAGCTGTCTCCAGACGATTGGGAACCCGAAAAGTAACGCCCAGCTCAGAACCCTTTCTAGTTCAACTTCATGAATGTGCACAACAAGCAATGTGTGAAAAGTCACATTTCCATTCCAAACTTTGGGATTTGGGTTCCTTCACTCTACTGTGACACGCCTCACACTTTATGACCATCCTACTAATGCCAGTGAGAAATGGCAAATGAATGGAGGCTGTATGCAGGAGCTGTAACACATGTAATCAGTTTGTTGTATACATTGGTTTGATCACACAAGGACTGGTGGCCACTTCTAGGATTCAGTAGTGCTGGCATGGGCTCATCTAACCAATTACTAGAACATACTTCGTGGCTGAAGCCCAGAGTCTCCACTTTTTCAACAATGCTTCTCAACAGCAGCCACGTTATTCCGTAACATACGAAGTTCATGGAGCTATTTTAGAAGGTGAATCAAAAAGCATTTTGAAAATGTGGGCACTCTACCAATCCGCAAAGACATTTGCCTTGAAGGTTGTTGCCCTTCTTTATAGTACTACTATTGCTTTCTATTCATTATGACATCTCAAACATTCAGTTCAACCCACAGCTAAAGCCCAAACCACAAGGCAGCATTTAACACCCAGAATGGTGTTATGGTTGGTGAATGGTTCAAATCTAAAACAGCCTTCCTCAACTTGGTGCCCTCTGGGTGTTTACGGTTCCCATTAGCTCCAGCCAGACAACATTGCTGACTGGGGGTTTAAGGAAGTTGTAGTCCAAAATATCTAGATAACAACAGGTTGAGGAAGGCTGATGTCAGGTGTACCAAGGCTTCAGCAGCTCTCCTTGCTAGAGGCAGCTGATGGGGCTTGTTCTTGAAGGTCCCTGTATGTAAGTGAGTGAGCCTCAAAAGGAAGTTCTCTCTGACATTTGCAACCTTTGGATTGGTGGCGTTAATGGTAGCTGTTTGAGCCATAGGATTCCTGGTCTGAGCAAGTAGGACTTGTTTGACTCTAATCAAGTTCTGTTCCTATTGATGGCAGCCACCTAACGGTGCCTGCATCTTCTTTCATATATCTCGAGGCAAGGCAGCCATTTTCTCCCTGGTTGTTGGGTTCACAGAAAGACTATGCTCAAATAATGGGCAATTTGAGCTTTCTGAGATTAGATACAACAAGGTGAGTAATTGCTGTGCAAGTCATACTACTTCTAACGTGCTGTGTTCCTCCATTGCTCAAGATTCCACAATTGCCTTTAAAAGGTATAATCTTCTGTAATCATTTTTTGGTGTTCGAAGCAATTACTTTCCAATGGGAAATGGAAGCCAGAGAACAGCAGCATCCAAAGACTGCAGAGCCCAGCAGTTTGCAAACTCTGACCTTCGATGCTATGCAGTTATTTGACCAAGTTAGTAAAAGGGCATCGGAGTGATTAACTTAACTAGCCCTTCGAACTAAACGAGCTGAAAGACTACTAAGACTATTTTTTCGGCATTCAGTTTGGAGATGGAACCTTGTTTCAATGTGTTCAATAGGATTATTGTGGTAGTGTTATTATTTTTGCTCTTCCTGCCCTCACAAAGTGAGTTTCACTTTGAAATAGAGGTAAAATGGATGAAGCATAAGAAGAAAGCATTCCTGATCTTTCACCTCTTCTAGCAGCAATATGCAGCTGTGCAGAGACATGGGCTTGGGTCATTAGGCATGTTGGAGAACTCCCCTTAGTTCTTTCTGCTTAGAAATATGGACAAATTTGCATTGGAACTGAATTAACCTTTGGATCTTGCACTTCTCTAAATTCTGCGATATATTTCTTGGCTCAAAAAATGTGTCTAATGCATTAAAAATACAAGTTTTTCAGGGCTAAATACATCTAGAAATGTGTGCACTGAGGTTATATATATTTAAACACATTTTGTGAGATATGTATTTAAATATAAATTTTGATAGTTTCCCTCCCCCAATTTTTTTTAGAAATTAATGCAAAAATGGGATGGATTCATGAATGAGAACATGCTAAATTGGTGAAGATCGGAAATTGATTATTTTTCCATCCATAGTCATTACTAAGGCAATAGCCAACCTGTTCCATGTTTGGCTCTGTGTGTTTCACAATTGGGGACCTTCTTGCAATATCCCAATTCTTACAATCAATGACCAATGTTTGCCTCTTGTCCTCCCTTCTTGAAAAATGCACATTCTTAAAGGCTTTAGTCCTGCTGCAGTTTGCTGCATTCATTTACTCTACAACAGCCTGCCTTGCTCCGCCAATTTAAAAGAAAAGAGATTGTTCTTTTGGACCAATATAGATTCAAAAAGCTTATTGCCCTACAATATGCTTTCAAGGTGGCAGATCCATTCCTTGATCTAGACCAGGATTCCAGAATGCTCTGGCCTAAGCCCAGGATTTAAGACAGAATTCTTTTTTTTTTTTTATGTTTAGTCAGTTTTAATTTCTGAAAAATAATTCAGAATTTATGTTGCCCAGTACGTATACATTTTTTTAAAAAAATCTTAAGACATATTACTACTATTCAATGACTTTTTCGTCACAAAACTCAGATTGTAATCTCTCCATGTTTCATGTAAGCATATTCAAAGAATTTGTTTAGTGGGAAACAGAACCAGTATACAACTGTGAATAAGCAAAGTACCATTTGATAAGCATAGTGTCAGTCCAGCTTCTTATTTCTAAGAATCCCAGGCATCTGAACTCAACCAGAACCACCACCTCACCACACACACACACACAGAGATCTAGCAATTCACACAATAAGGAATTCTCCAAAAGCAAAAATGGGAAACAGGTGCATTACCAGGTACCAAGAAATAGACTAAACGGGCAACAGGAATGGATGGTGTACTGGAGCAGCAGCTCTCACTTGACCGAACATCTGAGTCACTGCTATTTACTGGGAGGGGGAGGCTGCAGGCATTACTCAGTTTTAACTGGTGATTGCTTAGCCTACTCTGGTGTTGTTTTCTTCTAACAACCTCTATTTGTTTACACAATAGTTTGTTTGCTTGCTTGTTTGCTTGCTTGCTTGCTTATTTAAAAGGCCTTTAGCCCAATTTTAAGGCAACTCCCACACAAAGCTATTTATAACCATTTACAAATATAAATCCATAAAATCCATCTGAAAACCCATCTAAAACAATTAGAATATCAAATTCCATCCTTTGGAGGGGATACTGCAGAAATGGCTGTGTTCTATGTGACCACCAACCTAATGGTTTATACAGGTGAGCATCTCAGCAGAGCCTCTGAATTAGGGTAGCCACGACCTAAACCTTTACCTTTTACAGTGACAGCCAACACCATGGATGGTATTTAGACAAGTTCATGGAAGATGAACAGCTGCTAGCCATGATGGCTATATTCTACCTTCACTTTCAGAGACAGTATGCCCCTGAATGCCGGTTGGTGGGAATCACATGTTAGTAGAGTGCTGTTCTGCTCAGTTTCTGCTCTTGACCTTCCCACAGGAACCCGGTTGGCCACTGGGAGAATGTGCCATGGGCCCGAAGCAGCAGGCTCTTCTAACACCCTTATGTATCTCAGGCAGCACAAAGTATTGCTGTATTCCAGGAAAGCACTTAATTTTCAAGCTTCAACAGTATGAAACCCAAATCCCAAGTGCAACTCAGAAAAAGCATAGCCCTTGCCAGTCTAAAGCTGTTTGAAAAGGCCTGTCTACATCGCCAAAGGTTTGCATAGGCGCTCTCATGTTACAGGAATCCGTTCAGACCACAAATCTGACAGAACGAAAAAAATCCATACAAGTTGGTTGTTTTGCACATGAACTCATAGATCATCTGGTTCCCACTTTCATTCCCAGAACACATTTTACACCAGAGCATTCCCATATGAATACACAGCTCTATCCACCCCACAGCCTTCATTTGTTTCGATGAAGACTCTGGCATTTGCCCCCGCAAAGCTCGTTGCTATAATACAAGGAGGCAAGTGGAGATTAGCCAATGCCATGTGCAGAGTACAATATACTACTCACTATTTCTCATTATTGTATAGTACTCCTTCACCACAATATATATCAATACAGAGACCAGATATTTCACCAATGGGCACTCCAGAAACACTTAGCGAGATCAATTTCACCTGTGTTGCAATACAGTGCATTAGCTGGATGATCTTTATTTCAGTACATTTTACTAGCAGCAAAAATGAACAAATATTCCTTTTTCTCCCTGGATAATTGATCTATCAAGTTATGAAAATGATAGCTTTGAAAGAGTTCTTTCTTCTTCTTCTTTTTTTAAAAGTGAGGCAATTTTCAGTAGTATATGTTAGTTCATGAAAGCACTTTAATTTAGAATGATTATTAATCAACCTTCAGTTCAAAGAGCTTTCTAATTTAGAATAAAAATCTATATCTTGTCTCTTACATCCATATCAGTTACTAAAATATGAATGGCTGCATTTATTAGCAAATCTAAATAGGAGCAGATTTTTATTACTGCCCGAGACTGCATGGGGGTGGGGAGGTGGGGGGGGGGACAACACAGCTAGCCTGCCAACCTTGTCAACACATTGTCCACTGAGAATATTTTAATCTGAATTTTGCATATTTTAATGCACTGTGGCACTAAACACAATCTTTCATATCTATGAATTGGCAAAACTGTAGTGACATATTGGAACATGGCTGCTCTATCTCAATGCTCTTTTTTGGCAGTGATTTTTGCATAACCCAAGGGAATTCTTCACAAAACAGAGCATGGGGGCAGCTAGATTCAAAGCAGAAATGGCGAAGAGGTGGCACATAGACCGGATTTGACTCACAAAGCCCTTTTATCTGCTCCCATCACTAAATTTTAATCACTATATGATAATCAGCTTGGCCACCATTTTTACTTGTAATGTGGGGAAAACATTCTTTTCAAATGCTATTATCGAGTTGTATAACAGTGACTAAAAGACTGTGTGATGTCCACACACACAAACACATCGTTTACATCTTTACAACAGCCTTGTGAGGTGGTGTAGGCTTGGTGATTATGACTGGCTCAAGGTCAGCTAATAAGCTTTATGATCAGTAGGAATTTAAAGCTGGTGTCCCTGGCCACATAGTTTGTGGAGTACAGTGGTACCTCGGTTTACAGACTTAATCTGTTCTGGAAGTCTGTTCTTAAACCGAAACCATTCTTAAACCAAGGCACACTTTCCCTAATGAGTCCTCCTGCTGCCGGTGCCTTTCCACCATTCGGATTCCGTTCCTAGACCAAGGTAAAGTTCTCAAACCAGGACACTATTTCCAGTTTTGCAGAGTTTGTAAGCCAAATTGTTCTTAAACTGGACTGTTCTTAAACTGAGGTACCACTGTATTGATCTTAGTATTTACGAAAAAAAGATTTCAGCATATAGAATGGGCATTCATCCATCTCTAAATGCAAGCTTAATTCTCAGCTGGAACACTCATTATTTTAAATTTAATTTTACCTGGGCATTCATTGAGTAAAACATTTTTTAAAACACAAAGTTCATAGCAAGCAAATTTGTTTACTAGGTTTTCATGCAAAATTCAAAATTACGACTAAGTGTCTGTGTCTAAAAACCTGGTATGTAGTACAAGGTACTTTAAATCATTAACATGTCTGCTGCACAAACTTCCTTTATAAAATATTTAAAAGGTATATCCCAGGACTATGTATTAGTGAGGATATGAGATACATATAATTAATCAGTTGCTCTTTCTTCTTGTTAGCATATTCTTTGAGATGGTGTTTTTATAAAAAAAACAGCACAAGATACTATTTTGTCATGAAATTCAATGCGTCTGTATGACATACCACATTCTGACCCGAGGGAGCTGATCATGTCATAAGGGCATGTCATGCCAATGATAGCAGATGACTGCCTAAAAGACAAGAGCTAGACCATGTTTCAATTACTTTATCAATTAGCAGCAGCAATCAATAGCAGGAAAGAATAAAGAAACGGGTCAAAGGATGTCCGAGACGACACGACACCAGTGGGACAAATCTAGTAAATGTCAAACTTTTCAAAGATGAACCTTGATGCTTTATACAAAATGCACCATCTTGCAAACTTCAGATTTTAAGCCAACCAACCATGTCACAGAATTCTATCAATTTGAATGTAGGTGACTTCAGTCAGTTTATTCAGGTCACCCATTCAGTTGACAATTTCATTTCACTAGTTGGTTTCCTTCATAAGTACATTACTGGAAGAAAAATCAAACCCAGTGTCTTAGTTGGCCAGGATGGAAGAGAAGGATTCCAAATTTCTCAAGCTTGCTAGCCTATTATTTAAAAATTAAGCAGGAATTTTGTTTAAATTTTTGCAAGTACCTCTCCTATGGGATAAGTTTTTGGTTATTAAAATAGAAAGAGCTTTTGGCAATTTTTGTATAAAGTAATTTAGGCTGTGAGGAAGCTATCCAGTGCAACTTGAGAATTATATTGGTACACTTGAATTCTGCTTATCATTCTCTCCAGATAAAATCTGAAGAGGAGAAAAGCAAGATGATAAATATCATTTACTCTCAGGCCACTCCCAATGTGGTGGACTATAATTCCCATCAGCCCAGACCACAACCCATTTAGACAGGAATGATGGGAGTTGTAGCCCAGGGGTATCCATAGAGGGTTCCATCTCCATGATTTATCTAGCCATTAATTGGTTAGCATTATATCCTTCAGGGTTCAGAGATTTCATCTGTTATTGGCCACACACTTTGAAAATTTTTCCACAACTTGTATCCAAATGATGGCTTGGCACTAGCTGAAAGTGCTTTTCCTTATGCAAAGTGGAGCACCCAATTTTTTTGCCAATTTTCTCTTTCCTACTGCAGCCCCCTGGGTTTTACTGCATATTATTCGGGAAGGTTACCCAACCCTGAGGACTTTTGTGGGGGAGAGGGTCACAAGGGCCTCCTTCCAAGAGATTGGCGCAGATCAGGTGTACTGACTTGGGTAACTGCCACTGGATGCAGGCCATAATGTTTAGTGTGCGTGTGTGTGTTTTAAAGGCAGGTAGCAGTGTGGAAGGACAGATCGTGAAGCTGAGGCTCCAATACTTTGGAAAAGACCCTGATGTTGGGAAAGATTGAGGGCACAAGGAGAAGGGGACGACAGAAGACGAGATGGTTGGACAGTGTTCTCGAGGCTACAAACACGAGCCTGACCAAACTGCAGGAGGCAGTGGAAGACAGGAATGCCTGGCGTGCTCTGGTCCATGGGGTCACGAAGAGTCGGACACAACTAAACGACTAAACAACAACAACAGCAGGGTGGATGGTGAGATGGGAGCACTTCTCTGACCTGCTAGTGGCAGGTCCATGATGCTTACCAGGATAGCAAGGGATAAGTCAGGCAGCAGGGAGGTTGGCACTGTGCAAATGCATCAGCAGAAACACTATATTTCCTCTACCAGTGCAACTGCACATCACCAACCTCCCTACCTCTTTCCCAAAGCAGCAGTGACCAACCTGCTAAGAAGTCAAGTATGCCCACTGACATCACAGCCCACTGCCTGCTACTAAAGAAAGGAGTGATTCTCAAGATGCTGAATTGTATGCCCAGGACCAATAAGATGCCTTTTTGTGAAGAAACTCAGAACAAGGAGAACCATGTTTGTAGCCCTGGTTATATACTTAAAAAAACCCCCAACAAATATGATGGGTTGAATTCAAGAAATAAATCTGCACTGCTACCAGAAAGACTGTTTTTGACTTGTCAGGAAAAATGCACAAGAAAAGCTGTCTCCAGATCTTTAAGGGTTTGTGAGCACTTTTGAAAAAGCAGAGAAACTGTTATGGGCATCCCACACAGCAACCTATTTTACTAGCTATAACAGAATGTTCCTTTAGAGCTTAATTTCAGTGGCCAGAAGGGTGAGTGGAGAAGATCCTGTGAGCATCAGCGAAGGCCTCTAAGGGTGCAGGTGCACCCAGGGGTGCCATGTTAGCAACCCCCTATGTTTTCACAAACTGTTGTGCAAGACTTTGCCCAAGGTCATTCTCAAGACATGTTTATATATTATGGTTTATATTTTCCTCATTCAGCTTCTTATAACATAATGCAGTGATAGCCAGTTTTGGACTTCAACACGCATCAGCTCCAGAAAGCATGGGCAACAGTCAGGGATGATGGGAGTTGGAGTCTAACTTCTGCCTTCTGCCAACTTTTGTGCATGCATTGCACCTTTTTCCTTTCCAGTCACGGTTCCTTGGATCCAAGCTAATGAAATATGTTTTCAGCAGAAGGTATATGAAGAAATGTAAAACTAGAGAGAAACAAAACAATCAGCTTTACAGGCTTACTGAGAGTTTTGAACTAGAAATATACAAGTGCTAAGCATTTATTTAGTCTCCCCAAATTCCTTATCTCAAGAGAAAGCAAATCCCTTTTATTACACTCAGGCTCATGGCATTGTATTTCTCTCATTGAATTTAGATGCTATATAGTTAGCTCAGCAATGAAGGCTGCCCTTTGCAAAAATGCATTCATATTAGATATATGAAAATGGGCTAATGAGTGTTTCAGACAACACTGGAATCAACCATAAATCATTTCAATAGAATAACAAATCACCTTTATTTAATAACAGTTGTCTACTGAAAATTAAATCTCCTAGCTTGACATGATCTAAAAGAAATATATTATTATAAATAAGGTGGCCCATATCAATTTATTTCATCTATGTCAAGTAATGGTAAATAATTAATAAAGTTGTCCAGTTTGGGACTTACTTGAATTTAGAGAAACAACAGGGAATTCTCCTTGTTGGGTTTCCTTTTTAAAAAAAAGAAGATCAAGTGCTGATATTATTTGTGTGGACAGAAAGCAATATTAAGCTCCTGGACAATGCAGCTATATGGGAATTTAAGAACAAACAAGATTCAGATAGATCAGGAAAAGAACTGAATAAAATAATAATATCCCCAAGTGAAGGAATCATATAAGTACAGCAGATAACCAGAGCAGAAGGGAATATGCACAGATCTGGTGATTAAAAAATGATGAATTATGAGCTTGTTAGACACAAGTCCACCTGTTTATCCACCAACAGGCACAATTAGCATTTAAAGCTGCTGACGCTGGAAGTGGTATAATTTGTTTATAGCCGCCGCTTATGGGAAAGGTTGAATTACGTATTTGCAAGCCACTTAATAAACACAGAAGAGACATGCTCTGTCTCTTGGGCTCAGCTTGCCACCTGCATTCCCCCCCACCATGCACCCCAGGTTTACCAATCAATACAGCAACGTAGGCAGTGACCTCAGAGCAGGTTTTGTGTTCTATACCACCCTTCCTAAGAGGAGAAAGCTTCCATGCACAGAGCCAATCAAAAGGGAATTCAAAAAGAAGCACGGAATGCCAAACACCTACAAGACACAGCTCAGATCGCAAAAGGTAAAGCTGCAATCTGGCACAAAGTGAGTCTCTCTGAGCATTAATATTCAATGCTGCTAAAAGTGTGCGTGCGTGCACTTCCAACAATTAAATGCATAGCTTTCTCTGTGGTCAATAGAAAATGATTAGCAATACTTGTGCACTTAAGGGTAATATTCTCCAGCACTTGCATCCAGAATATCTTCGCACTTAACCCTCAAGCCAATTATAATGATGCTTGTGCAATGGTCATGGTTTTCTCCTTTTTGTTAAGCACTGGGTTTAATAAATACGACTGTTGCCATGGTTAAAGCAACTCCATGTGCTGCCTTGATACAAGATGTTCATTTGAAAGCTTCTAACAGACAGGGCTTAGAAAAAGGCTGGCCAAATTCTAGGCTCAGCTTGGAAGATGCCAGAAATATTAAGCACACAAGGATTATCAAGTGGTAAACTTTTCTTCAATCCTGCAACATCTGGATCCACAAAGAGCCAAGGAGAGGATTTCATGGAAGATGATCTCAATTGTTTAGCAAAGAGTGGCCAAGCATTTCTTTGCAAAAGTGGGGCCTTTCCAGGATCAGTTTCTTCCCAAGATGAGCATGTTAAAGCTACAGTTGCTGTTGTTGTTTTTAAACCCTTTATGCTTTTGCCTAAATTAGGTTGGGCAGAGCTATCCATTTGGTCAAGCAACCAACAACGTTTCTCCCAACTTCTTGATAAAACACTCCAGGAAATAGCTCTCTCCCTCATGCTGACAGTTCTGCTACATTCTGTGTTGTAACTGAGCTTCTTCCCCCATTCTAATTGCTGCAACTTCTTACTTTTTGCCAAAATTAAAAGAATATTATGGGATAGTAGGTGTCAATCTTAACCTCACAGTGCTGTTTTATCCTTTAGTTATGCCATTTTGACAAGGATTGGAGAGTAAGCAAGATAGTGATGGAAGGGTGGGATGCAGGGCAGAGTAAGGATCATATGAGAAAGGAGCAGAGAAGCAGTCAGCTAAGTCCAGCCCCATTTCCCAGGTAAAACAATGCATCCTATGGCTTGTTGTTGTTTAGTCATTTAGTCGTTTCCGACTCTTTGTGACCCCATGGACCAGAGCACGCCAGGCACTCCTGTCTTTCACGGTCTCCCGCAGCTTGGTCAAACTCATGTTAGTAGCTTCGAGAACACTGTCCAACCATCTCATCCTCTGTCGTCCCCTTCTCCTCGTGCCCTCAATTTTTTCCTACATCAAGGTCTTTTCCAGGGAGTCTTCTCTTCTCATGAGATGGCCAAAGTATTGGAGTCTCTGCTTCAGGATCTGTCCTTCCAGTGAGAACTCAGGGCTGATTTTCTTCAGAATGGAGCATCCTATGGCAGTGCTTCCCAATTAGCTAACTACTGTGGAACCCCTGTTTTTCAAAAGCCAAGCCATGGATCCCCTACTTTTGAAAATGTTGATGTACATCTATGAAATTTGAAAGACCAGAGTACCAAAGTAAGTATGTACCGTGTGGAAAAGGGACTCTTAATGGTCACCTCAGTGATCCTGACATTGATGCAAGTCTTGATTGGGGCTTATGTGGGGGGTATAATCAGGAATGACATCATGCTTGTGGATGAAGGGATGCAGGGAGAATGTCTGCTGTTGTCATTGGTACATTACATCTCTCTCTCCCCCCCCCCCCAACACACACTGCTGCTATTGTGCTTTCAAAGCTACTGCTGAGGAATCACAGGATCCTAACTAGCTACGCTGGTGTACGCTACGGCATAGCAGCTGCCAGAGTATTGGCCTGCTCATTCCTTAAGGGAAGAGTCAATACTTTTTCATTTCCTGGAGACATCTCATACAATTCCAGTAATCTCTAATGATCCAAAACAATTAGCAACAGTTTCCCTTTCCCCTTAATTAGGGTTATATTCTTCTGGCCAGCTAATTTGCGTATTTCAAGCATTTTCACACTTAGCAACTTTTAATTTGCAATTTACAGATACATTTGTTCTTAATTGCAGGTCAATAGAATACACAGTTTAGAGCATGTGCTCTAAATAGTTAAATAGGTAGCTGAAAAGCTGCTAAAAGATATGGGTAGGAAGAAATAAAAATACATTTTTTTTTGCAAGTGCAATAAAGGAAACAGTCTGAAACATCAATTTCTAATAAAAAATAAAAGACAACAAAATGACCTGATGCTGTTGATATATACCCAGATAGTAAGAAGCTTTACTAGAGATATATAAAAATAACCCTAAGTAAAACAGATTGTTTACATTATGAAGAAACCAATTTTAGCTGCTTAGCTGTTTGGCAGTGAGCACAAGCTAGGTGAACTATGAAGCACTTATCATTTGATGATGAAAATATGGTTGTTTAGAAGAGATAACATTTAAAGAAATCTCTGGGTGCAAGGATTTCTTGAATGCAGTGTTTCAAACAGTATGGAATTCATCCCCTATCTATAAAATACAGTTAACCTATTTCTATTTCATAAACAAAGTTCATTTTAATTGAGTAACTGGAACTGATAAGCAAGAATGCAACATATATAAAGATAAAAAACTTTACACAGCCCTAAAAAATCAGGAGACATTTCAAGAATTGCCCATGATACTCAAAAATTATTTGGAGTTCATTGATATTATGCACTGTGCTCACTTTAAAAGGAACGGGATCAAAGGCAAGCACCATCACAATTGTGCAAACTCATGAGTCCTTGGGCCAGTTCATATGACTGGCAGTCTCCATGCAATGGCTTCCCTGAGCAAGTGGGGCCTCCAGTGGGCTGCTTGACCCAGAGTGGGATTGTGAAGAACCTGTGAGTCCAGTGTAAAGGTAAAAGGTAAAGGGACCCCTGACCCTTAGGTCCAGTCGTGGATGACTCTGGGGTTGCGGCGCTCATCTTGCTTTATTGGCCGAGGGAGCCGGCGTACAGCTTCCAGGTCATGTGGCCAGCATGACTAAGAAGCTTCTGGCGAACCAGAGCAGCACATGGAAACGCCGTTTACCTTCCCGCCGGAGCAGTACCTATTTATCTACTTGCACTTTGACATGCTTTCGAACTGCTAGGTGGGCAGGAGCTGGGACCGAACAATGGGAGCTCACCCCATCGCAGGGATTCGAACCGCCAAGCTTCTGATCGGCAAGTCCTAGGCTCTGTGGTTTAACCCACAGCGCCACCTGCGTCCCCAGTGTACACTGAGCAAATTACAAGGCAGAGGACTTCCACAGACTTCACTCCATCAACATTCACAGCAAAAAGAAGGAGTGAAAGAACAATAAATGGTAAACAAGGGAACGCCATCACAGCCAAGAGAATTCTTGTGGTCTGAAAGATGGAGTGGAAGCCCAGATTTCAAGTTAAAGGAACCAAAGTCTGAATCAGGTCCACACCAGAATTCCAGTCTATGAAACTATATTGCTATACTGCTCTGCTCCTCGGAGAGTCTTTGTTGAAATAGCAACTTTGTTGAAAGAGCAAGTAGCAACTTCAGAGATCATTTATTGGAGAAGAGCCATACTACCTATCCAAAATGGAGAGAGAGAGAGGAAGCCCTGTGGCCACTGTTAGTTTTCCAAAGAGGAAAATCCCAAGCATGGAGTTCAAAGTCATAGTTAAAGTTGTATCTAGTTTGACCCTTCATAGTTGCTTTGGTAGCACAGAATAACAGATAGGAGATGATACTTTTTATTTGGACTCAATATTGTTTAAAATGCAAGATTTTAGATTGTGCCTAGATTACATGTTAAGAGAAAAAGAGCTGCTGGGAGCATCAGGTTTACTCAAGGATTCAGGGAGGAAGTTTAAACAACCTTTTAATTAAGGTTAGAAACAGGCCACATGGCTGGTATGGTTTCAAGCTACAAAAAGACAACGTTCCTGGAACAAAGCAGTAAATAAAAAATGCATGTTCCCTTTGGAATAAGCTCTTTCCTGTGTCTTAGTGTCCTTTAACTGATAAATTTGCTGCACTTTAATCTGAATAGGAAAGATGATCAACCTCCGTAAAACAAGCTGGCCTCAACCTTTTTTACGGGTGCCAGCTGGCTTTGGAAAAGCTAGCATTAAAGAGCTGCGTTCCACAAAGTTAATGGGATATTCACATCTTGCATTACCTTTGGGAATGCAAATTTGGTCAAACTAATAATTTTAACTAATCTGGGTACTCTAAAATGGGCTTTTAAAACAAGCTGCATTTCTGATCCAAAATGGTTACACTTAGCAGATCCTGACTTTTCAATAAAATATTCCCACCATGCTCATTAAATTAAGCTTCTGTTCTGAACCCACCTATCTAGTGACCTGATTAGCAATAGGGATGCATGAACATGCCATAATAATAATAATAATAATAATAATAATAATAATAATAATAATAATTTATTTATACCCCGCCCATCTGGCTGAGTTTCCCCAGCCACTCTGGGAGGCTTCCAATTGAGTTATAAACGATACAGCATTAAATCCATTTAAATCAATCCATTCCAATATTCACTGACACTTTCAGATGGCATTTTCTTTCCCTGCAATTGGTTTATTTTTCACAAGTCTGTGTTCTATTTCACTGTCCACTTGTGCAGAAATATATGCATTTTACACATATATGTTTATTTATCAAACAACACACACACATATATCAGCTATCAAAATATATTTACTAATCAGTTACCTTCCCTGTGTATTATCTTTCAAAGTTAATGAATTTATAGAAGAATAGCAGCAAAAACACCTTAAAGAAAAATTAATGAATTGACTAATGGTTCATCACAAAGCCATCCATGGTTACAAACCAAGCCATTTCTCCAAAGTATGTGGAGTTAGGATTGCAAAAACTCTTGCCTGCCTTGAGTTATCAGTTCAGTAAAAAATTGTCATTCTATCTCATTTCCCTCATTCAGGCATCTAAGAGGAAAGTTTAGTTTTAAGTTAAGAAAACTTCAAGTCGGGAGGGAAAGAAAGAAGAAATTTTAATTTCAATTTCAAAGATAAAGATTGGTCATAATGGGCAGTCAAATCCATATGGTTCTCCCCACTTTGACAAAAAGGCTTGGACTTTACTAAGGAGCACAGATAAAATCTACAGATAACAAATGATCAATTCTTTCCACAGTAAAGCAGCAATAATGAGAGATACATTCCATTGGTTTTTTTAAAATTCACAACAGGAAGCAGATTGAGGCTGGAATCCTTATCCAACTTGTCTGAAAATTAGTTTCATTAAATTCCATGGGATTTCCTTCTGAATAGACATGATTAGGATTGAAGCCGTAGTGCATATAGGCTGCCTTTGGCAACAAACAACACTTAAGAAACAAGAAAAGCAAAGAGGCACTTGTAAACATCAATGAATATGTAAATGGAGTATATTGCAAATCAATTTACCTATCTATTTACATATAATGTGTGCATTTTTTTCTTTTTAAAGTTCATTGTAGATAACGAAAGCAAATAGTTTTTATGGCAAGAGTCTGTGCCACAGTGGGGGCTGAATGGGCGTAAGGAATGAAATTCACTATATAGTCTGTTTGCAATGGATTGCTCTGACATCCCTAGTTTAGCAACTAGTCTTGCTGTAAGGCTACTAAGAGCAGCAAACAAAGAGTGGTGGCCCAGAGCTCTTCTCCATCATATAAAACTACAATATCTGCAAAACTTGCAGCTACAAACCACTACACCCTCCACACCCCCATCCCACTTCTAGGATAGCAACCTACCCAGGGGCTCAGTTTTGGCTCTGGGGCCTCTAGCTATTGATCCACCTGCATCGGTATTGTCTGCAATGACTGGGAGTGCCTTTCCAGGGTCTCAGGCAGTGGTCTCCCCCAAGCCCTACTTGGAGATGTCAGGGATTGAACCTGGGACCTTCTGCATGCAAGGCAGAAGCTCTACCACTGAGCTATGGCCTTTCCCCATATAAAAAGAACTCATCAGCTCAAAGTGAAATAGAACCTACCTCCACACAGAATGCCTAAAAAAACCCCTGGTGTTGAGCACATTAAATGCAGAGAAGAAGAAGAAGAAGAAGAAGAAGAAGAAGAAGAAGAAGAAGAAGAAGAAAGAAAGAAAGAAAGAAAGAAAGAAAGAAGATGCCATAGCTGCAGCCGCCACCACTGCTAATATTCATCACTATAAGAAACTGGTATTTCACTCAATCAAACCAAAAAACAGTATGTGGGGTGGGGAGAGGCAGACAGACACCTCATCAAATTCTAAACATGGTTGAAAATATTCTTCCAAATGTATGCAACAGACCAGGATTAATAAGCATTCCACCATCTAAAGCTGTCACATAAAATTGCACTTCTCCTCATAACCAAACTAGATTTTCTATATAAATTACACTGAACATCATCAACTCAGACACATTTGTACTAAGCACAGATTTATCTTTGAGCTAGTTATCCAATACTAACATGACACAGCTAATAAATTAAGACAGCTTTATGGGAGTTTTAACCTGAAATCTGAAGTCTACAGCAAGTAATAAAAGCATTAAAATCATATTTGCCTTGGATAATCTAAAAACATGAATTTTATCATATCTTTGTATGTACCCCGGTTTTAACATATTGTAGGACTGTAAATGGATAAGGATGTTCAAGGGCCTTATTTTAAGTCAAACATGGAAAACCTCTACTAGTGAAGAAAACTATGATATGAAACAAAGAGTAGCTGTATTATGATGTCAGTATAAACTATGATTTAAAGTTATGGGACTTGGGCTTGTGTGCTGCCCTTCCCCCCCTTTGCTCTGGAAGAGAGTGGAAGCTTTCATTCTCTTTTTGGCTAACCACAGTTTGTTGCTTCGTCCAAACCTGAACAAACTGTGGTTACTGTGAACTTTACTGAAACAAGCCAGCTTCAAAGCTTGGCTTATCGAAGAGTGACTTCTTTCAATTATTATTTTAAGAGGGAAATAAAAAGGGAAACTTACCAGGAACAATCCAGACTGGACAAACCAGACTGGATTGCTGAATTAAAGGATTCTAACGAATCAACTTGCTTCCAATAAATTGCAAAGGGTTTAGCTTGAGTGGGTGGCTGTCTTGTGTCAGACAAGCAGTCCTACAGAGCCTTTTTATCTCTAGTCGGCAATACTAGCACTAAGTATTCAGGTCAACGGAATGTGTCAGATAAGTGCTGTGACAACTCTGCTGCTGCTAACTCTTCTAAGTTATCTTTCTGGAGCACAAACTAGATGGAAAAGCCAGATGTTTTAAATCTCCAAAGCCTTGGCAGGGCTGTGCTGTGAAGCTAGCAGGCAACCAACTGGGAGGAAGGGAGCGGCTTGCTGGGAACATCCCCCAAATTAACCTGTTTGATCTTTCACACATACCAAAGATCTTTTCCTGTTCTTCGAAAGCTCCTTCACACTGTCAGAGGTAACCACCTCCAGACTTTGTTGAAGTTTTGTTGGAGATAGAACAGCTTTGTTCTAAAGTTAGACTGTTCGAAAGAAACCATCATTCCCTCTCCCTATAAAGTGACCTTACTGTTGGAAACAGAAGGTTAAAAGAAATGCTTTCAACTTTCTGATGGCAAACAGTAGCCAGTAGTTATAAAGCAGATAAGTGTCTTCAGACTATATATAATCACACTTACTGAACTGGTGAATAAAAGAGTGATTAATTGCAGGAAATAGTCTAGGATTTTACTCTTGCTGAAATGATGCTTCTAATCAGCTTTATATGAAGCTTTAAAATTATAATTCAGTATGCCTTTCTATAATATTCTACTGTGTACAACATGTTTTTGCCAGCCACCTTTGAGACCTTCAGTCAAAAGGCTGGTAGTAAATATTTTAACAAAATAAACTGCTAGGATTTTCACAACATTAAGGGATGAACCTTTCAAGACCAAAGCACAACACCAAAGGTTCCCCTATACTAATTAACATAGTAGCTGCAAAGTTGCATTTCACATTATTCTTCTAATAATTTTTCCTTGCAATCATGCAGGTGAAGTAAGCCCCCTTTTTAGCTACCATGAAGATGTAAATGGCAATTTGTGTCCCTATTAAAATAAGGCTTGCACAATGTGAAAGATAGGCTATGCTGCAGACATTACTCCATTAGCTTGATAAATTTCAGTTTTTCCTGCATGAGTAAAACAACAACAAAAACCGGGGAGAGAGGTGGGCTATCAAGCACCCGATTTGTGTTGGTTCCAGATTTTGGGAGACCCTTGGGGGGGAAAAGCCCCACTGGCTCCTTGTCTGAATGGGTCCATCTCTTCACCACGGTTCCCTCTGCCCATTTACTTGTCCTCTCCTATGGCCCCCATCCACACCACTAGCCAGAAGGGCAGGCTCCTCCATCCAGCTCTTGCCAATGCTTGTACACTTTGAGAGGCAGAAATAACAGGAAGTAACAGCACAGCAGAGGAGGAAGGCTAGGAGGTTCCTGGAGTTAGCAGTGGACCTCAGAAGCTTTCCAGCAAAACCAATCCCTGGTGCTAGATCTGAACATGACTAACCATCAGGTATAACTGGTGGAAGGCGTGCTGCCATAGACCTCACCACTTTGCATCAGCATCACTTTCTGGGATGAGGGCAGGGGAGCAGGAGCTTGAAGCACTGTGGGCACACCAGCAGGAGTGTCAGATTGGCTCTGGTGGTATGCCTGCATCGCCTCACTGCCAATCTGCTCCACCCCTGCACCATCCAAGTATGTGGCCGCAACATCAGTGACAGGAGACCCAGTCTGCGTTGGTACCCTTCCGCAACAGTTGCTCCTACCAACCAACCATGCATGGTTAGTGGATTGTGTTACATATGCACAAGCCATTGTTGATACATAACTGAAGCTTAGAGTACATAACTAGTGAAGTGACCGAGTCCAACTCTAACTATTGCTACTCACCCCAATCTCAATTCTGGCATGGGGTTATACCTCCAAATTAACTCAAATTATCTACTGTTCTACTTAATCTGCATGAGCAAGCATCTAGGGCAAATCATTCCTGGCAAATATTTCAAGACTATCTCTCTGTGTGCGTTTGAAAAGAACCTCATTATTTACAAACACACAAATGCTCAGTAAAATTAAGTACAATCCTCCCGGCTCCATACTCCCTCCAGTCAGTCTTAAATTAATTTTTATAGTATCAAACTAAACAACTTTTTAAAAAGTCAATAAAAGCCAATGTTTTCTTCTTCAAAGAAGCAATGAAAAATATCCTGTTGACGGTGCCAACTAGGAAAGAGCTTTATTCTGTACGGGACAATAAGTTACTATGGTAGAAAAATGCCTAGCAAAAAAGAACACAGCTCTTGAGATAATTAAAGTGCTTTAGACCACTAGCCAATTGATTTTCTCCTTGTAAAGGTAGCTCAATTGAAATGTTCAGAATAAATCATGTGTTAAAATTATCTTCTAAAGTAAGAGCTGAGTGCATATTGATTAATAATTATTTGCACTAACAGACTCAACTAAGGCAATGCCATCAATTACTCTAAAAATCTGTGAGATCAATCACAATGGAATCAGAGTTAAAAGTTTCTCTATATTTCTTCCCGGATTTTAGACCTGCAATTCAGTGTGACAGCCATTTATAACTTGGGCCCTAAGGGCAGCCTGACTTTCCGATCCTGTGGTGTCTGAAGCTCAGGTTTACAAACCCTCTTAGCATTTTAGTTACACAGCACACATTTCCCCATTGAGTTTAAAAGCCTCATAAAACTACACTCCTATCAAAATGTTACATGAATGGGGGAACACAACAAGATCCCGCACAAAATGGTTGTGAGCCCTATTAGTATGCACAAATGTACAATGCAATGGTTTGAGCATGCTGCAAGTGTTGCTACCACCCTCCCTTGGTCCACAGGAATCTAGGGTGAGGGTTTTGGTGTGATGTAGGAAATATTAATCGCCTTCATATAATTTTCATACATTTAGTGAATGTGTATGGATTGAGTGTGTGTGTGTGTGTGTGTGTGTGTGTGTGTAAAGCATCAAAGCAGCATGTAGGACTGGGGAAAAGTTTGATCCAGTTTTTATTTAAAGGTAAATCTGCCAAATTCACTTCTTGAAACAATGTGAGAATTGAAATGCAGCTATCCCTTGAAATCTGCAGTCCAGTTCTCCAGCTAAATGTGTGCAAAAATGCACATACTAGTATATTGCATGCATAAAAAGCATGTTCGTGAAAATAACATGAAAATGCCACTCCATTCTTTCTCTACTTCTCACATGCACACACACACTCGTGAGCAATTTTTACAACATTTATTAGTCAATAACAGGTAAAACAGAGATACAGGGTGCTGATTCCCGCCCGCCCCCCAAGTGAACCCAGCCACCCTTCTACCCATCATATCATCACCACATTTTGCATTTTGCCGAGCAGTGTATAATGAAATCATCTCCAAAGGCTAGTTTCATGATGCATGAAAATATTCTTCAATAAAGGCCTGGAATTCAAAGGCCTTATACAGATAAAGTAGTATAAAAATTAGTTACATCTTAGGATCGATTCACAAGCCTATTTCTGCCATTGCAAAATGAATTTGAATACATAATATCTGCTCCAATAATAGCCAAAATAAGATAATCAGATCTGGACTCCAAGTGGCAGTTCACTAAGCTGTTACAATTAATTTATGGTACTCTCTGTCACAAGACACTTGCAATGGCCACAAGTTTTTAGATGACTTAAGAAGGTAATTAAATACATTTAATGAAGGCAAATCCATAAATGATGACTTGTCATGTTGGCTATATAGAACCTCTAGTTTCAGTGCAGTCTAGGTACTCCTACCCTGAATCCAAGCGACATCTGCATACATAAATGACTCATGTAGCAAAATGGGACAGGCCATCCCTGGCCTACAGTATACTTATGTAGCCAAAATGGCCTCCACCACAAACAAGAAGGTGATATCAGTTTATTGGGTGAAAGCCCTAATAGGGCAAAACATCCCCAGACAATCCAATGGGGACTGCAAGTGATCAGTGGCCTCAGAATGCTGACTGTCTGTTGGGAGAGAGTGGCAGAGAAGTGGAAAACTATAGGAGACTATAATAGAGCATCCTGGGCGAACAGTATGGCTGGTTGGCTGGAATACTGAATAGGAACATTCCACACTGCAACTTTTTACTGTAGGTCCTAATTCAAAGCCATTACCTTTCATTACTAATCTCAAAAGTGTAAATCAGAGAAGGCTCAAGACATGATGATACAAATATAATAATCAACTAAATAATTTAGCATTTACTTCCCTTTAATGGCATGTCAAAATCTGCCCCCTGAAGCAGGATACTTTGCTCTGCCTAATGGTAGGGCTGGATTGATGAAAACTCTGACCTGGAGAAGTGCTCTCAAAGCTCTTCAGAAGAGAATGGAAATATCAATAAAGAAATGAACCTTCTCTGGTATGCAGGCAAATACTTATCTATAAACTGAGCCAACTACTTTCGAGAAGCTGAAGTTTAAGGTGAGAGATTGGCTACATTACCGACAGATAAATGAAGTATTTAAACAGGACAGAAAGAAAGGCTTCCAAGTGGAGAAGTCAAAACTAGAAACAGAACTGTTAGAACCCAATACTAAAAATTTGTCAAGAATGTACAACTTGCTGTTGAAATGGAATACCCAAGATGAAATGGTGAAATCTAGTATGATTAAATGGGCACAGGATATGGGGCATGACATTGAGCTTGCTGACTGGGAGCAGTTATGGACCACTGGTGTTAAATTCACGGCATGTAATGCCTTAAGAGAAAACATTATGAAAATGATCTACAGGTGGTACATGACTCCGGCTAAGTTAGCAAAGATCTATCATCTGCCCAACAACAAGTGTTGGAAATGTAATGAAACGGAGGGAACCTTCTATCACCTTTGGTGGACCTGCCCGAAGATTAAGGCTTTCTGGGAAATGATCTATAATGAAATTAAAAAAGTTCTGAAGAGAACCTTTATTAAAAAACCAGAGGCCTTTCTCTTGGGCATGGTGGGCCAAATGGTGCCAAAGAAGGATAGGACATTTTTTATGTATGCCACAACAGCAGCAAGAATTCTTCTAGCAAAGTATTGGAAGATGCAAGATCTACCCACGTTGGAAGAATGGCAGACGAAGGTGATGGACTATATGGGACTGG
Source organism: Podarcis muralis (assembly GCF_964188315.1). Classification (NCBI taxonomy): domain Eukaryota; kingdom Metazoa; phylum Chordata; class Lepidosauria; order Squamata; family Lacertidae; genus Podarcis; species Podarcis muralis. The sequence continues at coordinate 18,895,360 of NC_135666.1, read as the reverse complement.
CAGAGATGACTGGCAGAATTCGAGACCGGGGGAAAGAGGCGGTGGATGAAGATTGGAACAAATTCAAAGTTTATCTTAAAAACTGTTGTAATTTGGAAAATTAGGGGCTCAGGGTAATAAGAGATAAAGAACTACAGTTGTATTAATAATTTATGGAAGTTAAATTTTTGAAATACAAACAAGTTTATTACGAAAGGGTTGCTGAAAAATCTTGAAACAAGAATGCAGAAAAGGGGTGGTACGGGGAAGTCGATTTTGTGTTTGTTTATGTTTTTGCTTTGTTCCTTTTTTACTTATGAAAAACTAATAAAAAATTTATTTATAAACTGAGCCAACTACTTCTTTCAACTGAGGCATCTCATGTGAGTCCTAATGTTTCTTTACCTTAATTAAAAGCACACTCCTCTCACACTGTTTTAATTTTATGCTTTTTTTACACTTCTAAGCATACCGGTAGCAAAGACTGCTTATTTACACTTATCTACACAATTTGCAGGAAATGTTGAAGAAGTGAAGAAACCAAAATAAATTGCAAATCCATTCTCCCCGCACCCACGATCTTAAATAGATATGTAATTTCTGTGAAACACATCACAGTTTGGCTTACATGCTGTACTTATAAGTTTGCAGTGGATATTTGCATAACAGAAACATTAAGTGATTTCAAAACAGTTCTTTTTCTACAGTGTGTTAAGAGAGAGAAGAAAGTACTCCATTATCAACTAAAAACAGATAGATGGAAAGTTTCCTTTCAATGAAGAAAAGCAGAGCTCATTTAAACAACTTGTTCCTCATAGGAAATGCATCACCAAAAAAGAGGACACAGATCTGCATAAAATGTGCACATGCATACACAAAGAGAGATAAGTGCTATAATTTAAATAGAAACACACCATGTATCATCATAGCATGACAAGACCATAGCTACATACACACCATAATTTAAGGAACATTTATAGCACCCCACCTCCAAGAATCATGGAAACTAGTGTGTTAAGGGTGGTGGGAACTGTGAGAGGTAAATTACAGTTGCAAGAATTATTTGGGGGAGGGGGATAAATGTGCTTTAAATGAGTGGTATGCACACAGCCCATGATAACTGCTCAAACCGCTCTCCATGCATTGTGGGTGGGGAACTTCAAAGCCCCACCTCTCCTTGCTTATGGGGTTTTTATCTTTAACAGGAATTGGACTTGAGAGCCCTTCAAGCAGAGAATTCAATTAAACAGATGGCTGTCTTCTGTAAATGGGGGAACATGACCACCCTAGAGTGACCTCATAGCAAACGCACTGTGGGAATAGTCTATGACTGGATGCTGCTGACCAGTGAATGCCATTTTTCTAAATCAGGAAGCGAGTGTCCCCAGGTCTCTTCTATTTGTGGTCATGAAAGCCATCCACACACATGGAGAACATTCAAGCAAGTTCAGCTCAGAGTTCATCTCAGTGCACCTTGAGGTCCACAGGCTTTGCCGTGATTAATCTGCCGCTGGCTCATTTTGAATGATCTCCACAAGTACCGAAAGTGTACACCAAACGTCCCCAATACACTGTAACCATCTGCTTGGAGAAACAGACTTCATTAACAACTTGCAAGTTATCCAAGCGACACAGGTTTTCTGCACAGATACTTCCCCATATACTTCCCCAGAAGAGGAGAGCAAGATAGAAGGCAAAATACAGAACCTCAGCTGAACGCTGAAGACAAGGAAGAGCACTAAGAGTTTCCATTCCTAAGAATGCTGATGAATAGTTTGTTTGTTTTTTGCCTCTGAATGGAGGACTTCCAAAGAAGTGCTTCGTATCCTGGGTGAATGACTCTGATGATTATCAAATAAAGAAGCACCTTCCCAAAGAAAGCATCAACAGGCTACTGATGTTCAGTGGACCACCACAAGCTACCCCACTTACAAAAGCAAAGCAAAGCACAGTTAGTTAGTCCTAATCTTGCAAATACCTGCTACAGGGCTGAGCCCAATGAAGGGGATTTTACATTAGACCGACTGGTGAAGGGAAGAAGCCATTAAGTAAATGCATATCAATGCAAAGGAGAGCCAGGAATGGAAAGACGGTGATGATTCTAATATATATATTAATAGTATAAATTGTTTTCAATGGATGTGAGCTGCCCTGGGGGCTGATATTGTTGAAGGGCAGGATATAAACATTTTAAATAATAACTAACCACAGACATAAAACTAATCAGAAGCGTAAGTATTTGTAGGAAAGTTATGAAGATCACACACTGCAAGCAGAACTGTTCATAAGCGGTTGCTGCTGATGCATAAGGGAAGCAATCGTTTTGAATAACGCCACAGTATAGACCTCAAAGCAAAGCCCCTTAGGAATGAACTAGCCCTGTAACAGTGGGAAGCGACAGACCTTTCTTTGTGTGGTGTGGTGGGGGGATAGATTAGCTAGAAAAGTAAGGATTAATACAATTGTTACTGAGTATAATTTTAGTGGGAGTTTTTTTGTTCAAATATACTTAAGTTTTTCAAGCATCTGCCCTTTCCTTAATACAACTTATTAGCCTGAATTAATATCACGGGTGCTCTTAAGAACTGTCTGGATCTTGTCACCACCAGCTATCTCTGGTGTCAGCTGATTTTCCGAACATTTTTCTATCTCACCTGGGAACTCCCCAGCCCTTTAAAATCACCTTTTAACATTACTTAGCTTTGCACATATTTTCTACACTGCCCTTCAATTGTCCTATTTTCCCAAATCACTTTGAATTCACTGTGATAAAATTATAGATTTTATTCTATTAAAATCTATTAAAGCTACCTACAGACTCCAGAAGAAGCTTCGTTCCAAAACTGTAATGGATTTTAGAAGCAGCAGAAACTTGGATTTGAACCTGGATCTCCCTAGAAATACCCCCAACATTCCAGCCCAGGTGTGGGGAACCTTTGGCCATTCAGTTTGCTGAACTCTAATTCTCATTAACTCTGGACATTGGCTATGCTTGGGCAGATGAGAACCATAGTTCAGTAATGTCTGGAGGGCCAAGGGTTCCCATACCTGCTCTAACCACTATACCACATTGGCTTTATATTACCATATAGGATTTGGGGCCAGCTATCCAGTCAGCCAAATGAAATTTGGAATAGTTTAGAATTAACCCCCCCCCCATTACTTTCTCATGTAAAACAGGGAAGGAAGAGGGAAAAAGGAGAAGTGAAAGGAGAAGGGGAAAGGAGAAGCAAATAAATGCAATGCTACAGCTGAGCTTCCTATTTCTGAACCACAACAGAATGCTCTAAGAAATGGCCCCCAATATGTTTCTGCTGAAATAGACATTTCCCGCAGTTGGCCATAACATTTTGTATGGACTTTGATTAAAGATACCTGTTGTCATAGTAATTAGGGGAAGGCTGTTCTGACCAATGAAATTTGTTTTAGGGGTCCACAAGCTGTCCATGCATTCTGTTATCCAATCATATTACTGAAAAGGTAAAAGTGTCTTGAATTTTGTATTCAGGGTCCAGAATTTGGAGAATCCCTCTGGATCATTTATTCTTGCTGCAGCCTGCAATAAATATGAACTCTTTCCACAATGATGCTGTCTTTGTTTTGCTAAAGAGAACCAGCATATTTCCAGACCCCTTTTGTAGGGTAACAAAAAAAGAACATTTTCTTCCTCCTATTATATTCCATTTGCCGGAGATTGTTTGAAATCTAAGGGCCTAACCCTAGAATAGTAGGAATTTTAAAACCACAGGAAGTTTCAGCACATTCAGTTAGACACTGAAAAGGCTACTTCGAAAGAGCTGCCATTTTGCCCATTTTAAAGAGTCCTAAACACATTGTCAGCCTTTTGCCTTAGATTGTGCACTCCAGAGAAGCACCCTCAGCACCAGATGGTTGCTGCTCATCCTTCAGGGAATGGGTCCCTTCTAAGGAATCATTTCCCCCTTCCTCTGAGTAACAGCCTCCTTCCCTGAGACCCTCATGCTCTGCCAGCAGGGAAGCGATCTTCCTAGTAGTGGTACAAAACTATAACATTCCCGAAGGCCTCATCCACCAACCCTCTGCCTCTCTTAGTTTTTCCTTGTCGGCCACCTCAGCATCAAAGGCATGAACTTGTTCCCAGAGAGTAAGATGCTTATAGGACTGAGGACACTCAGACACACCCTCTTACGGAGATGAAAATCCATTTTCTACTGCTGTTTCTCTTGGGGGGGGGGTGTTGTGCATGAGTGTGTATGTTTGAAGGTATAAATGAGAGCTCACTCTATTAGAAGTAGTACAGCAGAGTGTGTACAGCCTGCAATAAAGAAGAAAGAAAATACTAATCCAGATTTAAAGAAAAGGACGCCAAAAAGTGCAAGTAGATAAATAGGTACCGCTGCGGCGGGAAGGTAAATGGCGTTTCCGTGTGCTACTCTGGTTTCGCCAGAAGTGGCCCTAGTCATGCTGGCCACATGACCCAGAAAAACTGTCTGGGGACAAACACTGGCTCCCTTGGCCTGTAAAGCAAGATGAGCGCCACAACCCCAGAGTTGTCTGCGACTGGACTTAACTGTCATGGGTCCTTTACCTTTACCTTTTTAGGGTTACCATATTTCAAACAGTGAGCTTTTTTGAGCTATTTTTCTTGGGGGAAATGGCAAAAATGGCACTGCCAACATGGGCTGCCATACATCCAGATTTTTCCAGACATTTGTCCATTTGCCCAATTTCTGCCCAGACACTGCTGCCGACTGCAGTATTCCAGATATGTCCAGGAAAACCCGGTTGTATGACAACCCTAGGAAAAGTGTATTGATAGGCTCTAGGGATGTCACGAGCATTAGCCAATAGGTGCCTTTGACATTTCCACACACCATAAGCAAAACACATTATTAGTTTTGGTAGGGCACCTCATGTCCCATAAAAGTGTTTCATAAAAAGCCACATTTTGTGACTTTTGTTGACATGGTTCAGTACCTACATATTGCAAAATTTCATTGTACATCTGACATATGCAACCCCCAATTGCAGATGGTCTTTCAACATGCAATATGACATGGCAAAAGCAGATAATGAATTCAGGGTATTCCTGTGTCTCCAATATATTTTTAACATGCTGGCAATGGAGAAAGGCTAGGGCCAGGGCAGTTTATTCCTGCTTACTCTTGTACATTAAAAGATAGTGCAAGCCCATTAATTTTCATAATCGTATTAAAGGGTAGCAATAAAACTTTTCAGTGACTCAAGGGAAAAGTTGCTTAAGATGGTAAACTGTAATTAAGCAAAACCATTGTACCTGCATCATTATAGCAAATGCCAAGAGTAATCGGAACCTAGGGAGAACCAGTAGGAAGAAAGAACATGCTACCATTAAATGCATTTGCATCATAAACATGCTTTGTCAACAGCAGCCTAAAGCAAAGTGTAATCAATTTAATTTCATGTACAATATCAGCTTCCAATGGAAATCAGCCTAGCAGGCTTACAGTTTTTATTCCTCATAGAAAATGTGTTCCCCACCCACCATCATAGCTTCTGTGTTTAGTAATACAGTACGGACATGTTATAGCCCCAGCTTCCCAAAAGAAGTCATGTATCACATGTTAAAGAGTCACATGAGATAGCAGACTTAAGTTTTCTAAGGAGTATGAAGCTGATTTAGATTGATCCAAATCCCTTCCTCCTTTGTTAACCAGTAACAGGCAGGGGAGACCCGGAAATTCCCCCACCCTGCTATAAGAACAGTGCTGCTGGAGGAAGAGGGGGAAACCAGTTCTATGCATAAAGCATTATTTTGCTTTGAATACTAGGAAAGGTCAAGAGATTGCACTTGAGAGCACAGGAAAGGCTTCTCTAGGGAATAAAAACTACAGGCACATAATGTTGATTTTCATTGGAAATAAGCTGATGATGCAACCCCATTTAATGGTAGCATGTTCTTTCTTCATACTGAACTTCCCTAGGCTCAAATTACGGTACTCTCGGCATTTGCTATAATGAGGTAGGCACAATAGTTTTGCTTAATTACAGTTTACCATCTAAAACAGGTAGGAGAAGTCAGGCCCTGCTGAAGGTGATTTGCTGGCACGGGTTGCGATGCTTAACATGGTCACCATTCACCACTGGTGGACTGGAGTTGGCAGAAAGGGAATGACAAGGAAGTCCCTATCTGCACTGCTCTACTGGCTAGCTTGCACGTACTGTTGTAGTATAGGTGCCTATCAGTGACAGGGAGCCGAGCAAGGAGATTGTAGATATTAGCAAGTGGAAGAGGGGGCATGTGGAACCCAAGCACACCTTAAAGACTTTGTAATCCTCAGTAACTCCCAGCTATGCTAACCTTCTTGCCAGGGACCCAACTATACCATCATGGCCAGCCAGAGGCAAGACCACCACCATCAATGCTCCCATTTTGTTTGCTTACCCACCAGCCTGCACAGTGGGGAAATCAAGGGTTCACATGGGGGTGTTGCTGCTCAGGAACAGCAATTCTACAGTGACTTACACCACTGGTGGATCTAGTTCAATTCTGTTTACACTTATGGGGAGTGAGTCTTTATGGTTTCATACAGGAATCGTTCCCAGCCCTTTCTGGACTCACCAGGAACTGAGTCTAGGATCTGTTGCATGCAATGCATGCACTCTACTTTTGAGTAATGACCCTCCTACTCCAAGCATAGTTTGCATTATGCTCTATATTTCATAGAATTTGTTTGTGTGTTGTGTGCATGTTTATGTATGTGTGTATGACTAAAGTGAAAGCATTTTGTGTTTCCTCCTTGCTTAATTCCTTCACTGGAATTCCTTTCCTCCAGCACTGTTAATTCCTTGACCATGTAATACACATGTGGGACTTGATCTTTGGCTTTGCTCAATTATTTTGTTTTACATGTGGATTATTCTCTACTTTTTTATAGTACAACTTGTAGCCTGGTTTATGTTGTTATCTGTAGTGTCCTGATATAATTTGCGGGTGCCATTACCTGAGGACAGGGGACTTATAACTACTTGCAAGAGTCATACTACATAAATGAATGACATGTTTTCTGCAGCTCTTGTCCCAGATCCATTCAGACACTGCCCCTGGATCCTTTCCCAGTAACAGAAACTTTTATTTCAACCAATGGTTCTCCCAATGTCAAGTGATGAAACCTAAAGCACACTTAGGGTTGTGTCATGAAGTGAGCAGATTTCTATAACAGACAGGGCCAGCTTTTCCATTAGCTGCTTCAGCCAACTAGTTTTGGGTGTCATGGAAGGGCAGCAAATTGTTGGCAATCTCAGTCATTATTAGTATATTTTTACTGCCGAGGAGGAAAGAGGAGATTGTGAGATTTTGTGCCTCATGAGTTAAAATAACTGTCCTTTGCTGATCTGACAGGGAGAGCCCTTTCCTGTTCCACCTCAGGCAGCAAAAAAGCTAGGTCTGGTGCTGATGTTTGTAGAATGGTCCACATTCCTAAACATCTGCAACACAATTTATATTAGCATTATGGTAAATTCAGAAACCTAATCAAGTTGTAATCATTCACTGCAATCATTCATTGTTTTAAGACCTACAATATCCCGCAATGCAAAACAAGCAAAGCAACACTAAATAAGAAATTAAATGGTTTTGTGGAACCCTCTGAGGATAAGATAATTCAATGCCTAATATGCACATATTAACAAACAAGGGACTTCCAATGTGCAGCTGTTATTGATTTCTGAAAGCTTATTGTTATGAAATTTTAAATGTTCAGGCATTTGTTAGTGCTTGCTGAGCACCACTAGTATGCTTGGCACAATATGCTCTATAAGAAGAACATTTACATGCACTTAAATACTTACGTCTAGCATTACGATGTGATTACTATTATTAATCTTAGTATCCAAGTAAAATATTGTCTGGACATGGCCGATTACAGCTCTCTTTTGGAAGACTGCCGTAGGGTCTTTGGCTTCCATTTCAACCAGCATTAGCAAAAGCAGAAGGCGTTTAGAGTAATATTTTACAACTATCATTTCAGCAAATGCTACAGAAGTCCTGCCAACAACTGGAGTGCCTCTAAGTTCCCTGGCGCACCCAATCTTTGAGCAAAGGTTCTTTTTTCTGAGTCACTATGACCACACCATTTCTAAGATGCTGTGGACTACAATGATAAGAATGGATGTGTACATGTGAGGCTCATGCTTTCTTCTACTCCTCTTATTTTTACAGTTTGAATGGGTTCTAAAGAGTCTTGTTTGTGTAAACTACCTCCTCTCTTGGGAATTCCTGTTTCCCTTAGAAAATCAGATACTTGGCTTACTGCCTCTACCTAGGCAAGTTGTGGAGGGTAAAGCACTAGTTCTCTTCCTCAGTGAAAGGGGGAGAAATTGTGTGAATGACAGCTGTGTGATATTGTGGGTTGGCTTGTATTGAGGTCATACATCTTTTCAAACATGGGGAAAGGAAGGGGCTCACAAACCTAATTCTATACTACATAAGGGCCTAATTTTGTACTACATAAGGGCCATTGACAACATGTGAGACAGGCAGACATGGGATAGAGAACATAGCAAGAGAAACAGATGAAGCAGGTATCTGACAACCCACTGATTGATTGCAGGACTCAATAATTCTGCTTAGGGTATAAATTCCTACACTGATCAGGTAGCCAATCTTTTTTTGAATGACAACATCAATATGAGACAACTCATAATGTAGATTCCCATGGTCAAATCTAGTCACTGAGTGATCTCTTAATCATGGCATCTTTCCAAATTTTGGACTATAACTCCCATCAGCTCTTGCCAGCATAGCTTCTAGTTAGGGATGATGGTAATGGTAGTACAAATAATTTGAAGATAACCAACATAGGGAAGCCCATCCTATAGAAAGCAAGCCACATACTAAAGGGTGAAGAAACCTGGTATACGGAAAAGAAGATTATAAAGGCAGGAGATCACTGATATAAAAAATAAAAAAATACTACGGACAAGTCCAATGTCCAGTGTTTCCTACTCAGGAATAGGTTAAGCAGCAATGACCTCAAACTGCAGGAAAATGAATTTAAACATTAAGGAAAAACAAAGTGTATTTAGTTCTAGGGGGAAATCTTAGAATGGCTAAGTTCTTTTTGGAATTGCCTCCCTAGGTTAGCGGATACATTTTGGGGCGCTTGCCTTGTCTTGCCTTCAGGCCTTTTCACCTCTGTAACTTTGAAAAAGCCAAGCAGTTTCTTCTTTCCTCTGTCCCTTTTTAAGTTGGAAAAGAAAGAACAACGAAGATTGTGATATGATAAGCATCATCCTGAAATGTCACTGAAGACTCCTTCAGTGACATTTCAGGATGATGCTTACCTTATTGCAATCCTCGAATTGCATGAGAGACCATTTCCAAAACCAACCATTTCTACAGCAATTGGGTGCACTTTAATATATCACTCCCATTTTATACTCAGAGAAAGTCGAAGACAATATACAGTACTTCCATTTCAAAAGGTTGTGTGAATGCATATCCAATAGTAGGTTGCAAAAGGTTAAATTTAGAAACTGAGCAATTGAGAGTATCATTGCAAACACTGTTGCGCTTACGTGCACATACATTACAGCTGATGACAGTGTAGACCAAACAATACATTTGCAAAGTCACCTTCTTACGTCAACAGTATTCTTTCAGGATAGTTTGCCACCAAGTAGCAATGGCAGCTTCAAAGCTAAACACAGTTTTCTTTTTGCACATAGGAAAGATTTGAGGGGATTACAGTTTGTCAGATTCAATGAGGGAGAGGGCAGGATGAGTTTGCAGTAGCTGAGGCAAAGGCCATACGTAGCATAGTACTGCAATCCCTGGGCTGCTAGAGTTGCCCCATCTATCTCTGTCCATTGCAAAGAAGCTGGATATCATGAGACCACCATGCTTGTCAGTGACTTTTATTACATATTTTGAGAAGAAGAAAAAATCCATCTGTTTGCTAATTGCAGTGAGAAAGCATTATTGTCTATCGTATTACAAGCTCAGCCTGTCTCGTAATGAGGAATAGAGAGCTCCTTCCGCCAGTGCTTACTTTCCCCAACAACAATAGACATAATTAACAGCAAAGCAGACAAGATTAATTCCACCCTGTGTTAATCCACCTCCATTCGGATTGGCTCCCTTGATTAACTGCATATGGAAATAAGGGCAGTAAGATGTCAGGAAAGCCCCAAAGATTTGACAGGCTTCCTAGGAGACTCCCTCAGAGGGAGCGTGCGGAAAGATAAGGAGTGCAAAAGGTGGCGGTTTCAAAGCCTTATTAAAATGCTTTAAAACATAAATAAATTAAACCATTAACAGCTAAGATTCCAGTACAACAAATCTATGTAAGTTTGTAAGATCATGCATCCTACTGAAATCCTGCAACAGTAGCATAAGCCAAAGATAAAACATGAAACTTTTAACTGACAATTAACTTTGTGGATCAGATTCCCCCCGCAGTGGTCTAAATGTTTCTTTTGTACTTCTAGTTTTAATCTCTGTTCACAGTAAATGTTATTTATTAAACGCCTGTCTGCCTCAGATGTTCCATTTGCCTTCCATACACACAAAAAAGCAATAAAACCAATTAACTTCCCATTAAAAGATAACCACCCCAAAACCATGCTAATAAAATGCCAAATCACATTTTAAAAGCATACAGATTAAGCTCCCGTCGTCTTGTGATATCAGCCTCTATTCAACAGGTCAAACCGTGTGTGCTTTTAATGCAGTACAAGCATAATTATAGCTTGATAATGCTTCTTAAAGACACATTACAAGTAATCAACACTACTAACATTTGGGAGGTGTTGAATATATTAGCTTGACCCTCCAGTGTTTCTACTCTATCTATTGCCCTGTTCATTACCCCAGCCCGTGGAAGACATCCTCTGACATCCGTCTACATCAGGGATAAGGAACCTGAGGACCGGGGCCTGAGTGCAACCCTCCAGGCTTCTCTGGTTCCCCTGCGACAAAATGCTCCTATATTCACAATTATATGCCTAGTTGGAACATTGGTTCCTCTAGTTTGGTATTGCCAAAGGTGGAGGATCTATGGTTTTTCAGATGTTGCTGGATTCCAACTCCCATCATCCCTGACCTGGCTGGAGCTGATGAGAGTTGGAGTCCGACAACATCTGGAGGGCTATAGACTTCCCATCCAGGTTGTTTCTTGACCAGCAGTGGCTCTCTAGGGTTTCAAACATGAGCCTTTCCCAGGAGTCCTCCCTGTGAAGATGCCAGGGATTGAACCTGGAACTTCCTCCAAGCAAAACAATTTCTCTCCCACTGACCTACAGCCCTTCTAGAGCTTATCAGCTTGAGGACTCCAACACATTTTTTTTGGGGGGGGGGGAGGGGGGAGTGCCCAGGCATGCATCAATGTTTTTAAATAAACAATCAAACTGAGGAGGCATTATCATAGAGCAGTTTCATTCACACACACACACACACACACACACACACACACACGTATATGTTCTGTGATATATATATGTACCTTTTCATCAGCCAGTCACTGCCACCCACCCCTTTATACCTGTCCATGCAAATATGACTCTCTTCCCATGTTTACACACACAAAAAGGTGTTCTGTGTGGCCAAGGATCCTAGTCTACCAGTAGTTGCTCCATTCCTCAGAACTGAACCAAGTAGATTAATACTTCCTCATTCAATGTTCAGGTTGTTTCCCATTATTTTTAATGAGTGGGGGAGTCAGGAGTTGAAGTCAAAGTTCATTAGAAACCTATCTGAAAAGATTATATCCTAACACCTTCCCAAAATTTGGAATGGGGTGTTCATTATTACATTATTGTTAAGTCCTGTGACACAAATGCTGCATTTATGTCAGTAAAAATGGTGGAGGAGTTGACGGATAATGGTATTTTTTCCCCTATTCAAATTATTTCAAAAGCAATTCTCTCTCTCTCTCTCTCTCTCTCTCTCTCTCTCTCTCTCACACACACACACACACACACACACACACACACCTTCCTTCCTTCCTTCCTTCCTTCCTTCCTTCCTTCCTTCCTTCCTTCCTTTCCATTCCCACTTAAGCTCTCTTGTTGAATTCGTCTATAGCTCAAATCAGATAATTATAATTCAAAGTTCTAGATTTTGGTAGGCCTTTGTAGGCAGCCAAAATTTGTGCTCGCCCTTGGTGCCATCCAATTCACATCATTTTGTCTGTGCCATCATGCTAAATGCCATAGGCTTGCCAAAGGCCTCCAGCACTGAACCTCAAAGAGCCTCAAAAAGAGTAATAAGTTTTGCTCTCTGTGGCTCAGTGCAACTCAAGAATGATTCACTGTTATTTATTGTTCAGCTTTAAACTTTACATATATTTTGTTTGTTTGTTTTATTTATTTATTTAAAAGCATGTATAAAGCACTTAACATTTTTAAAATCTCTACACGGTGTTCTAGTTATATTGATTTGTTATATATTTCCGCAAGTTAGCTTGGGTCACTTTTAGAAGAAGGAAAACTAAGAAATCGAATAAACAAAGCTGTCATTGGGGAATATCACAAGTCAAGAAACCAACTGCCTAATTCTTCTTAAATATCAGTCAAACAGAAAGTTTATCCTGTAACATCCATTAACTTCATCAGCTTAGGGACAAACATGAAGGGAATAAAGCTACACGGCACCACAGTACACTTTCAAGTGACAAAAGAAAAAGCTTTTGGGGAATGGGAAATGTGCAGGTTTCATTGAGCTCTGAAAACCTGAAGAAGAAGCTTATTATCCTCAAGTTCTTAAAACTATCAAGCCAGTCAACAGAAGGTGTAATACGCCATCTCTTGATTCATTGTTTAGGAATGTGGACCAAGCTCAAGAATTTCCCTGGTAAATGTCTTTTTCCTAAAGATAAAGACCACTTTTCACACTGAGGTAAAGCTATCACAGGTAATTCAATTAAAGGTACTTCAATAATAGTAACAATAATAATTAATGTGACAGTTTGGTTTTCAAAATGAATCACCACTTTATAATAATTTTAACATCAAATCTCTCTTCTAATGAGTATGACATTTTCTTTAGAAATGAGGAAAATTAAAACATTGTTTTGGGCACCACTTGTAGAAATGCCTTAAAATGTTCATATTCATCTCTCTCTCTCTCTCTCTCTCTCTCTCTCTCTCTCTCTCTCTCTCTCTCTCTCATATATGCACATACACACCAGCTCATTTAAGAAATATCCGTTTTATTTAGGACAAAAAGCTACCTAAAACTAGGGATTTCTAGGAACTACTGTTGAATTGTTACCCAGTAAGAATAATATAGAATTGTCTTGGGAATGTAGAGTGTGGGGGAAAGAGCACTGCCAAATGTATATGTAGCAATTTAGACAGCAAATGTGTTGCTTGAGTTTTAGCAGTCTTAAACACAGTGAGGAGCTTAACCTTATCTCCCAGTGCCACTGCCTTCCTTCCGTAATTGATGCTTGGAGACCCCAATTTCATATAAACCAGGCCACTATGTTATTGTATACAGCAATCTTACTGCTAGCAGAGGCAGGAAACTGTACTGAACCCAGATCAATAGACATGTCAACAGTAAGCTGCTTAATCTAATTCTGCCTATCTCATCTTGGAGCACAGAGTTTGCAATTTTACTGCAGAGGTCCCCTCTGGCAGGAAAGGGTTTGGAAAGTTTACTCTTAAGAAGTTGATGGGCGATATGCTTATCCTCCAGGCCCTTGACTGTTTATTCAGCAGAATGGCCATTCTAAATGTTTTATAAATGGCAGTAATGTAAACAAGGCACTTCCAAGTACTTTTAGTTATAAAAGCCATCAAGGGCGATGAGCTTAGAAATGCGACTTTTAACACTACCAGCCAGTTGCAGGTCACAGAAAACTGCTTTTGTACAAAGACACCAAGTTAAAATAAACTGTAACAATCACAACAGTTTTCTCTCTCCCCTGCTCTCGAGGCATCGTGCCTCATTGTAAACACTTCTTGATGAATTACACTTAACTTGCTTCTGTTTTAAAGGCAAATATCAGCATATGCCTAGTATATTTTTATAAATGCCATAGAAATAGTACTGAATCATAACTGCTGAGCAGAGCTTATTTTTGTTAGGTTTGTACATGTGTAGGCTGTACTCAGAAGTTGCGGCTAATGTGTTGAAGTGAGGAACAGAGTAAGCTGATGTGGTTCTGCCTTTCTCCATTTGCTTACCCTCCATGGCCATACAGTCTAAACAGACCTAGGGGGAATAATTTGTGATTCCTGTTTGTGCTTGCTGTGCAGGGGCAACACCATAAAAAAATAATAATTTGGGGGAATGAATGGGTAGCAAAGACCATTGGGGGAGCAAGGATACACATCCACACCTGGTTTATGAATAATGCTAAGCCCAACTACGGCTGCATGGATGAGCAAGTGTGCTGATAAATATTTGGAAAACTGACCACTTTGCTCCCCTTTCAGTCCTGCGACTGTCAGGCTTCCGGCAGCTAATTCATGGTTTGATTTTAGCACTATGTGCAAACCAGGGTTCGTGGTTTGTCTCACTCCAAACAAACCACAAGATTTGTTCTCGGCTTACTGCTTGTTTGTTTGGGGAAGACAAACCACGAGCCCAGGTTTGCACATAATGCTTGCTTGTTTAGGCTAAACCATAGTTTGGTTTAATGTTATGTGTGAACTAAGCCTATGACTAAATGCCTGGGAAGCAGGAAATTTTATTGGGGTGTGTGTGATGTTGGGGAATGTTAGCTGCCTTTGTTGTGTTTTGGGAGTCAACCCTTTTCTCTCTATACAATGTGAAGCAGATATTCATTTGCAATCCCCACCCCCTTCATATTTCCAGATTAACAGCTCTTCCCCACATCCTTAAACATTGGGACTTTCCAGCACATCGCGTCATGGTTCCTCAGAAATAATAGCCATGTCAAGCAGCATCCAGCAGCAGCATAGACAATGTTTGCAAGGGGAAATGTGGGGCAAGCAACTCTTTGAACACACAGGAAGGCAAAGCCTGTGACTTGGTTTCTCAAGGAATAGAAAGGCAAAAAATGATGCCTTTGAGAACATGTAGTGCACATTTTAGTCATCCTACAGAAACATACTGTTCTTATTCACAAGTAAATAGCAAACTGTGGGGCCCTTTCAGGTTGAGGGGGACACAAAATAATTTTATGGTGAGAGGGGAGATTCAAAGTCCTGTTGCTTGATATACTTAAGATTAAATTGCATACTTATTTAAGAGCATGTGTGGTTCCAATTTTATATTTCATAGTAGCCAGAATATGTGGTATGAAACACAGGGTTGAGACTCCCTCTTCTCCCTAAAATGGAAGCTCCTCTTTCTAATTTTCAGAAGATATCCATTGCCTCCTCTTATTATACTTTGTCAACATGTACGTAGTTGGAGAGAAAAAATGAATGTGGCTTCTTTTATGTGATTTCTTTTGCAGGTCTGCACTTGCACTTGTATAATTGTTTTAGGAAACATGCAGGAGGGTTTTATAATAATATAGATACTGCATATAATGCAGGTCTACCTTAGCCAGCTCACTGCCACCCACTCTATCCCTTGGGGCAGGGGGATGACTCAGCTGAATATCTGGATGGATTTGACACACATAAAGTGGGCTTCATTCCAAATAAGCCTTTGCACCCCCTTGAGCAATGGCCCTCTCATAATAGAGGCATATGTCAGCGATGTTCCAGCAACACACACACACATATATTCACCATTCTTTGGCAAGTGTTCATGGCCTCAAAATGCCTGGGGATTTTTAATTTAATATGGAGCAAATCCAAATTGTGTTTCTTCCCTAAAGGGTTCAAGGTTCCAGACAATTTTGAGGGACAAGTGCCACGGCTGACCAAGGCAGAAACTATTCGATTGCCGTTTGCTCTGAAAATAGAATTAATGGCTTCAGTCCATAACAAACCTTTAAAATGCTTTGACAGTTACTTTATCACTGGAGAACAAGTGTAAACTTGTTTAGAGAGAAAGGATGGTGCTATGCTTAAGGCAATGGGCTTGAAATGAAAGAGAACTAGCTGCAGCACTGAGATTATGGGCTACTTCTCACTTCCCCGTTTGCACAGAATCATAGAATTGTAGAGTTGGAAGGGACCCCAAAGGACATCTAGTCCAAAGCCCTGCAATGCAGAAATCTCAACTAAAGCATCAATGACAGATGGCCATCCAATCTTTAATTTAAAAACCTCCAACAAAACAGAAAGAGACAGACAGACAGATGATATAGATGATAGATAGATGATAGATAGATAGATAGATGATAGATAGATAGAGAGATGATAGATAAATGATATGCCTTCTATTTTACAGGCCTGCTGCAAAACCTACCAGGAAAGTCAATTAAGTCAAACAATGCTGCTTCTAGTACATTCCACATTCTGTTATGGAAAACCAGAGTTAATGGCTTCAATGTAGTTTGGAGCCAATCCAAAGAGCCCCTTTGTACACCCGACATGATAATGCACAGGCAGAGGGAAGGTTTTAGCTGTCTTTCCCAAACTTCCTTTCCTGCACTACATTTTAAAATCCCTAGGCTTTTAACAGCTGTTTGTGTAGAGTGTGCTTATCACGAGACACAGGGGGTGAAGGGGGAAAGGACCTTGCTGTGCATATGGACTTCTCTTTTTATATCTTTAGAGTGGTGTGACATCTAAAGTCCAGTGAGAACATGCACATACACAAATGTCGTGGGAGCTCGCTCTCTTCCTCTGCATACGTATACAATAAGGAACATGATAGCTTGCTGGGCTTAGAAGGTATTTATTGCAAGGAAGCCCTGTTATTGTTCAATTAAAACACACATACAAATATGCTATGAATACTTTAGGTTGTTTTCACAGTGAACCCTAGTGACTGAGGGTTCAGCCAATTTGTGTTGCTACGTAATGTAATCATAGGGAGGAGCAGGGAAGAGAGAACTGAGCAAATTACAACTCTGCAGCTCTTAGCAGTTCATGTAACTGAACCTGATGGCACGCCAGATGAACTGGGGGTATGGACTGGGTCAGGAAAGGAAATATGATAGCAACAGGGTTGCCTCGAGCTGACCTAGTATATAACATGGGTCAGTTAGAACCCACGGAATTAAATTACCCGACCCACCGATGGACTGCTTTGTTGACATGTCCCACTGATTCCTATTGAGCATGCAAATACAAATCAGCTGGTCCCAGGGTACTAAGGATGCACACATTTTATGTATCTTACATGTTGCCTGCATCAAATGACTTGTTTAAACTGATATAAAGTGTTCAATGAGAAGTAACTCAGGATCTTTCCAGCCAAAATGTTCTCATCTGTTGAGTCTCCCTTCTCACTGCAGACACAAGGCTGCCAGTCTGTGTATATATACAATACGGAGCCAGATGGAGCAAAGGTCTGGCAAAATATAAGGTATGTTCCTAAGCTTCAACAACTGCTCAAAGGTGCCAAGTGCTGAAGTTGACACTGCATTCTGGGCGTATATATTTCATTTCCTTTGTTCTGGGGAAGAGCAGTAGCTCAGTGATACAGCATCTGCTTTCTAATTCAGTCTCTGGTATTTCCATGTAGGACTGGAAGGGAATCTCTGCCTAAATTCCTAGAGATCTGCTGCCAGTCAGTGTAGACAATACATAGCTAGCTGGATCAATGGTCTGACTCGGTCTAAGGCAGCTTCCTATGTTTCCTAACTGCTTGACTGGAAATAAATGTGTATGCCAATTTTCTCCCACATTGCTCTTTTCCAGACTATTTAAGTGGCAGGTAGCCCTTCTATAAGTTTCCCGTGATGCTTCTCCAGGCTCCACTTGTGCTTTCCCCCCTTTGCCTGCATCTATTTCTTTCTGCTTGCCAGCGAATGGGAGACTATTTCTGGTATATTTCCCAACCAATGGGAGATTTCCCATTAATTCACACCATCCTCTTGTCCATGTTCAGAGAATGTATGTACACAGGAGTGACTTAAAGTGTCAGACACTCAAATTGAAAAACAGCTTTTGGTTTTAATCTTTTCCCTCTACCAGATGCTTCATTTTGCTTGTAGCTGAACTGAGATGAATGGTTTGCAAATTAAACGAAACATTTTTATGATTCACTTCAGTAGCTGGATCTTTTTTTATATAAAAAAAAATATGCAAGGTTAAAAGTGACTGGCAAACCTTTTAAGGTTATTGAAACTAAATTATTAACGCTGTGTTTCACCTTTCTTTTGTCCTCCTCCTGGCATTCTCCCTGATTACTTGCCGCAACTCCCTCCTACAAGTTGTAAATCAAATGAAAAATCTTTAGGAGTACAAAAACATCTGATTAAAATTTTTATCCGTAGGGGAACTGCAGATATGAAGAGAAACCACATTGTGCATTTTATACATTTGAAACTTCTGACACTCTCCCTCTCCCTCTTTTTCCTTTTATAAGAGGGGGGTGTGGGGAGTGAAAATTGAGCACTTTCATCCTGGTGAGTAACAAGAGAGAAGTTTCTCACCTTTAAATCCCATTTGCAACCTTCAAAACAACTTTGAAATTTCCATCTAGTGCATGACTGCACTTGGCACGTCATCCCTCCTGTGTGGCATGACACAGAGTTATGTTGGATAATGCACAAGATAAAAAGTTGCTTTCCATATCTTAAATCTGAACAATCCACAGGTGCAATGAGATCATCTAGCAACATGTGGGCTGCTAAATGGAATCCTGAAACAGTCCATGACAAGCCATTCTCCAATAATATAAAATAAATCTATTATTCCTTTTACATTTGAATGCTTTCTTGAACAAAACAACTTGTGTTCTTTTTTAAATGTGAGGAAATCAATGACCCTGTCTAGAGGCACAACCGTGGATTATTTTGCATGCTTTCCTTACCCAGAAAGTGATTTCTGTTTGTCTTTCTATACTTATTGCTTCTCTGAAATTCTGAAAGCAAGTTTCCTGCAAACAACATCCTGTACCTACTAGTCCATGGTGGCTGGTATCCAAGAAAATAACAACCCTGTAGAGGAGGAGTAGAGAGCTTTTTCTGGCTGAAGGGGCGGCTCTTTATCTCTCCCACCCCGTGGGTCATTGTTTTTGTTTGATTTTAAAGTGCATTGTCTCTTTTTCGCACGCAGTTATAATTGTTCCTTAGCTTCCTAATATCTGCCAACCTTTCCCAGCCTATCTAAAGGTAGTGTATAGACAAGTATGCTCTAACACAGTGGTTCCCAAGCTTTTTCCTCCATCAACCACTTGAAGATTACTGAGGTTTTGGTGGACAATTTAATACTTTTTGCCAGTTGTAGAAATTGTCATAGACACTACCAAGGATCCCAGTTTGGGAATCCTTGCTGTAATGTAAATGCATGCTCTAAAGGCAGGGAAATTTTCAATTCAAATGCAAAGACAGCAGCCAAGCCACCTTACAATTATCACAGACCCCCCTCTCTTCAATAGCTCAATAGCTTCATTTCTAGTATACCATGGGCTTTACATTTTTTGTGTGTGAAAAAAATCCTTAGCTAGTCTCATTTGTTTCTCAATCTGCAGAACCAGCTATAAGGTTTCTTAAACTGATAGAGAGTTGTGTGTCCAAGGCCTCACAGGCTGTAATCCCATGCAACACTTACATGGAGTAATCCCACTGACATCAATGTGACTTACTTCAATGTAGACATGTAAATAATTACACTATAAATGGATGTCACTGCAGTACTGGGGGGGCAGGGAGGCTAAGTATTATACCTCATTTGTTTTGTGTTTGCTTCAGGAAAATTGCATTTGTTTCATTTGTGTAAATTTAATTTGTTTCACAACTCACATTTGGTTTCTCCCTTCCTTTTTTAACTTACAAGGTATTTTTTTGCCACCCATGGCAATGGATATGGTCTGCTTTACCCAGAACACCGTCAGAACAATGTGATATACAAGGCATACTTGGGAAATAAAATGGCAGAACCAGCAGCAGTTGAAAGCAGTTCTTGGACTCCTGTTCCCAGAACAATGTAGGCAGCATAAGTGATGGGCAGGGACAGAGTAACAAAAAACAAAATATTTGTGCCCTTTGCCACTTGGTGGATTTATTTCAAAACAAAGGTACATCGAACGAAATGGGATCTACTTGGTCCAAATTTCTATTCATTCTGTAATGAATGCACACTCCCTTATTCCACTGCTAAACCAAACACCGTACTCCAACATTCCCCCAAAATGGTGGCTTCTAGGCATTCTGGACTACAACAGCTGTCATTTCTGACTATTGGTTATGCTGGTTGGTGTTGATGGGAGTTGTAGTCCAAAATATCTAGAGAGCACAAGGTGGAGAAATGATGTTCTATTCATTGGAGGCACATAATAAGTACCGTATTTTTCACTCTATAAGACGCACCAGACCACAAGACGCACCTAGTTTTTGGAGGAGGAAAACAAGAAAAAAAATATTCTGAATCTCAGAAGCCAGAACAGCAAGAGGGATCACTGCGCAGTGAAAGCAGCAATCCCTCTTGCTGTTCTGGCTTCTGGGATAGCTGCGCAGCCTGCATTCACTCCATAAGACACACACACATTTCCCCTTACTTTTTAGGAGGGAAAAGTTGAGTCTTATAGAGCAAAAAATACGGTAGATCCTGCAGTCCTTATTGCATGTGTACATGTGTGTTCAGTACAGGCAACCATCAATTTATTCATGTCCAACTGACATGCAATTATGCACAAGTGCACAGTGCTAAACTCGGAAGTAACTAAAACGCCAGAACAGGGGAAGGGGGCAAGGTCCGGAGCATAACCCCTGAGAATTGCCTGTACTTTGTTGCTAGACTTTAGTAAAGGTAAAGGTAAAGGTACCCCTGCCCGTACGGGCCAGTCTTGCCAGACTCTGGGGTTGTGCGCCCATCTCACTCAAGAGGCCGGGGGCCAGCACTGTCCGAAGACACTTCCGGGTCACGTGGCCAGCGTGACATCGCTGCTCTGGCGAGCCAGAGCCGCACACGGAAACGCCATTTACCTTCCCGCTAGAAAGCGGTCCCTATTTATCTACTTGCACCCGGGGGTGCTTTTGAACTGCTAGGTTGGCAGGCACTGGGACCGAGCAACGGGAGCGCACCCCGCCGCGGGGATTCGAACTGCCAACCTTTCGATCGGCAAGCCCTAGGCGCTGAGGCTTTTACCCACAGCGCCACCCGCGTCCTGCTAGACTTTAGTACACAGGTTTATTAAGATATGCTCAGATATTCCATTTTATTTGAGATTTGCCATCTCTGTCTGTCTCAAATTTAAAATGTGGATGGCAGGAAATCCCAAAGAGTGTGTCCCTCAACTTACACATCACCAAAAAAGAGGACAAAAGAGAACATATTTGAATCTACTAATTTCTATGTACAGATGCAAATTAAGTTATAATCACTGTAATTTAACAGAAATTCATCTCGCCATAGTGAGAGTGACTGTGACCTATGTGCTTGCTCAGACTATTGTCCAGATGCTAACTTTTGATGAGCAACTTCAAGGACCTTGCTCTCCTATCTTATGGTTCATGTATTTTAATTATGGGTAGTTCTATTTTTACAATCTGTTTGTTACTTTGGTATTCCTCCGCAAAATGAAAGGTAGTATTTAAATAACAACAAACAACTTTAAACTGGGCTTGGACCAGACAAGTCCAAAACTTACAAATAGAGGATACCTTCAAATAGAGGACTGTAAAATAAGCCACATGGGCATCCAACAAGAAGAAAATTAAAAATGTGCCTTGAAAAAGGAGGCCAGCATGTTGAACGCATTCACCAGTCTTATTGGCATGGGGAGGACTGTCACAATATTGTCACTACCCTTTTCAGCTAATATATCGCCAGTGACACCATCCCAAAGAATAGTAAGGAAACTGGGCTTCTGTGACACATCCTGAATTTAGCTGATATGCACAGAGAATCCCACAAGAATCACCATTGACCAGAGGGTACAATCCTATTCCCTAAGACCTGAGTAGCTGGGCAAAGGGAAGGGTGAAATGTCAGGAGACAAAATTAGTTGTGTTATCTTGCAGTTGCAAGGAGGATAAGTGCCAGTTGTACTGGAAGCTGATTGGAAAAATATGCATGTATCTTTCACAGAGCGTGTTTCTAATTTTAATCCAGAAAAAATGTGCCTCAGGTATGGTCTGGGAAACATTATTCTAAAGTCTGAATATGGGAAAGAGAACGATGTTAATGGTCTTACAAGCTTTTTACCAAGTATTTTAAGAATGGAGCATCCTTCCGGATAAATGAGTTATGCAGAACATTTTGGCCAGGGCAGGTCACTTGAGAAACATTTTTATGTGGGAAACTTTGCTTCGGGAGGCTAGAACACATTCTTGGAACAGTACTTCATTGTTCCCTTTCAGTCTTTATTTTGCCTGAAGATTATTTACTTGTTAATGCCCTGACCTTGACTTGTGTGCTACTGCTCCTACAACTAATGCAATATCCTCAGACAATAGCAACTATTGCTAGGCTCTCCCAGTGATGTCACTGAACTTAAAGGTATAGAGTTGGTGCTTTGACCCCTGGGACACACACACACATGCACACACACATTTATACAATGGCCCTTGTTGATAAGCTGAGTAAATAAATAGAAAATGTTTTCATATGAATATAAAAATAGTACTTGAAAGGACTTGGCAGTGCTAAGGTAATTGCCAACAGGTATGTTGTGCTGAGATAAGAGGGCATTTGGTAATATCAATTACATGGATTTTTGGAAGTATAATTCTCAAAGCAATTCATGTAACAGGCACACATATTTCAGTTGCCATTTTTTAAGAAGCGTATATCATTATAGATGTGTGTGTTGACATGCGTGTGCGTATGCACACGCAAACACACACACAGGGTTGGCCCCAAGACATTTTGTGGCCAGAAGCAAAGGACAAAATGTCTCATATATACATTTCATGTGTACAGAAACTGACTGGGCTGACATTTAATCTAATTTCTACACTGGAAATGGGGCACCATCTCCACCATACCACAGTACACCAGAGAGTAGGGAAGGGTAAAAGCATATACTGTGGTAAAGCGTGCATACAAGTGCATATATTGGTGAAAAAAAGCATACAAAACCCCATCATGTTAGGGAAAGCTGCATGCAAATATGTGTCTATTAGCAGAAATGCACACTAAAATGCTGACGAATCTTCATAATGCCTTTTTTTAATAGTAAAAGTACTGACTGATGGGGAGATGCAGAGGACTGAACTTAAAGCTGGAAAAATGAAAAACGGAGAGAGAAATCGAAATTGGCAGATTTTCTTTTACACATTTCTTAGCTGGAGAACAGCACTGCAAAATTCAGAGAATTTTGATGGATAGTTTTGCTTCAGTTCTTACATTGTTCCAGAAACTGTGAATTTGGTAGGTTTGCCTTTAACTGCAAAATTAATAGAATTTCCCACCTGAGATACACACAGTAGTTAAGCAGGTACAGGAACTATGGTACAGTGGTACCTCGGGTTAAGAACTTAATTCGTTCTGAAGGTCCGTTCTTATCCTGAAACCGTTCTTAACCTGAGGTACCACTTTAGCTAATGGGGCCTCCTGCTGCCACCGCGCTGCCAGAGCACAATTTCTGTTCTCATCCTGAAGCAAAGTTCTTAACCCGAGGTACTATTTCTGGGTTAGTGGAGTCTGTAACCTGAAGCGTCTGTAACCCGAGGTACCACTGTACAGACAGCTCTGTCATCCAGCAGAAGGGAACACTTGAAAGGGCTCAGAAGAAACTGCTTGGGCAGGGTGGTTCTGCCAGCCCCCAGCACTTGCTGCCTGAGACGGTTGCCACACTGGCTAATGATAGGGACAGTCCTTTGTCTCCCTGTTTAAGCATAGCTCAAAAGAAAAGCTCCCACTAATAGATAGTATTTGGTATTTTTATATATTAGCTCATTGCAATGAATGCAACTAAGGCTCGTGGTAATAGGTGGCTGTTAATTATGTTATATGGCATGAATGGACACTTCTTCTTTTCAATAAGTATTCAGTGACACATGTTGTACTTCTGCATGTATTCAAACACACCAATCTGTGCCAATACTGGCTAAACACCTTTTTTTTTAAAAAAATAAAAAATCTTCACAGCTCATTACTCACCCTCCCACTTAGCATATGCTGTCAAATTTTATCACAAAGTTTTTGCCCTAAATTGCATGTATTTGTTTAATAAAACATGGATATGAATATTGAAAGTTTCTGCAATTGTTGGACTAGTTTGTTTGTTTTTGTTGTTTTTTTATAAAAAAAGCCCATTCCCAGAGAATGGATAATAAAGCTGTCAAGAACTTCACAAGATAACATTCCCACACTGTAGTCTCCACCTTTGTGTACTAATACTCATACGGTTGGAGCCAAATCTATCAAATCTCACCATGAGATATGAACATCTAAAATTCATCATGACCTCCTTGCCTCATCCTAACTTTCTGTCCTTCATTCCTACGTATCTACCTGTGAACTGTGCACCTTCAACCAATAGCCCCCGCTGCCTTAAAAGGTAAAGGTAAAGGGACCCCTGACCGTTAAGTCCAGTTGTGGACAACTCTGGGGTTGTGGCGCTCATCTCACTTTACAGTGGTACCTCTAGATACGAATGGGATCCATTCCGGAGCCCTGTTCCCATCTAGAGGTAAACGTATCTAGTGACAGCACGTCTGTGCACGCGCGCATCACTTTTTGCCGCTTCTGCACATGCGCGTGACATCATTTTGAGCATCTGTGCATGCACAAGCGGTGAAACCTGGAAGTAACGTGCTCCGTTACTTCCGGGTTGCCGCGGAGCGCAACTTGAACGCTCTCAACTTGAAGCAAATTTAACCCGAGGTATGACTGTACTGGCTGAGGGAACCAGCATTTGTCTGCAGGCAGCTTCTGGGTAATGTGGCCAGCCACTTCTGGCGAACCAGAGCTGCACACAGAAATGCTTTTTACCTTCCCGCTGGAGCGGTACCTATTTATCTTCTTGCACCTGATGTGCTTTCGAACTGCTAGGTTGGCAGGAACAGGGACCGAGCAACGGGAGCTCACCCCGTCATGGGGATTTGAACTGCCGACCTTCTGATGGGCAAGCCCTAGGCTCTGTGGTTTAACCCACAGCGCCACCCACATCTCCTGCCTTAAAGGGTAAAGGTAAAGGGACCCCTGTCCGTTAAGTCCAGTCGCAGATGACTCTGGGGTTGCGGCGCTCATCTCACTTTACTTAAATTACTGTAAAATACTATGCTTTATACATCATAAATTGGTGTGCTTAAATATAAAATATACTCTATACATTAGGTATGTACTGGCCAGATGCTGAGATCAAATCTCCCAAATTTTGCATGCTAATATTAACCCTATTGAAGCTCTTGGTACATACATATCTGACTTGTGAAAATATGGATGTGTTTAATAACCCTCAACCACAGATGACAAATTAGCTTCCTCTACTGGGGTTTCTTCCTTTTGTACCAGATGATAAAAAGTGAGGATCATAGAGTCGTGGATATATAGAGTTGGAAGGAACTACGAGGATCACCCAGTCCAACTCCCTGCAGTGCAGGAATCATTCATCCAACGTGGGGCTGAAATCCACAACCCTGAGATTAAGTCACATGATCTACCAATTGAGCTATCTGAAGGAAACCATTCTGCATGAAATCCTTTCAAATACTTTTATATTGGTTTCACTTAAGTGTCACAGTGTTGAGCAGCACTCAATAAAATAAGGAAATGATAAATGAAAGTTAGTATATGTTATGAGTATCTAGTACCTACACACATGTGTGAAAATAAATGTACCCTAGAATTAAAACCAAATTGTGACTTTACTGAAATGTTTCGGATTTCTCCTGAACCCAGCTAGCCTCCAGGATTCAGCTAGTAAACTCTTCCTGGTTAGATTTGATAAGGTTATACTTAGCTTGCAGAGCTGCACTGGCCTAGAACACTGAACCCGCAAAGGTTTACTTTTAATTGGTAAGAGAAACACATTGACAGACACAGGGCACTTATGAAACAAAACAAAAGAGATATTTAACCCAAGGTTTTCTTCTCCTGCGCTGCATTGATGAGAGCTTACTGAACCAGCCTTGCTTTAGAAAGTTACAAAGCCAATATTGAGCACCTGTATACTCACAATTAGTTCAGAGCTATTCTTGATCACCACTTCTCCCATCCTGAACTAAAGGGAAAACCTCTCTTGCGAAAGGATACTTTTAAAGATGGAATTCTTCTGTTGCTTGGCCAACCAGGGCCTAAGGATTGGCTTCAACAGGGTTTGCAGACTTAGGAAAAGACAATAGGTAAATTAGCTGTGATAGCGGTATGTAAGTCAGGGAGGGTAACTCCTACTTATTATGTAACTTAACTGTGCTCTTATCTGTTTTCCAAGCATTAAAGTTGCAGAGCATTAAAATTGCAGATTACCATCCTGTGTTGGTCACATTTTCTACTCCCTGGAATGTGACATAATCCAGTATACTCTCACAAGAACCCGGGGGTTAGTTTTGATTTTAGCTTGGGTGTCAAGATGTATCCAAAAGGACTCCTCTATTCCAACCTGATGTACACTTTACCTTGTTAGCAGTGGGAAATTCAGCATCAAAAAAAAAAAAGACAGACCCAGCTGGATCCATGTAAAAACCTTCGGTTGTTGCAGTTGGGTTGGTGGAGGGAAGGCAGACACTGAAGATGAATAGAAATGCTGCTTGTATAAGACCACCTAGTGAGTTTACTGTTGACACCACATTTGAACTGTGGGCTTCCTGTTTCAACCACTGCAGTACAGCAGTTCTCATGGGTATATTCTTTCTTCCATACTTCTATAATTTTGTCATTACGAACTGCATCATTAATATTGAAGAGCCTAACTTGCCTTGATCACTCACCCTGAAATCAACATGTGAAAGAAAAAAGGCTTATTTGTGGGAAATGTGCTAGGAGGAACTGAAAGCTGCTGAAACAGAAGTGCACTCTTGACCACTTCTTGTAAAATTTTATTGTTTGTTTGCACTAAACAATGCTTTGTTTGCTGATCCAAAGGTCATCCGTGAGTAGCTAATTTATGAAGAAACTGAGGGTCGTAAATGGAGAGTTTGCAAGCAGAAACCGTCTACTATAGGGACGTATAATTGAACATTTCCCGCAAACGCTATTGTTTAAATTAGATAAATAGTTTAAGATGCACTGTGACCTTCAAGGATGCATAAATTGTAAGGTTCTTTATGGCTGGAAACAGTATGCTTTCTAGTCAACAATTTGTGTTTCAGACTGAACTAATATGGATCGGGATGCTCTTTCCTCCAACCCAGGTTGTGAAAAGGAAATAATATCTGGACCTTCCACAGATTTAATGCAGAATTGGGAGCAAGCCAAAGTCTACGTTGACCTACACTTCCTCTGAGAGTGCTGACTTCAAGTCATACTCATCATCATGATTAAACCTCACTGAGGCCTGAGGATGCCCATACTAGAGACTGCTGGCCATCACATCATGAGATTTAATCCCTGCACTGGTCTAGACAGTCAAACACACACCTAGTCTGGGGCAAGCTGCTACTTCAACCTGTGTTTCCATTTATAAAACCGCACAGGTCTTTCCAATCCATCATCACAATAAAATTCACAAGTGCTGTGCCTTGTTTGTTTCAAAATTAAGACTGTATTATTTACAGTGTTTCTAATGCACCCTTGTATACCACCCACAGTAATCAAGTACATGGAAGCAATGAGATAATGGTAATCATAATGATAATAATTTTATTATTTATACCTGGCTGAGTTTCCCCAGCCACTCTAGGCAACTTCCAGCACATATAAAAACATAATAAAATGTCAAACGTTAAAAACTTTCCGATACCTTTCAGAACCCAATTTGTAAAGGAACAGCACTGATCTTTTCTGAGACAGAACCAAACAGTACTTGAGAGTGGAGGGAAGAAAACCTATTGTATTGGGTATCCCTAAGAAAAGCTGGAGCACTTCAAGCTGAACATATGGGTACAATAAATTAAACCAACTTAAAAGAGGGCAGTGGGGTGGAGGCTGCAGGCCAAATCAAAGATCACAGAACAAACTAGCAGAGAGTTGTTATACTGAAGACATGCAAAAGCTGAATTTATGATATGATGAAACCGTCCCTAGCTTTTCATATATTAAAATGTATGAGTATTCACAGGTTCCCCATCAATGTCCTCCAGCTATTTTAAATTCCAAGGAACTTCTTTCTAATCCAATACAATCTTCCCGACTCAGTGTTTCAGCAGCTGTCTTTCATGATTTCTAATCAAAGCTGATGATAACCAGCTTTGGCAACAGATTGTAGTACCTCAAATGAGTAATTAAAGAAAGAAATTTGCTCACTTTTACCTTAGAACTGCTGGTGCATTTGGTAGTCTTTGTATCTCCAGAGCCAGTCAAAGGGGGATTGATGGATTTTATAATCTGGTCAACACCCTTAATATATTTAATGAACAAATGTCATAGGTTTGTGGTATTTGTCTGCTTCAGAAAGTAGACAGCTACATGACAAAGACGAATGCCAACTTTGGAAACACACACACTTGAGCACAGCAATTTATAAGAGCATGCGATAGAATCCTTTGCTTGCAACTGATTTATGACTGATTAAAAATTAGGCATACACAGAAAAAATAATGACGTGAAAAAATGAAAGTTCTCAATCTGGCTCATTTTAAAGTACTTGTTAAATGAAAAAAGGTAAATCACAACAAAATAAATTATGTAGAAAACAATATTGATTTGGAAAAGCACAAACTAGAAAATAACCAGGAAGTGGGTGGACAAAACTCATCAGAGCAACAGACTTGGGTTAGATGCATTTTTTTGTGTTAGATTGATCAAAATACTGTGATGTCAATATGTATAGTATAAAGATAAACACTTTGGTGCATAACTGCAAAGGCTTGCACCAATGGCACGGCACAACATCCCGTAGTAGTGTGTTTATATGTCTTTCCATGAAGGCACAATATGAAACCAACTTAGCACAAATTCATGACCTCACACAAGTTGGACTATTGGCCAATCTAGCTCAGTATTATCTAGTTTGATCAACTGTAGCTCTCCAAGATAGGCAAAGATAATTTAATAATTAAATTGTAATTGGAGGTTCTTGTGGGGTTGTATTCAACACTGCTGTGCTAGTAGTACAGCAGGCTTCCACTTGCACAATTAAACTTTCCTCCCCTTGACTATTTTCTGCCCTGCAGCCTCTCACACACTTTCAAAATCTGCTGAGGACACAAGGGGAGAGGAAAAGGAATGAAAATCCTATTTGAGCAGAACTCTGTGTGTGCCATTTTGGCACTGTAGTACTGAGCTACGGCCCCCTCTCAATAGCTATGCTGACTAGGAATTCTGAAATCTGTTGTTCCACTAGACCTAGCAGCCGGCTCAGTCCTCTAGATTGGTCTCAGAGAGCCTGTCCAGAGGCCCACCAGTAAGATCCTGCAGGCTAGTGGGCACAGAGAAGGGGCATTCTCTGTCATGGCCCCCTTACTGATTAACTCCCTCTTACAGGAAGCATACTTGGCTCCCTCATTGACTGGTGATAAACAGGGTCTAAGTAAGGGTACATGGCTGTTCACACCAACTTTGAATTGATAATGATGGTGATCATTATCTATGGATGCTGAAATTTTAACTGCTCTTTTTGAAATGTTGTGAACTGCCTTGACAGCTGTTTTGGCCCTGTAATATAGCTTAAACTGGGGAGGGGGATCTAATTTATATCTGTCCTTACGTTCGTAGGTATCTGTGATTGTTTGTATGAATAACATGCCACAGTTGTATGACCGGATTGTCTCATCCTTCATGAAATAGAAATAAACATTGGACTTGAGCCAGAACACAGCAAATTTGAATGTTGGAACGCACTGATACAGATCCAAGACAGAAATTTATTATGTACAGAATTACAAATTAAAATTAATCCCGATTGGTGCCCAGTCTTTTAATTAAATGGACCCCATCAGTGGTCTTTGTTCAGCAGTTGTTTGTTGGTTCTACAATTTGACCTAGAAGTATCCAGTTCGCATCTTGAGCCTATTAGTCTGACAGTGTCCCAGAATACCCCTTGGAAACACTAGTGCAGGGCTCACCAATTTAGTTATGGATTCACAGGCTAATCCGGCTTTCTATCATTAAGAGATGTCAGCTTTAAGCTGCTTATTTACATAAATAAATGTGCATTTCCAACATATTCTGTTTTTCAGTAAAAGCTAATTGACACAGGACTTAAGTGTAAGCGGCAATTAGAAAGTATCCAAATAAGGTGCAATATTCATTTTATTTACGAAGGCCTTTAAAGGGGGAAGCAAATTTAGCAAAAATAATTAAGTCTAAGTAAAAATGGCCTCAATGAATGAGTGCTTATGCAGAGATTTATGCTGAAATCCCACCAAGAAGTGTTACAGATTCTCAAAATAAACCATCACAACTGCATTTATTTTTACACACCTCCCTGTTCTTGAAAACGGCCAACGTCAGCAGTAACAAAACGCAGCCCCTGAAGTGACATAATTATATTCTCTGCTTTAAAACCTTAACATGCTATTTGTTACTGTAAAAAGCATGCCTACAAATCAAACAAATAAAGGAGAAGGGGAGTAGGAAAATCTATGCCATTAGTTTAAACAGTCTTTTGCAAGCACAATGATGGCAGATTGAGATAATCGGTTGATTAAATCAGACGATTAAGAGGGCAGAAAAACTGTTGGAGCTTCTTAAAATTGTTAGAATCACACAAAAGCAGGTGGCTTAAACTCTGCATTAAGGGGGAACCACAGAGAGGAGTGGCCATGCGTTACCAAGCTCTTGATGGCTCCCCACAATGCATTTTAAGAAAAAGTGTGAAGTGGGTTCATCAGAAGATGGAGGCAGTTGGGAGATTAAAGCAACTAGGGGTGTAGTGGAATTCTATACATTCGGGTTGCATACACTTCAGGTTACATACGCTTCAGGCTACACACTCCACTAACCCATAAATAGTGCTTCAGGTTAAGAACTTTGCTTCAGGACGAGAACAGAAATTGTGTGGTGGAGGCGCGGTGGCAGCAGGAGGCCCCATTAGCTATAGTTGTACTTCAGGTTAAGAACATCTTCAGGTTAAGAACGAACCTCAGGAACGAATTAAGTACTTAATCCGAGGTACCACTGTATAGCATGTGAGAGCCTGTTCTGTGTTCAAGGAAGGCTGCAAGCTCCTCCCTCACCTAAGCCCATATCCTTTGGCACCCATTACTGTGATGATTGTTTGTGTGTATGTATGTGTGTGTGACCACCTTGTATGAACATGGGATGCTGCCTTTTACTGAGACAGATCTATCTAGCTCAGCATTGCTGACAACAACTGGCAGTGGCTCTCAGACAATTCTTTCCCCTGGGAACTGAACACGATTGCACACTAAGCAAGTGCCATACCACGGAGCTAGAGTCATGTTATGTCCGCTTCATGTTAAGTTCTTTCAGGTTATGTCCTGCGGTGACCTGGAAGTACTGGAAAGGGTTACTTCTGGGTTTTGCCGCTCGTGCATGTGCAGAAGCACAAAATGATTTCACGCGCATATGCAGAAGCGGCGAATCGCAACCCACGCATGTGCAGCCGCACGGCTGCGGGTTGTGTTCTTTTCATGTTGTGAATGGGCCTCCAGAACGGATCCTGTTCACAACCAGAGGTACCACTGTACAGCTCTTTCCCTTTGTCTTCCCTGTGGTTTTTCAGAAAGCTTTCAGGACACCACGTCTGCAATTTTCTTTGTTTGCTGTTCCTAACTATATTTGCTAGAAAGTGTAATTAGTTATCAATTCTGTGTTGTTTTGGTCATGTTATTGGGGTACTTCTCAGGTCCAATGGCTACTTAACTTCTGTAATATAAATTTTAACATTTTCTTAGTCAATTGGGCAACACTAAAGCTTCCTCCCAAGCAAATAATCTGATCTAGACACTGTTCTGGATCAGCGGAAGCAACAGAGGGCCCAGTTACTGGGGACTTACACATAACTTGAGATGGGATAAGCTTGAAATGGAGGATGCTGAATTCAGAACTTCTGCTTTTCTTCCCAGCTCAAAAAGACCGCCCCCATTTTGGCACACACTCAGAATGCCCTCTGTGCTGGATCCAATTTGAAATGGAGCTTACACGCTGTTGCTGTGGCTCTCCAGCCTTCCCCTACATATTCACCCTATCCTTCCAATTTTATAGCCTTTTTGAAGAGAGAAGATAAGTGGCAAGAAGTGCTCACTGCTATATAGGGACCCCCGCCCCACCTTTTTGCTTAGTGAACTCATGGGGGGATTTTGCAGGAAAGAGGAAGCTTCCTTCATCCATTTGGGCTTTTCAAGTACCCTTGTCAGCTGCTCAAAAAACACACTCAAGGCTTTTTGAGCATTTGTCAGGAATGTCTGAAATTCCGAAAGGCTTTGGGGATCAGTTCCGGGTGGTGGTAAGGGGACAGATTGCTATCTGCACATCATTACATGCAGTGCTTTTTTTCTTTAAAAAATGCTTAGGGGTACTCTCATTTTGACTCAAGAAAATCACCATTTTATAGTTCAAATCAGGAAAAATAAATACAGCAAATGAACAAAAGTACAAAGATACACAAAATGTTTAGGGGTATGCGTACCCCCAGAAAAAAAAGCACTGATTACATATAACTGAGTCGTGAGTGGGACAGACAAGCTACAGTACGTATACTAATAGTACAGCACAGTATAGGTGGAAATGGTATAAATGTTTCACATTCTACAAGCTTATTCCCTATGCGTTATCTAGGCACAGATAGCACAGATATATGAGGCACCAAATCTTTATAGATGTTACCAACAGATTAAATGCACAACCAAAGCTTTTTTCATGAGTCTTTCATGTTAGACAATAGGTTGGGGTTTCCTTTCCCCCTTGATAATCTCCCATACCTACACTTTGCATTAATCATCACATACCTACGAAGAGACAAATGTACACCACTCTATATTAAACTTGTCAAAATGCATCAATTATTCGGTCAGAATAAGATCTGACTGCCTAAATCACTTCAGTGATCATTCATCACTGAGCAGGTTTAAGTTTCTTTAAGGATAATGAGCCAGATTTAATATTTTTTTAAAGTAAGTGAGATGTAGGTGTAATCATTCTGCATGAGCAAGGCTTGCAGTTGCTGGAGGAAGAGCGTGTTTTTCCAATTCTGTTTTGATGAAACTCTGCCACTTTAGAGAATATTTGCATTAAATTACATCTGGCACATTATATCTTAGGGAACAAGCTAATATCCAGGTGGCTGTCACCTGGTGACATCAAATGCTACCGCTTCCTTCTAATCTTGCAGAGCTTCTTCCCTCCATCTAACCCCCCACCGCCCTGCTCCTGGTATTTCACAATGTCTAAACATACAATAATACATATACACCCTACAGTGTGTGGTGTAGAAGCTTCATGCCAAACAATAAGGCTCTTCCTCACATTTATGTACAGGAGAGAACCATGAAAACATTTCTCTCTCGAAGTACTCACAAACAGCTATTTTATCTAAATATTTTCATTTGCATCATTAATGCCAGATTCCTAACTACATTCTGTTGAAAAACCATGAAGGCACTTAATACCATTCCGCTTTAAGGCTGAAAAGTATACTGAAATTTTCAGCTCTCCCTGGAAATGATTTGTTAGGTTCCTCCTCCAACAGTGGCTGGTTCACACTTAGTTTCCCTTGGTGCACTGAATCTAGGACTGGAGTCCAAGTTCTTTTATTTAGTTTCCCTGATTACTTGCTTATTTGTTTGTTTCATTATAGTCCACCTTTTCTCCAAGGTGTTCAAGGCAATGTACATGCTACTTTCTGCCTGATCCCTTTAATCCTCCCAACAACTCTGTGAGGTAGGTTGGGGTAAGAGACTGGGGTAAGATACTGGCCCAATTTGTTGTTTTTGTGCATCTATTAATCACTTTAAAAAACAAACAAGTAAACTTAGAAGATAACACCAAATTAAAGCCAATCTAAATCAGAAACCAGTTGGAGCTAGTGCAGCCAATCAGTTCTATATATTTAGATTGTCTTGCGCTGGTTAGCAATCAGGCCACTGAATTATGCCCCTGCTTTAGTTTATGAACAGACTTCAAAGGCAGCCCCACATACAACACATTGACGTAATCTGGCCTAGAGGTTACTGGAGTGCGGATAACATAAGCTAGGCTGTCCTTGTTCAGATAGGAACACAACTAGGCCACTAGCCAAAGCTGATAGAAGGCAGTTCACACCATCATCACCACTTGAGCCTTAAGTGACAGGAATGAATGCAGACGTACTGTAAGCCCAAACTGAAGTTCCGGGGATTGCGCCTAAAGCCAAAACCATGTGCAGTCGAACACACTGGGTTCACTGGTGGGTGGGATTGCCAAAGGCCTTTCCCCGGACACCAGTCCCCTTTCCAACCTCTTTTTATTTTTTGCCAGGCCCATAAAGCTGAATGCGCACAAGTTAAATATGCGTAAGTTGCAGGCTCCCTGTATCCCAAAGTTATGCACTTGATTCTCCAGAGGGAGTGTAACCCAGTCCAAGCAGAGCACATCGTACTCATCCAGTCTAGGGACCCACCTGCTAACAGTGCCTCAGTCTGGTCTGGATTGAGTTTCACTTTATTGGTTCTCATTCAGTCCATTACCAAGACATCAGTCCGTCCCATCCACTACCATTTCAACCAGAGTCTCTGCAGACCTAGTCAGACACCCTAAGCATGGTATCAGTGTCTGGATGTTATTTGATCTGGGGGTTTAGGAAGTTGGGAGTCTAAACTGTAATAGGCAGAGAGTACTGCTCTCTTGACTAGATGAGGACAATATACCACTACTTGTACTAGTCTTAACTAACCTGGGGACTTCATACTGCCCATTAAATGCATTGACTTAATACTGAAGCATTCCTATCCCCCTATATGTTTGGGTCCTGATGCACATAATTCATGGCAGCTCACTAGACTTGGGTCCTAGCCTTTAAGTTTCTACTTAAAACCCAAGAGTCTCTCTAACAGTATCAGAAGTGTGTAGCATGCAAAGATTTAGCAATACTTTGTGTGATCTAACACTTCAGACTCTAAAACTAGTATTTAAGGTCTCGAGAGCTTGTATGCTTAAAGCAAAATATTTTGCAACATGTCTCATGTTCTCTGCAAGATAATTACTGGTAAGGAGCTGGGTGGTTTATAAAGCTGTTTATAAAGGCCGTGAGCTATTAAACTGTTTTGGTTTTTTGTTGCTGTTGATTCAGCAAGCTCAGCTCTTGCTGATAACGTGGAGCAACCTTCAAAGTTGTGAAATCAAAGACCAAAAAAGGTTGGTAGGGAAGCAGGGCAATCTTAAAAACCAGCTGTATTCCCATATTACAGTTTCTGTGTGATCAATGGGTGCATAGGAGACCAAGAATGAGGTTCAGAGAGTTGTCAGTACCGGGTGGCTTCACCTTGTACCATGCACAGTAAGTGACTGTGGAGGCCAATTCTGGATCCACATGTCCTTCCACAGTGGGGATATTGGTTTCCAGGCAGGAGTTGATCACAGTGTGGATTTGCCAAGTGTGCCTTCCTCTTAGCACGTTTCTTCCTTGCGTCCTGAGTTCGAGTGTCTTCAAAGCCCATGACACCTTTGGTAAAGGCTGTTCTCCAACTGGTGCGCTCACAGGCCAGTGTTTCCCAGTTGTCAGTGTTTATACTACATTTTTTTTAGATTTGCCTTGAGACAGTCTTTAAACCTCTTTTGTTGGCCACCAACATGACGCTTTCCATTTTTAAGTTTGGAATAGAGTAGTTGCTTTGGAAGACGATCATCAGGCATCCGCACAACATGACCAGTCCAACGAAGTTGATGTTGAAGAATCATTGCTTCAACACTGGTGTTCTTTGCTTCTTCCGGTACACTGATATTAGTTTGCATGTCTTACCAAGTGATATGTAAATTTTTTTGGAGACACTGTTGATGGAATCTTTCGAGGAGTTGGAGATGGCATTTATAAGAAACTAACAAGCCTTTAAATCAGTGTGCATCTGGTAACTGTACAAACAATGGTGACATATTGTCAGTGGGAAAAGAGAGCAAAAGAAGTTTAATAAAAACTAAAGCAGTTCAAAAGAAGGGCTCAGTCTTCTTTTAGTGCTTTAAAAAAGGGTTAAACATACAGCATCACGATGACCCCTCCGTGACCACGATTAGCACTAAAAAGCTCAATGGGACAATAGTTCTGGAATATTTCCCCTTTTGATTTCTAAACTTGTTTATTTTTCTTGAAGTTTCCGATCCCACAGCTCTGGGAAGGTTTTTCCCCCTCCATGCACACTTATGTTTCTCCAGGATTCCAAGTGTTTTAACTGCATGAAGTGACAGACCAAAGCCCTCAGAGAGGGAAAACAAATGCATTTAGCACACAGGCAGCTCCCTAACACTCCATCTTGGATGTGTCCAAAATCTGACCTTTCTAACGTTCTCTTCTTTGTGTGTCTGAGATCCTGAAAGAAATTGTGTGAATAAATTTTTTAAAAAGCAAAACAGGGTTTGTGTGTGTGTGGCTGAATGACTCTTTCCATGTGCTTCACATCACCATTTGCTTTCAGCTTTTGTTTTAGAAGAAATCAACTTTGGAAGGTTCACAGCTGAGGGATCTTAGCTCCGGGAGGTGTTTCTGTGACTTTTACACAATTAATTTATTTCAGAGACTCTGCTCCCCCCCCCCTTCTGCTTTCCTCTCTTCCCACTTGTTTCTCGTCATTAATTTTCTTAATCAACTTTTGTAACACCCTCATAGACATGGCGCAACAAATGTGATTGAACTGCAAGAATCTAAATAACGTATATTGCTTGCCCTGCTGTGTCAACCTTGTTTAAATTGCTCTGAGGGAAAGGAATAGAGGCAATATTGCTATAGAAGGAGAGGAAGCAGCCAGGCTCTTTTAGAACTTTGGCCAGCTAATTCCAGGAGAAATGAACCATGTATGAGAAACAACATTGAAAAGCAATGTTAAAAAGTTGGAAGTAGTTGATAGCATAGCACTAATGAATGCTAAAATAATACAAGGGAGCTAATTTATGTTGATTTGTGCATTTATTTATTTATTTCATTTATATCTGTGTTTCTCACTCTCCAAGGAGCTTAAAGTGGCACACATAGTTTTCAACACACACACATTTTATCCTCATAACCATCACCCTGTAAGGAAAGTTAGGCTGAGGGAGTTTTGTTCGAGGTCCCAGGTGATTTGTAATCAGTTCTCCACCGATCCACTGAAACCAGGTCACCTCAGTCCTATAACAGTCCTGTTTCCTGTGACATGGGGCAGAAACATTTCCAGTGCTAATTTTTTCTGTTTTATAAGATGGTTAATAATAATGAATGGGTGCCAACTGCCAATACAATACTAGGCAAGCTTGGCAGTTTCAAAGTTTTTAGCTTTGTTTGCTAAATACAATGAAAATAAACATGCTCAATTGAATCACTCTCTAGGGCATCAAAGTTTTCCGATGCAAATTACCATATTTTGCATTTTAAAAATGCAAATGCAAAATGCTCTGGAAAACCCACATCTGAGTCTATTTCTGCACTTCTCTGTAACGTATAATTTGGAACTCTTGCATCTATCCTGGCAGCAAAATGTGTGAACTCCACAACAGAGGACAGCATGCATATCTAACTGCAGGAAGAGAAGAACGGTTCCACTATGAACTTTACAGAGAAACAGAAAGCACAAATTACTTCCTGATCCCCTTTGCTTCCTTACATCCCCTAAAGCTGCCTGCTTACAAGAACCTTGCACTGGCAAATCCAATATAAGAGGCCTCTGGAATGTTTTTATCCTTCCAAAAGAAGGCTTTGAATTATGCAGCTGGCAGGAAAAAGATTATACAAATTAAAATTACAGATGAGCTAAACTGATTAAGAGGTTAAATGTATGCATTAAAAAAACCCCAAACACACATCAAACGTAAGAACATCACTAAAAGTTGCATCTCTGTAGCTTCACAGACAACTTCGATGGGAACTCAAAAGCACCTCAACTAGTCAGGATGTTACTATGAGACAATTGTTATATTGAGAATGTAGGGGATACATCTTGCAACAGTTATGGCTTCAGTTGCATTTAAGTTAACATAAAGATGTACAGAGAAACAAAGTTTTCCACACTCTCCTCCATTCTGCAGCCCTCCATGCCCCGCAAAGCCCTTCCACTTTCCCAGAACAATATGGGATGAGCTGCAGGGGCTCAGCTCTGAGAGAAGGAAATTGCTTCAAACCAGACAGAGAGTCCTGTCACACATTGTTCAGAAAAACCCTACACTGCAATATATTAGAAGGAGTATTTAACAGGCTAGTTTATGTGTTTATGCTCACTTTATGTGTTTTGCAAGATACTGGTAATGAATGAAAGTTTACTACCACCTCCTCTCCCCCAGGCTCTCCCTTCCCACCTCTCTTCTCCCACAACTTTATACTGACTACAACATTAATGTCTCACATTGAATATAACTGAACTGTAGAAAGGACTTTATGATCTGAAAACAGAGACTATGTGTGTACTTTTTTAACCCAAGAAAATCTTCAATAAAAACAATTTAAAAATAGAACATCCTTGCTATTTCAGTGACAAATTTTCCTAATTAGAATCTTCACTTATTCAGTGTCAATGTCTACATGTTATTATATATATCAAGAAGTGGCCACTCAAATGTCTGCACTGGATTCCCCATCTGATTATGCAGTGGTACCTCGGGTTAAGTACTTAATTCATTTCGGAGGTCTGTTCTTAACCTGAAACTGTTCTTAACCTGAAGCACTTTAGCTAATGGGGCCTCCTGCTGCCGCCGCGCCGCCGGAGCACGATTTCTGTTCTCATCCTGAAGCAAAGTTCTTAACCCAAGGTACTATTTCTGGGTTAGCGGAGTCTGTAACCTGAAGCATACGTAACCTGAAGCGTATGTAACCCGAGGTACCACTGTAATATCTACCTACTAAAACACTCTTTGTTTTGGTTTTCTGAAACAGGAGGTTGGCTAATCATTGGAGGTATGGGAAATTTACTTGGGTTTCTCTCTTTGTTTACATTTCTTCGGCTACCCTTAGAGGCCAAAGGTCTATTCACCATGCAGCAGAGATGAAAAGGCTTAGAAATATCTCAAGGTTCATTACACAAAGCACCTGCCTTCCATAGCATTCATGCATGCAGGACTTTGAGGTTTAGGGGTGAAAGGAAGGAAATAAATGACTGACTTCCTTCTTTTCCCATCCTCCATCACAGCAGCGCTCAGGTAAGTCAGCAGGAAATTCCTGTTGTCCCCCCCCCCCTCCTTCCCAGACCCATCAAGTTTCAGGAAAGTAATTCCATGCACCACTTCTATATCCTTTGCTAGAAGCCATCTACTAGTAAGTTCTTTTTTCTTTAGAAGAGCACACATACACAAATAATTTAAACATGTAACATATTTGAAGGCCAATTTACCTGCTTGCTCACACATTGGTGAAAGCATACATACATATGTATGTTTGTGTGTGATAGGCTGAAATATGACATTTTTCATATATTATCTTGAACTTCAACTACTTCTGCTAGCTTTCTACAGTAACAATCCACAATAAATCTTTTAAAAAGTCAAGCCAACATAACCCCACCCCCGCTCCCCACAACCACAATTCAGTATGATACAATACAAGTCACAAGAGCTAAAAACAGCAAGAAAACACAGGAGCTAAAACCACCAGCCACATCATGGGGCTGGGACTCATATTTATTCCACTAAACCAAGAGGGGGAAAATCTGAACTTTGTCCCAGAGAATGAAAGACATTCATGCATTCACCTAAGAAGCACATACATTATTATTTAGATAATTAAGGCAATGGTGAGTCGTATGAAGGAAGCTTGAAGGGCAGAAATTTAGGGTCCAGTGGAGCAAAATTATCCCTGCCTAGGTTCTACCTATTGTCCTATTGAATTCTGATTCCTTAAACTGCAGCAATTTTAGGCGCTATCAAAAATGCTACAACTAATGACAGTTAATGAAATTCAGTCTCCATGAACTGTTCAGTGTGGCTTTAGAAGCCAAACAATTTAAGCCATGACCATCTATGCAAGACTTTAGAGGACATTTTTTGAAATTCAAATGAGATCTGAGGTGGATCGTCATGCATACTAACAGAAAAGGATGCCTCTCCTCTAAACCAGAGGCACGCGTGCCAAACATGGACAGCAACTCTGCCTGCCAAGTGTGACAGGCTTCTGAAGAGCGAGAAAGAAGCAACACAGCAGATCTACACACAGAGATTGTGGATTTCTGGGGACAGACAACAGCCCCAAACCAAATGAAAAATACTCCCAACTGCCTAACCTAAGCTGCAAAAGTTAGCATTTGTTGCACAAAACAGAATGCATTGGTCAGGGGTGGGGAGGCTTTGCATTTTAGATAGGAGTATATCTATTCCTATCTAAAATGCTTGCACAATATGTCAGAACTGGACTACACTTAGCTGAGTGTCAAGCTAGAGCCAAGGATCGGAGCCAGAAGTCAAAAGCAATGAATATGGTTGTTGCCCAGGTAG
The DNA here is from genome assembly GCF_964188315.1 of Podarcis muralis. Classification (NCBI taxonomy): domain Eukaryota; kingdom Metazoa; phylum Chordata; class Lepidosauria; order Squamata; family Lacertidae; genus Podarcis; species Podarcis muralis. The sequence goes on along the minus strand of NC_135666.1, from coordinate 18,854,854 downwards.
AGTCCCTATTTGACTTCCAGTTTCAATGAGATTTCCCAAGTGCCAGAGCGCCAATAGGTGGGCAGTGTCAACTTTTATGGCCCAGGAAACGCTTCAGCTCTCAGTGACTCACCATATGAGACAGAAGTTCACAGAGCTGTGGTTTCCAAATTCTAGCACTTGTCACAATGAAAGTGAACAGTATTTCTCTCTCTGAAACTACTTCATAATGTGTATTTTAAGACTAAGGCCACTGCATTTTATTCATATGGTTGTAAGTTTGTGGGTGCCCTGAAGCCAGCACATGTTAAAATCTAGGCTGTCTTTAAAATATAAGCCAGGCTGGCTTCCAGGTGAAGTAATTGCCTGGAGAGAGAGGCCATTAAAAGAAGACAAAGGGAAGGGTGATGAAACCCAACCACAAAGCTAACACTATTGGCCAGCAAATGGGTTAAGCCCTGCCTTGAGCTCTGGGTAGTTCACAGAAGACAGTGTAAGGCTTTCAAGGATGGAGTTTCAGGATTGCAGCTGGGGATGATGTAAAGTGGAGGAAAAACAGTTGCAGTTTGCAAGTGGGGACAGGCTGGACAAAGGGGGGCCAGAACACAATGTGGGCTGACAGTTGGCATCCAAGGCAGCAGCCATGGGAGAAACAGAACCCACTGGGAATATAATGCTTTGAACCCTTCTATCGTAGGCTCAGGTTGTGTCCTGAACTGGCAGGACAACAGGGAGGAGGAAAAGGATTTCAATGAGGGATGTAGCTGGGACTGGAACACACTGGGGCAAGATGAGGATAGAGAGGGTGGTGTAGGAAGTACTCACAGGGTGATGGAGGATGATGAGGGGTGGAGGTCAGTGTGCAGGAACCAGAGAAGCAGGATCCATTGCCAGAGGGCCCCCTGGTTTCACAAATACGGTGGGCTCTGAGGCATAAGGAGCAGTGGGCAGGGCTCTCCAGGAGGCTGAAGCAGGCAAGGCCCACAGCCCAGCTGGCCAGGTGGAGCTCGCTAGCTCTGGGAGAAGGCATGTGATTCCAGTTGGAGGAGGGTTGGAACAAGTGAGGGTCACCTGCCTCATCAAGCCCAGATGCTGCAATCAGCATGCATAGTATAAAAGGGCAGCAGAGCTAAGGTACTGTGTTGGTTTATGTTGATGGACCTCAGCTTGGATGCTCCAGGATCTCTAAGGGACTGTGCTTCAGTTTGGGCTTTGGGCATGTGGACTGACCCTGGGCTGGGGACTTGACACCAGGTAGGGCACTTCTGGAATGGTCTACACAAACCTGGTGACTGTGGTGGTGCGAATACCAGCACTTTTATTTGGTTGTGTGTGAGAGGCACCACAGATTAATCTACTAGCTGTAGTACTTTTGAGTATAGCTGAGGAGAAATGTTATGTTGGATAGTCAGTTCATTTCAGTTGGTTCACAAGCCCTAAAAGCAATGACCAAATGAACTTAGGGCTTCAACCTTTCCATTCCAGGCACTCCTGCTTATTCTCCAATATTGTTCCATTTCCACATTTCTCCCAAGCTATCTAATTTGAACCTCTGAACTCCATGGGGAATTTAGCAACATATTTCTATCTGGCTTTTGAAAACACCATGAATAACAAGTTTCACGCATGAAATGGCTTTTGAGCCACTGTTGTTGTGTCACCTTGAAACTGTAAGCTGTACTTTTTTATAGTATACACCTATGAATGCAACTCTATTTTCCTAATGCAAGGGGGGGGGAGAGCCCAAATATCTCTTATTTCCACCATATATATAATAAAATGTACACACTGTTACCTATTAAGCAGAATCTACTGAAAGTTTGAAGACAAACACAAATTCCAGGAAGCAATGCTTCTGCTAAACAGACGTCTAAGCCTTAAGTACAGTTTTGAATATGTTAGATCAATTAGCAACCTCTTAATGTTAGAAACATCTAAACAGTGTCATGGAGATGAAAGAGGCTATCTTTGAATGAGAAAAAAGGGAATCGAGAGAAGATTAAATTATGTCTGCAGTCTTAATGAATCAAAGACTAGAAGGTGGTCTGCAAATTGGCGAGTTTTGATGAAATATTAAGGAGAGTGATTATTGATGAAAAATGAATAAGCCTTTTGATTTCAGCAACCTTTAAATCACATCTCATTAATTAACACAATTTGGATGCATTCATCCCTATCCTTTAGTCATACTTTCTAAGTGGGTTGACACCACCTCCACATCTGCTCCTGTGCCAGAAAATGTATATGTGTATGTGTATATGTATACCCATGTACTTAAGCTTCCATCATGTCTACAAATCATCCAAGTGATAGAACATGCTAAGGAGCAGGTGCTGTTTGCATGGTTTGTGAATATGTCAGGAAACCTACAGGTCTACCATTTGTGTGGTTTGCCAGGTAGCCAGACCATGTGGCTTCTAACTGCACCAGCAAAGGTGAACAGCCACATTAGTAAAGTTAAATGGAAAGGGGGCCTAATAGATACATATAAGATTGCAGCAACTGTGAAGTAACATTTTATGTACCAATAATGCACAAGGAACAGTTTCAATTCTCCATTTAGCATGTAACCACCCAATGCCATATGCACTTTTTATTGTGTATGTCATGAAATTTAAGCTTTCAGATCAGTGTAACAGAATTGCAAATCTAATAAAACCAATACTGTGTCATTAAGCCAGGGTTAGCCAATATGGTGTCGTCCTGGTATTTTGGACTACAACTCCCATCATCCTCTACATGAGCATAGCCAGGACTTTTGTTGGGTGGGGGGCAGAATCAACATGAGTGGTCAGTGAAGTATTTCTATTTTATTTGATCTAGGGAGGGGAAAAATGCCCCCCATCCTCCCTTGGCTACATCCATGATCCTCTACCATTACCCATGTTGGCTAGGGCTGATGCAAGTTGCAGTCCAGAACCCCTGGAAGGCACCACGTTGGCCAACTGCTCCTTAACCTATGACCAAGCATTTGACAATTATTGCAGTGAGTACATCCAACAATTATATATTACTATACATTGAAGAAATAATTATTTCATTGAAAGCTTGGCATTATGAGTCAAATTCTGGAACCAATAGCTAAAGCTGAAATTTGGTGCATAACGCCATGGTCATCCATGAGATAGTACAGGTCTAGAGGTTTACAGGGATGAATAGCTGAACTGAGCTGACAGTTAAGGATGTCTAGAGACCATGATGATATGCCTATGATGCTTTTATGAGAAGATGCCGTATATACTGTGTCAGTTCTTCTAGCTCAGTATTGTCTACACAAGCATCCTGTCAAGAGCCAGTCAGGAATAGGGCAGCAATAAAATAACACCAGTGTCCTTCATTCAAAGTGACTTAATCAAAGCAGCTCTTCCCAATAGCTCTTGCCCCAATGAGGCTGTTGTGAGGACCAAAGATCCCTGTCTTCCCACCGCTTTCTAAGGATCGTCTCCCAGCAGCCTAAGGCTCTACTGTCTTATCAATCATTGCTCTGCCCTCTTCATTTCTCTGCGTTCTGGGAGACCAGGAGGGGGAGGGAAGCTTGTCACAGTAGGAGGGGGAGATGCCCTGGATTCTTCTGCAGCCTGTTTCCACTGCCTCCTGGCAGTGGTGGAGCTTCATGCTCCGGCAGCAGCGGGAGGAGAGCAGGCGTCCCGGGGGCATGGTGCGCTGCCCGTAGGGGTGTGGCACATGTCCTGGGGACGTAGCGCACCGCCCACAGGAGCATGGTGGCTGCCCGTAGGGGTGTGGTGCCCAGTGTGGTGGGGGGAGCAGCCGTGATGGCACCCCGCTGGGATTGTGCTGCCAGGGGTGGTGCACTCCCCCCACATGCCTCTTCCTCCGCCAGTGCCTCCTGGCCTTCCCTCCTTCCCTGCCTCTGAGTCTGGACCGCTCTCTGCCATAGCCTCTGCCTGTTTACTAAACCCTGTTGCCTCTTCAGCTTCTGACACCACCTCCTCCCAGTCTGTTCTGTCTTCTTCTTCACTTATTTTCATCCCACCACCAATCCCTGAGCTCTGAGCCTTCTTCCCCTGGGAGTTCATGAGCTGTTGCCTTCCATCACTCCTCTGCATTCAGCCACCTCCCTCTATCTGCTACCCTCCATAAGTTTTGACTACAACTCCTTTCGTACCTGACCATTGGCCATGTTGGCTGGGGCTGATAGGAGTTGCAATGAAAAAACACACACAAAGGGTATCAGGTTGGGGAAGATTAGTTTACATTGATTGCAAATGGCTCTCCAGATTTTCAGATTTAATTCTTTACCGGCCCCATCATGAGATGCCAGGGATTGGATGTGGGACTTTTTGCATGCAAAGCAGGCATTTTACCACTGAGCGACAGCCCTTCTCCAACATCGCTTTCTTCATGAACCAAACAAAATATGGATTTTCTCAGACTGTGCATAGATACATTTTAAGGTGGTTTTTTTTATCTAAAAAATGTGAGATTTTTAGAGTACCGAGGTGACCTGAAGGCAAATAATTTTGTGCTAACCTAATACCCCTTTATAGGGACGCGGGTGGCGCTGTGGGTTAAAGCCTCAGCGCCTAGGACTTGCCGATCGAAAGGTCGGCGTTTCGAATCCCCGCGGCGGGGTGCGCTCCCGTTGCTCGGTCCCAGCACCTGCCAACCTAGCAGTTCGAAAGCACCCCTAAGTGCAAGTAGATAAATAGGGACCGCTTACTAGCGGGAAGGTAAACGGCGTTCCGTGTGCTGCGCTGCCTCGCCAGATGCAGCTTGTCACGCTGGCCACGTGACCCGGAAGTGTCTCCGGACAGCGCTGGCCCCCGGCCTCTTGAGTGAGATGGGCGCACAACCCCAGAGTCTGTCAAGACTGGCCCGTACGGGCAGGGGTACCTTTACCTTTACTTTAATACCCTTTTAAACACACCCCCAGATATCTTGAGATGACCAAGTTTTGTGGTTTGTTGTGATTACAAAGATTTTCCATATTAACGAGCGGCATTCTGTAACGTGAGGGAAACAAAAGTAGTTTTCCTTTTTCATCTTCTAGCAGTAACATGCCTTACCATTCCTTTTCTGCATATAAATTGTAGCATTACACTGATTAAGGGTGACAAGTTCTGACTCACTCCTAAAGTAAATTGTACTTTAAAAAAGCTCTCTTGGCTTGCTACTGACAGCTGTTGTGCGTAAGTAAAACATTTGCAGAACTGGATTGAGCTATTGCTAGCTCATAACAAAGAATGATTGTTAAGTGACCTTCAATTATTTTATCTATAAGGTGAACTTTTGGGTGGGCCTCTCATTCTCTTCCTGTTTTGCAACCTGCTAGGGAAGCCCATTCCTTTCTTATCTTTCCATACATTCTCCCATGTATAGAATGCCTTAAAGAACCATGTCAGGCTTTGAAAAAAAGAATAATAAACAAACAGTTTCAGCCCTTTGATTATAAAACAAACCTCATTAAGGCGATAAAGGAAGGGGGGGAAATGGGGCAAGAAAGCCACAATTATTTGTCCATTGCAACTGCAAAGTTTTGCAGCCATATCAGCTTAGTCTTGCTAGAAAGACTCAAGAATATCTGTCTAACACTCATTATGAATCCTACCTTCAAAGTCATAACCCAAACACTGAACAGAGTCACAGCAAATATATTTCACAATAGGGGCTCTGCATAAATCCTCATGAATTTATATTAAAACCGGATTTTTATTGCATCCGTCTTGGCAGGAGGGAGAGTAGTAACCTAAGACCACTAAATACCAAAGTTAGTGGGACCAATTGCTTCCTTTACTCAGAGTCTGTGGAAGAGCAAACAATTCTTATTGGTCTGTTTGGGGAACAGATGAAGGGCCTGTTGGTTCATGTTACAATCAGCAGTAAAATAGAAAACTGCATATCAAAGTCTATAAATCAAGTGCAATATTCAGAAGTCAATCATTGTCAGGATTTTTTGGGGTGTTGGTGATGCTCATGACCACCTCTGTCTATAATATCAATATTCTCTGCTCCTCAGCAGGATATGCTTGCTTATGGTGACAAGAAAATGTTATTTTTCATATTCCCATTGAATCCAGACAGAAGGGTTTGTAGTAACAACTGGGAACCCACCAATAGCTGAGGAAAAACCAGTAAAAAAATACTCATCAGATACATGTTATCTAAACAAGAATACAGGTATGTTGAAGGAAATTAGCTGGAATTTTTAAAGTCTGACCAACTAACTTGTCCAGCTTCATATCAGATTCCAGGCTGTTTGAATGTGTTCATCTGTCAAATCCTTTGGATTGTCAGATCTCATGCTTTGGTTCCTAGAATCGGGTTTTGGGATTCACCCTCAGAGCCTCTTAATGGCAAGCTAATTTCAGGACTGTTACCTAGTCCACAACACTTGATAACTTAATGACATCTCCTAAGTGCATAAATGTGCAAGACTGGTTGACACATGCCTGACACCTGGAAAAAAATGGATGGGAATACTCGGAACAAGACAAAATGGCCTTTCCCCTGATTTCTTCCATTTTTCAGGGCTATCAAATCTCTAGCCTTTGCCATTGTACTATAACATGCTCACAGGTCAAATCCACACACCAGATTTTTTTTACTTCCAGGATTTGGCAACTCTGCTGATGTATTACAGAATATAGCAGGTACAGTTTGTCCTGCAGGGCCTTCCTTTGTATGCTGGCTACCAATCAGACATGAAAGTCTATCAAGTTTTTGTTCTCTAGCAGGGATACCAACCTGAATAATATATTGTGGGGGCCCAGGTAAGCCCCACCTCACATAATCGATTACATGATGCAGTGCACACAAACCATTTGAATGGGAATGACCATCAACTTTGTGGGGGCACGGCCCCCTCAAATATTTTATTGTGGTTGGCCCACAGCCGCTAGGAGTTGGCTCCTATGTTCTCTAGCCACACAAAGTTTCTGCATCCGTGTTTCCCCCCTGAAAGTGCTTTCTCACACTTTCAACAGCAAACCCCAATGGCTGATCATAAGCTGCCTTAAACACCTATCAGATTCAAAAGTAGTTTGCCATGGTGTGGGTGGGTGTTTTGTGTGTGAGAGAGGTTTGAAGACAACAAGTTTAACTATCGCTTAGGTTCATGAAACTAATCTCATGATCATTTGGATCTCAGCCTATTATCCTGAAATTTCTGAGGTCAGTTGAAAGGGAACACATTAGGTATCTGGAAGGGTTCCATTTGTGAAATGAAAGGTATCAAATCCCAAGGTTCCTTTGAGTAGGCGCACTCATTCACAAGCAGGGCTTTCATAACCCTACTCATGGACACTAGAGAGCAATGTTTGAGTGCAATGCTGAGGCTGTTTTAAGGAGTTTAAGGAGGTGAGAAGGTGAGTTGCCTCAGGGGCCTCTTCTTTTGCTTCACAAAAGGGAACAGGCCCCTTTCTCAAAAAAGTTTAGCAGGTCTGGCTGTCCTTGAGGCCATCAGCAGTTGAACTGATTTTCAAGATCCTGAGGCGCACGTAACAAACAGCAACCTCACACAGTTATTCATAACTATGTTGAGTGAAAGCATTCCCTTTCTAGCAGTCTCATTAAAACTGTCCTCAATGGTACTAATTCGCAGAACGAGGTGCAACTCAACATAAGCAAGCTTGCCCATTTAGGGACTTATAAGTAACCACAGCAAAAGGTGTGTGGGGAGTTAATAAATCCACAGGCGTTCTCCAGAATGCATTGCGGCTGGGAATAGTAATAAAATTGTGACCTTTCACTTTTGCCATAGCAGTTCTAAGGTACGACTTCATAGCAAGTCTAAACCTCTCCATTAAAGAGAAAAAAGAAATAAATTTCCAGCACTTACAGAAAGTGTTATCCTGAGGAATAACTTGTATCTCTCCATCTATTATAGGTTTGGCAGAAAGCTTAGATTTATATGCAGTGGCAACTCAGCCTTTAAAGATCATTCACATGACTGACATTACAAATAATGAAGTTTAATATAATATTCTAGTATCTTGCTTTTCCATTTTAAAGAAATATTTACCTTGATATTGCTATGTAATATTTTACAGCTCTAGTAAAATATGACTCAGAAGGTGGTTTTTTTATAGAGGCCTCCGAGAGCAAGTCTTTTTATTCTTTTTCAGTCCATTTCTAAATTGTATTACTGAATAATCCACTGCCTCTCAGAAGTTAAGCTGAGGTAAATATTACGAGATAAACAACAGCAAAATGAAATGGTCTATTGCTTTCCTATGACAGCAGTATATCAGGATCATGTGTGACAATTTTTAAAACTCAGCATTCATGGTTCCCCCCCCAAGAGACTAAACAAAGGGTGAGATGAATTTTCTCCCTGCTTATTCTGTCCTGGTCAAAAATTCTTCAGTCTATATATTCCTATGACATAACTTGATTCCACTTTTAGCAGAACTGGAACCAGTTCAGCATAGGTCTCCCTTTTCATATTTTTCCTTTTAATGGCAAAGCGAATACAAAAAGCATATGATTACGGTATTTACGCTTCCATTAAAGTGTCCGCAGCAAGTTGGGTGATTCTAGCCTACTATTTTGAAGCTATTTAGGTTTACAGCAGCACGGTGCCCATTTCATTTCAATATATTTGAGGACAATGCACTCTTGGTGGAAACTGATGGCACAGTGACAGCCAGTAAATGTCCATTAGCAGCTGTCTTTTCATGGGGTTCTCTCTCTGGATGGTGGGTCACAGCATATTCTCTGTCTCCTCCTTCTCTTTTTCTCCCTGACCCTTCTCTCTCTCTCTCTCTCTCTCTCTCTCTCTCTCTCTCTCTCTCTCTCCCCTCCACACACACACACACACACACACACACACACACACACACACACATATTTAGCAGCATCATTTCAAACTGAAATAATTATTATAACAATAATGATAAAAACCACAGCCAGTATTGATCAGTCTTTTTCTTTCTTTCTTCCCTATGATGTAAAACGCACCAGCAACACACTTCTTAGCTTGGCTAAAAGCTCTTGCTACAGGAATACAATTCTCCAGACACTGTTTGGTATGGAAACAGAAGGAATAGAAGGAAATAAACCAATTATAAACTCCATCTAGAGTCTCCCCCCCCCAACTCTCTGTGACTCTCTGATGCTCATAATGAAGAGGTAACCATCTGGGGGGGGGGGGGAATACAGCTTAGAATTCCCAAATAATGTCTGAATAAAACAAGGAACTAATGTAGCAATGACCATGGATAATTAGCTGATCTTAACATTAACTCTTGGTGAACAGTGCCAGAGAATTCTTAAGGAGAAATGTTTGGTAAAAAAAATCCAACCATTTGTTTGTAATAGAAAATAACTAATTTTTAATTTCTCTGAACATTACCCAGTGAACATTTTGTTTCAAAGGAAATTACTTGATTGGAATTAAATCTATTGGAATATAAACTCGTGAGGATCAGGATGGAAACTGGCATAATTTTAACAAAACCTTCACACTGTTATCACTAACTTTTTACAGTGATTTCAATGGGACCCTTAATATAAAAAGGAACTCTTGACTATCAACTTGCTTGTAGACTCGACCACATCTTGACTCAAGCCCAGCAACATGTACACACTGCATTGTCAGGCAGCTTGCAGAGCCTCTGCACCAAAGCAGGTTCCACTGTACTAATGCCTGCCTACCTGGTCTAGCACCCCCACTACCAGAGAACACAGATCTGGTGGCTGCAAATTTTCTGGCGGTGGACATTTTGTTTCCCCCACAATGTCCTTGATGTTGTGTTGGTCTTGAGCATTATGGGAAGGCAAAACTGTGCCTGCCATAAACATATGATGGCCAAATGGCTGCTGCCATTTTGTTCCCCCCACAATTCCCTGGGAACATGCAACATCTGGGACATTGTAGGAAATACAAAATTGTGTATGCCAAGAAACAGCTGGTCCTTATTGTGAACTTCAGGAGGGCCCCATTCATATAGGAGGCTGCCCGCCAAGGGTCCTGAAACCTGGAGCTACTCGTTGCCAATCTACATATTAACACTAACAAAATGCACTTAAGACAAATCCTTTTTGTAGCTTCACATTAAGCACAATGATAATGTTGGAAAATCTGGAAAAGATTTAAGATTGCTTTCTCAGCAACAGTGCACTTATGTGCTGGACCATTTTCCTTAGAGTTTAGTTCAGGTGAAAACTTTTAAAACAACCTTTGGTCCGAATGTAATTTTTTTCTTGGCATTACACACAGCATACTGTGCTGCACCATAATAGCTGTATTAGAAATTAAATAGCTCAATAAAACCTTCTGGGAAACTACTGATATTTGTTGTTTCTTACGGCAGCAAGAATGATAGGTAAAAGGAGATCGAGCAAAGCTGGGTCTGGGAAATGCAACAAAAAGCTTGAAGCAGCAGACTGGTCCCATCTACAGTAATATTTAGCATAATTATAGGAGTGCAGTTATGGCCCTGTATTAAGGCTGAGATGGATGGATCACATTCTGTGCCTATAATGAGAAGGGAAACAATAGGTTCTGCAGCTTACAGTTAGAAAATAGCTCCATAGAGAGATATTCTGATGTCTGCTATTGGGAAAGGTGCAAGAAAAGCCATTTGCTCCTCTCAGATGGAAAACATTGCAAAGCCAAGTGTCAAACTTGTCATAGTCCCCAATCCTGGGGTGTGACCACCCATCCATCATGTGACATCACAATGATGTCTTGTGTCTAGTTTTTGCAAACTGGTATGAACAAAGGCCTTGGCAATTAGCTGACTATAGTGCTGTTCATGGAAGCCCCAATGATCATCACTGCCTGGATGGTTAGGTGATCAAAAGGGCTGCCATGAACAGGACTCTGTAAGCTGCAACAACCAGCTCTTTGTCAGTGCTTCAAAAATGCTGGACAGGGAACCTTGCAGGTGTTACTGGTAATCAACCTCTGTTTTAGCTCACCCATGTCTTTACCTGCCCTACACCTGATCCCATATGCAACAAGTGGTGTGGGTTGACCCAAATGACTTCATGGGCCAATTGGGGAGGCCTGGCTGGCCTGTGGTTCAAAGGTTCCCCAGCACTGCTCTAGTCTATAAAAATACAAAGTCATTCTATAGTGTCAGGCCATTGGGTCTATACATTCCAGTACTGTCTACTCTGATTGGAAATCAGGGGAATCTTTCTTTGTGTTGTCACCTTTAACTGGAAATGATTGAGATTGGAACTGGAGATTTCTGAATGCAAAGCATGTTTTCTATTGCCTCTGCCCACAGAGTTCTTACAAATTCTTAATCCTTATATACCCAGACTTCCTTCACTTCTTTTTTCCACTCTCTACTACTACCCCTTTGTTTAGTTTTTATACCTTCTATATCTTGCCTGTCTTCTTTTCACATGCATGGCACTGGATTTGGTGAAACCTGACCTGCCTGGAAGTGGCTGTGAACAGGAAAAAGCATTTCTTTCCCAGTCTTACAGTTCAGCTTGGAATATGAGCAACAACAATGAAAGAGTATCTTTATTACTTTAAGCTTAGTATGAATTGTTACTAGCATACCAATCATAGATCAAATTAAGTGAAGGTCCGCGAACAGCTTAGCAGCAACCTCTAGTATGGTAATCATTAAAACAAAAAACAAAAAAAATCCACAGTTTTTAAACTGCGCAAGAGGGAAATTAGGAATTGGGTATGGCTAGGTTGTCAGATCTAAAGCTTCAAGATTAAAATGTGCTGTTTATATCAGGAATTGGTGTGAAACGATCAAAAGGCTGACAGAGAGACCCACCTTGGGGTCAAGAAACAGTGGCCCAAATAATTCTGTTTGCACCCCCTTTCCAAAACAAAAGCAATATTCTCCCAGGCACTGGCCCAGAAAACCAAAGTCAAATGCTACCCACAAGCACCACAGCTTATTACTAGAACTGCCAATAATTGAACCAGAAGCTGTTCCAAGTTTGACTTTAATTTGAATTATACTAAACAGTGCAATTTGGATCCAAAAGCATTTCCAGGAGATGATGAATTGTGTTAGGATCATCTGAAAAGATTGTACTGCTCATTCCATTATGACTTGATTTGTGTGAATTCAATATTTTTCTCTACAAAGGCTTTTAAAAAGCCATTAATAAAATGCAGTTCTGGCTTTACAGCTGATGAACAGTCACCTCCCACAGCCAAAAATAATAAAATAAAATAAAATACAAACCAGACATTGGAAGCAGAATATTGACTGCAGCCTGGTACCTACCTGTCTGCAGGTGAAGACTTGGAATTGCGTGCTTTCTTTACTTGGGCATATAACGCTTCAACCGTGGGCCCTTCCCTAGGGCTCTGTGGTCTATTGTTCATTGTGCCACTATTTATGGAGGAATTATATGAAGCAATTCCAGCATACATTGAGTCACCATCGCATCCAAAAGTCCTGTTTAATTCTTGGATCTCGGCATAATCCCGTTCCCGAGCTTGTCTCTCACGAAACTCTCGAGTCTTGGCTTGAATTCTGGAAATGAGAAATAAGGCTAGAAATATATTTGAAAGCTGGGTGCAAAAAAGGCTTATATTCATGGGTAAGTAAAACCTACTGGGGGGGGGGGGAATCACAAAAGTGCTAGAGTGCAGTACTTGAGAATCATGGGGCTTAAGCCAGAGTTGAACTCCAGAGTACATTTCCTAACTCTTTAGAAATTTTGTGGATGGGGAGACACATATAACATACGTAACTCAAGGTTTGCAAGTTGTAAGCAGCGCAGCAGTGTTTCCATGTGACCATACTGATGGCACCAAATACCTGTTTGGGTGTTATTCCTCCTGTCCTCCTTCTCCATGGGCTCATTATACTCATTATACTCAGGCCAAAGACCCATCTAGCTCACCATCCTGTTCTCACAGTGGCCAACCAAATATCCAAGAAAAGCCTGGAAACATAACCTGAATGCAACAGCACTCTCCTAACAAGTGATTCACAGCAACTGATATTCAGATACTGCCTCCAACAGTGGAATTGAATATAGCCATTGTAGAGGATTGTTTTAGTTTTATTATGCTGTTTATTTTAGCATTGGAACTCCCTTAGTCTGAATATTCAACTTGCTTTCTCATTAAGGTAAGATGCTGTCACTCAAACAGTTCTTACCCTGCCATATGTGGCTTGCAGATTGCCTCATAAAACTACAAGTGCTTTGATTCTGTTGCATGTGGTAATTATTAATCATTGGTGTTTGTATGATGATGTATTTCACACCATAATGATATCACATTGTAACCCAATGCTTTGAGTATCCTTTACCATTAAAAGCATATGGTGGAGGTTTTAATCTTATATTTAATCTAACTCTGCCCTTCATCTATTCACAGATTATTTAATGCTTTTTAGCAATCCCGCTTTATGGTTTCTATAAAGAACTCGTAAGAATATCTCGGAAGGCTAAAAGCTGACGTTATTTAAATCAATAGAAAACTTTCCATTGACTCGGTGAGGATAGCATATCATTCATTCATTGACTGTGTAAATATCTCATTGACTGTATAAATATCTCATTGAGTAATACCTATAATTAATAAGAAAATAAGCATCTCCACATATTGCAGCCACATTTCTTCTGTGAATTATGCATTATAGACATTTGAATGTAATTTAGATAATGTTTAATACAGTAGTATTATGGCTAGAAACATTAGCCATTCCCATTTAGAAACTACACATTTTGGGTTTTTTTAGGTGCATTACTAATATTTGCACCTGCACATGGAAAGTGTAGATCTGAAAAGAACGTATTTTTAAATATTGTGTATCATACAGGTACACTTAGAAAAATACATTTTATCAGAACACACTATATGTGCCTATTGTCTACTCCAGGGGTAGTCAATCTGACATCCTCCAGACATCGCTGAACTACAATTCCTATCATCCCTAGCCATTGGCCATGATGGAATTTGGAGTTCAACAATATCAGGAGGGCAGCATGTTGGTTCCCACTGGAGTAGACAATAAGAACAAATAGCATAGATCTAAGCTGATACAGCAGCACCCTTGGGCACTTTACCATGTGAGGCAGCAACACAAAATTCCCCCGACTGCATTTATGGGTAGGGTGGAGGTATAAAATTGGTATGAAAGCACACAGGCAGCACCAAAATGACTGGAGGCGTAAGTAGTTTAGAAATGCATGTTACAGCTTGACTAACGCTACAAATCAGAGACACATGCGGAGAATTCACTATCCCTTTGATTATTCAGATAATTGCTGCTGCCTTTAAAAATTAGAGTAAACATGATGTTTAAGCGCTTTTAGCTGCAAAGTATTGGACTCCTGTAGTGCAAGTTGGATAATTTGATAGGTTTTCCGGCACTGTTAAATTTAACAGCAATAAGAGCAGCTCACTTCCAATAATTGCGTATTAGAATGAATCATCCTTAAATGGTTATTTGGTATTAAGAGGGTCCCTCATCTGCTGTGTCAGGGAGAGGGAAGAGTTGTAATGGGTGTGCCTTTCAAGACTTCAGATCTATATCACCCAAAGCCAGGCATAGGCAAACTCGGCCCTCCAGATGTTTTGGGACTACAACTCCCATCATCCCTGACCACTGGTCCTGTTAGCTAGGGTTGATGGGAGTTGTAGTCCCAAAACATCTGGAGGGCCGAGTTTGCCTATGCCTGCCCTAAGCCCTGCAAGTATGGGGTGGTCAAATTGGAGAAACCCTGTTTCTGTTTTATAAGCTATCAGCCTTGGCAGGCAGACCAACAAACCTACCATCACCACCTGCTCAAAAGAACACACAGTATTCTTGATGTTCTAAAAAGTATATATTATTTTTTACCTAGAAAGGAATCTGTACTTTGGTCATGACTGCTTGGCTATATTGCATATCCTGTTGTTCTTTCCTCGCAACTATCGTAAACATACCAATGTGACATGGAAATAGATCAGCACTACTAATCCTGTAAACTGCCCTGACTCTGCAAAGAGTAGCTGGGTGTGAATGGGTTTAGTGAGTACTTTGGATGTTGTAATGTACCAAGCCACAGTTTGTTAGGCATGTCGCTCAAGAGAAAGGGCTAGTTCCCTAAATCTTTATGTAAGATCACAGGAACATGTGAAGCTGCCTTATACCAAGTCAGACCTCTGGGCCATCTATCTCATTATCATCTATACTAACTAGCAACAGAGCTGCAGGATTTCAGACTAGGGTCTGATGCTGCAAAAGTGCACCTGTGAACTTTTACATCTCTGTTGGTACTGTGACATGTGAAATGCAGTGCAGCTATGAAAGTCAATCAGCTTTCAACTAATTGCCACCGTTAAAGCCTTGAATGATACATTTGAATAAACTAAGTCTTAATTACCAATGTGGGCTGCTCATTTTGTTGGTGTTGCTTTTTAAGGCAGAGGACCACTGGAAATTTAAAAGCGAAAGGACATTACAGTACAGAGAAGACCGAGAACTAGGATGGATTACACGGCACAGAGATATTTGTTTTTCCTTAGCTGTCAAATAGGGTGGTCCATGTACAAATATATGTGTCAAGTCATGGCCAAAGTGCAAGTAATTGTGTGTTGAGTAGGATTCAGAAGACTATAACAAAAAAACATTACTGCACCAATTAAAAATACCAAAGTGAGATATCAGTTCGTATTTACAGTCGATAGAGTTTCTACTCCCAAATCTCTTTGTCTAGTCTACAAGTGCAATGAAAATATTTTGCTCTGAAGAAACAAAGTGTAGATTTCCCAGTAAAAATATTATGGTCTCATTGGGAATTCTGGAAATACACCAGAAGAGCATCCTGCTGTTGAAGCCCTGACTCCATCTGATATTTTAATAGCTCCAGATGGCCTTTACTGGAAGACAACACTCTCACTATTCTTTTATCATGACCCCTGAGGTCACAAATGATCTGCAAGGATGGTGCTATTGTCCTTTCAAGAGTACGTTAGTATGCTTCCCATTAAATCTTTGCTGTTTTTTGACCATACTTTCACTGACAAAACAAATACAATCAGTTTTCTCAAATGGCACTATATGCAAAATTATAAGAAATGTGTTTTCCTGGCTGTTCCACTATAGTCCACGTTAAAGTGAACAATGCCATTTGATGCATTTTTTCATCAGGTGGTTTTCTAACGCAAACCACATGAGCAATCCCACCTATTCATTTATGTAAGAATGTTGGCCCTGAAAATAAAAATCTAAGCGCATTAAGATCCATGTCTACCAACTTTAATGGATGTTCTAAGAACAGTGAGCCTATTGTAAGATTCA
The DNA here is from genome assembly GCF_964188315.1 of Podarcis muralis. Classification (NCBI taxonomy): domain Eukaryota; kingdom Metazoa; phylum Chordata; class Lepidosauria; order Squamata; family Lacertidae; genus Podarcis; species Podarcis muralis. Next base: position 18,838,685 of record NC_135666.1, on the reverse strand, counting down.
TTGCTGTGAAATAATTAATATTCACATTTTTAATGAATTATTTGTCCTTTGCCATTGTCATAAATAAAGCACTCTGGATTTGCATAGACAAAAATATTAAATAAACTAATGCTCTAAATAAAGTAATAAGGTTAATTTCCTTCCTGCTGTCACTAAATTCATGTTAGCAGCCTCTCTTCAGCTTGACATCAATTAATGATTTTAATTCCACACTCTTGTCACTGTGCTCACTACCCTTTCCTCTAATTAAAATGGATGATGCATGATGAAGGGAAAACACAAGACTTCTGTTCTTGTAACATTTCTATTCATTAGTATACTTTTTTACAGCAAAAGGCTTGTAGCTTTAATGGCACTAAAGGAAGATGAAGAAAGGCTGTATTATCTCTGAGAGGCGTGGGCTTTAACACCCTTAAGGGGAACAGACAATACATAAAATTACCATTGCTGGAGGACCAAGTTCTCCAGAACAAGATATCAATACAGTCTATTAATTAGTATGCATTACCTATTAATAAATGTGTACATGCACATATACCTTTAAATGTATGCACATTCTATTTCATGATTATACTTTGGGTGTTCACAATCTAAATAAATGCAATTTATTGTGACATCTAACACTAAGTACTATTGGGCAAGAATGTGATGATTTTGCTGTGGTGATATGACATTTATATAGGACAGTCTGGTGTGACGAGAAAACTGAGGAATGCTGGTTTTGTAAAGAGAGAAAAGAAGTTTTTTTTACCATTTATGGAGTTATGGTAGTAAATGTGACTGATTAAATTTTCCAGAAAGATTAGATTCTTCAGTATGCTTCTTGAACAGTGTAAACTTGAATGTCCCCATCAACATACTGGGTCTCAGGAAATCTTCATATTTTAACTATGTCAAGAATTCTGTATGCCAAGTCTTGGAAGAAGATTAAAAACTTAAAAAATATATAACTAGGAAGATGTGGGAACAACTGGTGGCTATAATGCTAAGAGATTAAGGAAAGATAGCAACCCTACTGAATACATAGAGGTCAGTAATTTACTATATGAAAAGAGATTTAGGAATATTAGGAATGTTGGATTGATTATATGCTGCTGTAGGATAATCTGGTGACAGTGTAAATGCATACTTGAGAAATAATTTCATTCCAAGATGGTGCAAAAGGTAAGATATAGGCAATTAAAGCATTTTACTGTAAATTATTTATATTTATTTCCCAGTAGTGATGTATGGAAGTGAGAGCTGGACCATCAAGAAGGCTGATCGCCAAAGAATTGATGCTTTTGAATTATGGTGCTGGAGGAGACTCTTGAGAGTCCCATGGACTGCAAGAAGAACAAACCTATCCATTCTTAAGGAAATTAGCCCTGAGTGCTCACTAGAAGGACAGATTGTGAAGCTGAGACTCCAATACTTTGGCCACCTCATGAGAAGAGAAGACTCCCTGGAAAAGACCCTGATGTTGGGAAAGATGGAGGGCACAAGGAGAAGGGGACGACAGAGGACGAGATGGTTGGACAGTGTTCTCGAAGCTACAAACATGAGTCTGACCAAACTGCGGGAGGCAGTCGAAGACAGGAGTGCCTGGCATGCTCTGGTCCATGGGGTCACGAAGAGTTGGACACGACTAAACGACTAAACAACAAAAAAATTATATTTAACTTATGTTCATTAATTAATTTTGTTAAATGTATATACATGTACTGCATTGCATCTTCAAATCATAGTGCATATACCCACATAGTTTCTAGTTATTTTGTTTACATGATGGGTGAGCAGTCATCACCTTGACGTGCAAGAAGGTCTCACTGTGTTTTAGGTCCCTACTGCCTTAAGTAAGTAATCTGTTGCAAATATAACTTCCAGCAGAGACTGTGAAGCTTATAACTTTTAAAACCTCACTAAGAGTTCCTTCTGGTTCCAAGGGAGAAACTTTTCTCACATCACTTTTCAATTCAGAGACAGGCTGATGACAAAAATATCATGGTACAAATTGTTTGGAAAGACTACTATACTCCTTTTAGCCATTTATAATACATTCTTAAATATAGAGTCCTAATGCCATCCTTACAACAGAAGGGTCTTGGCAATGCATAATACATTTAGAAACCAAGACTGAGAATCTTTGCTGCAGTCATTATTTTCAATCCCATGAGCTCCTAGACATTCCACTTGGCAAATTTCTGTCTCCACTTTCTTCACACTTGGGATCAGAAAGACCCACAAAACCAGTGCGGGGAGCTCCCCCTTCTGGTTCAGGAGTTGTGAAGGACAGAGGCTGTTTTCATTTCAGCACTGATACCCACTGACTAAATTTGCAAAGAGAAGGATACCAACAGATTCACTTCATAAATGTAATCTTATTTGACTAAGAAGCAAAAGGGTAGCAATGTTTTGAAATAATAAACACCAAGGGTGGTTGATTTGTGGTTTTTTTCAAAGGATGGCTCACATTTAGACATGTACAAATACAACTGTTAACTTATGGAGACTGATCAATCTTTAGCACTAACTCCCGAAGCTCTTTGCAAGTCAACAAAGTCAGGAGCTCTTAAATATTTTAAAACAGCATTTCATGAAAACCCCATCATGACCCCCTCCAAAATCTAGCTATCCCTGTAAGTAATGCCATTCCAACTTGCCCTTGGGAGCTAACCACTGGCAACATGATTTTTTCTGTTCTAAACCAAGACAGCCAATAGTTAAGCGATTAACAAGTAAACATGCATTTATAAATAAATATCTAAATTGTATTATTATCGTTGTTTAATTAATACACACTGCCAAAAGAACTGACAGACAAGGATGCATATCTAAGCTGTACAGAGATTATAAATGTTTGAAATGTAAGCTTTTGCGCCTCTCAAATCTCTTCTTTAGGGCCTTTCCGGAAAATCAATTTTTTTAGTGTGATAAATGTGTAGCGGTTTTTCATTTGTTGCATGGGATCCAGACATTTTCCCTTAAGGAAGCAATTCTGTTTCGGTAATGTCACAGTTTCCCCCGCATTCAAGCCACAATATATTGCTGCTTGGAGAATGTAGCTCTTTTCCCAGTTAGCAGGCTGCAACAGACTGCAGTCTTGAATATGATTCACGGGCACCTATTGCGTAGAATCCATGACATCACTGATGACAGGGAAAACTACCATTATGTTTCTGCCATGCTATGATTTGGACTCTAAATCCTTGAAAGTGGCTTCTTTCAGTAGCTGAAGTTTACAAGTATGGAAAAACCTTGTTTGCTTCATGCTGCCTCTTTCTCAGTTAGCAAGTCTTCAAATTTTGCCTTGAGATTCCAGCAAGAATCCTTGCAAAGATTAAACTGAGATGGGAGTTGTATAATCCGGTGCTGTTACCCCCTCTGCAGGCTTAACACATTCTCTCTGTCTCTGCTGAATATCTTACTATATTGCACTTAATAGGGAATGACATAATTGCATAATTAAGGGAAAGGGTCATATATCTGTGGCAGAGGTCTGTTTTTCCTAGTTTTGCCTACATGGTGATCAAATTGCTATCATTCTATCAATACAGGTGCACTGACATATGTGTCATGTGTAGAATGCAATGTACTACTGTACTTAAAAAAAAAAGATCATATTACTTGAGTACTATTATAGGACCATGCCTTATTTTCATTGGCCAGTATCAGGAACTGAAACTTTATCAGTCATGTTTGATATTTATATAATATAAATAAATAAATAAATAAATATAAATAAATAAATATAAAGGGGGTAAAGAAATATTTACTATATATTTGGGCACACTTAATAATCTCCTTTTCCTGAAATAGCTTCCTTTTATGTGGGTTTCAAGGATACACCAAGATTGGCTGAAGGAGTCTTGCTTCATACAAGATGGGATTCATAATAAAGCAGTGGGATACTGTATAAAAATGGCAGTCTTAATTCAATTCGTTCAATGGAAAATTAAGCTACATTAATTTGCTTGTCTTCTAATCAATGTGAACAAAATACTTTCAAGACTTCAAGCAAAATACAATGCAAGCAAAACACTATTAAAATTATAGAGTCAGGGCAAAATAATTTTATATAATTGTGGCCCTGATTGATTTTTTAATGGAGCATCCACTTGTTCTCTGACCCCGGTGGACTTTCACTGCATTTTGGTTCTACACAGCAAATTCATTACACCAAACCTAGCTCCCCCGTGCCTTTCATAATTAGAGCAAGCAAATTTGAGATTAAGTTATTTGTGTGTCTAACAGCACAGGAAGAAGCAAAAACAGAAGTGTTTCTAAAAACAAGCTACTGTCTAAATTGAAATGTTCTACTGGATCCCTAATAAATTTTTCAAGGATTGCCCAAAGTTTCAGCCACAGAATTTTTTTATTATACTGTTTTACACTCCTTGCTTCTCCTAACAGCAGTAAGTTTCAAGGCAGCCCTTTTAGATGGTCAGTTTCCTTGTGAGGAGCCATTTAAAGTCCCCTTAATTATATACTATATTTATTCCAGGCAGTTTACAATGGGTTGGATATTGACATATCTTTTTTCTGATTTGTTCTTTTTAGAATAATAATGAGCTATTGTCAACACTGTTATTTTTCTTAAACAATAATCACGCAATAAAACGAAAGAGAAAAACATGAGAATATAACAATCATAGGCAATTTACATTGGTAAACACATTAGTAACTGGCACTGCAGGAAGTGGGTTGGAAAGAAACTCCCAACTTCAAAGGAAAAGGGAACAAGTAGCATAGGAGATCTCAAGACCAACACCTCCCCTATAATCATGCAGGCCCAGTGAATGTATCACTAAAGTAATTATTCCAGCTGGAATATGCATGGTGCAGGAACAAAATGTGGGAGTCAATTCATGTAAAAGTATCCATATATATATATATATATAGAGAGAGAGAGAGAGAGAGAGAGAGAGTGAGTGTTAAGATAGATATGTAACGTATGATTGAAGTAAGTGTTTTTTTTTGGGGGGGGGGAATCACATGCTTATGGCATGATCATACCTAGCTTGAGCATAATCCAAGTTTGTGAAATGTTCTTGAGAGATGTGTCATTAAGTTCATATGTTACATTAGTGCATAATAAATACAGTGCACAACAAATATACCATCACTTATTAAAATATATGTTATGATGGATTATTGCTTCTGTTGCTTGGGTTTACACAATAGTAGGAATAAAGGTACAAGGTAGTGATCCTTACCAGGGATTGGCTATCAAGATCTCTCTCTTTAAATATAGGGCTAGGGAACATAGATGCTATTGAACTCCGCAACTCCAATCAGCCACGGTGAGGAACAATGAGAGTTGCAACATCTGGAGAACCACAGATTCCCCCACCTCTGTTTTAAACTGAGGACATGAATCTAATTTTACTGTTGAGGGTATGTTTACAATTAGCCCAATTTATATTTCCAGAATCAGAAATAAAAAAAGCATGCCTATTCGTGCCTGCATTAGAAAGCCATGAGAAGCAAACTGTTTCTTCTGTTGCTTTATCAGGTTCCATCCTCTCTTTTTTTGTAACATTTGAAGCCATGCTAACAGAAAAGGAGGGGAATGTGTCTTGGCATATTTTCCCCGTCAGTTTATATTTCCCCTGAAAAGCCTCCCCGAAGACTGGCAGCTTGCTAAAAGTTTAAGCTCTAGGACAGCACCCTATGAGGCATGAGGGCTGCTGTCAGAAGCAAACCATGCCCACCCCTCATGTACATAGAGGCCTCTCTGGATCCCCGCCCAAGAAACTACTTTATACTGGGAAGAATTTTCAAAACTACTGGCGGACATCCAGTGTAAAGTACTAAGAGTTTTCTGATCGAAACAAACAAATGCATAGACATGTGTAGTCCTGCTTATAAAATTATGCGCATATTTGTATTCCAAGGTAATTTAATGACGCAAATTAAAAAAGGGATCCGACTACAGTTCAACATGCAATCTAAACTGGAATAGCTTCATTAACGTCAATACTGCAGCACGCTGCAATTAGTCAGCGACCTATTTTCTATTAATATTTTTTTCGAATTATAAATAGCCATCGTTGTTAGTGTTTAACTTCACTGCAAAGTAAAATGTTGTAGGAATAGTGGCAGCAATTTAGAATCAACTGTTGCATCATAAAGCTAATCAAGTTAATTGACTTCAATGTGATTTTGTAGTGCTCTGGAAGTGACAGACTGGAGTTGCAGGCCTGCGTTCAGATATAAGCATTTATGAGAATTAAATTAATGCTATTTGGTGCATGATTGTAGCTAGGAACTCTGGTACAGATGTCCATTATGCACAGTTCCTGCCTCATATAAGCCTCCTTATCCAATGCAATTACAGGTTATTCCAGGCACACATTTCTTTCTGTGGGCATAACTGCACTGAAAAGTTGGGGAAGTATGCATTAGCTAGGTACGTGGGGATGCATTTGGTTGGTTACTGGAAAACTGGGCTTATACAGCTGGTATTTGACAGAAGTAATTATATAAAAGCATGAGGATCTTAAATTTGAGGGGGAAATACTCCAGCAAGGAGTACTCGCTAGTTATTTTATACCCAGCTATTTAATCTACACAACACTACAGGACAACAGGAAAAGGTTGATCTCCAGTGACAATATTTATTTCCAGCGAGGAGTTTCAAATTCAATTGAGGAAAGACACAGTGTAAAATCAACAAAAGTAGATACGCAAATGTTTTCAGGAAAAGATACAAAATTTATTCCAATTCCATATAAATATTAATGTTTTTGAAAGTGTCTAGACAATCAATTCTAGCACAGGTGTACTTATTACTCTAGTTGCCCCTGTAAAGAAGGCGGAGTGGGGATGACAAATCATGAAACAGATGCCTGGTTGCTATAACAGCCTCTGAATATAGTCAAATTATCCTAGCTGATGTCCAATATATATTCTGCTTTCTCCCATTAGTTACATGAGCTCTACAAACATATTTGTATCTGAGTCATTTGACTAAAAATGAACTCCAGTGGAATGTAAATTACCAAACGTAAAAAAACAACAACCCATCTCTATCAAGATTTAAGCAAAAGACCAAGTCTACCTCTCCTGTTCTTGCTTCATTCGTATTCTCTCCTCTTCTGAAGTAACAGCTTCCTGCACTTTTATTTTCTCAATCTTGTCATCTTTTCGATGTTTGCCAAACCTGTTAATAACAAAACAAAAGTTCTAACTTGTCAACATGAACCATAATTGTGTAGGCTTCTACTCTCCACATAGAAAACTCTGTGCTCATTATAGAATGACACTCAAACAAAGGGGGCGGGATGGAACGGCAAGGTAATCATCAAACAAATATCAGTTTGAACAGTTCAGCCTCAGTGATGCTTATATTTATAGTAGCACTCCAGGTGAGATGTTTATTTTTAGATTAACATGTACCATTTTATTGCACGTCCTCCTTAATTTACTCGTTAAGTGCAAGGTGTAGATATAGTTAAGCAGTGTGCATGGGGGTTAAATTACTCCATGAATTTTAAGACATTCTTCTGCTTTGCCATATCCAGTGAGTGGGTATGGTGGGTACCTTTCCCTTCACTTTTTTTGGTTCTGTTCTTTACCGCCACTTCTCTTTTTGCCCCCCACTGCAATGGATGGAAGGGAATTAAGTACACCAGCTCCAAGGCCGGTTTCACTGAGGGCTCACTTTGGGACCAGAAGGCTTAGGATTGTGCAGATCTTCTGCCACCCTTGACACACATAGCCAGCACTGCAGACGTTTGCAAGGGTGCACCATGAGGTCTTCTGATGGCATATATGCTGTCACACTGGCAATCTCCCTCTTTAGCAGTGCATCAACATCTATGCCATATCCAAAGCCCCCACCCCAATAATACTTTCTTGTTTTAAGCCTGCAGCCTAAGCTTTAAAAATTAATAAATAAATTACAGCACAGCACTTCTGCATACTGAAACAAATCCACTAGATCCTCCTTTCTTATTTTATTTGTTGCATGTATATATCGCACATCAACCAAGTCCTCTGGGCTGCTTACAAACTGTTTAAAAACTCAAGATTCAAGAAAGAAAGAAAGATCTGGAATGGTATGATTAACATATACAAATCAAACTTTTCCGCACTGCACATCATTTTTTAAAAAAATAAATTCATTCACGGAAACTGATAAAAACAAAGTAACACACTCAGCAGTATTAACACTACAGGTTCACAACGTAAGATAAGAATAAAAAGCTTACAGGGAAAATGGATCCAGGCAACTGTCCAGACAGAACTGGCAGAGGGGTGAATATTCACATGTGAGAGAGAAATGTTGCAACTACAGGCAACAACCAACTGACACGCAAGCATGCATTGCATCAAACCTGGAAGCGACTTTTAAAATGGTGGAAACTGCCCTAAAACAGCCCAGAAAGGGCAAAAAAGGTACAAAAACAGTATCTAGCAATCCCACAAGCCTTTGCAAGTGCAATCCCAGGAGCCCTGGCACTGAACATTGAAGCCTGAAGAGTTGGAGTTTGAATAAAGAGGTTTGGAGGGAGTGATTGTGGTGGAGTTTGGTATCCAGTAAGTGCTGCTGGTTTTTTTAAGGGTTTTTCAATGGTTTCAAGAGGTTCACAGCATGTTTGCAGTCTTTTCCAATGGTGTTTCATATATACATGATTTCATGTAACCACATGGTGCCTCATAATGTAATCCCCGTAAATTGGGAGTTTTCTGTACATTTTCCACTAGCTCCTCCTTTTCCAACATCTAGAGGGTACCAGGTTGGTGGTACTTTGATCTAAAGAAAGAGCAAGTTGAGTCTAGGTGTAGTGGCAAGAGCAGGCATAGGAAAACTCAGCCTTCCAGGTATTCTGGGACTACAACTCCCATCATCCCTAGCTGTGGTCAGGGATGATGGGAATTGTAGTCTCAAAACATCTGAAGGGCTGAGTTTGCCTATGCCTGGGCTAGAGCATTGAACCAGGATTTGGGAGACCAAGATTCAAACCTTCAATCAGCCACAAAACACATCAGATGACCTTGGGCCTCTCAGCCTGGGGAGTGAAGAATTCCAGCCACAATTAAATGTCCAGCTTTGGTCTGAGGCAGCTGCATTACATGTCACTAAAACCAAAAGTCAGCTGGCCACCATTACCACCAAGCAGATAATCTGTTAAGAAAAAACTACTTCTGTCAAAATCCAGCTCCACATCAGAAAATGGGGGTGGGGGTGGGGAATTAGAGAACTCTAATTCACAGTAAGGAAAATACATCCAAGAGAAATGTTAAATGTCTTCTCCCCAGATACTTCAAGATGTCATATTTTGCCCTGCTTAATGTATTTTTCAGTGCTAGTGAACAGCTTACCATTAAATATCAACAAACTGAATATGACACTCAGATTTTCTGAATGTGTATGTGTTTCTCCCATTTATTGAGGTAGGCTTTACATTAACTTATAGATGGAAATAAAAACACAGCTTAGAGTTCCTGTATAATTGGACCGAAAGCAATTTTTTATAGAATTATTTTTATGACAGATTGAAATAACGGTTGCAAATTAAAAATATCCTGCCTGTCCCAAAGTGTGAGAAAATGATGAGGGTGAGCGAATGAAATCCTCTTCACTAATTGCCAAGATACTCCAGGGTTGTTAATTTAACTCCCTCATTTTCCATTTGGAAAAAAGAGAAAAAAGGTCAGAGAGCACTCTGAGAAGATACCTGTGAGCTCTCCAAAACGATATGATGTCTAAGTCCTCAAGTCAACTAATTTGTGACAGTTGGGACAAGCATCATTCTATATGCAAAAATGATTCTGTGCTCTTCTCTTTGCAAACATCCTAGGACATCTTCCCTCATGTCAGTGCATTATATTGCTATCTAGATTTTGACATCTTGCAGAATCCCTTTCAAAGCACTGTCTTGCAGAGCTGCTGAGGGAGGAACAGATCACTCTTGCCAGAAATCTGAATTGCTTGCTTCAGGTTTCTCCACTCCCATTCTTCCATCCATTTCAACTTTCCTCCCAATTTCCCCCTCCGCACACTCCATCTGACTATTGAGGCAGACAGAGTCCTGCAGGTCTACCACCCTGTCCTATGAATACTACAAACCTATGACAGGATTTTTCAATGGAAATAGCATGGACTGGACAACTGGGAATGCTTGGAGAGTGGGTATTTCCCCCTGAAGATGAAAAACATGTCAGTCCTGGGACATTTCAAGAGTGACATGAAGGAAGTCCAGCATAAAACTTAAAAGAAATAAAACCAACTCAAACAAATACTAGGGTGGGGAAAACGTAACCAATGCTTATTTCATGATGTCAAACAACAATGTGCTAAATTGCATTTGCAGGAAGTAGGATGAGATCTAAGTTAACAAAATAATGATAAACATACCACCAGTTTCTTAACTGAAGGCCTTTTGAACAAAGGCCCTCTTTCCAGGTGGGAGACATCTGCAGAGACATCTGCATTCCCGGATAGTGCAAGGGTATTGGGCTTGCAGTTTTTTGTTTTAATTGTAGGATTTATGTGAGCTGAAGCCCTGGTGAGGTTGAATAAAACAGAAGGGTAGGAAGGGGGAAATCCTAGGGGCACAAGGGCTGGAGCACAGGTTTTAAAAGAGCATAACAGGAGGGGCACTCTCAGTACTGACACTACATCATTGCCATCTCCATAGCAAAAAACTTACAATAAGAAATTGTGGGAAGCCTCTCTAACCTGCTTCAGAATGGATGTGCCTCAGAATGAAATCATTTGCATTCAGCCCTGTTCCAAAGCAAGTCCCTGTTGCACAATCCATGGAGCAAGGAACCACTTGTAACTAATTCCCTCGAGATTCTTAAAGCTACATCTAAAGTTGCCTGATTTATTCAATGGTGGCTATCTAGTTTTTTTATATATTGTTTGTGTTTGGATTGTTAATGTATTTGGAGGACTTTGTATGATTTTACTGCTTAAACTTATGACAATAAAGGCCAACAACAACAACAACTACATTCCCTATTCTCCTTGCGACAATGAAGGGATGCCCAAGTATAAACCTATGTCCTAATCCAGGGGTCAGCAACCTTTTTCAGCCATGGGCCAGTCCACCATGTGGTGGGCCAGACTATATTTTGAAGAAAATAATGAACAAATTCCTATGCCTCACAAATAACCCAGAGATGCTTTTTAAATAAAAGCACACATTCTACTCATGTAAAAACACGCAGATTCCTGGACCGTCTGTGGGCCAGATTTAGAAGGCGATTGGGCTGCATCCAGCCCCCGGGCCTTCGGTTGCCTACCCCTGTCCTAATCCAGCACAAATTCTGCCACCACAGGGAGGCAACTGCCAGAAAAAGGCAACCAAAACGATGAAGGAGAGGGAGAAACTCCCATATATGGAAAGATGGCAGCATTAGTTGAGGGAAAAGGTGAGTATAAGGTGACATGGTTGAAGTTTATAAAATTGTGCATGGCATGGAGAAAGTGGAGTGACAAAAGTTTTTCTTCCTCACTCATAATGTGAGAATTCATGGGCACCCAAGGAAGTTGAATATTGGAAGATTCAGTACAGATAGTTCAACTATGGAACCCATTCCCATGGAAGTTCTTGCTGGGGTTACTATAGGAGTCCAGTTCAAAACCAACCATTGGGGACATACTCAAAATCAAATAGATATGTGTCTTTCATAGAATCAAAGTTGGAAGGGACCATGAGAATAATCTAATCCAACCCCCTGCAATGCAGGAATATTTCACCCAATGTGAGGCCCAAACCCACAGCCCTGAGATTGAGTCCCATGCTCTACTGACTGAGCTATCAGTTCCCTTCAACCCCTGATGCATTCATTGAATGAAACTGATCAGAGAAGTAAATAAGTGGCATGAGTTCAAAGATTTTTGTAGTAATAGTGTAAACAGAATGTTTTTTGGTAGGCTTTAGATTAGTTTCCTTCAGCTCATCAGCAGTTTCTCCAAAGCATGGATGGGGAATCTGCAGGTGTTAGACTACAATTCCCATAATTCCTTGTTATCAGCCATGCTGGTTTGAGGATGATGGGAGTTGTAGTTCAGCAACATCTGGTTGGTGTCATATTTCCCAGTGCTGAACTAAAAGCATAGATTTAAATACAGTGGTACCTCGGGTTACATACACTTCAGGTTACATACGCTTCAGGTTACAGACTCCGCTAACCCATAAATATTACCTCAGGTTAAGAACTTTGCTTCAGGATGAGAACAGAAATCATGCTCCGGCGGCAGCAGGAGGCCCCATTAGCTAAAGTGGTGCTTCAGGTTAAGAACAGTTTCAGGTTAAGTATGGACCTCCGGAATGAATTAAGTACTTAACCTGAGGTACCACTGTATAAAGCTAGCAGGTACAAACAACAGCTTATTTGTTCTGCTTCAGTTTGAGAAAACAAATTGTACTGTTTACATTTTAACAATCTAGTTTGAAAGAGATACACGTGTTTGCAGCGGCAACACTACTTTGAAAGAACAAATTGATACAATAAAAATAATGTCCATGTAATCTGCTAAATGGATTTAATTCTGACACATTACTGATGAGATCACTGCTGTCTGACAAATCATTCACAGATTTCATTAAAATAAAGAGCAATGGGGAAAGCATGCACTAGTTGATTAATGAAAACACACACACACACACACACAAATGACTGAGACAATTCAACAGCACTTCCCCACCACCACCACCACAAACAGAGAAAGTACTAACATTAAAAATTAACAAACAGTGTCTGGGTCTCCTATCAGTGATGCCAAGGGCATGCAGTTTCCCTATAATAAGCAATATTGTTACATTTTAAAACTAAACTCCAGCATTCAGTCTGCCATCAAAGCACTTTAACGCTCAATGCAACAATTCCCACTCTATAATCAAAACAGATGGCATTTTATGTTATACATATTTAACATTTTGTAAGTATATGTAAAAGAATGGCCCAACATAATCCTAGAATAAGGTAAGACATCATTTAGAAAAGGTAAAGAAATAACAACATTGATTATATTCACAATAACCAAAAAGGATTTAATGACTTGATTCTAAAATACCTAAGAGATTTCCTACATATTTATATAGCCACCATTTTCAACAAGAAAATATTCACATTTTAATGATGAAAAGTCATCTTCTTAGCATTCTAAGAGAGAGAACCACTGTGGTTTACGCACGCACACACACGCACACACACACTTAAAAATCTGACTATGCCACCAAAGTGTCCTTCCTTCAAGATGTGTTCCCTGCCTTGAATGCAACACAAAGAAGCATTTCCCACATGGATCCGGGTTTACTGATCCCTCCAAATGCCAGAAATATGCAGTGGGGATGTAAACACTCGAAACAGGATGGTGACAGTCTCACTACATGTTACAACCTGAGTGAGGATGGCTTGCCTTAGCAGAAGTTGTTTCCCACAGCAACCTCATGGCACTTCTAATATTTGTACAAGTTCTGACTGAAAGACAGAAGGATAACACTATAATGCTTGGTTAGGCACCGTCAAGTGACCTAGAGTCCTAGATCATGCTTCTCCAGAATGGTGCTTCTCCTGTGCTGTTAATAGCTAGGTGCCTTGGCATCGTTTGCCAGGTGTGCCTTTCCCCCATCAGTGTATCATTGTAAATAATAGAGGGAAGGGCTGTAAGCTCAGTCACAGATCATCTGCTTTTCGTGCAGAAGGTCTCAGGTTCAAGGTAGGGCTGACCTCGCCTGAAACCCTGAAGAACTGCTGTCAGTGCAGACAATGCTGAGCTAAATGAACAAATGGCCTAATATATAAGGCAACATAAGGGAACTTCCTATGTTCCTATAGGTAAAGGTAAAGGGACCCCTGGCCATTAGGTCCAGTCACAGAGGACTCTGGGGTTGCGGCGCTCATCTTGCTTTATTGGCCAAGGGAGCCGGCGTACAACTTGCGGGTCATGTGGCCAGCATGACTAAGCCGCTTCTGGCGAACCAGAGCAGCGCACGGAAATGCCATTTACCTTCCCGCTGGAGCGGTACCTATTTATCTACTTGCACTTTGACGTGCTTCCGAACTGCTAGGTTGGCAGGAGCAGGGACCGAGCAACGGGAGCTCACCCCGTTGCGGGGATTTGAACCGCTGACCTTCTGATCGGCAAGTCCTAGGCTCTGTGGTTTAACCCACAGCGCCACCCGCGTCCCATACAATTCCCATACAATTTTCCCATACAATTCCTATACAATGTTCCTATACAATTCCAGATTTTATTTTTTGCATGTTTAAAAGAATGTTAAAACATTTCAAAAATGAAATGGCAATTCTCTGGTTTCCACATTCACAAGACATGCCTGTGCAGGTGGCATGTAAACCAGGGAGAAATAACATATGGAGTAGAAGAGCCAGGTCATATCACAGGCCACATTCTGGACTTTGACAAGTTGCCTTGGTTCTCTGTACAGAGCCGATGTATTATATTCTAAACAGCACAGTTCAAAATATTTCCTAGTTTATGTGACAGCTTAATGAAAATCCTGCCCTTCATTCTCTTGTCCTTGATCTATCTTAGACAGCTATTTCTCACTTTATTTTCCTTACTTTTTTCCCCTCGCCACTAGATTTCCCACTCGCTACCTTCTACAAATGTCTCCCCAAACAACTGCCCAGTTAGGTTCTTGTCTCAGGTTGGCAATTTGTTACTATGGTAACTGGCTGGAGGTTCAAGACCCAGAAATCCACAACATGCATTTGCTTCACAAAAAGGACAGTAGGGGAATACAGGTTGCAAATGCATGCTTTGCAAACCAGGAAACCACTTATCCTGAGAAATGAGTCAGAAAAAAAAAGATAATTCTGCAGCTGAAAAGGAAAACAGCAACAAGGAGATCAGACCCAACAATCCAATGTTTCCCTTCACACTTGAATACGTGTCTTACAAGTTCCGAGTCCATTTTGTAAATGTGACTTCAACTGCATTTCTCTGTGAAGGTGACCGTCCAACTCCAATGACGGAGAACCCTGGTTTGCATGGTATTCTTCTGTCTCTCTCACATTCTGGCATTTATTTATTTTAATTTTTTCTATCCCACCTGTTTCTCAAAAGAGATTCAAGGTGGCTAACAGAAAGTTATAAAACCAATAGAATCCCTTTAAAAAAACCCAACACACATTCAGAAAAAGATTTAATAATATCCATCCTGCACAGCAAATTGCAGCAGTACAAAAGGAACATAAAACTGAGCCAAAAAAATACACAAAGATTTAGAAATCTAGGTGTTAAAAGTGAGAGCCGACACCTCCAAACTGTCAACCACCAAAGCACCATCTATGAATTAAGTAAAGTTGATCTAGTGTTTACATGGGAGATAACTCTTGACAACTGCATTTTTTGGAAGAGTTGCAACTGGTGAGAGAGGTTGGGATAAAGTGGTATAATGTGTGTCATTTATCTTTCCACTTAATTTAAACTAAGTAGATTTAAGCTAGCTTTTATGTAGAGTTCTCTTTGTTCAAAAGCACATTTATGTACCGAAAGAGATGCATGTATGTTGTTTATTAAGTGACATGACACTAAGGACACTTTGGGGTGAATATGCTATCAAAAGCATCCTGGAGCAAGAATACTGGAAAGGTGTTGTTCAACATGTACACCATTGGGACAAAGGACTAGTATTTTTCCTTCCCATCATGTTTGTGTCCTATGCATTAAATACTGAAAGTTCTTGTAAATTACATGAAAGGAGTAAACTATAATGTGTTAAATAGCAGGTTGCCGCTTCAATGACTGAATCAAGGAGGAAGGATTATGAATAGAAAAGCTTCTATTGAAACATAAGAGTCTTGGTAATCAGCAGTGATGAGTGCAACTACAGAAATAGAACACTGAATTTTAATGGAAATGTTGTAAAACCCATGCATTTCTAAGATTGATTAGGAACAGCAAAAGTGCAAGAACTCCAAGAACTACTATTTTTAATATATGTGGGCACTCAACAGTCATGATAGTAACAGATTTGATACGGTTTGAACTATGCATAGAGCTCAGCTTCAGAGAGGTTTTTGTCCTTAAAAAACAACAGCTTGAGAGATATGAACAAGTTAAACCTGCTTTTAATGGGCAATGCACTCTTAATGGACAACATATCCTTACATTACTGTCACTTAATGCACTTAGAAATGTTCTCTTTCCAGTCAGTATTATCCAATCAAGGCTGTGGTGCTTTGTTAGCTAACTAAACACTTGGGAACTCTATAGAGATCCAGACAGCAGGATGCTAAGACAGCTATTAAACAGCTGTAAATAAGAGAGATAAACTTAACTTGGGAGTCAATTTTAGCTCATAAAACATCACACATTTTCATATAGCATTTATACTCAGGTATACCTAAAATCTATCACACTGCATGTGTAAGTAGCATGCATGTATGACATTGTAAAAAAGTCATAAACAGTTGATATTTACCAAAAAAATAAGGTTTTAGGAAGGCCTGTAGAGACAGCAATATCCAAATTGTATTCAATATGGAAGTTAATTTTTTGACACAGGAGGATATTCGGACATTTTATTTATTTATTTAACAACATTTATTACCGCTTACTAGAATTTACTCTAAATGGTTTATAATAAACAGTCTAAAACAGACATTAAAAATACCAATAAGAAGTTAGAAGGGGGGGGGGGAGTAAAATAAAAGAAGTACAGTTGTACCTCAGCTCCCAAACGCATTGAGAGTCAAACGTTCCGACTCCCGAATGATCGAAAACTGGAAGTGAGCGTTCCAGTTTTCGAACTTTTTTTAGAAGCCGAATGTCCGGCACGGCTTCCGCTATTGTTTCCGGTGTGCCTGCACAATTAGTAACCAATGGGAAGCTGCGCCTTGGTTTCTGAATGTTTCGGAAGTCAAATGGACATCTGGAATGGATTCCATTCGACTTCCAAGGTACAACTGTAATTATAAAACAGTTACACTTACTAAAAACATGTCTCAAAATTACATGCTAAAATTACATGCTTGGGTATACACGCTGGAATAAAAAGGTTTTTTAGTAGGTGCTGGAAACAATACAGTAAAGACACCTGCCTATATTACTGAAGAGATCAGCTGGATTTAGCATGAGTAGTTAATGTCAAACTTAAGCAATATGAAGATTACACTGCAGATTCTTAAGTAAAGGTTTGGTGTCTAAAAACCATGTGTAAAGATGGTTAATTTGTACTCATTCTATTGCCATTCAGCTGTACAGCTTGTGAAACGAGAGACACTTTGATGGCAGCTAGTCTAAATCAATTTAGATACTAATAAAATTGCATTATGGTCCTTTTAAAATCAGCAGTGTCCACTTACGAGCATTCAGGCGGTAGCCTGCTCTCCAATATGTCCTCTTGGCGACTATACTTCTAATTCCATGCTCTGTACATTTTAATGCATTATTGTTTCAAAATACAATGCTACAAATTGCAAATTACATCTGGCTCAAGGGCTGATTATGAGAAATACTAGCGCTACTGCCTCTGCCTGAATAACTCTGATAATAATAATAATAATAAGAGATTGATTGAGCTGCAAAGCAGCCATATGAAGAGAAGGGTCCATTTGAACATTGCCATCAGCTTCTTTTGTTAAAAACAATACTTTGACATGTCACAGCCAACAAATCTTACTGCATTTGGTTACCATGGTTTTCTTACAATTTAAACTATGGGTACTTTCCCAGAAGGGGACAATATAGGAAATACAAATGAGACACAGGACATAACTTTTCAAGTTATGTGGATGTAAAAACAAAAACAATTTATTTGGGGGGATGCTGTCAAAAAGAGGAAGTGTTACTAAGGTGCAATCATATTTCAAAAGGAGGAAAAACGCATAAAATAATAATAATCTGTAACTTAAAACAATCATGCAATGACACAGTGGCATTTTTTTCATAATATGTCATTAACTATGGATGGAAAAGAGAAACCACAATTAGAGATCTTAAGAAACTGATCTGTGAACCAGGATCTTCTAGGTTCAAATCTCAGTTCTGGCAAAAACTACATATCTTGCTAGAAAGGTTTGTAGTTTGCCTCTAAAATTAGTCTTCACACCTAAGAACTGGAAAGTAACTAACGTAACACCAATTTTTAAAAGGTGATCCAGAGAGCATTTGGATGTCTGTTCTGGAAAAACTGGTGAAAACACTATTAAAAATAGAACAGAGCAGAGGTTGCCAACCTAACACCCACAGACACATTTTTCCTGGTACTGAGGAATGCTCCTTGTTATTAGACAACAGGACAGAGTGTGCATGTTATCTACATAATCAGGACCAGCAAGGCACAGCTGACATCCCATGATAAACATATGGAGTTGATGGATTTGGTTGTCTCTCAAATTTTATGTTAGGCCATGTCTTCTCCAGGGCAGCCATTTTGTGAGCGATGCCCCCAGCACCCTCTTGCCCACTAGTCCAAACAGGTTGGCACCTCTGATATAGAAGAACAAGTCTTGCTGAAACCAAACCAGCATGGCTAATTCAAAGGTAAGCCCTGTCTCACTAGATTCTGAACATTCTTTGTCAATAAGCATACAGATGGAGGTGATCCAGTCAACACTGTATATTTAAACTTTCAAAACTTTGGACAAATTAACTTTTGACAAAGGAACAGGAAGCAGAATGTAAGAATATGGGGAGTTTTGCGAAGCCTCATCAGGCTATGTGTTTCTCTTATAAGTTGAGTTTTCTCTTTCGTTTTTGGGCACAGAAGAGATTTTACAAATGTAACAAAAGAAAACCACAAGTCACCATGTCCAGGAGAAACATCAAGGGTATGGGTGGTGGATAAGAAATTATCTCATGGCAACTTAATGTGAATAATGGTCAGTGACAATCCATTCTTCTTTTTTTTAAATACAATGATTCTACAGCAAAGTTTTACATATGCACACAAAAGGTTAACCAAGCTCTTGACAGTTCACCTGGAACCTCCCAAACGTTAAAAGTTCCCTGCAGACCTCATTATCTGTAAAACATTTTTATACGTCAGCATTTTCCTGTCAATTACTAGAAAAATCGTTGTTGATGTAGCTTTCCCAAGGAATATCCTCTGCTGAATAAATTAAGCAATATATGATATTACTTCAGACCTTGAAAACTGATTTGCACATTCAATTTCAATGTGTTAGGAACCCATTCCAGGGAGAACACAGAAAATGTTCCTTGTCTCTCCAGCTTTTAAGGTCTTCCAACATAACAAGAAAGTAAGCAGATGGGAAATATATATTTCTAGAACCATAACAGCTGTGTGGGCTTCATGTCCTTCACAAATGTGTAACGGGAGCTACAGTACCAAACGTTATATTCCACCGAATGGCTTGGAAGTAGGTCTAAATGATGCACTTCTTGATTAATTTGCACTTGATTAATTTGCAACTATCAACCAAAAGCCATTGCTTCAGATTTATCCAGAGCAATTGCCCAGGTATACAGAGCAGCTGTTACATATTCATCAACAAATAAGTGCTTACAGAGAAGAGTCAGCTGATCCCAAGCTTATGCAGAAGCAGGGAAAAGTTAATTTGGATTGGTTTTAGGCATTTGGAATTACCGAAGTAGGCTTGGATGGGAAAATGAATGAAAGAGAATACAGCACATCTGAAGGTGCCTTATACTGCATCAGACTACTGGGGCATATAGCTACGTATTTCCTGTGCTGACGGACGGTGCTTTTGCAGTCCAATAGTTTAGACAGATGCTTTTCATAGTGCGGCGTAATGTGGCAAAATAAATATGTACATCCACTCCACTTATTGGAGGAGACACAAAAGTCATTTATTAAACTGTAACTGGTGAAGAAGCCTTGAAACCAGTGGGGAGAGGGTCTGTTAAATCTCTCCCATGCAAAACTTTGTAAAATTACTAGCCCTAAGTTGAGCCAAGTTTACCTTTTCTACTGATCTTCCTGGGGTGGAGGTAAAACAAGGAGAATGGGTGCCTCCTCTTTTCTACTTTTTTAAACAGCACCATTTCCCCATAAAGCTATTTTGTACCACTCATTATCCAAACTAGCCCATATGCTTTTCCTGATGTGGGATTGTCTCATTTTCATCAACCTGTTTTATTCTATGTGCAGCAGAATTTCCCTGCCCTCCCACCTAGTGAAAGTTGGCACTTAGGTTATAAAAGTTAACTGTGACTAAATGCTCATCATGGTATACTGAAATGTTACTGCATAGTAAAAGGTTTACTGCAGCTCTCAAAAAAATACTGACCTGAAAGCTATCAAAATGATGACATTGATACATGTCTGTCGTCACATATTCCCTTTGCTGCTAGTTCCTGCTGTTTATAGCGATACTTAAAAAGAGGTTTTGTACAGAAGAATGCATTCCATTCCAAAGAAATGGTGGTGCCCTTTCCAAATCTATTACTGTTTATCATACGTAGAACCCAAACGTGGAGATGGTCCTATGCTCAAAGTTTCTTGCACGTGTGTGCACATCCTACCCCCATACACTGCTCTGAGCAGGTGGAGAACCCTAGAGGCCTCTAATGCGGCTGGAGGAACTGTAATTAGAGAAGGAAATCTGGAGAATAGAAATCTAAAGTAAACTAGTACTTTAGCGGTTCACAAAATTCTATGGATGCACAAATAGGGCCTGTAACAAAACACTGCAGTGTGGAGTACTTCTGTTCAAAGTTCCAAGGATACGCCATTCCATTCCTATTCCTCCCTTGTTGTCTAATTTCCACCCAACAGACTCTCTACATTCTGTAACCACAGAGCATGCTTCCCCCCATCCCTCCTTACAGATTTCCCCCCAATGATATATTGTACCTGTTCAGTTTCTCAAACATCTCTCTTGTGCCTGGATGGTGCCATTCTTTACTACAGATTTGTATCTTTAATTGCAATTTCAACAACCACAGTGGGCATCTTGTATACGAATGATTGCATTCACTAAGCCACAGCCAAAGTACACTTTTGTGCCTAGGAAACACCACACCTCAATTCCCAAGGCTTTAGTACAACATTTTATAGCAATAAGGCTTTTAAACTATGTATTTCTGGTTAACAGGACTCAATTGTGTTCATGACCAAAGGCTAATATGCAATGGCTATTTCCTTTGTAAGCAACTCTTTGCTCCTGAACCAATGATTTAACAAAAGGATATCCTTTCAAGACATGTTAGCATTCCAACACAATGGGAATCCAAGACTATTGCTTATATAGGCTGAAATGAAATATTAAAGTTAAAGCTGTATCCCCAAACATAAGGTCATCACTCAAGCATGTGTCAATCTGAAGCACTCAAGCTTTAATTTATTTATGGTATGATCAATGTGTACACCCACCCACAGATATATGTCTCCTCCTGAAATCATAAATATGGCATTGCAAACATTAATTTCAACAAGGCTATTTCCAGAAGGCTTAAGAGTTAATAAAACAAAGCAAAACCCTACAAAAACAGCTCTGAAAGATTATGCTAACTATTGCAGAAATCCAGCAACTATCAGTATAGCAAATTAAATCTCAAAAGAAATGTTTCCAACATACACTGGGAGGAATGTCATTAACATATTCTTTCATCTAGCAGATTCCTCAACCCTCAAGAAGATATTTATTTACCATACTTCGCTATGGGCTGAATAGTCACCAGCCTTCAATTTTCACATCAGGTGCAGATGAGATGGGGGGGGCACACACCTTGTACACAGGCTTGAATTGAAATTGACTTTGAATCTCTGAACTGTCAACAAATTCTCCTACGAAAAGGTTTGCTTTACAGAGATTATAAAGTAGGTGTCACGCCTGACACTTGCATTTTATATTCAGATGGCAGGTCTGTAAAGAAACGTTACCAAAACGTCAGGAAGGGACTTAGAAGGCTCAGCTGTCACGCTATGTGCCTCTCTGGGCTTGCTTTGCAGTCAGATACTGTGCTGTCGATGTCAGAGGTTCTCCACTTAAACTCCCTGACAAGCAAAGAAGAATACTGGGAGAATATGTTATCAGGAGCTGTGGACTTGTCTTCAGTAGCAGGTCGACCTGACACTTATTTTGGTGCATGAAAACCAAAACTATGATCCTGTTTCAGATTAAAAAACTGTACACTATACCCCGCTGGATATACAAGTTCAAGTTTTTAAATTGTGAAATAATCCTTGCAGAGGACCCTCTAGGCTTTCAATGCATTGAAGCCTAATGTGCTGAGGGTGCCCATCTCCTGCCTAAGTCTAAAAAGAAAAAAGGGAGAAAAGTGTGTGTGTGTGTGTGTGTGTGTGTGTGTGTGTGTGTGTGTGTACTAGCAGAAAAACACAAATGTAAACTCGACAGCAGCATGAACCAAAAGGGTGATTAAAAGCACCAAGCTTTTAGCTGCTTCTCTTTGTTTAAGAAACCATTCCAATTAAGGGACATAAATCAAATTTGCAATCAAGGAAAAATTAAAAAGTTAATGAAACATCTGAAATGTAGCTGCTGGAATTGTGGGTTGATTAGCGTCTAAAACAGTGGAAAATTATAAATTTATATTGATTTCCACCCTTAAAAAGAAGAAAACACCTGCTTTTTCAGTAGCGTTTGAACTATCTCCAGACATAATAAGCCACAGTAAATGAAAATCATGGAGCAGACAATAAAACCTGCAAGCTACGCAATGGGAAAGTATAGTCTGTGCATGTTGTTTTCCCAAATGCCCAGTCAGAGGTCTCAGGTGGCTAATGTGGCTGGAATGTGTAATTCAAAGCTCCAAATAATATGTTTATGAATCTGGACGTGTTCTGTGCACTTTGGAAGTGGCTGTACAAGAAGAGACAACAGTATATCTGATTTCAGCTAAACAAGGTTTTAAACTAAATTATCCATTTCCTCTTGAAGGACTGGATGGAGCAACACTGCAAGGCTCCCAGTAATCATTTCAAATGTAATTGTAGGATTCAATTTAATGGTAATATGGGAATATTTCATTTGCATTGGTTCCCAATAGAATGGCTTGCCCATCTGTAATCTACAATACTGAAAGCAAGACACTGCACAGCCAATGTTTTAAATGCCATAAACACCATATTTTGATATATAGACCCCACACTCTGCAAACCCCCTCTGAATCATACTTACTTCTTTTTACAAGAACAGCAGTGTGGAATATCATATACAGCTCGAATTCTAAAGATAGGTGTTTGCAGGTTTAGGGTTTGTAAAGGACATAGTTTCTTGGCTTCACATGTTAAGACATTGTATCTCATTTTCTAATATATACAGGCTGTGATTATTGAGTAGAATTTTCAGATAGAGTTAGGATAACTGAACTCTTTCTTCAGTTGAAACAGTGGTCTCAGGGTCACCATTCCAGAAGATTCGGGATATTTTACTTATTTATTATCACATTTATATTCCACCTTTCCTCCAAAGAGCTCAAGGTGGTTTGCATAGTTACCCCCACTTCATTTTATCCTTACAAATAACTCTGAGACAGGATAGGCTGAAAGACTGTGACTGGCCCAAGTTTCATGACTGAGTGGGGACAATAATCCTGTTCTCAGAAGTCCTAGTCTGACACTACACCACACTCATACACAAAAGGAAGTACTTCTTCACACTAAGAAATTCACCACTACAAGGTGTAGTGATGGCCACCAACTTCAACAGCTTTAAAGGAGGATTGGAAAATTCATGGAATATAAGGCTATCACTGGCCACAAGCCACAATGACTATCGGCTACCTCCATGGTTGGAGGCTAAATATGAGCTGCTGTGATCCACAGTTAGGGGGAGTGCTGTTGCATGCATATTCCGCTTGCAGGCTTTCCATGGGTAACTGCTTGGTCAATGTGAAAACACAATGCTGAACTAGAGGAGCCTTTGGTGTGATCCAACGGGGCTTTACGTTCTCAAGAAATATTGCAAATAAAAAACACCACTAATTTAGTTCAAGATGCTCATGATTAATTTCCCCTTATACTTGATTTTCATATATCCTGTATAAACTGCCATGTAAACATGCACTTTTTGCACATTTTGTTTACTTAAGGAACATACTTGCCACAACTAGTCAAATCTTACTGATTTTTATTTTATTTTTAATCTAGCTTTTAAAGTCTCACTGACTTTGTGCTTTGGATGTGCTGTTATTTGTATTTTAATTATTTTTGTATTATCTGCTCTGGGAATTTTTCACCAAAGGGCAGTATACGCATCATAAATAAATGAACAGCTTCTTTGAACTTAAAGATAGCTTTCTGTTTTAACTTGTACTCTTCTGATGCTAATAATTCAAGGATTTCAAGGATACTAAAGCACACAGAGACCCTTGGGGTTTGGCAATGTGGTGAAGAACTTAGTGTTGGTCACAAGGGAAGCACCATTCCCCGCTCCCCTAAATTCTTTGAAGCCACACCTGGAAATCCCCACCTAGGAAGGAGCATTGGTTGTGGCCCTGAGGCACTACAATCACAAAACCACAACAATGTATTATTCAAAAGTAATCAGATCATACTATGACCCTAATCTAGATCACAAGGACTCCTGATTTAGTGTCTGTTTTCAGAACAAAATGCACTTGGCACATGGGGTGGGGGGAGACCCCTTAAGTTTCAAGTTAACAGGAAACCTCTTTAGAGAGAAAGCTGAATCTATTTATTCCTGGAACAGTTCTCCTAATCTCTTCACACTTTTTTCTACCTGACTTCTCCTCTTCTCCTTTGGTTTCCCCTATTCCTTACAGAAACTGCTGGTCACTGTATCTATAAAAATATAATACTACATCCAATGTAGAAAGCCCACCAGATGGGCTGGTGGGAACTACCTAAATAGTATAGAAATTTATTTATGTATGCAAACAAAGCTGCAAGAATGTTATTTGCCCCAAAAAATGGAAGGAAGAAGAGGTCCCAACAAGAGAAGAATGGATACAGAAGTTAATGGACTATGCAGAAATGGCGAAACTTACTGGGAGAATAAGAAATCAAGATAACCATATTTTTTTTAGAAAGGAATGGAAATGGTTTACTGAGTATTTACAAACAAATTGTAATCAGATTAAGACACTGCCAGGATTAATGTAAAAACCTGCAGTTTCAAAATATATATGGGATATATACAGGAATGGATATATAAAATAATATGTTGAGATAATTTGGAGTATGCAGGAAGTTGAAAGAAATGTAAAGGATCACAGAAAGAGGGAGAAGGGAATCAGAGTTTGAAATGTTAAAATTATGATTGAATAATTGTGCATAAATAAATATATATATAATAATAAATAAATGAATACTGTAGCACCGTGACAGCAGACTGAGCTCACAGTCTTCTCCACTACAGTGAGTTGTACTGTATTTCTCTTTAAATGATAATACTTCCCCTATGTTATAGTCGAGGTATTTTAATAGTACTATATATTACTATAACTATTTCTATCTAAATTTCATAGAATCATAGAGTTGGAAGGGACCCTGAGGATCATCTAATCCAACTCCTGAAATGCAGAAATATGCAGTTATCCCCTAAGGGGATTGAACTTGCAACCTTGGCATTATTAGAACCATGCTCTAACCAACTACCAACTTTTTTTTTCTAACCAACTTTTCGCTCTATAAGACACACCCGACCATAAGACACACCTAGTTCTAGAGGAGGAGAACAGAAAAGAAATGTTCTCTCTCTCTCTGCACAGTGCCTCTCCAGCAAAGTGGGAGGAGAAATGGAAGGGGCTCCATTTCTCCTCCCACTTCGCTGAAGGGACGCTTCGCAGAGAGAAATAGCTGTGCAGCAGCTCTCCAGCGAAGCAAAGCCAGGAGAGCAAGAGGGATCAATCCCTCTTGCTCTCCTGGCTTCAGCAAAAGCAACGCAAAGCCTCCTGAGCACAGCGGGAGTGCTCTGGGTCCAAAAAGGGTGGCAAACCCTGCTTTTAGTGTCACGCTACTTCTGTACCAG
The DNA here is from genome assembly GCF_964188315.1 of Podarcis muralis. Lineage (NCBI taxonomy): Eukaryota > Metazoa > Chordata > Lepidosauria > Squamata > Lacertidae > Podarcis > Podarcis muralis. The sequence goes on along the minus strand of NC_135666.1, from coordinate 18,812,834 downwards.
CCATTAGAAAAACATGAGCAGACAAGCAGTTAAAAAATGAAAAACAAAAAATGTCAAATTCAGTCTTCCAGACATCCGTAGCTGTGAAACAGCAAGGAGGAGAGGGGAGGAGAAAGCAACACAAACTAAGGAAAGAGAAAGGGGGAAAAGCACAGCTTTGAACATCAGGCTGGAGAAACAGATTTTTCAATATTTTATGTGACATGATACAACATCAGCTAAGGACAAGGAAACACAGGCTTTGCTTACATGGCAGCTGACAGTAACTAAAAAAGGAGGGGAAACAGCTTGCACTTTATTGGTTTATGGGGTCCGTGCTGCTTTTACATCTAACTGCTTATTCCTTGAGAAGAAAATCTGATATTTACAGAGCAATGAGTCACCCCATACCAGAGAGTTGTTCCCAGAATATGTATCCTGGCCTTTGTGTTTTGCTGTCTTATGCCTAGGGACACCCTGACAGGGCCTAATTCCCTAAAACTTAAAAAGATGTATCTGAGAGACTGGCAAGAGTTGGATCCAAACTACCACAGGGTGCACAAATCTACCCAGATAAACGTCACAAATTGTCAGATAATATATGGAAAATGATTGCATTGACTGCTGCTCTTAAGAAATAAAGTTATAACCCAATAATAAACCCACAACTTTTAAAAAGTGAAAACATATATTATCTTACAGTTTATTATATTTAAGTGGGTAGATTTGTGCCCACCTTAAGTTATGAATGCCTGTTGTCTTCCTTTTTAAAAAAGCTGCCTCTCTCATGGATACAGTGGCACCTTGGGTTAAGTACTTAATTTGTTCTGGAGGTTCGTTCTTAACCTGAAACTGTTCTTAACCTGAAGTAGCACTTTAGCTAGTGGGGCCTCCCGCTGCCGCCATGCTGCTGCCACACTATTTCTGTTCTCAACCTGAAGCAAAGTTCTTAACCCGAGGTACTATATCTGGGTTAGCGGAGTATGTAACCTGAAGCGTCTGTAACCTGAAGCGTCTATAACCCAAGGTACCACTGTAGTTGCATTATGTAGTGTGCAGGACGTAGTGTGGTGCCCTTTCCTGCCCCTAAAAACAAGCAAATAGAAAATAAGCCCCTAACCCGGTGTTTTTACTTTTATCCCACTCATCTTCTAAGAAGATCAGGGGTGGTGTATGTTATGTATGCATGCAATACTGGCCTAGGCCTTCAAGCCTCTTGGAGGCTCAGGAGCTTCATCTGCATAACAAAAGACAGAGAGGATTCTAAAACCCTCCAATGGCATTGTTAGTAGCTGACAGGCTGCCAGTCCCTGCTGAGATAAGGCCAATGTTGTGATTCGCTAATTGCAGCATTAAGGCGACCTATCACAGTTCTAGCATGCCCAAAAGTGCAAGTAGATAAATAGGTACCACTCCAGCGGGAAAGTAAATGGTGTTTCCGTGCGCTGCTCTGGTTTTGCCAGAAGCAGTTTAGTCATGCTGGCCACATCACCCGGAAAAACTGTCTGCGGACAAACGCTGACTCCCTCAGCCTGTAAAGTGAGATGAGCACTGCAACCCCAGAGTCATCTGCGACTGGACTTAACTGTCAGGGGTACCTTTACCTTTATCACAGGAAATGTGTGTGTTTTGCCTGGGCCAGCTTAAGGTATATATACTGGGCCAAGTGCCCCTGTTTGTCATTCTTGTTCTTCTTGTTCCTGATGTTCCAATAAATCCCTTTTGAGCTGAATCTCAGTCTTGGATCATGCCTGAACCCACCTACAGTTCAATGTACATGACACTTCTCTTCAGATTATCCTCACAACGATCATGGTTATCCTCACAACATACTGGCAATAGGACCGCAACCTCCACCACACTTGTATGCAGTAGGGTATCTTTGAAGGCAGCACACAACAGTTCTATTATCCAATACTGGCACTTCCTGCCCTCCATCTCATGCCTGACCTGCTGCCTGAGGCAAGTACCTCACTGCCAGTATGGCCCTGCATCAGGGTGAGGCTGAAAGTACAGCACAGCTGCTGCGTGAAATGGCATTGCCCTGCACACAAATAACATATACAAAGAGGTAAGAGGTGAAGGAAAGCTTATTTCTATTGCAGCAAAGTCTCGCTACATTGTGCATGCCCATCTATCTTCTCCAGGCATGCTGGGCAGCCTTTATTGTGGAGCACACTCAAGAGCCTCCCTGGATACCTCTGGCCAATGTTTTATATATTTTCTTGGGGATAGGCTCAGTGAGAAAATATTCAGTAAGACAATTTAAATAACAATTAGAAACACAGAGAGAGAAACGACTACAACTGATAAAAAAACCAATTAAAAAGTGGTGGATCAGTGATTAAGAACTCAAATCAGGGAAGTGGAAATCCTATATTAAAAAAAAGAGTGGAAGACTAATAGAGAGGGGGCGAAAAAGGTCTCCCAATCAAGGGAATACAACAATTTCGGTGATTATGTTATTTTACGTACATTTGTGTTTTGGTCATCCTCTAAGGAATTAGGGCAGAGTAGGGCATCTTTACAACTCTGTGGGCTAAGCTGAGAGATACTCATTTGCCACAGACCACCCTATGAGCTACATAGTTGAACCAAGAATTTTAACCTTGTTTATATAGGTTTCCTGGCTCCATGTCTTATCTAATTAAAACATTTCTTGCCAAAGCAATCCCAGAGTGCATTACATTAAAATCAAATACATAATACACATTAAAACAAAACAGAAAGGGGAAAAATTCAACTTTAAAAATAAAACAACTATGCTGCAATCCTTGCATAAAAACCTTGGGTGAATAAGTAGGTCTGCAACTGGCACTGAAAACTCATAAGAGTTAGCATCAGCTGTATCTGAGAAGGTAAGGAATAAACAAGGTGCCAGTACCAAGAAGGTTGTCTTGTTTGTTGCCACTTGGTGAATTTCACTTAACTGTGGCAGTAAGAGGGTCTTCCTCATAAAGAAGATGCTTTGTTAGATATCTAGGTCCCAATCTATATAGGGCTTTATACTGTATGTCAATGCAAGATCCCAGAACTTGGCCTGGTGTGGTATGTTCACAATCAGCAAATGACAGCCTAGCCATGGAATTCTACACTAGCTGCAGCTTCTGAACAAATCTCAAAGGTTACCCAACCACTGTGGCCAGGTAATGCCTGTCTAGGAACATCCATAACTACCTTACAAGCCAACCCCAGTCACTTGCACCTTCAACGACAGTGATGGGTCTAAGAGCACCACCCATTCTTTCAGAGGGAATGCAAGCCCATTCAGAACTAGAAGAATGCCTAATTCCTGAACCCTAGATTTGTCAGTCCATAGAGCCCCACCTTGTCAGGATTCAGTCTCAACTTATTGGCGCTCACTCAGCACACAACTGCATTTTGTTATGAAAACCATCTGGAAGCCCATGGGAAGGCACAACTTCGAGGGATCTAGTAGGGATCTAGGGAAGTCATATTATAGCTTTATGGCTAACAAATTCTCCCTTGGGGAAGCTGGGAGATGAGACAAATTTTGAGAACAGAAAGCATACAGTACTCCCTCAAAGCAAAAATTGTACTAGTAGATGCACTACGGAGCGGGTCAGAGTTTGAAAGGAAGGGGAAAGGGTATGATGTAATGATTGAAGGTGTGCTGCCCCGCTGCTCGTCCCATTGCCTTATACCGTAGAAAAACATGGCTGGAAAACACAACAGACATGTACAAAAACAGACAAAGTGTTCCTCTCATTAAGAAATCAGTACTATACTGTGACTCCTCAATGGCTTCCCAATAGCCTTTGTCTGTTTTTGTACTATATTTCAAGGAGTTTGAAACAAGGAGTTTGATTTTAGTCATCACTTGTAGGTGACATAACTGAGTGTAACATAGCTGAGTTACTCTACATTGTTAATGCTCAATGAATCCTGTTTGCAAAGGAGTGTGTGTTCCATCTCAAGGCTAAGTGAGACCAGCCCCTCTTCCCTTGTGCCTTAAACTATGGAAGAAGTTGCTGCTGGGACTGTGCTGGTGCAGAACTCCCTTCCTAGAGGGATTATGTCAGCTGGTACTGGGCTGGGGCTTATCAGCCATTTCGGATAAATTGTTTTTGAATTGTTATGGTTTTGGTATTAAACTGCATCATTTTTTATTGGATTGCTTCCCCCCCCCTCACTAATACGCTATGTGCTTTTTGATAGGATTATATTGATGAAAGTGTTTTTGTTTGCTAATGTGTTCTTATTGTTGTCATCAGCTTTGAAATCAACACTGATGCTGGAAAAGAGACATATAGATAATAAATCAAGTCAAATCCACACTTACTGGAGCATAGCAATTGCTTGAAAATAAAAGCCTTACAGGGCAAGGTAATTATGTGTACCAGCTCTTCACTTAGATTGGGAAATGCTCTCTATTCCAAATCAAAACCAGAAAGGTTGTATTGGCAAGAGTGAAAACTGGGGAAACCATGGAGGATCTCCAGGGTTCAACATGAATTTCTCTAAACACTTACATTTCAAGAAGCCTTTGTTGCCTGGAACTAGGTTTTAGTAGTGTGTCAATAATGAGTATTGTTTTGCTTTGTACAAATGTTGATCCTTGTGCAGATGCAACATAGATGTCACTTGTTTTATCCCACCTCATAAGCAGCTTCACTAAAACATGACATAAACCTGTGTCAATCTTGGTGCAATAGAATCCACACTGATAGAATTATAGTCATGTTACAGATGATGGCAGAGTGAAGGAGCATTAAATCCCTTTAAAACATGCTTAAATTGCTGGCATTTTGAAAATGGATATTGAAATATACATTGTCATGAAAATCATAGGTCCAAACTCTAGTCGCATATACAAATCCTACCTGAACATGTCCCCCAGGCCTTTGAGCATTCCTTTCTTGGCTTTAATTTTATCCTTTTCTTTATCTCGATCTTTCTTCTTGTCCTTCCCAATTTTTTTCCGGTCTCCTTTATCTTGACTGCCATTCATGTGTCTTTCCAGCGAATGGGATGGCTGGTCACTCGACGTAGAGACAGATTCTCTACCCGACCGTGAGCTTTCCTCAGTATCTTCCTCCACTGAAAGAGTAAGGTAATTTTAGTAGAGGCTGGGGGGGGAGAGAGATTTAAAAAAAATTATCTGCTGTGATTCAAGACAAATAGAGTTGAACAACCGTTATCCGTTCATCCAGAATGAACAGCCACTACACTCCAGTAAACCACCCAGGTGGTTATCTGCATGACTTTCTCTGCTTGTATCTGGAAAGCTCCACACATGGGGTCCATGAAACTGCACATATTTTACTGTACAAGGTGAGGTTTTTGGTTTAACTTGCTTGCTCAATATTCTGATCGCTTAATAAGCCAAGAAATGAATGAGTCTTTTGGATAAATATACATAGCTCATTTGATCCTCCCTTGGCCCAAGTAGGCAAGCTAGCAAACTAGAGAGTCCTCCATTGACTATAGTTTGCTATTTCATGCTAACCATGAAAATATGCTTAATTGCTTCACAGCAAGCCAGGATATTAAACCATGGTTTGAAGCTGACTTAATATCCTGGCTTGTTCCAAAGCTGTTAATCATAGCAAACAAAGTGCAATGGAATACCTTGGTTTGCTTGCTCCCCCAGGCAAAGGGGCTGGGCTTTATGTCCAAAAGACCAATTAATATCTAATATTATTAAGACAAGATATGCTAATCTGAACATGGTCTATATCTTTATTGACAGTTGAGTTTACAATGTTATCCACTATGTACATTTACAACATAATTCTCCATTTTAACCTTGAATATTGGCTCATTCTTCACACCCATTTTCAGGAGAAAACGAAGGATGCAAAATTTTTCTTAATGCAACATATACCTTGAAGACTGAGATATTGAAATGAAAGATGAGCATGTTCATATTCAAGGCACAATCCTACATTTCAAGTTCAAACACCAACTCAGTCCCACACTGGCTTTCATTTAGGCTGGTGAATAAGTAAAACATACCGTAATACTATATCACCCTTGGGCACTGAGGTATCACAGTGATTTTCAAAGATAGAGCAAGGCTGAGAAAAAGATGCAATATGCAATATCTGAAGTGAGGACTCAAGGACATTGTGCTTTAAGGCAATGTTAAAAATACAAATTAATTAAAACTAATTTATAATACTTGACATTCAACAAGGATAATGATAATAATAATAATGCTGTTTAATTGCTTATTGAAGTATTTCTATGCACATTTCCTTTCCTATTAAAAACAATCAATCACACCTCGTGCAATTCACATTATTTATATACTGAATATTCAAAACTTGTGATCCTCATCAGTTATCTCAGCTTTGCCAATACATTAGCAAAAAATTGCAAACATGTTCTAAGACAGTATGCTTCTGAATATCACTTGCTTTGGGGGCAAACAGCAAGAAGTGCTGTTGCCCTCATATTTTACTAGTCTGCCTTCTATTGTATTGCATCACATTGCTTTTAGGGATGTAGACCTCACACTCCAACAACATTTTCCAGTAGTTTTCCAGAGCATCTTGTTGGTTACTATGGGAAATAAGATGATGGACTAAGATGGACCTTCAGCCTACTCCAGCAGAACTTTTCTTATCTCATCCACTGAGGGTCAGGGAACACACTCATTCAGTAGGTTTGGAGAGTTAATGAAAAAGTGCAGACAACAACCCCCCTTTCCTATTTTAGCCACTAAGACCAAAACATCAGATTGTTCTTTAGGGTTTGATTCCAAGAGTAAAGACATGTTTTACTTAAGAGAACTGCAAGAAAAGTATTGTGAAACTGCTCTCCTAATTATGTCACAAAACAGAGAAAATGCTCATAAGAAACTGTAGTTATTGAACGTGAAGCTGTTCCATAACTGAGCTAGACTGTGTATTGTGTCATTTAATACAAGCAGAGTCTCTAGCAATTAAGACTCAACAGAGATTAGAAAGCTCTGCCAATTTATTCAGATTCAAATGGCTTGCTCTCAGACAACGCACCAGAGAAAGGAACTGTTTCTTATCAGCTATTCCAAGATTTTGAAAACAAGCACTGTGATTCATATGATCCAAATACCCCAAGCAGTCAGCTGTGACTATCTGATTATACCCATTAAAATCTATAGGTACCCTCTGCCAAACTTAAGGTCTTCCCATCTGTCTTTCAGGCTCAGTTCAACGGTCTGAATGGCCAATTGTTCTGAGTGCAGCAATTATATTACGGTTTTTTAAAAAGCCCCCACAGTAAATGTGGTCACATGGTGTGCACGTATATTTTTAGAACTCATTGCAGGACACTGATCAAAATTTCTTTATGAAACAATTCAGAGCAACTTATCTGAATAGCTCAGTCAGTACAGCATGAGAATCTTAATCTCAGGGTTGTGGGTTCAGGACCCATGTTGGGTGAAAGATTGCTCCATTGCAGGGGGTTGGACTAGATGACCCTTGTGGTCCCTTTCCAACTCTGCAATTCTCTGATTCTATTATCTTCGTGTACAAAAGGGTCACCAGCTGACCAAATGAAAGATTACTGCTTACAGAGGCAAAGCATTTTCTATTAGAATTTTACATTGCTTTTACAATTAGAGAAAGGAGCCTTCTAAATTCTGAACTATTGGGGGGGGGGGGAGAGAAATAGCTGCAAGGGGGATTTGAACAAAACCCACCTCCATAGGGTTTAACTGAACACTAATTCCCCTCCCCACCAGTCCTTTTTGGTCAAGCATTGTATAGTGCCACTTTAACACACTTGATCCCTACCTAAAATGGAACGTCTGAATCCATATCAAATAGTAGCACACCCAGTATGCCTGCCAGATCGTTTTATAGTTCTCTCTCTCTCTCTCTCTCTCTCCACCCCCTTCTCCTTCTCCCTCTCCCTCTCTCAAAATACATGGTGCCATCCTGAACGTTGCAAAATTCAGGGCAGATAAAAGAAAGCACTTTTTCACACAGCACATTGTTTAACTGTGGAATTCAACTGTGGAATGCTGACAGGTGCCATAAGAAAGCTGCAGAGATAGTGCAGGATAGTGCGCACCCTGGAAATGATCTCTTTCAGCTTCTGCCTTCTGGAAGAAGGTACAGGGTTATAAAGACTAGGACTAGCTGCCTGAGAAACAGTTTCTACCCAAATGCAATTCTGGTTTTAAACGCAGTATAAGGAGTCTCTATAGGAGTATATTGTATTTTAAAATGGGGTTTCAGAGTTTTTAGGGGGTTTTGAATGTCTTTTGTAGATTTTTCAATTTAATTGTTCTGTAAGGGACAATGACAATAAAGATATCGTATCGTATCCCCCACAATATTTAGGGATGGCCAGCAAGTTGGACAGCTTTAAAGGATGGTTAGAAAAATGCTAGGAGGGGAAGGCTATCCATGGATACCAGCCACAGTGGCTATATTCTGCCTCTAGTTTGCATCTGAATATCAGTTGCTGGGAATCACGTGAGAAGAATGCTGATGCACTCAGGACCAGTTTGTGGGCTGCTTATGGGCGCTGCTTGACCCACTGTGAGAAAAGTTTAAACATGGAACACTTGTGATCCACCCCTTTGTGCCCCACTTCCTATGGGTGAAATCCAACTGTTCCCACAGTCTCAGAAGAAGGGCTTTTGACCTTGGAAAAGGTGGGGAGGGTTTTTTGTTTGTTTGTTTTTTGCTTTCTTTCTTGCAGACCTGAGCACACACACCCTCTGAAAATCAGCTCTAGGTTGTTGGGGAACCCTGCAGAACAAATCAAAAGGTACCACAGGGGGCTGCCAAGGGAATCAGAAAAAAACCCTTCCCCCCCTTCTGCTATGGGGCACCTCCACTGGATTCCACCCTGTGTCACTGGGTCAATTAGACAAGACTGATAGCATTTAGCTGCTCTGAACTGCCAGATTTGAAATGATGCTGAATTAATTCTGCTGTTGCTATTGAAGGAAATATTTCAAATGTCCTTACATTCAATTATGTGATATTTTTAGAAGCAGGCTTTTAAAAAAAGAAAAACTAATATAAAATAGAACAGTGAACTTGTAGGAGCAAATTTGCTCGTTATGACAGGCGTTTCTTAAAATGTAAACACATTCATAAAAAGCTGAGATTGCAGATTCATTTTTCCAACTCCTTGTGTCAGTCGACAAGCTAAGTAATTAATTACCTCAGCTTCCCTAGCTCTTTTCCATTCATAAACTTTTAATGTTTAAAGGTAAAGTAACTAGATAGGTGGGGGGGACCTGCTGGGATACATTCAAAATACAACAACATTAAGGTTAAAAATTTAATAATTTCCATATAATTCTGCCCCATTTATGTTCATTTGCTATTCACTCTTTTTTTGAGCATGGACTGTCATTTTACTAGCCCATTGCTGCACCATTCAATAATTATACAGGTTACGTTTGAAGAGATTCTTTTATGTTAATGACATTCTTCTCATGTTGGGTCACTCTTAGGGTTAAAGAACTGAAAATGTAAATGAACGCCCATTAGGGTGGGTAATAGCTGATCATTAACTTTATGCTTTATTAGATCTGCCAACCTTACATATTCTAATTAAAGAACAGCCGTAATTTTTCTTCACTTTATGGATGAACTTCCAATGCTGAAATTTTTCATCCTAAATGCAACTTATTTCCTCTCTCTCTCTCTCATTAAACTTTAGAACCAAAGTGTTTGCCCCCTTCCCTTTTCATTTAACTCGTTGTCTTGCTGTTAAGACGGTACACAAGGAATCTTGATTTTTTTTATTTAAAAAATGCTTTGCGTGTCTGCACCTAATCTCACCACTTTTTAAAATTCATTTATTGCTCTGTGTGTTTCTTTTTGCAAATCTACCAAAGAATAAAATAAAATAAAATCAGGATTAAGATTTTTTTCAGGACAGAGGAGGGCATGTGTGCTGGGTCCCATTGGTGAAGTGGTGGTACTCTTGCCCTTTTACTGGTCGAAATGCTTTGTGGAAGGGAGACAAAAAATGGGGGGCTGAGGAAGGTCAGTTGTGGGGAGTGGGAAATGTCTATTTTCATCTGAGGAATGTTGGAGGCTATAATATTGGCTACATAAACATACATTTTTCTGCTGAGGTCCAAGTACATTAAAATTTGCAGTAATCTTCGTTTTGACCAACGAGTATTTTAGAGCTTGCAAACAAACCAGCCAAATCACAAAATCCATAGCATGTTAGAGTGTGATGCAAGCCTGCAGAGATGTCATTATTACGCTAACACTGTCAAGCATTAATGTTCTCTTTACCCAAAGGTAAACAGAGATGCTCCTGCAACTGCTGCAGTCCTTATGTAAACGTTTCCACTCATATTGTTCCTCCATATACTCCACCTGGCCCTTTGGGCGATGCTCTTCTTTCGTTATATGGTATTTACATGGATCCAAACGGACATCAAGGCAGAAGCAACCATTTCAATTGAGGCAAAGGTAATGGGAGTGTGTCAAGAATGTGCTACACACCATACGGAATACAGAAGAGATGGTGCTCTATCCGAGAGAGATTGCACATGACATAAAAGCCAGGATATGGAGCAGCAGGGATGGGGGGTGGGGTAGAAAGACCAAGACATCAGAGTGCGCCAAGTAGAAGGTTGAAGTTGTTGCTGAAAGTAGGCTTTACGAAGGATGGAAGAATTTGGAAGGAGTCAGGCAGAAGAAAACAGAGACAGAGAAAAAGGCTTTTTCAAGCACATGGGGAAACGGTTGGGAGAGAAAGAGAAATGAAAGCAAGAAATCTTGAGATGAGTAGGTGTTGGCTAGAGGAGGAAGGATGTTGGCTGAATTATCTATTATACACAGTGAACAGGAACTCACTTGAAGGCTTCCGATGTGAATTGACTTTGTGGCTACACCGCTTTTAAGTGAACTGTGGAAATTTTGCACAAAGAAGACAAAGCCAGAGCAGGTGGGAGCTTTAAGGTGGTGAACAAAAATCTTGCAGGAGTAAAGAGAACTTAACAGGAAGCTACCTTAACAAAAGACATGGTGTGATCAAACTGAAAGAACCATCAGTAGTGAAAACATCTTTAAAAGGCAATTTTTAAAAGCAGTGTACATGGAAGAGTTTACTTACAGGTTTCCATGCCTTCATCATCCTCATCTGCAACAGGTTTATCATACGATTTGTCAATTGCAGCTCTGAAGCTCTCATTGCACCCTCGCCCTCTGATTATCCGCGGCCGTGGACGGTGGAAGGGAATGTCACCATTCAAAGTTACCTCAGCGACTGCTGTCTGCAAACTTTCTAATGAACTGGATTTCTTCAGGCCTAATGAGGGGCCTACATCTCTGGTTGGAGAACCTTAATATTTTTTAAAAAAGAAAAAAATAATTAGGATTAGCAGGGAGGACTTTCACACTTGATTATTCACATCTACAGCGACAGTCTACGGGAATGTGCTTAACATTATTCACATTATCTCTATACTCTGTAGGGAATTCTAGGCAGATTTGTTGGTTGGAGCAATGAGCGTGTCAAGTCATACACTATGAATTTGACAAGGTTAGTAACATCCCACTTTTCAAATTGGTGGGAAGTTAAAGTCATCACTGTTATTTCAACCATTTTAATGAGAATAAAATAATTACCAAGCTGGTTAAAAATAGAGTACAAAGATGTCAGCACTATATACTTGATTGACATAGCCAGTTAATTTTGTTTTTTAAAACAGCAAAAACAATCCTATGCAAATACTGGAAATAATGAACATTAAGGAGATTTTATTGACCTAAAATTAGCCTGCATTCTCAGAACAGTATCTGGGGAAAATTCTGCCTCACTAGCTTCTTTCATGGAGTGAATTTTAATAACCTGCACTTAAATATTCCACTGTTCCCAAGAGCTTGTCTACATAGATTTTTTTTTTCTTTTGGATTAATTAACCCATATTAGTTAATATGGTTATAATACATTAAAACTCATGTCAACACTTATTATGGACTAAATGCAAGTAATGTAAATTTTTTAACCTTGATTAGGAACAGGGATTACCCCTGCATGATAAAAGCACTAATAATCTCCAACAAACACTCGCAAAGAGAATATTAGCTCACAACAACATTAGTAAACTAAAAGAAAAAATCTCTATTCCGTGAAAAATAAACAAAATATTTTTTGAATAGCATGTGTATGAATCATTTCCGTGAACTTCATGGACAAACTACTGCACTGAAAACTTAAGGGATTGGTCCAATAAAATGTAACTTTTGAAATGCTATTCTAATTGAATTTTTCTCCTGGGTTTATTAATGGTTGTCATCAAAATTTCCTATGAAACACTTTGTAGGAATTATTGGTGCTATTACCATGCTAAGGTAATCCCTGTTTCTAAACAAAGCAAGGAAACTCACTCTCTAGAAATATTTTTATGTCAGTGTTATTTATGCCTAAACTAAACTAAACTAAACTACTAACTTAAGTAAGTGAAACCATTTCCTGAAATGCAAATACTGGCAGAACCCCCTCATGTGGTCAACTGGTTGAGGTTGGGGGTTAGCCAAGTGCAATTTCCCTATGTAGCAGCTGTCATGACCAATGCTGACTTAGTGAGTGTTGCTGGAAATGTACTGGTCACCGTTTTATTTCTTTATTTCTTTATATTTTTATACCACTCTTCATGAGAAGATCTCAAGGGCAATTCACAAGATAAAACACAAGATTAAAACACAAGCTTTACCATGCTGTGGTGTGTTGATATTCTTCCCATGCTAACCTAACCCCCAGTTCCAAAGGCAGCTGAAATAAGGAATAGCATGTAACCCCAGAGAGACGCTGGTTTCACTCTGTATAAGGCAGCTTCCGCTATTCCATGTCCTTTGCAGATGTTCACCAAAGACAATTCTGCAATTGTGGAGCAGTTTTTCTACAGGTTCCCAAGTTACATATGAAATCATTGGGATATAAGCTCTTTTATACAGTTAGATGATCCTTACACCAGGATCTTAAAACTAAGTGGGTTTCAGATACCACATCCAGGGAAATCCTGGTGAGCTCCAAATGTGGTTAACACTGGTGTCCTTAGGTGGGCTTATGGGAGAATTTGTTCCAGGGAGAAAAGGCTCTGAGGTGAGGGGGCAGGTGAGTTGGTTCCCAATTTGCAAACCAAAGTCAGAATGGAGCCAGACTTGCATCTGGCATGTTTACCTTGCAAGGCAGTTTACTAAGGGATTACTCACTGTTGAATGACAGAACAGGGAAACAGCTATAATGGAGTTCACTGCCTATAGGGAACCCAATACAATTCTTAAGTCACGCTCACCGCTGCATTCAGAGCATGAGGGAGCTGATGTAGCAGTTCCAATAGTTGTTTGGAAACAGCTACGTGTCTGTGGAGTCACAGATCAGTATAAATACAATGAATTCACACCTCCTCCAAATACCTCCCATCCCACAGGTCCCCCATTTATTGAAAGGGAAGAGACCTGGGTATAACTGGAGGGAAAGGACAGCTGGTGGGATGAGCAAGAAAGGAAAAGGAAGGTTCAGTTCTTCCCAGCTGCATAAACAATCCTTAGCCTATGCTTGCAAAGAAATGTCTGGTGTGAAGATTGCACATTATTATTTTTTCCAGAGGACTATTTCATATGTCAATGTGTTAAGAGAAAGCTTCACTGTAGGTAACTACCCTGTATTTTACATCAACGAAGCTATCGTTATATAAAACTATACAGCTAACTGCAGTTATATAACCCTCATATTTAGTTTGATGAGTGGTTTATTTTTCAACATTTAAGTCTACACAAATTCAATCTGAGAGACAGCGACACAAAAAAAGTTGGTGAACTTTTTGAAAGTGCAAAGGATAAGCAGTCGTGAATAAAGCAGCTGCTGAATAGATTTATTCCTTAAACCAATGGGAGTAAAAACATTATCCTATTATGTGGCAACTTTAAGTTCCCTCAGTTTCAGCATTTCAATATATATTTTAAATGAAATGCACATCAATCTTTTTCTAATTACCAAGTGGCTCCATGCTCCTTTTGTAAACAGTAGTTACATTACGTACCCATTTATGCTCATAAGGGACCCTGAAGAAAAGGCCCCATTTCCTGCTACCCAGTACGGCTCACTGTGAGAACAATATTTATGTAAGTTGCACTATCCCAAAGGAAAAGCGTGATGGGATATGACCTAATGTTCCCAGAGTACTGTAAAACTAATAATGGATTGCAGAAATGGTAAGGATATTTATTGAACTTGGGTGGCCATCAACATAACTGTGGACAGTTTGCAGACGCTGAAAGACTGAAATAACCCTACATAAGCAGAACATGTACCACGATGATAAAAGCTGTGTTAACAGTTCAGTTTCACTGGTACCTTCACTGCAAGGAAAGGGTTCTCAAAACTCAGGGCTTGGTTGAAGACACAACTAAGGCTGCAATCCTGTATACTCTTGTTTGGGAATAAGTCTAATTAAAGTCAAGTGGGCTTACTCTTTCACAGACAAATATAACATTGTGTTGTAAGTTAAGCCATTGGTTTCAATGGGATTCAAAAGATGACTAACTTTTTTCAGGATTGGGACTTTTTCCCCTAGTAAATTAAATGTGATTGCATCTTAAGGGGCTTTTGAAAAGGAGCACAATCCCCTGGGAAATGCCTCCCAAGACAAAACCCACTGAAGCAGACAGGAGTCATACAGATTGTTCACAAGTCTTGCAATGGTTCAGAATACTCTAACAAACAGAGTCAAATTCAGCCTTTCAACCATTTCTTCTCGAAATTCAGAACACATACATTCACCGTTTCACTTTGTATCCCTGATTACAAAGGTCCCTTTTTAATTCAATGCCTCATCTGAATAGGTTAGCACAGGCTCATTCTTTTCTTCTGAAATATATTACTGAATTAGAGAATGCTTAATAGTGATGATGTTGCCAATTATATGAGCATAAAATGCATAACATATAATTAATGTGAATAATGTTATTCGTAGCTACAATGTTCTGGCTCAAATAACAATAATTCATAATGTTGAGTGCACTTTATAATAATCACAATGCTAAAACTGAGAGAATCAGGTTGAATTCCTATTTTAATAGAGTTTTCTGAACTGCCAACATTGCTTTGAGATAATGGCCTTGTTTTCACAACAATCACTATGAATGTGCTGATCTGGGCCACTTTGTCCTTTCTGCTACCACTGGAGAAAACAAACCTTGATCCCTTGTTCTTGGCTTACTAACTGTGGTTCGCCGTAGGAAAACCAGTGGGCCAACAGATGGAGTGGACAGAAAGTGCCCCTCTGTTCAGGTTCAAGATTAGATGTGCCTATTGCTCAACACAGTTAAACTAAATCAAAGCGCTCCAAAACTCCAGTTAAACAGATATTTCAAAATGGTGTTTAGATGCTTCCTCATGTTCAGCCTAGCTGGGATCAACAACAGTCAGATGGATGTAACCCAGGTAGAGGGTTTAAGGGGAATTTGTGCAGATGTGGAAAACTACATGTCTCACCAGTTGACCAAAATCAGCATATCAGCCCTGGATTCTTAAGAATTGGCTATGGCCAGCTATGCAGTTCTTCTAAGGTTAATGACTTGAGTGCATTTATACAAGCATTAATCACAGATCATTTTTAGCTATGGTGTCTTATTAGCATCGTAAGGACATTTTATCAGCGCAACAAGCAGACGTTTGGGAACAAACGTTTCAGATTCTTGATATCTGAGCTTTTTTTCACTATTTCACTGGTACAGTCCCAATAATTTCAGTGAAACTAGATAGTCAGTGTTGATAAGTGAATAAGTCCACATAATAAAGGGGTAGTATTTTGACCTGTCAGGGGGGGACAAGACCCTAAAACCCAGAACTGCAATTACATCCATTACTGGAAAAGATCATTAAAACTCCCCCACTGATGAATGGCTATAATGAACATAGTGTGTTTGAATAAGGCTTTTTGTTCCCAGAGAGCTATTGTTAGCATTATGACAAGGTAAATATGGAAATAGCCCATCATAGTTACTGTATGCTAAGGTTGAATAAATGAGCCATGCTCAATTGCTACTGAATAGACTTCTGACCTTTGGAACAAACTGTAAACACTGACAATGATGAGGCAAACCAAGTGAACTGAATAAAGAAAAATAATTTAAAAAAACCTATTATAGTAGATTCTGTCCTAGTGAGAACCTTACTTTCCATTTGAGGCCAACACAACTTGTAGTTTTAGAGATGTTCCAGTTAATTCTGCCAACGTACATATGTTCCACTGTTTTGAAGTTTATATATTTCAGTGAATATGTATCAGTTTTACCACACATATTAAACATTTACCTTTAATAACCTAAGGTGTTTTTTTTTGTCTGAACTGGTAACATGGATTCATTCAACTTCTCAGTTTTTCATAACCTGAAAACTACAGGTTATATGAAAAATCTGCTCTGCATTAAGTAAAAAAACCAAATATTTATTTTGGTTGGCTCAGATGGTTTGTGGCTAAGGGTCATTGCCCTGTAATCCAAGTGTGTTTCATGGCTGTTAACGGAGGCTGCCACATGGAACGCTTTGCATTTTTACAAATAATTCCAGAAATTAGGTGTCCTTTTAGTGGTCAGGTCACTTATAACAGGTTGTGCCAAAGACTTAGTCAAAGAATGCTAACATCCTGAACCCAAGGGGTTTGGACCTGATTTGACTTGCTCAAAGTAAGAGGATAGTATACAAAACCAGGGGAAATCAAGAAGGATTTGATCAAATGTTTGATCAATCTGTTTCTTTTGGGTGATTTAAAATAGATGAGACTGGAGGGATGTGAAAATGTGAATCTAGGCCAAAACAAAGAAAAGCTGGTAAGAACTCATGGATGTGTGGGTGGGTTTGTTTGTTTTGTGAGCACAGTGGGTAAACAACAACAACAAAACAAACCCCAGGAGTCTGTGTTGTAAGATATGAATTATAAAGAGAAACTTGCTGTTCAGGCATGTTAAGTGTTCAAGGTAGATGTACAAACAAGCTCAATGTCATAAAACTAGAATATTAAACTATTAACAGGGCCATTGTAACCACTTTGCAGCATAAATGCAGCAAATATGTGTAGGATCGAAAAGTAAGAAAAGTAAATTTCATTTTTTGTTAAATTACCATTTCATCACATCATTTTGACTCATGCCTGTCAGCTCAGGCAATAGTCACAGGGCTGAATAATATCAATCTAGCTCTTTAGAGCTCAACCAGTCATATAAAATGAAGCACATCTAAACTTTGCATGCATTGATAAATGCCACTTAACGAGACTAATCTCAGTATGTAATGTATGCATGCAAGTTATTGCAAGGCTGTGCCTTCTTGCTTATTAAGATCTACAAGCTACTCCAGTTGTTTTACAAATGCTAGCATCCCACCAGTTCTTTTAAATCTAGCTTTCCAGTTGACTGTTTATGTTTCACGATGTGATTAAACAGAGAGCCAATTATCTATAGAAAAATTAATAATCAGTGTACATGGGCCGCCCTATTCAATGAGTCATGCTAGAAATAAGTAATATTTTCAGGACTAAAAGGTGAATTGTCCCTAATTAGAGCTAAGTAATGTTACTGTTTTTGTGTGTGGAATGTTACCGTGTCCTCTAGATCTACCCTAATTAAAACAACATTCCAAAGGTCAAAAGCTAACTTGCATTAATAAATTATAAAGGCTCATAATTGCAGCTAGTGCATTATTTTAATTGGTAATAAATTCATTCTTTGGAAGCTGGCATCATGACCATTACAGAAAAAGCAAAAGGCCTGCAATGCATGCCTTATAGCACATGAATCTCTTTATTTGAGTCTTCTGTTCTAATATCCAACTAGGAGAGTATATGGACAGTATGAAACTGCACCTCCACATTATGCGATTGCCTACTTGTTGCAAAGACAGAAGTTCCATTTAGGCACATAACCCAATATGATGGAACTTTGCAGTTAAAAGCAAATTTCAAAGTCTGGCATTATCAGCGCCTGTAGATAAATACCAAGGATTTCTAATGGCATTTTCCTCTGTTGAGTCTGTAGCCCTAAGATCGTATAGTTGAAAAGCTCTAGGGAATAATATTGTCTTTTAACAACTACATTTTGTGGACTGAGTTCCTAGACTCACTCATCTACATGTAATTTTCGCACGCTTGTTATTTTTCTATGATACTGAACATTCGTTAGGCTATTCCATATAATATTTGTGACAATAGAAAAAGTCATGCAACTATTGAAATATTATTTTTCCCATGCACTGTGATTGGCAGCTATGTAATTGTGGTAAGCTGCTTTGACCAAGGTTTCTATGGCAACCACCCTACAGTCAATTCTTACCTGTTTTCTGGTCATCCATTGTACTGAGCTTAGTCTCGTCAGCTACTGTTAAAAGGTAAATGTATAACGGTTAGCCCTGTTAGTGCCCACATCCCACATGCATCCACTGTTTATATTCTCTTTAAAGTTAGAGGACACTGGAAACATCATTCTTCATGCAAATAAGCAATGTTATGAGACTATCTTGATGGCACAAAATAACGCCCGGCAACAAACCTAGTAACCATCATGCGTTATGTCAGTCATTTCCATGTCACAGCCAAAAACAATGTTATTCACATGCTAGCATACACAACTAGCAGAGACAAGTTGCCACACATGTCTGAATGCAGTGATCTGAGTTTTTAAAGCCCCGCTGGCTCTTCTAAAAGCAATATGTATTTGCATACATTAAAATTTCTTCTACTTCAAAGAAAGCCATAAAAGGCTTGGTTAGAAATGCTTGAGACATATGATTATAACAATTAACAGGAGGCAAGGTGGACAAACAAATTTTCTTTGCCTTCATTTAACAATATCTCTGCAGGACTACAAGGTTCATGGCACTCCCTTACTTACAGAAATATTAACCCTTCTGAGAATTCATACATCATACAAATAAAATGGGGATGGCACTTTATTATATGCTACCCACAAGCGAGCATTTATAAAATGTTCTCAGATTCTAGAATATAGTTCCTTACATGATCCATTCCCACAACTGCTGATTAAATATGAAAATAATGCTGTTCATATGTATCCCATTACTGATTAAATGGTATTCTGTTTTGATTTTCTAAAGAGCAGGTATCTTGCTACTATTAACTTGTGCTTCAGTGAGAGTTGCTACGTATCAAATTTTACCACTCACGGCATGTTATCAGCTTTCCACAATGAAGAGTACTGTGGCACCATAAAAAGGTCATCAAATTCATCAAGTGATTGCATAAGTGGATAAATATACAAATATCATGAGAAGGGATTTGGGGTGGGGGGAAATTTCCACACCATAAATCTTTGGTCAGGACCATTCCATGCAGCAGGTTTATTTTCTAAACAATACAGTGAAAGTATGCATATAAACACCAACTTAGACAGATACAAACTGGCAGCTGTACATGACAATATATATTTCATACACACACACACGCGCACACACACAACATGTTTTTCCATATATCCTCAGAACTTAGTGATTAAGCAGTCTACAAATCTTACTAAAATAAATAAAATAAGAAGCAGATTGGCCAGGTAGTCATAAGACACATAACAGGTCTAGCAGAGGGAGTACAAACACACAACGTCCTCACAGGACCCATACTTGCTTACGGACTACAAACTGAAGCAGCTCCTTAAGATCAGTGAATGAAACGGATACAAGCCACCATCTCCATATTGGCCAATGTTGTAATTCCTGCAACATCTGACATTTGCAAACCTAGATCTCAAAGGAGACTGGGAATGGCTACTTCACTACAGAAACTAATAATCTCTCTTTAAAGGTAAAGGGACCCGTGACCATTAGGTCCAGTCGTGACCAACTCTGGGGTTGCGGCGCTCATCTCACTTTACTGGCCGAGGGAGCCGGTGTACAGCTTCCAGGTCATGTGGCTAGCATGACTAAGCCGCTTCTGGCGAACCAGAGCAGCGCACGGAAACGCCGTTTACCTTCCCGCCAGAGCGGGACCTATTTATCTACTTGCACTTTGACATGCTTTCGAACTGCTAGGTTGGCAGGAGCTCACCCCATCGTGGGGATTCGAACCGCCAACCTTCTGATCGGCAAGTCCTAGGCTCTGTGGTTTAACCCACAGTGCCACCTGCGTCCCAATCTCTCTTTACGTGTTTATTTATACTATCCAACACTAGCAACCACTAGATGATAATCTACTCTGATTGGATCATATATTAATTTGTTATCTGCATAGCAACTGACACCTCTGCCATTGTCTCCTGTATTGATTGGCATTTCGTCAGCACTTTCGAAAATATGTCTTGTAGTAACTCCTGAACACCTTATCTGACCTTGTCAGCGTATCTATTCAATTCTCTAGGTCAGCATTATAGTTTGCAAAATGCTCAAGGTAAATCCTGCAGGTGTCCATTCCTTTCTGAAGGATTAGAGCAAAAAACAATGGTTGAGCTTGGCTGTTGACAATGGATCATGCTCTGGGTGACAGCTGAACATGCATATAAGCATGTATACTTTGTAAGTTGGTGTTTGTATACATAGTGGCATGGTGGAGCACAACTGGTCACATGGCATGATCCACATATTGGTTGATAGGGGGGTCAAATTCATTGAACACAGTCTTTAGGTATGCATTTCACTAGTCACCTTACTAGGCCTATTCACCATGAGGGCCCTCTAGTCAGGAATGGATCATAGCCATTCTTGTCTTCACCCAACTGAATATTATATTTAATTGTGCTCTGCATAGTAATTTGACAAACCAGCTACTGCATCTTTCATGTCTTGGCATTTTTGGCTTTCTGAATCCCCCCCCCCCCCCCCGCTTCCAGTTTCCATGGTTTTAATATCAATCCACTTATGTGCCATTTCATGCTGTTGAGGAAATGAACTCTGGCTCAGAAAACTTGCATCACAATAAATTCTTCAGTCTTTAAAAGGCCATAAGGCTCTTCATTGTTATTGTTGCAGCAGACTACCATGCTGACTGCTCTTGAATTTGTCAGTGTAAAAAAATATCATTATATGATGCCCCTCAGGATGCAATCCTACACATTGCTTTTTTCTGGAGTAATCAAGATCAGTTTGAGGATGCCAAACCAGAAAAGTTTTCTTTCTTTTATTTCTACAACTCAAAGCCCCAGTGATGTTTGAATATGGATCTGAGACCTTGTGGTGGAACCAGGACTTAGGCTAGACCATGAAATGGAGTCCAGAGTGCACTGGACCAGATCCCATTGAACAGGTCCCTAGGCCTGGAAAATCCAGATGCTTTATATTGTTTGCCAATTGCAGGAGCTGATATTGCAGGTTGGAGTTATGTTACAATCATTCCTAAGTACAAGGCCTTATCAGTGCCAAAACTGAACAGACGTTAGTTGTTTAGGAATTATTTTAAAATGCAAACTTGAATTATTTGGCTTTTCTGTCTCCTGAAAAGTACCTCATCATATGCACTCACACATTCACGTATCCTGAACCATTGTATATAACATGCATCTGCATAAGCATAATGTTTGAAATATATAAACATTTAAATTGCATAGACACACATAATGCTCTTGGATCAGACCATATTAAGACTTCTTCATACCACATATTGAATCCAGCTGCACGGACAAATCAAATGTTTGGCATAACAAATAATATAACTGCAACACGAAAAACAAACAGTATAATTGCAACCTGAAGAAACATGTTGAAATACAACACGGGGGGAGGGGTAAAAAAGAAGAAGTCAAAATTTAATACCTAAGTCCATGCTTTTGGATTTCCGTGTTTTAACAAAGTCCAACTGGCTGGCATCTGAAAATTGCTTAGTGCGCTTTTCTGACATGCTCTGGCGTCCAAAACCCTCTCGCTGGAAGGCAAGCGCTGGATCAACATCTGGACTCAGAGTGCTGTAAGGGAAAGGGGAAAATTAAAGCATACAAAGCACACACCTATCATAGTTGTGTAATAAAATGTTTACGTAAAATATGAGCCAGCAACAATTTTTGAAAAATGGCAACTTATAATGTTCCATATCATTTAAAAAATAATAATCAAGTGACAAGCATATTTGCAATGGGATTCTATGGAAAGAACAGCTGGGAAATCTACTTCAAGCATCCTCCACACTATGTGGTCCAAGTTTCCACAGGGGCATTCATGCTGTGGAAATAAATAACTATGCACGTAACTCTGGAAGATTCATGTGAATGGCCTGCTTCATGTGCATCATTGCAATGTAACTATCACACCCACAGGGGCTGCTCCAAATGAGCAGAAAAGAAAGGTGTGGAATGTAGAAAAGACGAAAAGAAAGAGAGGAACGCCCACATTGCTGGGACCCAGAGGGGGAAAATGAGATTTTATTATGTGCAATATGCACAATATATCTATAGTCTGATAAAACATAATAAATGAAATACTGTAACAAGTTACTAGGACAGTGAATAAGTCAAAATTCAAAGGGCATATTACACAAACAAAAACATCTCTCTCTCTCTCTCTTTTTTTACAGTGGGGGGTAGCATTGTCCCATCATTCCTAACCACTGGCCATACTGGCCAGGCGGATGGGAGTCTATCCCTGGTTTAATGTTTCATCCCTTTCTCTTTTCCTGGTTCCAGCAATGCAGCAGTAATTTTTGCAACCAGGAACCACGTGAATGGATCATGTTATAAAGCAGCAATGGCCCAATGCTGTGGGGATTGGCACTGCTGGTGTGGGATCATCATGGTTTTGAGTCCTGGAAGACCTGCTCCCTGCCTTGCAGGCCTTTTCCCATCTGAAATGGGAGGGTGCTGCCCTGACTGACTCTAGCTCCAAAAGCTGAGGCTGCTGAACAGACTCTTGGGTTGGAGTATTGTTTTGGAGTTTTGTTTTTTTGTTGGGGTGGGAGTTATTGCTGTTATTGATATAATTTTTTGATATTTTCAGATCTTATTGTGATTACTGTACTGCATTTTGGTTGTGTTTTATTTATTGATGATGAATACTGTTGTTATATTTGTAATTATGTATTTTTTCACGTTGTCAGCCACCTTTAGCATGGCTTTAACTATGGAAAGATGACATACAAATAAAATGATATATGTATGTATGTATGTATGTATGTATGTATGTAACTTTGTGTTCTTCTCTCCTAAATCATTACTCTACATCAGTATGCAGCACAAGGACGAGATCATGCTCATGTAGCCATCTTGCCTAAGCTGTATGTATTAATCAGATATAGGTTTAAAATTAAATTTCTTCCCTTCTAAATAGGTAGGTGAAACACAATAATCAAATGCAGCATCTATTGCACTCTTCACGGAACTGTGGCCAAAGAGGAAGTGGAACAAATGAAGCAGTAATTGGTATCAAGAGACCTATAGTATTTGGTTTGCTGGAGGAGCCTTGGACAAGTCTATCCACCAGCAAAATAAAAATGGGTTTGTAAAAAAAACTCATATATGGTTGTTAGAGGAAAAAGTGGGATATAAATATGGTTGGTTTGCTTATTATCAAACTCCCATCCCACCCTTCCTCCATATTGCTCAGGATGGCTTATAGGGGTCTGTGCCATTGCTTTTTTAAAATCCTCATAGCCACTCTATGTGACGAATTCAACAGGCTGGGCTTAGAGAGAGTGACTGGACAATGGTTGTGTTGGGGCGGTTTTAATTATTCAATCATATCTGCTGCTGAGATAGTTAAAAAACAAACTTGGCAGCCTCCCAGGTCTTTTATTTGTGACTATGCATGTGTAATTAAAAATTACTCCTGGGTTCAATCATCTTTTATTTTCTAGCTATAATCTACAGCAACACACCAGCAAAAAACAATGTAACCAAGATTTAGCAGTATCTGCAAAATAAAATGTTTTTTTTAAAAAAAATGTTAACAAGCAAAACCAATAAATTTTTCTGTATTTGAACCATGTTATGTTCTTTTTTCTGCTCTCTTAGAGGCGAGGCAGCGACCATTTTGTGTTAGGGCACCCTCATGGTGGCAGCTTTTTTGAGTTAGGCTACACCCTTGAAAGCAGCACCTTCTCAAAATTTCCAATGTGCCATCAGACCCAAAAGGTTGGCAACCACTGTATTACACAGCGGTACGGTGGAACTGTAGTGAAACTGCTTCCACTATGCAAAGTAATCTGGACTTTATAAATAATTATTCAGTGATCTATTTCCAAACTAATAAAATATTCAGTGCTTTGTTTATCACAGATGTTACACAATGAATTTTATGCCCAGGATACAGTGAAAATGTAATATACAACTGATGAGAAGTAGTGTATTTTATCAAGCAAAACACACCTCAAACGGTAACAATTTGAACAGAGGTTTGTTGCAGGAACTAAAAAAGCACAAAAGTCAGTGAGTATAGCTAAGTAAAATTGCCAAATAGTGGTTCTTAATATTTCAAATTGATGCTAAAGTCACTTTCTGTCTATTATTATTGTAATTTATAAAACCAACAAGCAGCAAAGCGTATTATAACAACTAAAGCTTCTGGAACGACAGTTGACTCTTTAAAGAATGTAACCGTATTGTGACCCTCAATGTTATTAAAATTCCACTTATTAATCCTGTCTCATTGTCCCTTTGTTTTCATAACATTTTCATCAAGGATTAGGGAGATATTGTCAGGCTGGAAAAAGCTTACATTTTGTGCTGTGATTCAGAACAGCTGCCATTCTTGTTTGGATAACCCTTCATCCATATTCTTAACTTCACCCCTTGGTGCCTTGCAGCAAACTCACAGAATACACCTTTGTTTTACAAGCCTTCCTTTGTCCATTAGCAGCAGGAAATTAATACAAAAATCCACTCAACTGCTGTTTATTTAATTTCACTGGGTTTATTTTTTAACAAATATAATGCAATCAACACAAGTAAGACTCCAAGCTGATCTGCCCCTTTTCATAATTGCATCTCTGCCTCTGAGAGAAAAGGCATTAAAGGTGGTTCCATAAGAAATTTAATGACAGGTAATAGCGCTTCACTCTTTCTTCCTGTGTCAGGGAAATGTGTGAGCAGGAAAATATTCTGCATTCCTAAATGTCAAAGATGTGTGTGTTTGTTTACATTCTGCTGAGGTTTTCTTGCCATACTCAAGTGGAAAAATCCACGCTAATACAATCTATTACTTGCAATTTTGCATGCTTTTCGTGATCCGACCCCCCAACCCCATCACAAATTTTTAGCTTTTAATGTATTTCCCATGTGGATACAATGATGGGTGTTTGCAGGATTGAAATTGCAGTTGTGCCTCTTTCAAATGGACAGGTTCAACATTCAGAAGGAAAAAACAAAAGTCATCAGCAAAAGACCAAAATAAAGAAGCTGCTTTTAAGACAGAAAATAAACAGTTTCTTTAGACGGGGTATGAGCAAATGCCACTTAATACTAATCCACACTGATATAGATATAGATGTAGATATAGATAATAAATAGCTGACTTATGCAAATCCAAACAAAGAGATACTTGCTGGTGCTAATTCTTATTAAGATATTGCTGACACAGTTATACTATACCCAGGAGAGTGTGGGACTCAGAAAAATTCTCATACTTCAACCTGCTTGTGTTAATTATTGCCACCACCCTAGCAGGGGGTTCCACAGAGAGGTCTTTTATTTTGCTTATTGCTGAACATAATTACAAGGCTTACAAATTAATGTCATTCTCTTGGATTAGTACAGATAGCACTACACAAAAATTATGCAATATTTATCCTGCAGAAGACAGTAAACAACCCAAAGCCAAAGTAACACCTACCCCCCCCCCCGCCCCTGATATATACACACAATGTGTATCAGTGCAACTTGATAATCGTAGTCCCCAGATTTGCGGATATTTTGAGGTGGGGAATGCATGCTACACTAATGTATCACAACAAATGAAACTGATCTGTAGAAAACACAACTTGAAAAAGAGACATCACATGTATTTTTGTAAACTACGAAATACTTAATAATAATAATAAACAGAACATCACTATGTAGCAAAATGAAAGTAATTGAAGTTTTGAGGATATCACAGAAAATGATCTCTCTCTTAATCACCTTTTAGCACTCAAAGGTAAAGGATACCTGGAGAAGGACTTCCAAAGTAGATCTCAGCTTGTGGATGCTACTAACTGCTTTTACAATGCTCCTCACTTTCAGATGTATATTGCTATGCAGTAAGGGAGGGGGGCTGTGGTTCAAGATACACAAGCAACTTTGGCAGCCCAGATACAATTGAGCAGTAACTTAACCTTGGCCAAGTGAAACCTTCTCATAATTCTCTTCTGCTCTGCTTCCTAGATAGGAACAAGCAACTCAGAAAGAGGGCTGGGAAGTCTTCTTTCAATGATAAGCCTATAATTCTGCTCCTCTCTGTGTTGAAAAATGCAGGTGTGAAAAGCACATGAACTGTTGATAAGTAGAAGTAATGGTTTGTGTGGACATGGGCCTTACCATTCTGTTGACTCATTAATTGTTGGTTTGCTCCAGGCTCCACCATCTACTGTTGCAAAGCCCACATCATCATGGGAACTGGAAGATGATTGGTCTGAGAGATGTGGAGGTAGTACTGGTAATCTATCATCTTCTATAATGACCATGTCATCCTGCGGCATGTTGACTGTCGGAGATAGCTGGTATTTACCTGCACAAAAAGGGAAGCGGAAGAGAACTAAGCATACTGAGCACTCAACACAAACACTATGCTATTTGTCACAATTTACAAAGCAATTTACAAACCAAGAGCCATAAGGCATCTTCAAAAGGAACCTATTTATACTGTTGTAAGTCTTCACAGGTTGCAGACTACTTCATCAACAACCTTACCACAACAAGGAACAAAATGCCAGAAATACAGTCTCTTAATCCCTTATTAAAGATTGGTGGTGGTAGGAGGGTTGGAACTTGGAGAGAGAAAAGTTTGCATAAGACCACTACTGAATTCATAGCAGAGAAAAAAAACTGAACCAGGGACTTCCTCATTCGTAACTCAGTCTCTTAGTCTGCATGCTACAACAGATTTGAGTGCAATTACAAAGATGAACTAAACAGAGATGGGGGAGGAGCTAGATATTAATATGCGAGACACAGACATCATGTTCTCCATAATGGCTTGGTATGTTGAGTGATTGTGCATGCCATGTGAGGAGGCTAAGGACCAGGTTCTGTTTTACTTTATGGAAATGGATGAGAAATATATCAGAAATATATGATGCTGTACTGTTTTTAATATTCAGTTGGAAGCCGCCCAGAGTGGCTGGGAAAACCCAGCCAGATGGGCGGGGTATAAATAATAAATTATTATTATTATTATTATTATTATACCCTCCAGGGGACCATATAAGACTCTCACCATTCTTAACCATTGGGCACTGCTGGGTGGGGCACATGACAACTGGAGTCTAACAACATATGGAGGTCAAAAGGTTTTCCATCCCTGTTCTATAGACTTCCATCTCTGTAGGACATGGTGTCTATATGGCAAAGCATCATCTATATTCATTCCATATATATTCATTCAAAGAATAACATTGCTAGCCCTGGTCATTTCAGCTGTGAGAAACAAACAACTTAAAAATAGAGTCAGAGAGAGATCCAATTCTTTTTAAATTTTTTTTTGGGGGGTGGAGGGAGGCAGGGAAAGTTAGACGAAAAAGAACTCTACTACACGTAGACCCATCATTGTCAAACTGAAATGAATGTGTTCAAGTTTGCATAGCAGCTAATTCTTTGCCCAGCAAAAGCTTCTTTGATGGACAGGTTAATGTTGAGCCTAGTAATGCACTCCTCTCCAAACATAATGCCTACAAGATTGTTAACTCTGTGACTAATAATGTCTCCAAAGAGCTGAATGCGAAACAGTATAACCTTATGGCATTTTTTAGATGAAGCCTCCAAGGTTGAGAGGCAAAAGCAATTCAGTGGCATGTCTAAGTTTTCTCTGCACTTCTTAATATTTCAGCAAGAATGAATGATGACATTTTAGTAGTTGCACTGAAATGTAAAAGAAAATACATTTATTTTACTGCAGGTGTGTGGGAGAGGAATGGGAGAGAGAAGCAGATGACCCTTCAGATTTATGCCAGACACAATGCACCAATGAAAAAAAATGGCTATTATTTCTAACTAGTAACATGCTGCATCAACAGTGCAAAGACCATGAGAAGTAATGGTACTACTCTATTCTGTTTTGTTCATACTTCATCTGGAGTACCGTGTCCTTTGCTGGACACCACAGTTTAAGAAGGATATTGACAAACTGGAATGTGTCCAGAGAAGATTGGGAAAACAAAGTTCTGAATTGGGTATGTCTAACCTGCAGAAGAGATCATTAAGATGCTATATGATATTCATCTTCAAATAGATGATGGAGTACATTGGTTACATTTGCAACTACAGCTCCAGTTGACCCCAGCCATCATGGCCAACAATTAAGGATAATGAGAATTGTAGTCTAAGAAGGGCTGCAATTCCCTATCCCTGCATTAGGCAAAAAATCCTGATCATACAAGATGTTTGACAATAGAATAGACCCTCATTTGTTACAAGTTTCTTAAGCATATGCCATCAATCAGGGTTGCTGTAGCAATGGATTTCCTACAAAGGTCAAGTGGGTGACCTTTGACATCTCTGATTCTATATTGTAGATGACCAATAACTTGGTATAGCCATGTGTTGGATAAGGGAGATCCCAGCCACGAGCACCTTCTGCTGAGGTGTACCATAATTGGGAAAACCCTCTCCTTAAAACTCTGGAGTGCTACTGTTCTACTCTGAGCAAAGTGGACTAGAAAACCAATAATACATGGAAACCTCATATGTCAATATGAGAATTCTCTGCATTACAAGAATAAAAAGAAAATGAGCTATGGGCATAGTCAGGCAACATAACAAGAACAGCGAGCCTAACTGTTTGGTATAATGATGCACTTGGTACATAAGAGGGGGATTCCTCCCCTCCCCCATGACTGCTTGTTGTGTGGTCTCCTTACACTGAGGATCCATGAAGGGCCACGTCATACAAAGGATTAAAAACAAAACTAAAGTTGACTGCTCTTCCGGCAATGCAATTTCCCATGGACCTTGTCTGCGTAAAGTGGTGGGGAAAACTATCCAACTAAATAACAACATATAATTCCCGTAAGAAGGAAATGACCCTGCAAGACCTCAACATACAGCCGCTTTCTATAAATACATATTGGCGAGTGGAACCGGTGGTCTCTGCTATATGCCTGTATTTTGGTTCGACTAGTAGTTATTATGGTTCCTGTGCATTGGTTGTTCCATCTAATATTGATTAAGAGGGTATCTTTATCGAATTGTTGTCTATGCTGCTCTAGAATGTAGCATTTATACTGTATTTGTATTTAAAGGCAAGATAGAAATCAGTTAAACATAAAGTAGTTCAGCATTCAGCCTAACACAGTGGCAAGATGTAGTGATTTTCATTTGATATTTTTTTTAAATAAATTTTTATTGATTTTCCAAACACATAATAAAAACAAACAATACACAAAACAAAAACATACAAACATATAAACATGTATAATTTCATAATCTTATTTTCATACACCTTACTTCCCTGACTTCCCCATACCTCCCTTTTTCTGCATCCTTGTTTTACATTTCTTTAGCAACTCCTCCAATTAACTAATTGTTTAATTCACTTTCATGTGATTTTCATTTGATACCACAATTTAAAGCAACATAAGCTTTGCAAAACTGTTCATTAATATAGAAGCAGTGTCAAGAAATGCACCCTTCAAAAATATTTGAGACTTCTTGCAGGAGCAGAGTTATACAATCCACGTGTATTAATTAAGCTTGGAATTGAATTACTACAGTTCTCTTAAATGATCCTAAAAATTAAACATAACTGAACCACTAAATGCTGTCTTAACTACACCCTCAACCTTTAACTGGTTGAGAGAAACTTTTCAATCCATTTTCCATATTTGTTTATGTCATTCTTCTTTACAAGCTCGATTATTGCAGAAATTTGGAAAATAACTGGCAAATTTACACTACTGTGATTCAGTTGGTAAAAATATATCAATGCAAGTTTCAGCATGTGGCAATACCAAATGCTTTGGGGCTTGTTTTTTTTTTTTTAAATGTACTTATTAACGTAGGAGTATGAAACACAAATCCAGCAAGGAATTCTATAATTAGGGGGAAATCCTTACTTTCTGAAAACATCAGAGGGATTGCTACAGAGAAGAAATCATTCTACAGTTACAGCTTAGGTAGCACTCCTTCATTATTGTACAAGGAAATGTTCTAGGATTATGTTATACCTGTAAAGCCTATGAAGCATCATGCCAATCTGTTAAATAATTTATGAGATTGCATCCAACGTTGTGCTAAGTAACTTGTTCCATTGATGAAAGGATTTATGCTTCCAGAACAGACCTTTCTCCCCTCTCGGATGTCCCCTTCCCCAGTTTTCAGTGTTTCCCCTCAAGCCCGTCGGAGTAACTTGGGGGAGGATGTGGAACATGCATGAAGGGAGGAGGAATAATCCCCCCCCCCATGAAGGCATAAATCCTTCGACCAATGGAACAAGGACATCGGATACCAACCATGGTCGTTCACATTGATTACCACTTCTCAGAGCCTTCAGATAGGTTAAGGCATATTTGTTCACAAAGCTGCTAGGAGGATTCCAAGGAACAAAGCAAACTCCAAGGTTCCCTCCATCAAAAATAAAATAAAATAAAAATCAGGGACACTCAGATATAGTCCTCTTTCAGGACTATAGTGTAGCAGCCCAGGAAAACATGGAGATATCATATCTGAGGTGCCCACATCTCTAACCATGAATCTATGTGTTCCACTTAAGGTTTGATGCAGATGTGGGCAACTGCTAGGTGTTATGCTTCAAACAATGTGACTCGGCCATTGCTTCTTGGGGAAAGGCTTAGTGCTAGAACATCTCCTTTGTTAGCAGAAGGCCCCATGTTCAATCCCAGACATATCCTGGTCTGAAATCCTGCAGAACTGTGGGAGCAATACTGAGACATATGGACCAAGGATCTGACTAAGCATAAGGCAGGTTTGTAGGTTCTTTGTTCCAGAATTTTTAACAAAATAAAATGTACACTGTATTGTCCCATAATCCTATGTGCAATCTGACACCTGCAGCACCTTAATCCAATCCAGCCTATATTTTCCATCTTGAGGCAAAGTCTAAATGTAGGACTTGGGGGAAAGAAAAGGAA
The DNA here is from genome assembly GCF_964188315.1 of Podarcis muralis. Classification (NCBI taxonomy): domain Eukaryota; kingdom Metazoa; phylum Chordata; class Lepidosauria; order Squamata; family Lacertidae; genus Podarcis; species Podarcis muralis. The sequence continues at coordinate 18,781,711 of NC_135666.1, read as the reverse complement.
CATGTGGCCCTCCAGATGCTGTTGGATTCCAGCTCCCATCAGCTCCCATCACTATGATCAAATGTCAGCAATGAGGAGAGTTGCACTCCAGCAACATCATGAGAGTCACAGGTTCTCTAGCCATGCTTTAGGGCTATAACATCAAGACATATAATATTGTTATAACCCTACCCTGAGCATTTATGGTGAAGGGCAGGTTAGAAATTGCATCAACAAATTAGTTTTAGGAATGCTCTGGGCCCACACTGTACACTCAAGAATTTCTCCAAGCAGGTTTACAACAGTGGTACCACCAGCAAACTAGCAGGTAGGGAGCAAGCAACTTTGAATGGAAAAAGGAAGCAGCCACAAGACTTCTCAGCCTTGCCCTGATGTAATTTCCCTGTTAACCTAGCACCAGGCTGGCTTGCTGCTTGTGATGTGAAAACAAAAGCATCTGAGGCAGGAAACTGCTACAAGCTATTTTAATTGCATCTGGAGCTCCGTGCAGAGGAAGAGACTGATACAGGGATTCCATGAATAAGCCTAGAATTCTATGCTTCCAAGTTCTTACCTGAAGACATGATACATCAATCTTGACTCTTGTTTGGAGTCTGGATTGAAGAGTACTTGAGAACCCTATATCTGTTTCCTTGCATGCCATAAATAAGACCAGTGGGATATAAAGGTATTATACAAACCTAAAGAATGTAGAGCAGTGTTCCCCAACCTTGGGCCTCCAGCTGTTTTTGGACTACAATTCCCATCATCCTTGACCACTGGTCTTGCTAGCAAGGGATGATGGGAGTTGTAGTCCAAAAACAGCTGGAGGCCCAAGGTTGGGGAACACTGATGTAGAGGGCCCCTGTCTTCCCTAGGCCCCAATGTTTTCCTAAAAAGCCCTGACAGTTTAAAACTTGGGAGATAATAATACTATTTTTAAAAAAATTTATATCCCGCCCATCTTGCTGAGTTTTCTGGGTTGCTTACAACATATATAAAAACACAACAAAGCATCAAATATTACAAAACAAAATATGCTATACAAGCAACAAACAAATCAATAAATCAACATCAACCCAACCAAAACAAAACAGAGGAACCAAAATTAGAACGTTTAAAACATTTTAAAACATTTTAACCAGTTGCCCCAACCCAAGAGTTGTTCCAGCAATGTCCCTCCGGCCTCTCAGGAGCCTCTTTTAGGAAGTACACAAAGTGGCTTCAAATCGGTGTGAAGGTAAGTACAAATATGCATCCATTAATACAAGGGAATAATATAAAAATGAAATTAAAACAACAGTGACAATGTAAATTTTAAAAATGTACTGTGTATTTTGGGTCTATGGACCGCAATAAAGTTGTGTGTGTGTGTGTGTGTAAATAAAAATACAGATCTCTCCCCGCACCCCTCACATCACCATAACCAGTTGCTCTAATAATACACTGGGAAATTGATTCAAAAATGCCCTAGAGAAGCTTAGTCTTTCAGATTGGCCACAAAGAAGGAAATTTGTATTTTTAAAACTTGCCAGGCCTTAATAAACTCAAGCACTTTTAAGAAGCGTCTTCTCCATTTGGCTTGTTGCTAATGAATACATTCCATGTGAGAAAGTGATTAAGAAACACTGAATTCATCCACAGAAAACTAATGGCACATTTCATATGGCTTTAAGAAGGAATGAAGGTTAGCCCATATCCCTGCTGCCTTTACCCCATGGGAGGAGACAGGATAAGCAAAAGGGAAACATGGCAGTATTAAAATCCAAAATAAGATCCTGCACTTTGGCTTCTTGTTTATTTGCTTGAAGTCATATATGCATGTGATTCAGAGTGCAGGAATGAAGCCTGCAAATATGTAAGTGGGAAGAGCTCACTTACACTTCTTGTGCATACTAACCATTTAATCTATTTAACCTTCATACCAGTGGGACTCCTATGGCACTTCAATTTGAAAAGGGAATTCATTTTCTAAAGTTAAACAATGAAATTAGAAATAGATACACCACTGCTGTGGGCACTCAAAAAAGGATTTCCAAAATCAATCTATGGATGCCCATAACAACTCTGTCAATGCATGAAAAATGACATTTTAACATCTATGTTTCAGTTTCAGAGCTGCAGATAAATCTACCAATGAATGTATTTCAACATGGAAGGTTTTACATGTTTTTAAACATTTTGAAATGGTTTAAAATCTGAATCAACTAAATCTCAGCCTGAGCTTCGTGGAAAACCCAGCCAATCCTGTGACAAAGTAAGTCTTTATTAACTGAATCTGTTGGGGGGGGATGACTTGCTACAGAGCAAGTACTAATAACCTCATTATCCACTGGGAGCCCTGAAGAGAGTTGACTACTGAATTCAAACAAAGGATGCATAAAATTAAACCTAGGGCATGTAAAACAGAAAAGCAAAAAGGTCCCCAAACAAACGTCATACTAAGCACAAATTGGATAAGGTTCACATGAGCTTATCTGGTTTCTGTGTGGGAACTTAAATAGGAGGTAAAATCAATGCGGAAACTTAACTGATACATCCTTAATCATAACATTCATTGACTTTACATTTAATGAAGCTGCACTAGGCAGGCCCTCATAGACTGGCATAAAGCATGTCTCTCCACCTCAGACAGAGTAAAACGTTTTAAAATGTTCCTGTGGCTGCCACCTGCTCTGTGATCCGAGACTTATTATATCAATTTATTGACTCGCATTAAGAAGCCTGTATGTCGAACTTGGGAGAAAGGGGAAAGGCATAAATTGGTCACTATAATTTTCAAGCTCCATGCAGTCCACATACATAATGCATCAACCACCTCTTTGTAAACCTAAGAAAAATAGATGATCCCCAAGACATAATTAGCCAAGTCTGCTTGACTTACCCATTATCCTACTCAGGGCGGCATTCCTGGTGGGCGATTCGCTGAGGCCCTCTATCCCGCTGTACAGTGAATGGGAAATCCTACGCTCCCTGTCATCCAGTATTGTTTCAATAGGCAGTTCTGGCCCTGGTGGACTCCCAGGTGATTCCAACTGTATGGAAAGGGGAGAAATAACAGTGCTGAAGGTCCATTTAACAGCATGGGAGAACAATAACAACTTGCTCTAGGCCTGGTCCTGGCTGGGCACCAAATGAGCTAGAACTCTTCACCCTGGACCACAATAATTTGCAATGACAGTGTTGCTTAATGACCAACTTTCTGTGCCACTTCACACTGTACCTCCTATGGAGCCTTGTCAGACTCCATCCCTTTTCAGCAGGAAACATGCAAAGACAAAGCACCATGTTTTGGTTTATCTGTACTGCACATATCCTTGAGCAAGCAAGCAACCTCGTATGTTTCAAAATTATCTGGCAGATGGCCTGGACCTCTTTCACAGACTGACAGCTTGTCAAGACAGGAACCATCAGAGCAGTTGTGGAGAAGTGCAGAAACAAAATAAAAAAGGATTTAACAAAAAACAAAATTCCATTTGGTATGTGATTTCTAACCACATTCTAAAAGTGGAACCATTTGCTTTCATTTGCAATCATTACACAATTCCCCAACCCCACTCAACCCAGAAAGCCCAAAGCCATAAATATGAACATACACAAATAAATAACCTGCATATTTAAAACTGAACTCTGATCTGGAATTAACATTATTTTTGCACAGATTGCAATTAGGAACATCGCTTGCATTTGGTGGTAGCGGGGAGACAGGTTCTGCATATGCACTCAAGTGCTTCTGACCCTAAGGGTAAGAGGCTTCATCTTTTCAGGGTCTAGGCAAAATCTCATCAGCTTCACTACACATGAATTTTGTCCCACTTTTTAAAGCCCCCTGCAGGCACAGTAGTGGCTTTCAAAGGCCCTTGCACCCAGCAGGGTGCCAAAAATCAGCATGCTATGAAGAGTCAGAAGTTGTAAAAAGGAGAGCGATATTTATGCTTGGTATCATGTAGCAAAAGGAAGGCGATAAAGTGGCTTCTCCCTCTGTTTTCCCTTTTCAGCTGCCTACATATGCCACACACAAAGGGCCAGTGCAGAGGTAGGATTTTAGATCTCTTAACCAATATTTTAATTCTAACTCATTTGTACTACTTGGTGACACAACGCAAGCTATCCATTAACCATTGCAAATGTGGACCTGGCCAGCGTTATTTATGTTTAGTGCTATCTTTCTAGGGAAAAAAGGTGCCAGAATTCACCCTTGTTCTCTTATAATGGCACCTGAGAGATGCCAGAACTGAGTTCCAGTGAGTTGTGGCTGGAAAAAAAAGCCCTGGATATGCTCAATGTGGGGCTACTCTTACAAAGCATCCAGAAACCTTGCTTCAAAATGCTGGCACCAAATTTTTGTCTGGGAATAGAACATATTACCCTGGTTTTGCATATTACTCTGGCCCTTAGTAATTGTAATTGGCTACCTGTTCATTTCCATGCTCAATTCAAGGTGCTGGTTCTTACCTTTAAAGTCCTAAGAAGTTTGGGATCTATTTACTTGAAGGACCACATCTTCCTTGAACCCAATCAACATAGAAAGCTGCCTTGACCCATTATCTACCTACTGCCAGGCAGTGGCTCTCCAAAGTTACAGGAAGGAAATGGTGGAGATTAAATCCAGGACTCTCTGCAAATAATGGGCTCTACTGAAGGCCCTTAAACATCCTGCTTGGGTTCCCCCACTGACTGAGATACACCACATAAGGAATGGATCCTTCTCAGTTGTGGCACCCACACTGTGGAATGCCCTCTCCATGGGAGTCTGACGGGGCCCTTCTTTATTTTCATGCTGCTGCCTTTATAAAACCTTCTTGTTTGAGGAATCCCTAAGGGGAGGCTGCCTGGGCTGTTCTTCCTGGCCCCCACTTGCTGCTATGACAGGAGCAGGGGAAGGGGAAAGGCACCCCTCTTCTTCCAAAGTGTTTTTGGAACTGCTCTCTTTGATCTGTTTTAATGGTACTTCACTGACATCTTGATCATTTGTCTGTTGTAAGCAATTTTTATCTACTATTAGATGCTTTGATTTAGTTTTTCTCTGGAAAAGGAATTTTAGCAAGCATTCTTAACTCACAATGTTTCACCACATACTTAAGGATATTAAATACAGATTAATTATCCCTCCTTAAGATCCTCTATTCACCTAAACAGCCACGGGTGGTAAAATCAAGATGGTCGGTTCCCACTATTTCTATGCATGCTAATAGATAAAGTTGGGATTCTAATTCACTTCAGTGAGTGAGACTGGACTCAAGGGGTAGCAACTTCTAATTAATGTGAACTACAAAGGTCTGACCTTGTGCATGTGGTATTTACAGGATAGATTTCTGCAATCGACCCAAAGGCATTGTGCCATGTTATTTAGGGGATCCCATAGTACCAGTATGATGGATACAGGAGGGATTTATAAAACTTGCAGTACTTCAAAGTGGGTGAAACATAATCAGAGGAGAGACTGTATAAAGTATTATTTCTGTTCAAAGCTATCGTCTTTTTAATATAAATGAGATATTTAATGAAGTTCTGAATTGTAGCCTTATCTTTCCCAGTTTGATCAGCACTAGGGAGATTTACTGCATAGAAGGGTCAACACAATTACCATTGGAGGCACGTCAGGCTGCAGGAGAATAATAAACTTGCCATGCAAGTGAATTAGGCTCAATAAGGTTTAAATTGTGAATCGAGGATTTGTTTTATTCAGGTTCCCCCCCCCTCCTAAAATTGCAGATTACTACTGACAGTTCCACTGAAAAGCAAATTAAACAATATTCAAAGCCTCTGATGTAAAGGAATCAAAGGCAAATTTAAGAAGAATAAAAATGTTAAAATTCTGAAATGCTATTAAAAAGGAAAGAGAAAGAGATACTATCCAGGGACTGAAAGTTGCATGCCAAGTGTATTCGCACAAATGAACTGTACTTTGTTTTAACTTTCTTCAAACAAAGAGTGAAAATTACCCTAAATGACTAACATGACTTATTTTCCCAGGGAGATAGGACTGTATCTTCAAGTTTATATAACAAATGTCTAGTTCTTTATTGAACCACATAATATAACCATTTCTCAAGGGACAATGCATATCTAGACACTATCGAGCTCTGAGTAGATTTCCCCCCTCTTCTATTCTTTTCAAAAAGAGGCACAGAGAAAGAGGCAGCTTCGGAACCTAGGGAGAGGAATAGGCATTCGCTCCAGGTGAACTGGTAAGCATCAGCTTACAGAGAGGGGTAAACAACAGCACTGTTGCTTAATGGCTGCACTCTGAAAAGAGTGCTGGCATGTCTTACCACTTTCATGGGAAAAAGACTTTATTCAGTGACAAATTAGCATATCAAAAGCCAGATTTAAATCAAGACATCAACAGTCAGCCACACAAATATTTAACTAAAGATACAATGCCTTTTATAAACTTGCAGAAAAAACAACAACAACCCAACAAAAGTTTTTTTGTAAAAGGGGAGGAGAAGATTGCACAAAAAGCCCTTTTAAAAACACTTTTGTTGGTTCTTCTGCAAGAAGGTTTGCATAAAGAAAATGTGTCAAAGCAAGGGCGAGTTTTGCTGACAGGAAGAGAACAGAAAGGGGTGGGAAAGGTGCAGAACCAAGGTCTATTCTGTCATTTATCTCAGCCTTTGCCCAAGCACTGGCTGGGACTGATGGGAGTTGTAGTCCAGAACATATGGGAGAGCCCAGGCTGCTTTATCTACTTTGACAACTTTATGCCTGGGCCTCAGACCATCAGACTTTACTTTGTGTTCACAGTGGGCTATGAGTCCAATGTCTCCAGTTCAAATCTCAGCACACCGAAGAACCATCTCACCTTTCCACACACCTCCGAAACATGATGATAATGATGTTACAGATTTGAGTTTAGGGGTGCAAGGGCACCCATAACTGCAAGAATTAGTGAATGTTAGATATTAGTAAGGTGGTGGGAGCCACTGAAGGGAAGATGCAAGGCACTGCAAAAAATACAGGCTAAGCTCTCTTTCCAGGCCAGGACAGAAGAAGCTGTTAAGCATGACAAAAAGTGTTGATGGCCCATCACAGGGAAATCCTTGGGGCTGTGTCAAAGGAGGTTGCCAATGTTATGCTGAGAGATGGCATAGGTTACAGGAAAATGGTCATCTTTTAAAACTAGGCTTGGAATAGCAGGTAGGAGCGGGGTGAACAGACAGAAGGGGGGAGTTGCCTGGCAAGGGGGTTCAGGGAAAGAAAAGCAGGAAATAGGTAGAACTCCATGCAGGGGCTGAAGGGCAGACCATCTTGGTGGGCTAGCTAGCTGAAGGCAGGCTGGGACAGAGACACAGAGATGTACAGTAGTGGAATCCAAAGCTACACTGCTGTGAGGAACAAGCCCCTTTTGAGATGTGAATGCTGTAAACTGTGCACTTCCTGCATTGAAAGCTTCTGGTGCAAATATGTGTGGGATAAACCATATTTATTAAGAACTTGATTCCCAACAGAAACATAACCCTGGAATCTTGCTACTGCTTGGCAGAGACTGGGTATGGTGGGCAACTTTTGTAACAATATATTTAAATTGAATCTTGCATGGATTATTGCAAGTATTACTGAGATATGTATGAAAACATTGGCTTCATGTTATTTATCTACCCCAGCATCGTATGTGGTGGATAGCTGCTCATGATAGGAAAGAATCTCTCAGGCAAGGCAAGGCTCCAGCCTAAGCAACTATCTCTCCAAAGACCCATGACACAACTTCCTCTACTAGTGAGGGCATCTGCTTCAAGTAGGACAGACTTCCTACTTCCCTGTTAGACAAGGCATAAAAGGTAAAGGTAAAGGTACCCCTGCCCGTACGGGCCATTCTTGACAGACTCTAGGGTTGTGCGCCCATCTCACTCAAGAGGCCGGGAGCCAGCGCTGTCCGCAGACACTTCCGGGTCACGTGGCCAGCGTGACATCGCTGCTCTGGCAAGCCAGAGCCGCACACGGAAACGCCGTTTACCTTCCCGCTAGTAAGCGGTCCCTATTTATCTACTTGCACCCAGGAGTGCTTTCGAACTGCTAGGTTGCCAGGTGCTGGGACCGAACAACGGGAGCGCACCCCGCCGCGGGGATTCGAACCGCCGACCTTTCGATCGGCAAGCCCTAGGCGCTGAGGCTTTTACCCACAGCGCCACCCGCATCCCTGCCAATAATATGCATGCTAATTACAAACCGAGGGAGTAGCTTAGGCAGGAAGGGAGGGGATGGGGACAAGGTGATCTAGTGGCTCCTGAACTTTGCTTTGAGGTCTGTTTCATGTAGCAGAGACAAACGGGGCTGCGGAATATACACCATCTCCTGAAATGTTCCCTGTTCCCCATGCAGACAGAAATGTTGAGATGGGAGAACATGAGAAGAGTCTTGCCCAAGGAGCCAGACCAAAGGCCCATCTAGTCCACCAGCCAGTGATTACCCACCTGCTTAACCCTAGCATCATTCCAGACAACCCTCTTGGGATTTTTAAGATACTTCCAAAACAACAACAACAACCTTCAGTGCTCAACTTTTAATTGAATTTATAAAAAAATTATGGCACTTTTAAGCATGCACTCCTTCCTTACAGTCCATAAGTTATTCAGCAGTTATTTTCTTAATGTCATACATGTGTCTACAGTCAAAACAGGTGGGGGTTGGGCTGAGTTAAAATAAAAAAGGGTGTCCATTGTTCCCTAATCTCTTTCAAGAATAGAAGGACATCTGGCAAAAAAAACAAAAGTTTATCACAGCGTCACTCTTAGTCGCTGGTCAGAAGCTGTAATGTTATTGCACAAATCAGTCATGAGCAGGAAAGCAGCCCACACGAAAACAGGCACTTTTGTCCTTATGCAGACAGAGCCATGTTTTAAATAAGAAATGGGACTTTGCCACATGGTCCTTCATCATCTAGATAAGAACAAGCTGCTCGATAAATACTAGGTACTTGATAAATACTACCTGCTCTAACCAGAACCTGTTCAGTCCTTATCTAACAAATGATAAAGGGACAGTTAAATGACCACTGGCATTTCAACAATATAATTGCCAGGTGGTGCATTAATAAAGTAGGGGGGAAAGACCATCTAAAAAAAGTGATGCCAAAACAGTACGTGGTAACATTAAGTTTTCCTCCCATCATTATTTTAATTGTCATCTGTCTAGGGTTGTCATGAAGGTAGGTAATGAACATTGGGAAGCAGGGAATGTTTGGTTTTGGAGGATTTGGAACAGACACTCAAAAACCGAAGAGAAAGAGAAGCAGGTCTGCCAAATTTGAAGACCCTGTACCCTTTCACAAGAAGCATGGCCATACGCACGCACACATGCGCGCGCACACGCACACACACATTACCCTTTACTTAAACTTTTTTACTGTTTCACTCAAATAATTGTAAAAAAATAAAAAATAAAATTCAGGTCAACTGAAGTAGAGCCCAGTCTTTCAGTGGCCACTGAGGTCTAAAATACGATGCCAGCGAAAGGCTTGTACTGCTCTTAAAAACCTTTTTTTAAAAGAAGAAGAAGTCTGGCAATTTAGGAGTATTTAAAATGAATACAATCTCTGTGGCCCAATATGCTAAGAGTCACATTTTACCTTCTTTTTTATTACAAGACAATGTACAAAATTCCAATTTAAATCCCAGAACACATTAGTCTGAAGTACTATCATTATTCTAACAGCCAAAGAAAAAAGTGGCCTCTGGGTTAAAAACAGAAAAGGGAATTTTTCAACTTATTTTTCAACCAGCTACAATGATTTCTCCAATCAAAATTCCACCTCCAGCAACACCTCTCTGAACATCCCTCATGATTCAAATGTAGACTTACAAAGTTGTAAATCTTTGGAATCGGATGTAGAAAACAATTATGAGGGTGAACAAGTTGAACATAACCTTTCACATTGTGTTATAGCTGTGATGCCTTGATAAGCTTCCCAACCAATACTGTTTTCCAGCCCTAACACAAACCAGTGACATGATGAACAGCAGAGGTAGCCATTTCAACAACAGAGATCTGGGGGATTTATGCAACCACTTCTGAAAGAGAAACATATTTTAATTTTCCCAGACAAAAGCTTGAAGAAAAGCAAGGCAGGCATTGTCTATCCCCTAATATTAAGCTGTAACAGAAGGCAGCTTGTGCAGTGATACACAAGGCTATTTCTCAATGTGCTTAACTCCGCTACACATTTTATTTATAGGCCCTGAGACTTTCTGGCGTCTACCTTGTTTGCCTGGGCCAAAGTTCAACACACTTGTTTAAAACATGCTTTATTGAGGCCATGCACTGGAATAAGTGGAAGCTGAGCAACAACCTGCCAGCTACATGTTTCCTAGAGTATGTGACATTAAATCTGTATTTATGCTTATTTTCCTGAGCACTAACAGTACAATAGTGTATATGCGTAAGTTTTTATCCTGAGGGTGTACAATAATGCAAACACACACACCAGGTTCTGAATTTTGGCTTTGCCTGGATTGCACCCAGTCTTAACAAGAAAGTGCCAGATTCAGGGTTTTGCAGTGCCAGAGCATTTAATTATATGTATGCAAATGTATGTATATGCACTTTATCTATGCTTCTTTGCCCCAGAGATCCTAGGGGCAGACCCAGTTGAAACTTGAAAGCTGGACAGCACCTAGTGAAACATAATGTAAAGAAGTCTGCTAGCTCCTTCCATGCTACAACTAAAGACTGTGACTCCATGGCTTAAGATCCAGCCTGATTAATAGTTCTGGAGAACTCAAAAGCTTTTTTCCCTGTTCTGCACCATTTGGTTGGTCCAAATGGTATTGGTAGGGTGTAGAATTTGGATTTTCCCTCATAAACCAACAGCTTCATTTGCTTTTTATAACTACATATGTCATTATATAATGCTTTTTACTCAGTGTTTACCAAGGAGCCTATTTGGAGTACCGTATTTTTTGCACCATAGGACGCACTTTTTCCCCTCCAAAAATGAAGGGGAAATGTGTGTGCGTCCTATGGTGCGAATGCAGGATTTCGCTGAAGCCTGGAGAGTGAGAGGGGTCGGTGCGCACCGACCCCTCACGCTCTCCAGGCTTTGCACACCTCTCCGCAAGCAGCGGGAGCCCAGCGCTGGGCTCCCGCTGCTTGCAGAGAGTTGCCAGCATGCCGAAGCCTGCGCGCGCTGAGATCAGCGTGCCCAGGCTTCGCTGACCTCTCCGCAAGCAGCGGGAGTGCTCCCGCTGCTTGCGGAGACTTGCCTGCATGCCGAAGCCTGCGCGTGCTGAGCTCAGCGCGCCCAGGCTTCGCGGACCTCTCCGCAAGCAGCGGGAGTGCTCCCGCCGCTTGGGGAGAGTTGCCAGCATGCCGAAGCCTGCGTGCGCTGAGATCAGCGCGCCCAGGCTTCGCGGACCTCTCCGCAAGCAGCGGGAGCGCTCCCGCTGCTTGCGGAGAGTTGCCAGCATGCCAAAGCCTGCGCGCGCTGAGATCAGCGCGCCCAGGCTTCGCGGACCTCTCCGCAAGCAGCGGGAGCGCTCCCACGGCTTGCAGAGAGCTGCCTGTTTGGGGGCTGGGGTCGGGGGAAGCTTGAGCTTCCCCCGCCCCAGCCCCGCGCCTGGGGGGGAAATAATTTCCCCCCCAAAAAAACTGGGTGCGCCCTATGGTCCGGTGCGCCCTATGGTGCGAAAAATACGGTACATGTCAGTTGCATGGAAAAGCAAAAACACAGTTCTGCTCAAAAAAACGACTATTGAAAAAGTTCTCAAGAATACAGGATGGCGTTACAGCCTTGATATCTTACACTTCTTCAAATTTTCTGATGCATTTTCAACTCAATGTATCAAATAAATGGGATGTATCAAAATAGGTATTCAAGCCGCCCTTGAAAAGGATAAAAGAACCAAAGGATTTGACAAAAAATATCCTATCTGGAGAAGGATATTTTATATAATAATCAAAAGATACTTTCTAAAATGTACAAACTACTTTTGAACTGGCAAAGAAAGGAGGAAGATATCAAAGAAATTACAGTAAAATGGGAGAGGGACCTGGGACATACGATCAAACCCAATATTTGGAATGAATTATGGACTAAAAATATAAAATTCACGGCTTGTTTCCTTATAAGGGAAAATCTTATGAAAATGTACTATAGGTGGTACCTGACCCCTGTAAAACTTGCAAAAATAAATAAATCAAACAATAACCAGTGCTGGCGATGTAAGGAACAGATAGGAACATACTACCATATGTGGTGGTCCTGTCTAGAGACACAAAGATTTTGGAACATGATTTATGAAGAGATAAAGAGATTGATAAAAACGACATTTAGCAAGGAACCAGAAGAATTTTTACTAGGGTAAAAATCAAATTTACTAGGGTAGTCAAATTGTGCGAGTACTTGGAGCTCGCAAAGCTGACAGATGCAATAAGAGATAAATCTAAATAATTGGTGAAAGAAGAATGGGAATGTTTAAATAATTATTTAGGAGACAAGGGCTCAGCAAGAAAGATCTGGCTATGTTTAGAATGATGCCGCATAGAGAAATGTTCCCTGATACCAAGATGAGGGATTCCTTTGGAATGCAGATAGAGATAATTGATAAGAATAATGATCTGTTGTGAGCTTGACGGAAGTGTACAATAGATGAGCCTTCCTGCTATGGCTCATCTTCCTTTTTCTCTTTTTTTCCTATTTTTCTTTTTTATTTTCTTTTATCTTTTCCACAGTTGTTTATTTTCTTTGTCATGTACTTTGATATTTTCTGTAGTTTTTAAAGTTTTCCCCCCATTACTATCAAGGAATTTTCCTTTGTAATTTTGGTTGTCTATATTTATATGTACCTGTTTAAAGCAAAATAAAAGTTTTTTAAAAAAATAGGTATTCAAAAAGTAGTTTAGGGTAAAATAAGTTTAGAAATGTGTCTACCAAGATTAAACACATATTTAAATTTATATTTTGTGATAAACTATGGACTTGGCTACACTGGTAAAGAAAAAACGATTTATATGTGTTGCATATGCGATATAACATTGTGCCACCAGAGTCCCGTTTTTCTCTACCTGTTTTCCCTGTTTAAATTTACAACACGTTTAACTCAAACACTTCTTTGATGTGCCTAGATCCAGCCTGTTAAACAGGAATTTTGTACGGTTTCTGTTTTTATTTTAGAGTCACATATTAATGCAGAAATGGAATGGAACAGAGCCATCGAAGGTGTCAGAACCACATCAGGAACGGTAAGCTCTGCTTTCGTTCCACAGTACATGTGTGGTACTCCCTTAAAATAGATATATTCCTGCTTCCAAACTTTTTTTCTTAACAGAGGGGGCTTCAAACAGAATGATTTTCTAAGTACTTAAACTATGGAACAAAGGGTAAGAACTCTTTAATGAAATTCACAAGCCCCAAATCCACTCAGTTTTAGCCAAATGACACCTTTCCATAACTTTTTAAACATTAGATAAGGTGGCCAGCCCACCTCTGCTTCTCAAGGCAAAGTGGCTTAAAAATGGAAGCAGGAAGAACTACCGACTCTGGAGGAATGGAGAATGAAATTAACGGACTATGCAGAACTGGACAAACTAACTGGAAAAATAAGATATCAACGAGATCACAAGTTCATTGAGGACTGGGGAAAATTTTCAAAGTATTTGAAGAGTATTTCAGAGTATTTGAAGAGTGTATGTGATAAGCAGACAACGCTAGTGGGTTTTAAAGAAGCTTTGTGAAAAAATAAGGAATATTGCAAAAATGCAAATATGTTTGTAAAGGTATCTTAAAAGGCGATACTAAATTTGGGGAATGCGTAGATAAAAATTTAAATACGGATGATTGTCAGAGAAGCTGAGGGAAGTCCAAAAGATGAAAATATGTTATTTGGGAAATTGTTTGATTGGCGATATTTGTGTAAAACTTAATAAAAAATTATTTAAAAAACAAACAAGGCAAAGTGGCTTACAGAAATATAACCTTAAAAAAAAACCCTTTTAAAAACATTACAAAAAGTGAGAATAAATGAGATTCACAATAGAAACAACATAATATTCCAACCTCCATCCAGCTAGCGCAAAGGCCAATTAAAGGAAATGAGTCTTTCCCAAAAGGCCTGAAGTGTATCTGCCTGTTGAAGCTCTACTGGGAAAGAGTTCCAAAGGCTCTGAGGAAAAGGCCCTCTCTCCCACGATACCCCACCTCCCAGACCTAGGAGATAGACACACTGAGAGGGCCTCCAACTGGAATTTTAGTGTGTGGGTGGGATGGTTCAGCAGTAGGTGGCCTGTCGGATTACTTGGGCTCAGACTGGTTAGGACTTTAAAGGTTAAAAACCAGCACTTTCAGTTGGACCAAGAAACATACTGGAAGCCAGAGTAGCTGGTATAATACAAGTGCTATTGAAGCTATACAGATTTCAATAGTTATCATATTAATTACATTGGGGTATGTGTGAAGAAAAGGTCCCTGTGAAACATGACCAAATTTATTTTATTTGTTTCTATGCCATCATGATCCCAATTACTTACAGATACTGGAGTGCAATTATATCATGGTATATTATACTATAATCAGATAATTATACTTCTAAGAATGGGGTTTTCCATGTTTCCTCCCATCGTATAATTTTCCCTATGAAACAAAATCTTATCGGTGATAAAAGGCACACAGCTCGTACCTCATTGCACTTGCTTATTCGCCTTGCCACAATGAGCTGAATCATTCCACGCTTGTTTCCCTCTGTGGACATGGACCTTCGCAGGGTTTCCATGGCATCTTGGTTCGTTTTGCCCAATAACGATTCTCCATTTACTGCTATTAGCTGATCATTCACTCGGAGTCTTCCATCCTGGCAAGGGAATAATGTTCACGTTAGGAAAAAATAAAGGACCTTTCCGGCATCTTTTAGCTAGGAAGAAAAATCTTAATCCTGAGGGTTTATGGTTAAGTGAACACAACTATAATGACTTTTGAAGAAATCACTACAGACATATCACTCCCAATTATATACATATTTGAACTTCACATCATTATCATAATCTGTTTATGTAAACAGCATACTAAGTGAAATGTGCTTTTAAGAGTTGTTCCCGTCTTTCCTCCCTGAGCCCCTGAAAGTAATCCCCAAGCCATACTAGTTACAATAAAATTATACAGCATTGTTAACATAGCTCCGCTGAACATTGGGACCTTCCTCTCGTCATCTTACAGCATTCAATATTCTTATGAGATGTGGCATCGTGCATTTATATGTGAATAATCCCATCTATAACAGAGTCCAAGGAGTATGTCATCACTTTTGGCTCCTCTGTCCCTGGGGCCAGAAAAGGCAGAAAAAGAGCTTTCTCCCGGGCCTCACTATGGACTTCTTTTCCAATTTGGTTTCTTCCATGGTTTGAAAGCAAATGCAATTCATGTGAGGAAGGGCTGTGAGCATCTGCTTTGGATGCAGGAGGATCCAAGTTCAATCCTTGGCATCTCCAGGTAGGCTTGGGGATGTCTTCTGTCTGAAACTCTGGAGAGCTGCTGCCAATCAGTATGGACAATACTGAGCCAGAAGGACCAATGGTCTAACTCCATATAAGGCAACACCATGTGGTCATATAAGAGCAAAACACTTGTTGGTCTCTCTAGTCTTGGCAAAAAGGAGAGGGTACTCACATCACTGCCATATGTCCGACTCATATCATTCATTCCCACCTCTTTCAGGTCTATTGTGTAACTAGGTGGGTGCTACAGGCAATGACCACTCTATGGTTCAGATAGCTTGTGCTGCTAAATCTGCATGGCCAGGCAGAAGACCTCCAAGAATACTGAACCCAGGATTGTAGATGTTCCTCCTGATCGGCCCACAGGAGTCCTAGGAAACTTGCTGAGGGGCAGGTCTGGTCGGCTGCAAAATCTCCCACTGACCACACCATTGTTTTGTTGAACATTTTATAAGTTTTCAAAATAGGCAGGTCTGGAACTTTGCACATAAAAAAATAATGTTTTGTTTTCTTAAATAGTGTCTTGCTGTTTCATTGGTAATCAAGGTGGAAACTGTAGATGTTCCGTAGCAATAAAATATAAAATGATGAAATATACTTATGATTCAAAGGAAAAATCAACAAAGAATTGGAAAACATGTTAAAGAAAATAAATAATGGAAAGTTACCAGGTCCTTTAAAAATGCTAATTATTTATCCACTTACCTTAGAAGCTGCTCCACCATTAATAATGGACTTGACAAAGATGCCCAGGTCTGCGTGGTTCTCTTTTGACCGGTTACCTTTCACGCTAACACCAAGCCCAGCTGATCCAGAATCATTAAGGGGAACTTCAAAGGTGAGGAATTCCCTGGTGCCATCAGGGGTAAGGACAAGATCTTCTTCTTCTGTTTTCTGTCAGGAAAAGATTAGCCATGGCATTATTTAAAAGCATTTCTTCTTTGTAATTATCTTCTAACTACAGCTATTAATTTTTCTTACTATTAATTTTTTCAATACTGTGAACATTCCTATTGAAATTCTATGCAGAAATCTGTGATAATAGTGCATCTGGCAACACCTAATAATTCCTACTAACAGTTGTTGTGCATGTGTGCACATGCATGTGTGTGTGAGAGAGAGAGAATGAGAAAAAGGGAGAAAGAATGTGTGTGTGCATTCTGAATTAATACAATACAATACTTTCTGAATTAATACAAATTTGAACCATTCCATTTCCAAACAGGAAATAATTATTGGCGGCATGAAAAACCAACACATTTTCTGTTGCAAGTTCATTTGCCCTTCCAAATAATGACATTTGAATATTTATGTATTCTGAGCAGCAAGAAAGATACAAACAGCAGGCAAATAGATAAATACCCATTAGTCATGTGCTCCATTTTTTTTTTTTTTTTTTTTGCAGTTGGGATTATTAATAATGTTCAAAGAAATGTCATATAAAACATTACAGATGAGATCAGGTAACGGTAAGCCTCTTTGCTCTTGGGTGCCAGAAAAGTCATATGGGGCACAGCTGTGAATACTAAAAAAAAAAAATATCTTCGACATTTCACATCTGTTCTACTTTCACACTCCTACCTTTGCTGCTCACAGTACACTGCCTGACTCCAAATAAATAGCAATGATGGTGGCTTGCTGACATAAAAAGAGTGAGTGGTTGATGCTTAGTAGAATTCAGAGATAGAAATAAAATACGTTGTTGTTGTTTTTGCTAGATTAAAATTAAAAACTATATCTTGCCATTTTGTGATTATAAATTTGCTTGGTCACTTGTGGTAACCATTTGCTTTAGGTATGCTGCTCTAATTACTGGAAGCTCCATCTCCTGCTAGAAGATGGAGACAGAGTGCAGATTCAGACTTCATAATGCTACCCATATTTATTGAGTGTAGTGTGCCTTGTGGGAGATTTTTCAGTCAAATCCAACCATGCAAAAACATGCTAGTTAGTAGGTGAAGGGGTTAAGGACCACAAAGGAGTACATTTCTAGAGAAGCTGTAAAGGGGAGGGGTAATACCTCTGATGGGGAACATGTTGTGCTTTCTAGTTTGTCCACCCTGCACTCAGCTCTCACCTGCGGCTCCTAGAAACTGTCTGCATACAACAGTAGCTACACCCTAGGAACAGCTTTGACTGGCCAGTTAAATCAGGTGAGGATAACCTTTGGGTCTCAAACTCTTGGTGAGTTAGGGACTTCCACTGAACACAAATCTGCTCTGGCAGATTGAGCAGACTAGACCAATAGTTGATCCAATGGTCAAGAAGGAGGTTTCTGCGTGTGCTGCAGAGGGAAGTGATGGGCAAATGGGGCTTGTCAGACTGGGAAGGTAGCCCATCTAGCAGAAGGAAAACTCTGAACATGAACCTGTGCTGCCTTGTGGGATATCTTCAGGAGAATAAAGTAAACCCTACACAAATCCAGAGTGGAGTCCTAAGACAGTTGAATAGTTCCTTGTACACATCTTTCTGGCAACTCCTGCAGCCAAGCTGGTGCCAAACATATTGTTCTGCTTTCCTCTGGACCACATCAGCAAGGCTGAGACAGGGGTCTTGTTGTCTGAGTAGCCCAGGACCTCCATATACACAGCCCAGGCTTGCGCCCCAGTGAAGTCACTTTGGTGCTTCTAATGCAGAGATTTGACATCACCTCCGGATGTGCACTCTATTGTCTCAAGACAGACAGATGCCAACAACAATACTGGGCCATTCAAAGATCTAACAACCTATATCTCCTATGTTTTCAAATGCTGCATATATCTCTATTTTAAACTCTGTTGTGGGCTTTTAGGGCTATTGAATGAGTCATGCCCCAAGCACTTTTTGAATTCAGACAGTCAGTCATTTTTCTTTTGCAGTTTCCCACACATGTGGGACTTCAGAATTAACTATTATTCCCCAGTTATTTCCCAATACGTCTTTCTGGGGAGCAGAAGAAGAATAGTACACTAAGAGTAGCAGCATCCACAGTACTTAATGACAACAGCAAATCTCTAAAGAATAGAATAATGATGTGGGGGGGGGCCTAATCTCAATTTGGAACTGAACCAGCACTTAAGAGTATAATCAGAGAACTCCCAACAAATATTCATTTATCCTGTGAGTTGGATAAAACATGTCTGGCCACAAAGTCCTTCATTAACAATAAGTAGGTGCCCATAGTGCTAGTGCAATTGTCATTCATACATCATAGAAGTTGTAACAGTTGTACTTCCTGGGTCAAGAACTAAAGTTTCCCAGCAATTTCTATCAGCTATTTGTGTATGCCAGTAAGCAATGATTTCCCAATGATGCGAGTATTTCCTGAGACAATCCAACCTTATGTGAATTCTCTCCATCCTTCACATCCCAGTTGAGTTACTACTGTTATCAAAGCTAATGTAAAACATGGCTAGCTTCAGGCAGTGTTATGAAACTAACTTCAAGCAGCAGTTAAAAATTAAGCATGGTAAGCATTAGCACTGGTGCAGACGTTATGCTGCACTATAGTTTACACTGACAGCAATGTTATTTGGGGGCAGAAGCCAATGGGAGAGCAAATGGTTTTTAGGTATAAAGTTCCAAGTTTAGTCCTTCATATCACTAGTTAAGAAATTACCGTATCTCCAGAAGTAGGAAGACTTCTGGTTGAGAGAACTCCTCCAGGATAAATAAGCAGCACTGGGTTACATAGTATTAGCTGAACTTACTTTAATGGACTTCAGCATATGCTGGCTGGCGCGTATGGCAGCTGTGGTCCAAAACATCTGGATGGTACCAGGTAGCTGAAGGCTGCACTAGTTTAGTGCCTTACAGGTTATGCCCAACAGGCACAAACCACCACTTAATTACTGGCAGTATAAAATACTGAGACTGCCTCCTCCAAAACTTAAAGCAGACTCCTATTTTGAGAAGGAAGGAAACACTGACCATGTGAAACACAACAGTGTCACCCAAATCCCATGATCATGAATTATGGCTTTAAAATGCAAGGGGAAATATGTAAAATGTGGCATTTAAAAACTGAAACTGAAAATATAACACAATCACTGACTAATTGCAATAACTTCCATTTGATCTTGATATGCTCCAAATTAACAGCTTCAGCACGTCAATCAAAATACCTCAACATTATTTTCATGATTAGATGATCCGCGAAAGAAATTTATTGCTTTGCATGTCCCCGTCACCACAGAAATAAAACACCCAAGTCAATTTGTGTGCTGTAATCGTTGAACAACAAGGCTCAACTCCCTCAAGAGTTCTTGCATACCATGTCCAAAACAATTAGCAACTTCACAATGCTCTGTTCAGAGCTGCTGTACTGAAGAAAAGGTCACCTGAAATGACTTCAGTTGAATGAATGAAGCTGCTCAAGTATGTAATTTGCAATAAAAATGCAATGGGTGATAAACTACATAGGTGACTTCTTTGCCTCAAATTCAAACCTAGCATCGGTGAACAGTAAGTGACATGCCATCATTTGTTTCCAGAAATTTTGTAAACCCCCACCAGCTCACCTGAAATGAAGCCCAGGTATATTTTCAGCTCTTGTTAGCTTTGCCTCCTGTATGCCTTTATAGACAGGCCATTCTATGATCCTATGTGTACAACTCCAACTTTAAGAAAACAGTCCTCTATTTGAAGAGATTTGAGAAGAGTCCTCTGCTTGATGGGGTTTGTCTAGCTGAAGAGCTGTCCAGACAAAGTCTGGTTTAAAAATGAAGGGAGAGCAACAGGGGCCTTAATGTTGCCTATCTGGGCATCTGACTAAGCAGGCACACAGGTCAGCTGCTCACAACCTTCCCCACTAAGGTGAAATGTACTGTATTTGTATTCAAAATATATACATTGTTTCTAAATTTGCATCTATAAACCTGTTAGCATATGCATATTTTATGCAAATCTGTGTCTTCTTTGTCTCCTTTTTTGTGATGTGCAAGTGGCCACCCTAATCCATTCTCATTCTAAGTCTGTCCATAGAAACAAGAAGCCAAGAAATGTACCCAAAATGGATATGGCACCTCCACTAGCTGAAGTTCGGAAGACAAATAGGCGAAGACACAGTAATTTCTAATGGGGAGGGAACTGAAAATTGTGTTCTTTGCTTTGCAAAGAAGAACTGGCAGCCAGTATTTCCAAATGTTAGCTGATGATAGACCATAAAGGACCAGCCATACATTTTGGAATGTGAAGATTAAAAAGCCATTATGAGAGAGTCACACAACAGATTTTTCTATTACAAGTTAAAAGTTTCTACAGTAATCTCAGTTCAGAATTGCACATGGTTCCCAGTCAGGTGACTGAAAGTATTGGCTTCACAGCCCCAATGTGCTCAGCAAACACATCCTTACTCTTGTCCTGATGCATGATGATGGAGCAGCCCAATGTGCAACGCTCTCATTCCCATAACTAAATTCCATCAGAATCTTGAAATGATTGCAAAGCCACCTTGCAACAGGCTAAAAGTATTGTGCATCTGAAACCAATAACAGCTGTCTGTCACTTATCACACTCCAAGTAAAATGAATATGTTGCTGCACAGATTCACTCTGGCCCCGAAACCCTTCTTGGAAAATGGACATTTTGAATTTTTGTTGTTGTTGTTGTTTTAGGGGGGGGGAGTGTGGGGAGAACATGGAACAGTACTAGATGGAAGTATGTAGGCACATAGAGAAGGAACATTGAAGACAGAGGGCATTCCACTCAGTGTTAACATTTGTTGGAAGAAAAAGGAGAAGGGAAAAACAAAATGAAAGTGAAGTGAGTAGTTGATTCATGGAACACACAGAAGAGAGTCCATGCAAGTTATGGTATTAGTGTGATCTTACCAGAATACTTTTCAGGTAAAAAGAAAAGCAAATAACACGACCAGAAAATATATAGTGTTCATATCTGTATTTCTGATTATGTTCAGATAGATAGACGAGGCTGACTGTATTTGGCGACAAAGAAGGGATATGTACAGAAAGAAAAATGATGGAAAGGAAGTTTGGAGGAGATACTAGGGCAAAAATATGAATATTGGGAAAGTAGCAGTCAGTTTGAGAGGGGTTTTATTTTTTGAGGGGGGTGTAATGCAGCTAACTATTCACAGTTACTATAGACGATGGAGACACAATGGCCACAGACTGAATAAGAGATCAATTTCTGAATGGAGAGGAAAAGAAACATCGGGTGCTTCCAGACTGTCACTATTTTCAGGTGGGGTTCAATGACATAACAGCAAAATCACATTGCATAGTTATAGTTGCACAACATATCCACTTCCCCAACAGACTGGACTTTTATGTTAAGTGATGGGGAAAGCCAGAGCAAAGTATGGAATAATACGTGCTTACACATAGTGTTGTCTACCCTCACTACACACAGAGAATGCTCATTAAATAGCCAGTGTTGTTTACCTCCCTCCAAACAAATCAAGAAGAATGTTCAATTGACAGGAAGCACCTAAGGTGTAAAATAAGACAGGCCAAAGGGATTTGTGAAAAATCATGAAGGAATAGAGACCAAAAGAACTTAAGGATATCAAAGAACTTAAGGATATTGTACATCTAAGGGAAAGTAAAGTAAGGCAAGGCCAGATAGAAAACTGTAGATAAGGGGCTCACGTTTGGACAGCAGCAATTAGTAACAGTCAGGAATTAAACTGAAGGAGCATAAATTAAGAAGAAATGAAGGACTTGAATGCTGTTAGTATTTTTTTTTTAATCAAGCTAACCAAACACATGAAAAAATTGCTGACTGTGTTGTGGCGACTATCTTTAAGTAAAGGACACCTGTTTAGAAAGTGTATATGATAAAGTGAAATAAAAAATGAATTGCATGGAAACACAAAGAAATGGGACACATAGATAAGAAGTTACAAAAGAATTGAAAAATAAAAGCAGGAGACTAAACCAAAGCCAACAGTAAATGTGTGTGTGCCTTTAGCTCAGGTAAAGTTATACAAAATTAGGAGCAGTCCAAAATGGGGCAGCAGAAACAAGATTGTGTGTGTAGATTCTGAACTCCCTACCCCCAACAGATGTGTCTAGCATCTTTGTTGTATAGCTTTTCTCATATGTTAAATACGTACCTCCTTACCCTAGCATTTGACAGTTAAGGTATTTTGCTTTGTAGGACCCACTTATTTGGCCAAATTTTTAATGTTCCAAACAGTTCTATTTTGTTGTTGTTATAAGATTGTAGTAAAGTATTTCCAATAACTAAACACACAGAGATTTGGAACTTTCCTGTGAAATCTGTACTCAAAACCCTGTATCAGAAAGGCAAAGAGAATGTATAGTACTCAAAAGATTTTCACTTTTTTTCCCCTAGCTGGACTCATGTGACTTATTTGTTATGTTGCTACCTTATTCTTTTACCTAGCTGGCCCCAGGCTGTGCTCAAAGCTAGACCAGCAGTGGAACTGTGTCACATTCAGACTATTCTCTGGGCAGAAAATTAATAGGTGAAGTTTTCCCCACCATTGCACCTGCATGCTGAGGTTATTATGGTCCAAGTGTGTTGTTATAAGGACGTGTTAAAGATTGGCCTCTCCGTCTAGCAGTGAGCTGCAGACTTTGTTTCTTATATTCTGGGTAAATATTTGATGGCCTAGTGTAACTCAGATAGGTAAAAAGATGAAGCATTTGTAATTGCACATTTATTTGAATATAACTGAGTAAAGCAATTTATAGGTTAAACAGCAGGTGAATAATGAAATAAAAATTATTATTATTATTAACAACAACAACAACAACAACAACAACAACAACAACAACAATATCTAACCTCCCATTTAAACTATTGAAACATGTTGTACTTAGAGCTTCCTTTGAAATTGATCCAGCAACTCTGACTGGAACAAAATAGGGCTGCAAGATTATTCATTGGGACTGAGCATCTCAAACACCAGTTCTTTATCAGCTACATTAGCTCTCAGGAGCATTTACTTGAAGGCCATTGGGATCTGGTTACCTGAAATATGTTTGTGTGGGGAACTTCTGGTTCTCCAGATGCTGCTGAACTGTCCCATCATCCCTAACAATTCACCAGGCTTGCTGGGGTCAGCCAAACTCATTCCTTCACAGTTTCACAATTAACTTCTTTCTGGGTACAGCTACTGAAAACTACTAAACTTCAGTAATTCAACCTCAAACACTGGGGCACTAACGCAATTTGCTCACTGAGTCAGTTTCTGTTTTCCTTTAGTAGATCAAAACATTCTGCCCAAAGAGCCTCATGGGCAAACTGTGATCATAGTTTTGATTTAGTTGGTGCTATCATGAGTGCCCACTGCATAACTAGAAAACCATATACAGCTGATCACAGCTACAAAGAAGACTCATTGCTCTCTTCTCTTCAGCTGTTCCCAAGCGAAATATTCTAATTTCTGCCACATGTTAGGGTAAACATTAATTAATCTTATTTGCACATATAGACGGAGGCTCATTATTCTTATTAGCTAAGTTAATATGTCACATCTGGCAAAGGCTCTACATTAGTACAAATCTAACAGTAGCTGCAGAAATTCAGAAACTATATGCGGAGGCTTGTTTGAGATTCCATGGTAGACTGGGAGAGTCTGTTTTAGTTTTAAGCTTATCACTGAGACACTATTTAATATGCTAGAGCAGCATCCAAATTAAAGGCCTGAAACCTTTCTCTGTTACAGCTCCCATCTTAGTAGCACCTGCATATTGTACAAAAAGCTTGCAAATTACATGGGGCTTACATTCCAGGGACTGCGCCTAAAGCAAAATTCGTGTATAGTCAAAACACAATGGCCAGTAGGGTTGCCAAAGTCTTTTTCCCCAGATGCCTGCCCCCTTCCCCCATTTTATTAATTTATTTTTAATTTGCTAAATGTGTAAAGCCAAATGCACACAACTTAAATGAGTGTAAATTGTGGGCCTACTGTACTGCATTCAGGTGGGATGGAATGCTGCCATCATCCCATCTGCTTAGTGAACAAAGCTATGAGAATGTTTCCACAACAGCTTCCACTAAACAAAAAAAATTCCTTCCAGTAGCACCTTAAAGACCAACTAAGTTAGTTCTTGGTATAAGCTTTCGTGTGCATGCACACTTCTTCAGATACACTTCAGATACAGTGTGACTATGGCAGACCAACACGGCTACCTATCTGTAACTGGAGCTTCCACAAAGAAAGAGATAACTGTCTTATGAATAGAAGTAGATCAAGATTTCAGATTAAGGAGTTACGAAGAGATAAGAGGACTAGTAACCGATTGGCTGCAATATGACCGGCTTACTGAAGTATTTACCGTATTTTTCGAACGATTGGACGCACCGGACCATGGGACGCACCTAGTTTTTTTGGGGGGGGAATAAAGGAAAAAAATTTCCCTTTATTTCCCCCCCAAAAGCAGGTCAGGGAAACTGAACCAGGTCGCGGAACAGCAGGATAGTGGCGCTGCGCCTCCCTGCTGTCCCCCGAGCTTGTGGGGCTGGCTGATGTCTGCCTAGCGCGCGGGGCGCTCTGCTTCAGGGCGCCCCACCCGCCGGGTGGCAGGCTGCTATCCGCAGCGTGGGGAGCCTTGCGGGTAACTGCTGCAGGGCTCCCCACGCTGCGGATGTATGCCTGGCGTGAGGGGCGCTCTGCTTCAGGGCGCCCCACCCGCCAGGCGGCAGGCTGCTATCTGCAGCTTGGGGAGCCTTGCAGGTAACTGCTGCAGGGCTCCCCACGCTGCGGATGTATGCCTGGCACGAGGGGCGCTCTGCTTCAGGGCGCCCCACCCGCCAGGCGGCAGGCTGCTATCCGCAGCTTGGGGAGCCTTGCGGGGAACTGCTGCAGGGCTCCCCACGCTGCAGATGTATGCCTGGTGCGAGGGGCGCTCTGCTTCAGGGCGCCCCTCGCGCCGGGCGGCAGGCTGCTATCCGCAGCGTGGGGAGCCTTGCAGGGAACTCCTGCAAGGCTCTCCACGCTGCGGATGTTTTCCCGAAGCGCCGGGCGCTCTGCTTTCAGGGCGCCCGACGCTCCGGGAAGCAGGCTGCTATCCGCAGCGTGGGGAGCCCTGTGGGGAACTGCTGCAGGGCTCCGCACGCTGCGGATGTCTGCCCGGCGCGAGGGGCGCTCTGCTTCAGGGTGCCCCTCGCGCCGGGCGGCAGGCTGCTATCCGCAGCGTGGGGAGCCTTGCGGGGAACTCCTGCAAGGGTCCCCACGCTGCGGATGTGTTCCCGAAGCGCCGGGCGCTCTGCTTTCAGGGTGCCCAACGCTCCGGGAAGCAGGCTGCTATCCGCAGCCTAGACACGGCTAGCGGAGACCTTGCCGGCACCCAGAAGCTTGGGGCGCGCTGAGCTCCGCACGCCCCAAGCTTCGGGATTAATGCAGCGCTCCGCTAGCCGTGGGAGAGCTGAGTCTCCCACGGCTAGCGGATAGCTTCGTGAAGCCTGGAGAGCGAGAGGGGTCGGTGCGCACCGACCCCTCTCACTCTCCAGGCTTCAGCGAAAGCCTGCATTCGCTCCATAGGACACACACACATTTCCCCTTGCTTTTTAGGAGGGAAAAAGTGCGTCCTATGGTGCGAAAAATACGGTAAGTTGGTTAAAAATAAAGGTTATTCAAATAAAACCCCTCAATCTGAAGAATATTTGCTAGAAAATAAAAACAAACTAATTTCTAAAATGTATAAACTCCTACTGGATTGGCAAATGAAAGATGAACAGGTCAAATCAGTGATGATACACTGGGCGAGGGATTTTGGTTATAATATTGAGTTAGCAGCATGGGAGAGATTGTGGAATATAGATCTGGAATACACAGTATGTTACACTTCAAAAGAAAACTATATGAAAATGATGTACTGCTGGTATTTTACTCCTAGTAAATTAGCTAAAATGTGTGAATCAAATTCTAATATGTGCTGGAAATGTAAAGAGATAGAGGGCACATATAATCATATATGGTGGTCATGCAAGCTGGTACAGTAGTACATTGGGTTACAGACGCTTCAGGTTACAGATGATTCAGGTTACAGACTCCGCTAACCCAGAAATAGTACCTAGGGTTAAGAACTTTGCTTCAGGATGAGAACAGAAATTGCAAGGCAGCACCGCGGCGGCAGCAGGAGGCCCCATTAGCTAAAGTGGTACCTCAGGTTAAGAATAGTTTCAGGTTAAGAATTAAGGTCTTAACCCGAGGTACCACTGTAAAAGCTTTCGGGGAAATGATATATAATGAGTTGGAAAAAAATGTTGAAAATAACCATTCCAAAGAAACCAGAAGCTTTTCTTTTAGGAATTTTAGGTACAGATATCCTGAAGGACCTGAAGAAATTGTTTATGTACATGACCACAGCTGCCCGAATATTGCTGGCCCAGAGATTGAAAGAAAATACAGTTTCAACCAAGGAAGAATAGCAGATAAAATTAATGAAATATGCTGAAGTGGCAAAACTTACAGGAAGAATTAGGAGCCAGGAAGAGTCAAATCTGAATAAAGAATGGGCAAAGTACACAATGTTTTTTGAAAAATTATTGTAAACAACTACATTCCTTAGCAGGCTTAACAGAAAACTTGTAGTAAAAATTTGAACTATGAATTGATTAAGGACTTATAATATAATTGGAGTTCGTGATGAGATGCAGAATGCAAATGTATAAGGATACACAAAAGGGGGCACTCAAAGGGGATATGATGTCTGCATTTTGTTTCTTTTTTGTTGTTATTGCTTGTAAAATTAAAAATGCAAAAATAAAATAAATTTAAAAAGAGATAACTGCCAGTTTTAGATGGTGTTAATACTATACTCAGGTCTTATGGACTGGGGTAGTTTTGTGGAGCAGGCTGAGGGCCAAGGAACCTAAAAGAGATAGTTACCAAATAGTAAGATGGCTGAAGTAATAGTACAGAGGAAGAAAATAACTGGCAGCAGTGGCGTAGCAAATTCAACAGTGAGTGCAATTTTGATAGCCCAAGAACGTGTAACTTCAGCCATAGCAGCAGGCAGCAACTAGCAGGCTGCTTAGCACAAGAGGAAGCATTGCCTGTGGTCCACAGGTTACCCACCTAGGGTCTAGACCAGGGGTGTCCAACTAGACTGTGATCTATTCCCACTAAAAAAACACAAAAAACTGGCAGTGATCTATCTACCCATTGTATTGGCCAAAGTTGTTGAGCTTTTTTAGAGGAGGAAGACCCCAAAAACTTTGGGCGATCAACCAGGATCACACAATCGACCAGGATCAACCAGGGGCGCCCCACGATCGACCTGTTGGACATCACTGGTCTAGACCCTGTATCCAGGGCTGCTATACCTTTAATTAAAGATAACAAGAGGAACTTGAGAAGTTTTGACTTCTGTTGTCACCTAGCAACTCTAAAGGGGCAACAAAGACCAATATATAGCGAAGAGAAGGTTTAGTAGGCAGGCAAACTTCACATACAAGCTCATTAGTATAGGGTATCATTACCTCTTTTTGTGATGCCATGGTAGTGATTTTGTACTGGCACCCACAGAACTTTTATCAAGATATGAATACTGGTATCTCTCGCTCTCTCTTTTTTAAGCCAAAAAGCATTGTCTGGTAATAAGCCACACTGAATACAATTGGTTTCATGTTTGTAAATATTAAAACTAAGTTTGGAACTAGCACGTACATTCAACCACCATGGACAAAGTACCAAGTACAAATTTATGGAACAGCTTAACTTTGCACATCAAGATACATATATTTCATATACTGATATGGAATAACCACCAGTAAAGGACCCTACCAAAATTCAACAGATTAATTTCCAACATCCATAGAGATTCAAATTAGGCAGAGAAAGAGATTATGTGTGTTAGATAAAATGATTCCCTATGGATTATTGCTTTAGCTCCAGGCATTATTATTCCCAATAAGCCATTTAGAAACAGCTTGCCTACTCTGGTAAAATAAACTAAACACAGCAGTACCCTGGGGTGGATTGCATATTCTCTCTCCCTCTCCTTCTCTTAATTTTTTTTCTTCAGATTGCATCTTTATTAAAAATGTAATCTGAAACCATTCAAAACGGCCCCCAAATGGATATGAAACCAAAGGCAATCACCCTCATGTTTAACGTGACCAGTCTCACATTATTGGAAGACAAAAGGCTGCATTTTTCTTTATCTCACTAAAAGTCACAAGAAATAATAAGCAGTGTTCACAATACTCCCAATCAACGCAGAGAATAATACTGTCAACCTCATCAGTATCAAACCTCTCCCCATCTGCTAATAAGAATTCTTCTCCAAATGATACAATCTTATACTAGGAAAAGTATTTATCAAAGTTCCAACCGTTACGTATACAGTGTTTGCAAGTGGGTATCTTTCACAAAACTCTTTGGGTTAGGAGGCAAAATAAATCACTTTGTACTAAAGTACAAATTCCAGGATCTAACCAATTGAGGCACATGCATTTCAGTCAGTCACTGTCAACTCTTTGATCTTTGGTGACCGTTCTCCACATTTATTTGCCTGAGCAACTTCGACTCCTCTGCCATAAGATGATTCTGGGGCATGTTTTAGGTTAATTCGTATGACATGCTGGCCAGTCCTGTTGAACCTCATCATTGGTCATGTAGTTTACCCTAGAACATATCCAATTGCCTGCAGCCTGAGCACTGCCAGGAAAAAACCAGTAGAGATAGGAAAGTTATTAAGAGGAAAGTCATCATCCTACTGAGGAGCCCCTAAAAAACTTTCCCAAAAAATACTCAAGTTTCCTTAGAGCTCTATTTTTTAAAAACTGGTTGAGGTTTAATAACATCTTCTACCTTAAGCAGCCTTGTCCAGTCATATATTGTTGGACTACAAGCCCCATCATCCCTGACAACAGGCCAGGCTGGCTGGGGAAGATGGGTTTTGTAGTCCAACATCTGGGGCTCTACATCTGGGGCAAGTTGCTCCAAAGGGATTTCCTATGCCCTAGATTTGGTGCTGGTCACAGCCTTAGGACTTTTAAGATGTAATTGGCCAAATTCATGGAGTACAGGTCTACCAATGTGTGTAAGTCATGATACCTAAACAGGACCAGTAGGTTCAGAGATTGCATTCCTCTAAATACCAGTAGCTTGGGGTGTGTAAAGGAAGCTAAACAAGAGGGTAGGACTGTTGCCTTCATGTGCTGTTGTGAGCTTAATGGAAGCATTAGGTAGGAAGTCTCTACTAGAAACAGGACAGTAGACTAGACAGAGCCCTGATTCCATGTTGCATAATCTGACCACATGTGTTCCAAAAGAGGTGAAACACCTTGTAATATATACTGCATGTATAAAAGCACATATTTTCAAAATATGCTATGCACATTTTTGTGGACTGGCCAGAGGACATTGTTGAAAAGACAGTTTATAAATGCTATTAAGTTAGAGAAAAAAAAATCTTGACCCAGTTATTAATTGTGCACGAAAAGAGAAATATATTGCATCATCCACTTCTCATTCAAGGGGCCCAGTATACCATATGGCGAATCAGTCATGGGTAGGAGTCTATAGAGCTGCAAATAAGAAACTCCCAGCATGTGAAGAAAAGAAAAGAAAAGAAAAGAAAAGAAAAAAAGAAAAGAAAAGAAAAGAAAAGAAAAGAAAAGAAAAGAAAAGAAAAGAAAAGAAAACCAGTTTATGAGGGGATTTTGTGAAGTATCCAAGAGTGGAAACAAATAATGTCCTTGGTGTGCATCACTGTCCTTGGTGTGCATCCTCAACCCTCTATGGTCCAGGGCTGCTTTCAGGCTTGAGGAAGCCCTCAGTATATGGCTGCTCATCATTGACATGCCTATGATTGAATTTACAATTTCCCATAGACGCACTTTACATGTAACACCAGGCCTAGCCATGACTTAAAGGAGGTGTGTGGAATCTTTTTGTCCTTGCAGGTCAGAACTGCCCCAATGACACCACACAGGCAAACTTTGAGAGGAATGTGGGATACCCCCCACTTGACATCTCAACGATGTCAGGTGACTGACATCTGTCAGAGCTAGCCTAGGGAATAGGGGGAGATAGTTCAAAGGGCTTGCTCGGTCCTCTGCACAGAGCTTCCCAAATGCCTCACAACCAGCTGGTCTTAGAGCACACAAGGAAATGTGCTAGTTCCCAGAGAGATCACAGCCACTTAGCTCCGCTTCTTTCTGCTGTGACTAAGCCATGATTTGGCTTAGCATGACATCCAATCTCATGCTTGCGGTTTGCCTCATTCCAGACAGATCATGAATTATAACCATGGTTTGTTCTTGGTTTACCACCTGTGGTTTGCCTGAGGAAGACAAAGTATGTGCCGAACTGTGCTTTAGTCCCTAGCAGCACAACAGCAGCAGAACCAGGGGAGGACCTCTGACCCTTGTCCCAAGTGTCACACAGTGAGTGTGGATGTTTCCAAGAAAAAGACTATGGATGTAGACTTCTATGCTCACAGGCTTTCCATGTGAGCTGGAACCCAAATTGTGAAGGGTTCCAGATAATTTGTAAGAATTTATGAACAGGTTGATATAACAACAACAACACAACCCCCCAAGCTGTGCACATGGCACATACACACAGAGATCTATCCAAGTTTTTCCAGCTAAATGAAAAGGTCTTGGCCTTAGGTGTTCATTTTGCATTTTTAATAACCTATTTTCAGTTGGGCTTGGATTGTTTTGAATTTTTTAACTGTTTTATGGTATGTCTATATATTGCCTTGAGACGTACAGGATTTCCTTTACAGACATCCATGCCCAATGGATGGATGTCAGGGACAAGACTAAGTTGTCACTTGACCTTGAGGACAAGGTACGCAGCATGGCTCCTACAGCCCCTTTCTACATGAGATCTCTTTTCACCTGATTCATGCATGAAAGGGACTTTTGTTTTTAAAAAAACCTTCATGCAGATTGAAGTGTTATTCTCCTTGCATTTATTTTATTCAAACATGTTTCCAAGGAGCCATTTAGACTCTATCAAGGAAATCAAGCAAGGTGGGCAAATGCACTCTTAAGTCCCCACAGGTGACGCTAACACAAAGAGCGCTGTCAGATTTGGGATAAGGGAGGAAAAACAGGGAGGAAAAAATAACTCAAAATGCACAATGCTAGCCTAGCGCTATTGACTTTTGAGAAGAAGGGGCAAAGGTTAATTGGCAGATGTTTCTCATATCATAATTAACAATTTATTTCTATGCACTGTAACAAGATTAAGATAATTATCCTCAGAAACAGAAATGTAATGACAAATTACTGGTTTTCATATTGCAGTCAATCTCTTTCATATCAAAATAATCACCATGCTTAGCAGAAGGTGCATCTGCTCAGTTTTGGATAGGAGTATATAATAGAGATTTTGAGCTGCCATATGGGAATCCATGAAGCCAACTTAACATGAGAGCAGGAAGTTGCTGGCTACACTTTTCTAGTATAGTTTGGTAGCCAATGGAATCCCAGCTGGGACACCACAGAATGCATTCATCAAGAGAGTAACTAATTGTACTGTACTTTCTTAATTAGGGACGGACGAATAAAATATTTTCACATGGCAGGTGACATTAAGATCATATCGATACACTGTTCTCCTTGATGCCAAAAGCTTCCTATCTTTATTTTTTTTCATTTACAGTTTTCAGGCACATAGGTCTGGGTAATGGCAAGGTCCAGCTTCCTACAGCTTGGGAGGTAGCAGGTGCCTAGAGTACCTAAGGATGGGATAGCCAGGTTAGCAGTCAGCCAGCCAAAGTCCAAAGAGATCAGTGGCATTTCTCACTTTTGAGTTGGCCAGATGTAATAGGCCAGCCATATACATGCAAAAGCACAGGACAAACTCTCTGGGGTCATCTGAGGACCAATTCCAGAAGGGTTCTGTTCCATGGTTTTGAAAACTTCCTTTCTTCTATCCCAGAAACTCAGAGTTAAGCAAAGTTAAATAATTAGTGTCAGAGTCAATTATATGCAGTCTTGCTACAGGAGAGAAAAAGAATAGGGTTCACTAAATGAGACTGTGTGTGTGTGTGTGTGTGTGTGTGTGTGTGTGTCTGTGTCTGTGTGTCTGTGTGTAGAGTGAGCCTTTGCTACTTTTTAAATTACTCAAAGTACTTCATGAAAGCTCCTGCATTTCAGTGATAGAGCTTGGTATTCTCAATCAAGAAGGTATTGTCCAAAATACATCCCATAATGCCTTCAGTATCCCAATTTGTGTGTCAAGTAATTGCTCTTTTAAGTTCTTGGAAAATGCAGACTCATCTAATGCAAGAACTTCTGTGAGGAAAAGTATCTAAATCTGACACAATAAGTTAGTTTGGGGGTGGGAAGGGACTAAGATTGCTGGAAAAATTGACTTTGATAGCAATGGCTTGTCTTTCTAACTAGTCATTTTGTAGTCCAAATTAACAGACTTTTTTTTTTTTTTTACTTCAGGCTGCAAATACTCTTGATGTTCTGTGCTTCAAAGTTGGAACTCTCATTTCATTTTTGTATTTCACCCATTCTCCCCACATTATCCTTACTTTTTTAGTTTTCCCTTCTTCTGCTGTCAACTTTGTGACAGCAGCACTCACTGAACTCACGACTAACAGCACAAGAGAGACCATATGTGTGGTACAATAACACAGAAAGCTGCAAGAACAAGAAACTGAAGGGTCTGACAACACGAGGCAGGAGAACCAAATGGGGAATTATGCATAACCAAGCAAAAAGGCAGCAGGCTGGGGGGGGGGGGAGAGAGATAAGGAAGTCAGCATGTGAAATATTACAAAACAAGCTCATGCCATTGAGTTTTTGCTGGAAAAGCTTTGATATGCATTTAAGATTAAGGAACTTGGGGGAGTGGGGATGCTACCACATGCTCTCTCCAGTCAGCATTCCTAGGCTAGCATTCCTAGCACCTATCCAAAGCTCCACATTCAATTTACAGCAATTTTAGAGAATATTTTTTTCACTACTGGCCAGGCTGCTAGCATTTGACACCTCTGCAAATCATGGAACACAGCCATCACTTCCCTGTCACATAATGACAAGAGTTCAGGTATGACACTTGATCTCTAAAAAACTTTAAAGAAGCCCCGATTGTAAACGCAGAGTAACCAAGACCACCACAAAGAGGACCCCTGGTATATTTGCATCATGTAACATGGGATTTGAATTGACAATCTTGAGCACACTTATAGAGTTAATACAGCTCTGCTTTTGCTCCACGTTGAGCAAAAGATTCCTATATTGCAGGGGTTGGACTAGATGAACCTTGTGGTCCCTTCCAACTCTATAATTTTATGATTCTATAAACCATGGGCAAGCTAAGTCAGTTGTGCATGAGCGCCATACTGCTTCATGAAGCTTGAGCTCTCCCAATTTTATCTTCCCTTTCTCCAGCAAACCACGAAGCAGCTGGCTTAGCATTTGGTGTGAGTCAGAGCTCGTGATTTCTTCTGTTCCAAACAAACCACATTCTTTAGCCAAGGTTTCTTCTTGGCTTCCTGTTCATGATTTGTTTGGGGGAAACCAACCAAGAAAGCTGGTGCACATGTAACACTAAGTCAGCCACATTGTGGTTTGTTTCCCTGCTGGAGGGAGGAGCAAAATGGGAGCATTGGTGCAAAATGCTTAATTTGCTTTTTTGTGCTTTATAGCTTAGCCATCAAAGATAACTTTGCTCCTTTGGCCAACCCCACTATTGGGGTGTCATGAATGGGCAAACTGTTAGTGATCTGATTTATTGTAAGTAGTTTTAACGTATTATTACTGCATTATTATTTTTTTGTGGGCAGGGGGAGATGCTTGCAAGGTAAGATGTCTCAGGTGCCAAAGTAACTTAGCCAGCCTTGAGCACTAAGCATCTTGATTTGAGGGGAGGAAGGTAGGCTTGCTGTTTGCTTCTCCATCTCAGTCAGTGAAATCTATTGGACAGTTCCAATCTCTTCTAAATGACCACTCCTACTTCTACACCACCTGCTTCTTTTACTTTCCTTGGAGCCTCTTCCAAGAAACCAGCAAACAATCATATTTATTGTTTTCCTTAAAACCACTGTCAAAGCTTGTACACAAGAGACATTACGCGAAGATGCTTTGGGGCACTGCTTTGAAACGCCTATAGACAACATTAATGAAGCCCCAAATCACCAATATGAAAAGGAAAACAGTGAAGCAGATAAGTCCTAGAAACCTCAACTAACCATATAAAGGTAAAGGTAAAGGTACCCCTGCCCGTACGGGCCAGTCTTGCCAGACTCTAGGGTTGTGCGCTCATCTCACTCAAGAGGCCGGGAGCCAGCGCTGTCCGCAGACACTTCCGGGTCACGTGGCCAGCGTGACAAGCTGCATCTGGCGAGCCAGTGCAGCACACGGAATGCCGTTTACCTTCCCTTACTTTACCTTACTTTAACCCACAGCGCCATATGCTCCATTGCAATTTTCAGTTAAAGCAATTCTCTCATCCCCTTTTTTTCATATCCATTATTCTTACTGAGGTGAAGACATTATGAAAGATGTTATGAAAAGTAAACAGGACTGCATTGCAATGTACTGATTCATAAGATGATTCATTTCTAAAAGCAAAAGAAAACACAACCCAGAAACACTCTGTGCTTTAATTGTTCCTGTAACATACATCTGGATATTCTTCATCAGAAGCATTTTAAGGATGTCTTGAGGAGCTTTGCTACAGCTAGCTTGTAAATAAATCTGATATTCTTTCTTCAACTACACTGGAGTTACTTTAAAAACTGGTTACAAAACATAAGAATGACAGCTTGTGAGGGGGAATGTTAGATTGCAATTCAGACCTCTCTGTTTTTATTTCAGCCTTAAACTATCTCAGTTTCTAGGAACCAGATACCTTGTTTTGTATCCAAACAAGAACTGTCTGCATGCATATGTGCCCCATATAGAGGCGCAAATGATCGTGAAGCACATGGGAAGTAAGTGCTAGACATAAAGTGAAATGCAATTTAAGGCTGGAGAGAGCCACCTACAGCCTATACAGTGAACAGAATTGTCTGTTTAAAAAAAAAAAACCTTTTTTTTATTTTGACGGACAGGCCCAAGTTTACTAATTATAAATAAATAAATAAATCATTGCAACCTTCCATGACACGTGAAAGACAAAACTCTTACCGTTTCCTTTGGAATTTGTGACTGGCTGTGTTCAGTACTCTAGAAGAAGCGGGAACAAAAATTAAAATAAGAATAAGGGTAGAAAAGACATTTGCCAACGATTAAGAAGAGGACTATCAAGGGGTTTAGTTCTCAAATGGAGCATAGGATAGGAGATCAGAGCTACACAAAACACACTGTGAAAAGTCCCAAATGCCCACAGGTGACACTTTATATGCCAATTCTGAGAGGCTGGGACAAGTGCCTCCTTGTGCTTCTGACTGGCAGGAGGCACCTGTGGCAACGTTTAAAACACTCTGTGCTAACCTATGTTATTCTCTTTCGGTTGATATATTGTGTCCTTAATAGAGGGTCCCACCCTTACACAGCATAATATGCCAAGACCAGGGACTCTGCAAGCCAGACCTAGTTCTCGATTCCATTACAGCGCTCCATTCAAAGAGGAAACTACTTGCTTGTATTCCACCTCACTTACTCATCTCACTCAGCCTCCATTATTTTAGGCAAAAGGACCCTGACCAGGTACAGTGGCCTGGCAACTAATCCATTATACTACTGACCTGTGTGCTGATTTAACAGTTTACCTGCTTTCAAGCCTGCTCAGTTCATCTTTTGCTTCCCCCCTTCCTGCCTAGCCCACCTGGACTTTCATGGCCTCTTTTTGGCACACATGGTTGTATCCAAAGCTAGTCTTACTCAAATAGAACCACTGAAGTTAATGGGCATGGACAACTTAGGTTCACTAATTTCAATAGGACTACCCTTCCAGAAAACTCCATTCCATAAAAACTCAATGGTTCACAATAACAATGCTTGGCATTGGAACATCTTATTGGTGGCAATGTAAGGTTATTTAAAAAGTTTGGATAATAATACATAATGATTTGAAGAAAATGCTTAAAATAATCTTTGTCCAAAAAAACAGAAGCCTTGACTTTGGGCTTAAAGGACTGAATGTTTTTAAAGAGCAGTATCTGGTAGCAGTTGCTCAGCCAGAATATGAAAATGAAGAAGTTCCCGCCAAAGAAGATAAAGACGATCAGAATTGAAGATATTATGGACGTGCATGAACAAATGTAAAACAAAAGAACCAAGAAGGGGAGTGGAGAGAAGTCAAGGGATTTTGGAAATCCCATGTATGGGAGTTGTTATGTGATGGGGTTTTGTTATTGTAAAAATTACCGGTAATAAAATAGTATTAAAAAGAGAATACAACTCAGGAGAATTTACAGCATGAAAATAATGTATTTCCTTAAACATTTTATCCCTTATGTGCACACACAGAATGATGCATTTTACAGTTCCTGCCCATCAAGCCATGTTAATGTGCTTCAGAGCCATTAGGCAAACACAACTCTCCTTTGAGGGGCAATTTTAATTAATCTCCTGCACACAGACAAAGGCAACCAAAGCTCATCTAGAGGGAATAACTTGTTAAAGCCAACTGTGGTTGACAAAAGACAGAGAACAGAGCCAAGAACTCCCTAATCCCTAAAATCAAGAGGAGAACAAAGCAAAAAAGAAGGGGGGGGGGAGATTTTGTTGGTGGCACAAGAAACATATAATGAAACTTGCCTGCAATCTCCCAAATTCTTGATCAGAAGCAAAATGGTTCTGTTTTCACATGAACTCCTTAACCATATTGACCACTTGGGTCTAAATGAATACAGCTACAAGTTGGCAAAATGATGATGGGGAGAGGGAAACTTTGAGTCAACCGCAGCAAATAAGAACTGATGTCTTGGAAGAGTGTTTCCATTTATTAGTGTAAACCACTCTACAATTGTTTTCATATCAAGCCTGCCATTTAGGTCTAGACTTTACGAGGTGACTGTATCCTAAGTGTGCATGAGATCTTTCCAGCATAATTTGACAATATAGAGATCCACATTATGCTATTTTGCAAGTTGAGTGAGAGACCATGTCTGATCACCCGTGATCAGAGATCTGCACTGGTTGTCACTTTGTTACTGGGGCAAGTGAAACGTGCTGCTATTAGTGTCACAAATTCCATAGAAGTGTCATGGAGGGGATGGTCGGATCCTGACGAAGAATGCAATTGGCAGAGGGGTGTTCTGCCCTATGACATCTGACAGTCCAAGGCAGATACCTCCTGCTGTGGAATTGCCCCCTGGTGTCTCCTTATGTCAGTGAGGAGCTGCATCCAAAGGAGAAGGCAAGTGAAAATAAATCAGATGCTGAGCTGGCACTGATGCCACCTCTACCTCCAAAGGACATGGGGATGTCAGCATGAAGAAAGTTTGTGGGACCACTCACTTCATGAGTGCCTGTTTGCTTGCCCAGTCCCCAGTGCTGTGTCTGCCTTGTCCTTTAAAAGGAAGGTGCAGGGGGCATGTTGCTTGTTGGATCAACCTCTTAGCTTGTGCTTATACCTCTTATTTATTTATTTCATAAAATTTTATATACACCTCAAAGCGGTTTATGTACCTGCTTGCATCTTTAATCCACCTGACTGGTGGATTAAAACTTTCGGCAGAAACCAAACTGGTAGTTAAGAGTCCTTCCTGCAGTGAGGACCAGGACAATTAGTATATAAATCCCTTAATAGCTTGGGGCCAGTTTACTTGAGGGCTCAGTTTACTGGAATTCACCCAGGACCTGCTCAGGAAAGAGTGGGCTCTTGTTCACTTGAAGTTATTTACACAGACGCTGCATGGCCATGTCAGGGGTGTTGATGTTGCATCCAGTGTTGCAGACTGAGTAGGCAGTTGAACCAGTTGGCCCCCAAGTTCCCTTCCAATTCTATATTAACAACCCATTTACAAGTTTTCACCTGTTCCAGAAGAAGCAGGATGTTTTCACACTGTAGCATATCTTTGAGAGTAAACACACTCCCGTGGCTTCAGTTATCTATCCCACATGCAAGTATAAAAGGCCATGCCTCTCCTAAATAGTTCATTCACACTAAGGATTTGTCCATTGCTACCATCTCCCCACCCTCCAAAGTAGAATAAACCCTGCTCTACCATCCCCTATGCTGAAATGCAGACTTCATCATGCTCTAGGAACACAGCTATTTTTCCATGTACCCACAATCACTCCTATCTTTCCACAAGTCCCAACATCATGACTCATTAACCCTTTTGAATTATTTGGTAGTGATGGTAGTTGGTGGCAGGGAAGTTTCACTGAAGTCTGTCAAGTGAGCAGGGT
The DNA here is from genome assembly GCF_964188315.1 of Podarcis muralis. Taxonomy (NCBI): domain Eukaryota; kingdom Metazoa; phylum Chordata; class Lepidosauria; order Squamata; family Lacertidae; genus Podarcis; species Podarcis muralis. The sequence continues at coordinate 18,743,104 of NC_135666.1, read as the reverse complement.
CCTGGGAAATATAGCATAGAATCTAATTGGCAATCTTGGGGTCTGCAGGGGGAAGGTAAATCAGAAACAATCCACCCCTTCTCTTCAATTATCAGACATTCCTGCTGGGTCAAAAGTCCAGTTGTGAATGCAAGGGCACCAACTGGTCTCCTTCCATAGATTTCTCGGGTACCTATGTCCTTAGCGTGAATACTAGTGCCATGAAAAGTTGCATTTCCTACCACCTAGGATACTCCTTTTGCAGCATTCAATACACCAAAGAAAGATAGAGACCTTTTTCTTATATTTAGAAGAACTTAAAGGGGGGTAGAGGGAGAAAGATTATAATTGGATGGAGGAGTTTGAATTCTTAGAAAGAAAAATGAATTTTAGTCACATCGTTGCTTGAAGTCTTGAGTAAAGACAACTGGGATAGGAATGCAGGATGCTGCCTTATACGAAGTCAGACCAATTGTCTATCCTGTCTGGAAGTGACTCTCCTTGATTTCAGGCAGGGTTTTCTCCCAGTCCTAACTGGAGATGTTGAAATACTGAACAATGATTTGGTCCAAAATAAGGCAGCTTTATACAATCAACATTTGCTACACCCACAAAGGCAATTATTGTGGAAACATTTGTGCACAGTCTATATACTATGATAATTTTCTTTAAGATACATTGTACAACAGGGATTCTCTGAATTGCCTTGCTAAATTAATAACTGTGGGGTGTCTCTCCCATGTAGCTATAGTATTAGAAACAACCGCATTTTTGCCCTTACAGATTCTTCATTTCCAAATCATAGCATTCATACATCCTGTTCTAGATTAATTGTAAAAGCTCTGAGACAGGGGGGAAAATGTTCATGTAGTGTGACAAACAGCAAGCTTTCCAACAGGGACACAAAAGTGCAAAAGACAGAGAATAATCAGTTGTCTATAGGCACTCAAGCAAAGTACATGCAACAGTTTAAAATCTGCATTTGCTGTCACCCATGATTTGAAAACATTAGTTCCCATTTTAATGTGGAAATCCAATTTGGAGACCACTGCTAAAAGGAAATGTCCATGTGAAATGTAGTAGAAGCTTATTTTCCTGTGCTCCACGTCAAGCCGCACATGTTTGACACCAGGTCTTCACATTATTTGCTCATATTCACCTAATGTGCCTTAGCCATTTAAAAAAAAATAAAAAAAATACGCACCAGTTCTCTTGGATGGAATGCTTCTTCCTGGCGGAAAATGATAAGGCTTACACTCCCTCCCATCCTGGTGCTTCTCAGCAGGGAAACAACTTCTTCTTGGGTTTTTCCTGTTAAATCAACTCCATTTACCTGCAATGGGGGGGAAAGGGATTTTGAATTACCCTGTGTGCAACAGGTGAAGATTGTTGTGATAAACCAGAGCAGCACAGTATCCTGGTTCACCCATAATGCTAAACTGTGGTTTATTAAACTATTACTTATTAAAGCATGGCTTTAATGCTATATTAAAGTAAAGGTAAAGGGACCCCTGAGGACACGGGTGGCGCTGTGGGTAAAAGCCTCAGCGCCTAGGGCTTGCCGATCAAAAGGTTGGCGGTTCGAATCCCTGCGGCGGGGTGCGCTCCCGTTGCTCGGTCCCAACACCTGCCAACCTAGCAGTTCAAAAGCACCCCCGGGTGCAAGTAGATAAATAGGGACCGCTTACTAGCGGGAAGGTAAACGGCGTTTCCATGTGCGGCTCTGGCTCGCCAGAGCAGCAATGTCACGCTGGCCACGTGACCCGGAAGTTTCTCCGGACAGCGCTGGCCCCCGGCCTCTTAAGTAAGATGGGCGCACAACCCTAGAGTCTGTCAAGACTGGCCCGTACGGGCAGGGGTACCTTTACCTTTAAAGGGACCCCTGACCATTAGGTCCCATCGTGACCGACTCTGGGGTTGCAGCGCTCATCTCGCTTTATTGGCCGAAGGAGCCGGCGTACAGCTTCCGGGTCATGTGGCCAGCATGACTAAGCTGCTTCTGGCGAACCAGAGCAGCGCAGGGAAACGCCGTTTACCTTCCCACCGGAGCGGTACCTATTTATCTACTTGCACTTTGACGTGCTTTCGAACTGCTAGGTTGGCAGGAGCAGGGACCGAGCAACGGGAGCTCACCCCGTCGCGGAGATTCGAACTGCCAACCTTCTGATCGGCAAGTCCTAGGCTCTGTGGTTTAACCCACAGCGCCACCCATGTCCCAATGCTATCTTAACTATGGTTAAAAGATGCTTGTTAACCAAGTTCGCAGTTGGTTTATGAACTTTGATTAACATTGGTTTAAGTTTATCTGTAGTCAGTCAAAACAAATAAACAGGTTAACAAATGAACAGTAAATTTCTATTACAGTGGTACCTCCGGTTACGAACTTAATTTCCTCTGGAGGTCCATTCTTAACCCGAAACTGTTCTTAACATGAGGCGCACTTTCGCTAATGGGGCCTCCCACTGCCACCACGCCTCCACCATGCGAATTCCGCTTGCATCCCGGGGCAAAGTTTGCAACCAGGAGCATCTACTTCCGGGTTAGCGGAGCTCGTTACCCGAAGCATTCATAAGGAGGACGGTACGTAACCCGAGGTTCCACTGTACATAATCGGACAAAGCATACAGATGTCATAAACAAAATAAAAAAATCCTTCCAGTAGCACCTTAAAAAGGTAAAGGTACCCCTGCCCGTACGGGCCAGTCTTGACAGACTCTAGGGTTGTGCGCCCATCTCACTCACGAGGCCGGGGGCCAGCGCTGTCCGGAGACACTTCCGGGTCACGTGGCCAGCGTGACATCGCTGCTCTGGCAAGCCAGAGACGCACACGGAAACGCTGTTTACCTTCCCGCTAGAAAGCGGTTCCTATTTATCTACTTGCACCCGGGGGTGCTTTCGAACTGCTAGGTTGGCAGGCACTGGGACCGAGCAACGGGAGCGCACCCCGCCGCGGGGATTCGAACCGCCGACCTTTCGATCGGCAAGCCCTAGGTGCTGAGGCTTTTACCCACAGCACCACCCGCATCCCAATAGCACCTTAGAGACCAAGTACGTTTATTATTGGTATGAGCTTTCGTGTGCATGCACACTCATGCACACGAAAGCTCATACCAGTAACAAACTTAGTTGGTCTCTAAGGTGCTACTGGAAAGAATTTTTTTATTTTGTTTCGACTATGGCAGACCAACACGGCTACCTACCTGTAACTAGATGTCAAAATTCCCAATAACGTGTATGGATCTGCGTTATCTTGTACCTTACTACACTAATAAATTTTAAAACACTCAATTTTTCCACAAAAGGTTATCCAATTTTCTAGGTGAAAAGCAACACACACACACACACGTGTTCTCAAGGCTTGGCCGCTCTCACTAGTGCTTTTAACTCTTTGGTGACCTAACAAACAGGATCTAAGTTACAGTTCTGCTGTAACTATGATTCATCAACTATTATGTTAACCATAGTTTAGTCTTTTGCACAAACCAGGACACCGTAAGCTAGAACTAGGTGATATATTTTGTCTTAGGGAAAAGTCATGCCTGTGTTTGGGGCTGAAATTTGGAGAAAACCCATTGGCTTCTCCAGCTGCACACAACACAGGAAAAAACCTGCAGGATTATTCCTGAGCAGCAAATACAGATACAGAGCCCTGCAATGTTTGTTCAGGCAGGCAGGCAGAAAGAGAACAGCATTGTGGCAACTCCAGCTCTGCTTTTTAATTCAGCCCCTCTCCCCATTCTTCTCTCTCTCACTCTCTCTGGGGGCAGTGTGAGCAGCCATTGTGTTCCCCTATCAAGAAGAGCAATTAGTGGAGAGTGGCACTGCCACGGACCTGGCCTCCAAGCACCAGTGTTGCTGCCACATGCCAGGGCAGTGTATTGTTGAGGTTGGGCAGATGTTGGCACGTTAGCAGAACCAATCAAGCACTGCTGCCGGTGTGACCACGTTGCTCTATCCTCACTGCTCTTTCACCCCAGTATATGGCAAGAAGGCAGTGCTGGTCCACTGTGGTGCCCTTCCCTGCCAGCCACTTCTGCCTACTGCCATAGTTTGGGGCTGAAACTGTGATGCACTCAGAAGCTGCTACACTGGTAAACAGCCTGAAAGGCACTTGCATTGGTAAACACTGGGAGCTATGTTCAGAAGCAGCACAAATGTGCATAGCAATTCAGTGGTTTGTTCATGGCATTTAAATAGTAATACACACAAGTCTTAAAAACCAGCATTTTCTTACATATGAGAACACTACTCCTGCACAGGCTCAGGCAATGAGCTTCCAAAGGCAACATAACCACAGAACTTATCTAGATATGAGCAGGGTGCCTGAATTTGGAAAACAAATTACAATTCTGCAAATAACATCCCAATACGAGTTGGATGCCAAGATAAGTGTGCTTGCTTGTCTGCAATATATCCAAGCACACCCAGGAGCATGTGAAGCCCTGACAGATAAGTGAAACTGGGATACTGAATTGAAACTGACCAGACATGATAGAAAACATCAGGGAGGCTTTTCGTTTGTAAGGACGTAGCAGAGTTAAGAAAGCAAGAGGCTCAGTTAGTAGAAAGGCACAAAATAAATGTGGGTAGAAGTCAGCATAATGAACATACATACATCAGAAAATGCTAAAAGATACAGCTGAAGAAGAAGCAGAGGAAGGGGGCGGAGCTTGAGATCCACTGGCATTTATCTGTGAGAACTCGCTGCAGGGAAGTGATATCCCAGGAGACTCACTGAGGACAAGTAATGTCCCAGGAAAGCAAACATGGTTCTTTGTTGTGGCTGCTGCTGAAAAGTGTAACAGAAAACCCAGAAAATTACAAAGAACCAGTCACCTTGACTTCAGTGCTCAGCAAGCTATTATAACAGCAATCAAAGGAGGCAACAAGAAGCTGTCAGGCTAAGCTTATTTTCACCTTTGGATTGAAAAAAAAGGAAGAAACTACTTTAGAAGATAAGTGCTATGCACTGGAAGTAACTATCTTTACTTCAGTAAAAGTGATGGCAATATTCAGCAGTATGGATTTGGAGCCATGTGGATCATCTAGAATCATAGAACTATAGAGTTGAGGTGGACTTGGATGGCTGTAGAAGAGGATTAGACAAATGCACGGATAAGGCTCTCAGTGGCTACTAACCACAATGGATATGTTCTGCCTCCACTGTTGGAAGCAGTTTGCCTCTGAATACCACTTGATAGTAATCACAAGTGGGGAGTGCAGTGCTGACCTCAGATCCTACTTGTAGGTTTCCCATAGGCATCTATTTGGCCCTTGGCAGAACAGAATGGTGGACTAGATGGACCTTTCACCTGCTCTTCTTAGGTGGGGCACAAGGTACAAGGCAGTAGCACAGCTTAGTTCATGAGACTCAATGTAAGACTGAATACTCATTATTCTCCCCCCCCCCATTTATTTTTTTTATGTTGTTTAGGAAGATTATCTGACATGAGAGATTTTTCAAAGTCTAAACGGTCATACATCAAGGAAACCTAAAACACACAATTTTCAGCTGCTGGGCAGCAGTGTCAGGCTGCATAGCTCCTATGGTTTATTCCAACTCTAAGCTCTCAATATGAAGGCAATGGAGTAGTGAAAGCATCATGAGTTCATAATGTGACAACAGTATTAGAGGACTGCATTAGGAACCGTTGTATTTTCCCTTACAGATCATAAGGCAAAGTGGCAGGCTCTCTGGAGCAGTACAAAATCTATAGTGAAAATACATAGAGAAATGTGTAAATGCATTTCCCACTTTTTGCTTAAACATTCTTAAATAGAATAGCGTGGGAGGAGGCTGCCATTTCTTATCCCTCCTTAGAAATTACAAAAGAAATGGAGCATACAGGAGATGCTTGGCCACTAAGAAAAAAGAAGACGGTTTGCATGACATTAGCAGAGTAATTTTATTAACCCTCACAGTCTTTCAGCCCATAGTCCTCCTTGGCCTCACTTATCAGGAGCATTTTACATGTTAGACTGCAAACTTTGTTAAGTTAAGTCGTATTCATAACTTTGCATCATTCTGAGAGGAAAGTGAGTAAATAATGGGCATGGCAGTTAAGAATAATTTTTCTACGCAGCATGAGTACCAGCACAAATCAGGATTTTTTTTTAAAAAAAAAACCTACGAAGGGACAGCGAGTCCTTATGTTTCTTCATGTCTCATGTTTTGTTGCTGCTTGTATATTTAAGAGATATATATTTGTAGCACAAACTCTCTATGATAATACTCCCAAAATGGTGTTCCTATCTTGTCAATCTGTACTGAAGGGAAGAGAAAGGTCAAGATTTAGAGAACTGCAGAGGTGCCTGAAAAAAATGAGTCTGACGTGGTTTCTTAGGTTTTTTGATAGAAGGCAGAAGCTTCTTCTTATCCCTGGTCTCTACTAAGTGGACTTCCAGAGATTCCTCAAAGAGTTTGGACCCTGAGCCTGAAGAAAAGTTTCAGAATCATTGGGGGAGCTCTCCTTAGTCAACCCCATCTGACCAAGAGAATCACTAGGGACCCCTTGCCTGGATCCTCCAAGGGAGTGTGCATAGACTCCCTCCTCTTCGCCATCGCCGTGAGGGGAAAGTTAATCATTCTGGGTGCACAGGTGCAATGCAAAATATAGGAAGGCCTAACACGACTTCACCCACTGTTGCCTTTCTTCAAAACTCCCAATTAATCATCAAGGAATAAGATAGAGACCCAACTCAGCCCAATGAATCAGGAAGTGAGCACAGAGAACATGAAAGCCACTAAACTCCCAGATGCAGGAGTCAGGTCTCAAGCTGTTGGGGCCTCCAGAAGAACTGCTGAGGAGAAATATAAAAGGCACCCCTGCCCTCCAAAACGAGGGGGGAAATGCAATGTCCTGTCCCTGTTGCTTCTGTGACATCCTTAGATGGTTGTCCAGCAATCAGGCCCAGAACCCAACCACCTACTACATTCTCCCCTTTCCCAGAATGGCAGGGAGGGAGAGAAAATATGATGAAAAACAAAGGGGGGTAATGGAAAACAAAAACTAAAGAGAGGACAACTGAGATTGTACACAAAATCCACTGAAACAAGTACTCAGACAAGTGCTTCTCACAGGGAGAGGTGTGAAGAGCCAACTGCCCCTAGCATCTAAAGAGATGGGATGACTCCCCCTGCCCCGGAGAGGGAACAAGAATCTGAAGATCCTGCCTGTGTCCAGCAGGGAGTTATCCTTATCAGGAATGTTGCCCCCTTCCATCTGGTAAAAAATGCTTTGGAAAAACGCAACTGTTATATAAATAATTAGCCAAGGTTACTCATATCTGCCTGCCTAGAGAGATAACAAATGGAGTTGAAGAAATTAGTGAAATTTACACCACTTGTGAATTTGCAGTGCAAATTTCATTGAAAGCATTGGTCAGCCTCAGGAAATTTGTGATGAAAACAACAACAACTAGGATCTCACCTCCAGGATCTGAGGAACAGTTCTTTCACAGATCAGTGAGAAAGAAGGTATTCTGAACCAACTAAAGAGCATCCATTCTTACTTCCCTTTCCTCTCATTGCTTCCTCACTCTTCTCCCCTTTCTTTTGCTCCATTTGAGACTGTGATTTCTAATCTACACATTCCAACAGAATTGCCCATATCCTCCTCCTTTGTTTTGACTGTATATTTATCCCCACAAGACAAAAACTTGGATGAGGTTAAAGCAGAGAACAATTCACTGGGGGAAAGGTAGAAACATTACAATGAATGCTGTAGATATCTGAAGCCAAACAATTACAAAACTCATTAAACTAAAAAATAACCTTGAAAGAGCTCCAAATAGGTTAAATATACACTATTCAAGAAAACCAAACAATTCTAGGTCTTTCCTATAGCAATATCAGATAGTAAAAATAGCATTAGGAAAAATGTATTGCAATCTTACATTCCCCCCTTCCAATTTTATTAGATTTCTATATTTTTACCCTTTGGTGTGGTACTTTGGTACATACTAATTATTATTAGCTACACTCCTTCAGTCAAGAAGTTGTAATAAATTTAACAATTTACTTAAGTTACAAACTTTTTATCTAGACAGATTTCCCATAAACCCTCTGCTTCCTAAATTCTGATGTCTATGTACCAGCTTCCTGTACTCTCTCAGTCTCATGCTAGTATACATGTATGTTCTCAAAGGACTGACACCAAGCATCCCAACAAAGGCAGATCTAGGGGCGCAAAGCTTATGAGGTGTCGTAACTATGACATCGCACAGAAGGCGAGAGGCTGGAGGGAGCCAGATTTTGGCATCACACAGGGTGCCACTGAAATTTGAGGTCAAAGGCCTGGAAACGATGCCTTATGAGGAACGGCTAAGGGAGCTGGGCATGTTTAGCCTGGAGAAGAGGAGGTTAAGGGGTGATATGATAGCCATGTTCAAATATATAAAAGGATGTCATATAGAGGAGGGAGAAAGGTTGTTTTCTGCTGCTCCAGAGAAGCGGACACGGAGCAATGGATCCAAACTACAAGAAAGAAGATTCCACCTAAACATTAGGAAGAACTTCCTGACAGTAAGAGCTGTTCGACAGTGGAATTTGCTGCCAAGGAGTGTGGTGGAGTCTCCGTCTTTGGAGGTCTTTAAGCAGAGGCTTGACAACCATATGTCAGGAGTGCTCTGATGGTGTTTCCTGCTTGGCAGGGGGTTGGACTCGATGGCCCTTGTGGTCTATTCCAACTCTATGATTCTATGATTCTATTCTATGAATCAGCCTTTAGGGAGGATACCGTTGCAGGTGGCGGGGAGACATTACGTGAGAAAGAATAAGTTACAGAACTGTATAGATTTATATTGGAAGTGCAGCCTTATCCCTTATAACTTGTGATACCACACTGTTCATTTTGTTTACCAGAATAGAGCCACAATAAAAAACTTAAGCACATGAACAAAGCAATAGATGCCATATCCAATTATTCTCTCCCAAGTCAAAACTGAGCCATCCAACAAAATAACAAACTTTCAAGATGAGACTGCTTTTTGCAAAGCGAGTGAAGCTGCTACCTGGAATATGAGTGTTTATTAATATTGTTATTCAGAAAGCACAAAGACCAGAAGACAATGCCCTGGGAAACTGGCAGCGGAGCAGTAGAAAATTCACTGAAATGATATACAAAAGCAGGCAATCTGCTGAAAGGACTAATAGAACTCCCTAACAGCTTTGCAACATTTCATCACCTCAATGAGTCGGTCACCAGCCTTTAATCTTCCATCTTGAATAGCTGCACCTCTTGGTAGGATGTTTTTCACATAAATTGGAGCTGAGCCGCCAATTGGAACATCTCTAGAAGTGATGCTAAATCCTAGGCCTTCTGTACCTGCAAAAATGATTTTAAAATGCTGTAAGTTTCCTAAATCCATCTGTGTGTGATTATATATCTATATATCTATTCACATCAAACCTCTCTCTGGCTCTCCACCCTCCCTACCCAATATTTTTTAACCACTAACAAATACTTAGAAGAAATATTATACCACCAGTACAATTAAATTCACAGTTACTTGCATGCAATGCACATAACACAGAGACTTGCACAAATATGGTGTGAATTTTAATCTGTTTTAGTATTTTAACTTCTTGTAAGTGTTAATGTACAGTCGTACCTTGGTTCACGAACAGAATGCATTCCAGGAGTCCGTTCGACTCCCAGAATGGTTCAGAAACCAAGGTGCAGCTTCTGATTGGCTGCAGGGGCATCTGCAGCCAATCAGAAGCCGTGGAAGCTGCGCCGAATGTTCAGCTTCTGAAAATTGTTCAAAAACCGAACACTCACCGAAACGTACGAGTTCTGAGGCGTTCGGCAACCAAGGTATGACTGTATTGTATTTTTGTGATCTTATGGTTTTATCTTCTTGTAAACCTCTTTGTTTTTTACAATCAAGTGGGATATAGACTTTCAAGCTTTAACTTCAAACACACATAAATGATGTTGTAAAGCTTTATTTTGCCAATCTTAAACCTCCCCATCTTTAAGAAGTGGCTACAATGAAACAGAACAAATTGTAAAATCTCTGCTACTACATTTTACAACTAAAAAGCTTACTGGTTAAGTCCTGTCTTTAAGGATAATTCACACAAAAGCAGATAAAAAATCAACAAGTTAAAACAAATTTTATTCATAGCAGCTAGACTAACAATAATCAAACAAAGGAAAGACTTAGGGGACATTCTAATGAATGAATGGTATCAGAAAATAAGGTCTATTGCTTTAATGGGGAAATTATCTCTGTAACTGAAAGGCAGGAAACCCTAACAAAAACTAAAGATAAATTCCAGACGTTCTGGTGACCACTCCAGTAAAACATGCAGCAATTTACAAAAGCCATCCTATTGATCTGATAGCCACACAATTAGTACATAAAAACTGATACCACCCTAAGAAGTGATCTGGATATACCCATGCAGACATAACCGTATTTATGTCAACCCTTATCAACAGACATTAAATTTTATTTTATTTTTAAATCACAGCGTAAGAACATGTTTTTAAATATAAGATAAACACTTAAATACATCATGATACTATCTGTCAGGAATGGAAAAGGCTTGCTTTACAGCAACTTTTTGCCGAAAACACACCATTAAAGCAGCTAGAAAGCGGCCTTATATTGTCAATCCACTTAGCTCAGTATTGTCTAGGCACTGAATTGGCAGCCCATTCTCCATGGTCTCAAACAGGGCTGTTTCGCAGCCCGACCTGAAGATGCTGGGGTTTAAACCTGTGCTTTTCTGCAGGCAAAGCATGTGCTCTGTCACTAACTACAAGCATCTCCAGAAGTAAAAAAAGGATGTTGCTATTTGAGTGTGAGTGAAGCAAATTAGTACCTCACCTGCCTGAGACTGAGGGAGTGCATGTTTATCAGGGATGGGGAACCTGCAACTGTCTGGATTATGCTGGACTACAATTTGCATCAATCCTACCCAGCATGGTCAATGGGCAGGAGTTAAATGTGCTGCAGGCCACCAATACCTAAAGGGCCAAAAGGTCCTTATCCCTCCCTGGTGTATATAGATAGATTTTTGCATGAGACTCATGATGATCCACACACACACACACACACACACACACACACACACACACACAATACCCCCAAGCCCAGCCCTTCTAAGCAAGATACAGAAAACTATCTGGATGTAAACAATCCATAAGAGAAACTACAAGGATATTACTGATCTGATTATATTGCTGTTCCATTTTTACTTAAAATTACTTTCTCATCTCGGCAGTTCCCAAGGTATTTTATAAATAGTATTAAAACCTCTTCTGCCTCTTGGAGCAGAATTTTTTTTTTTTTTTTGCATGTTTGAAATTCATAGTGTTGATAGATTTTGTGCTATTCCAGAGGCAGGAGAGGTTTTCAAACTATTTATGAAATACCTTGGGAGCTGCTGAGATGAGGAAGTAAGTTTAAGTCCAGGGGCCTTACAATATTTTCAGAATAATATCCTAGTAGTTCTCCTAGAAGCTTCCTAGTACATCTCCTGTGCAAGGATGGAAAACATGTGGCCTTCCAGATGTTTGGGACTACAACTCCCGTCAAGTCCAATGGTCCGTGATGATGGGAGTTTAGCCGTACAACATTTGAAGGGCTGTATCTTCCCCATTGATGACCTATGGGTTTACTGACATTCATATAAAGAGATAGCATGCAAACGCCATAATCACTATACTAGGAAATAGGTTTCAAATGACATAAAGGTAAGGCTTCTGTGGATCCTGTTATGTATAATAACCAAACAAACTGACAAGGTATGCCACTCTGAGTTGCCTGGATGAAGAGTTCCCCAGAAAAGAGCCAGTATGGAATAGTGGTTAGAGCAAAGCTTTCTAAACTGTGTGTTGTGACACATTAGTGTATCGGCTGCATTGTGTAGATATGCTGCACAAACACTCCCCATGCTCCTCCTGAGGCTAGAAAGGGGTTAGTTCAAACTCTGGTTTGCTAGTAAAACTGAACTACTGTGTTGTGAAATGATGCATGTCAAAAAAGTGTGTCACCAACATGAAAAGCTTGGAAAGCTCTGGGTGTTGGGGGAGGCACAGGTCAAAATTCCTGCCCAGGCATGAAGTTCACTGGGTGACCTTGGATCAGTCATCATGCTCTCCCAGCCCAACCTACATCTCAGGGTTGCTATTGTGAGGATAAAATGAGGAAAGAGGAAAACTCTTATTCTACACCAGTATTACATTGCCAGCAGTGTTGGAGGAGGGGAGTGAGGAGGATGTGCACATCAAGTTGCACCAGAGATGATGGACAGATTGAATAAATATGAGCATACCAAACATAAGGGGCTATTTCCAAATACCTGGGTCCATAATACTTGCTTTCAGAATAATTCCCGTGAAGCCATATGTATGTACTTCTTGGAAAAGAGAGTGAGCAACTAGATTTCTGTCCAATCCTGTGTCAGTATGGGGGAAGAATTATAGCTTACAAAACCAGCACATCAGTTATAAGGCAGAAACTTCTCACCAGCCAGCTAATTTTCTATGTGTGGGGGGGGGGGAGAGGGGAGATGCTTTGGGGTTTGTTTCTTGTGTTTTTAGTGCAGGGAAATATTCAGATATGCACCCTCCCTGCCAACCCACAAGGTGGTAAAGTCTTAGGAGAACTATACCAGATGATGTTTTAAATCAGAACTGGATATTATTTATCTTCTGATAATACTGATGTGGCTGCTGGGTAAACTGCTACCTGTACTAAGATAGGCACGCCGTTTATACATTCTGCTAATTATTTGAACTTGTTTAAAAAATCATAAATGTCATAGTTCCAGGGCATGGTCTAAGGACACAGGATGCAACCACCTTGCTCAAACTCCTAGATGGGAGGCCACCAGGAAACCCTATACATGCTGTCGTGAGTTCAATCATGGGGGAAAGCTGGGGCATAAATTAACTAAATAAATTGAGCTGGCACAAACAAAAAATAAAATATAAAAAAAATAGTAAGTTTAGGCCAGACTGCTAATGCTGTTCAGATGCCAATCAGCTTTGAAAAATGGGTGCTCACTCAAAGATCCCCCTCCTCTTCACTTGAAAAACCACTGTGCTAATACCAGAAAGGAACTTTGCACAGTCTCCATCCATTAACTGATTATTATCACAGAGTGTTTTCATGTGGGGCAAGCTGGAGTCCCTCCAAGTCCCCATCTTCTTTTGACTTAAGTGCTTGCAGCCAATAAAAAGTGACACGTTGTTGCAATTAGTGTTATTCGCAGTCTTGTGTCTAATTAATTTTTGTTCCTGCTTTGTGTGCTAGGGCTTCCAAAAGCAGAGAGTACTGGCTGCTAACATGGCGAGACTAGTGTATTGATTGCTTAACACTCTGCAATTCCCTGACCATTTACACCCACCCTCCCTCCTTCCGTTTTTCTGGTATTTACTATTTGTTAAGAACATAACAATTTGTTATGGGTAGGAGACAGCCTGGATTTTCCTCATGAAACTTTTCAGCAGGTTCCCACTTCGGTTTCTGTTGATGAAAACTATCTTTATTTACTCACCCACCCCACACACAAGAGAGACAGAGAGAGGTGGGGGTCGTCATGGAGTAAACAGCTTATTTTGGGCAGAGTGAAACTGATTATTTCATTCTAAAGGCTTTCTAGATACAAGTGAAACTGAATAATAAGGCTGGTTAGAACATTTTTGAAAATCCAGTTCTACTTCCTCAAATCAAAATACTAACTGTATGAAAGCACTCTTTAAAAAACAACACTGTGTAGTCTTCAAACAGTCTTCAAATGGCACTGGAGAATCCATGCTTGGCATCTATAGAAAGAACCTAAGTAAAGTTAAAGTGGCTAATCCTTCCCTCTGTCCCTGATGATCCTACTACCTGGAGTTAACACTAGATCATCCCTTGCCCCAACTGGTTCCAGATGGGAGTCTATTTACTTTGCCTCTGAATACCAAGGAAGACCTTATCTGAAGAGTCTTACTTTTGGGCTCTGTTTCTGGATCCCATAACACAAACCCATAACACGAAACGATGGGAGCAAAACTGAATATTGGGAGCCACGTATTAGAGAGACTTTAAAACTAGGTCCAATCAGTGGTACATAACTACAACATTTCTCTTTGGCACTGCTTGGATCAGAAGAGTAAAATGCCATTGGAATTGAGGTCAATTCCCCACCACCACCCAGGATATACTAACATTTTTCTTATCAGTTGGGATTCTCAGAATTCTAACAGTAGTATGCAGGCAGTACAAATGAGCAGTGTGTGTTTGTTGTCCATTATGCAAGTTCACCATTCTCAGCTTTTAGTGGAATGTATAGAAAAAGCAAGGATCATCATCTTTAGATTTTTCATCCGCCAACCAGAAAGCTTTTAGTGTATGAAAAGTGTACCACATTTGGTAAAGGCGTGACAGATGTAGGAATGCCACATAAAAATAGAGCAATGACCATGAGGATAGGTTGATGATTATGGACCCATTTGTATCCCTGCCTTTTTCTCTCCAGCGAGGTGCCATTTTGCTCTGATTTAGTGAATTGTTCGTCAAACACAACTACTATTTGTCTGGTGTGCTTCATTAGGAATCCATTATACTGCCCCCTAAAAAAACCACACAACTATTTGGAAGGGAGAGAAACTAAGCACTGTACTGTCGCATAGATCAAGAATATTTTTAAATTATACCCTTTTTGAAAGGATTAAGATTTGATTTTAAGATCCTTTTATATTGGAGATCCACACCTCTAGAATTCTGCATACACAATCACAGTAATTGTGTGCTGAAATGACCAGTTAGAAACCTGAACTGGTCATCGGAGAAAGAAATTACTGCAGCTGCATGCGCAATCAATGTAATTACACAAAGTATTCAGAATGCCTGTTTGCTGAAAAATTGAGAGAATTTGGGCCATCTTGCATAATCCACAGCAAAGGACGTGTCCTCTAGGCCCAGAAACTACTTAGTCACATGCCTTCTGTTCTTTTATCAGTTTACTCAGAAGAAAAATTAGCCAGCCCACGTTTCAACTCTGTAGCATTGTTGCTCCAACCTTGCACCGCCATTCACAAAATTTCAGCATTGCAGAGGTCATATGTATTAAGGTGAAGGATGAATAGCTCCATGGGATCATGACAGGAGAGGTTAGTTTCTGAAGTTCTGTTGTATATCAGGCTGAGAATGGATGGAAACGATTCAACTGGCTGTTGGGTACAGTTGGAACAAAACAATGTTTCCAGTCTCCAGACCATGGTTAACAGATGGAGAGCATAATATGGTTTTAACACTTTTGTCTTGTGAATTGACGGCTCTCTTCCATGCTTTCCTTTAACAACTGACCGTCACTGTTAATGCTATCATTGCTGTTAATAGCCAAGGAGTGTAAAACCCACTTCAAGCCTTTCAGGCCCAGCCCTACCATTAGACAGAGCTACTCAGGGCAGCTGATTCTGGGTGCTATGAAAGGAAAAACGCAAATGATAAATGATTCACTTTGCTATTATTGTATTTATACTGCCAGGAAGTGTAAGGAGGTTTTTTTCTGCTTCTGGTGCCAAAATAACTTGGTTGGCCTTGAGTACTAAGTAAGCAAAGCAACAAAGGGAGATTATATATATATATATATATATATATATATATATTATCTAAAACAGGAAATGTTACAATTTGCTATTGTTTGTACATAATCAAATAAATAAATAAATAAATAGTAAAATGCTTAAAATACAAAAGAGTCGGAGCACACTGTTGGCAAAATAATGTTATTATTGCAAGGCAGAGAAAAATAAATCTAATCACCAATAAACATTGCAAATAACAATTCCAACTGCCAGGAACATTTCAACCCTTCAGTATTCTTCAGCAGCATGTAACCGTAAATTAGTGGATTAGCTGCTCCAGAGAAAAATAATAATCCAGGATTGTCTAAATCAGGAATCATGTTTTGAATTTTAAAATATTACATTTCCTTTACTCTATAGGCTGGTTCACATGTCAAATTAAACCACAGTCAAAATAAACCAGTGCACACTGCTGAAATCACAAAAAACATCACTTCTCCCCTGCTGTTCCCATAAGGCCAGGAAACCAGCCATGGTCTGGCCTATCATATCATCCAAATCTGGGTTTGTGGGTTGCTTCTCTCAAAGCAAACCATGAGCAGAAGCAGAAGCTTGACTTAGCTATTGTAGTTTGCTTGGAGAGAAATAAACCATTTGTTCAGAGGGCAAGTTGCGCTAGATTATGTCTGATTTCCACATAGTATGTGAGGAATAGAGGAGGAATGAACTTCTTGCCATTTCAGCAGTGCACATTTGGAACATTCCTCATTCATAGTAAAATAATAGTATATGTATACTATGGTTTAATGCAGTTGCAGTCAATGTGGTGCCCTCCATATATTGTTGGACTCCTAAGTCCCATCAACTCAAGCCAGCATGGGCAGCTGTCAGGGATGACAGAAGCTGTAGTCAATATAAGGAATAAAGGAATTGTGTATATAATTTAATTAGAAGAACACAATTATGAATCATTCCACTTATGAGTTATTTTGTTCACATGTGTTCCAAAGTTTCTGTATGTTATTTTTCCCCCTTTTATTTTCAAACGTTTGATTACATACAAGCAAAACTAAATTGTGTACAGCTACTGTTTCTAATTTCCATATTGCTTCTTGAAGACTACAAACATAAACTCAGGCTGCAAGATGTCTTGGTCTAGCCCTGCTTTGGTTAAAGAGGAAAATCTGGTTGCTGGTGTTGTCAACCTAACACTTCATCATGACTAAAGGGAACCATAGAAGCAAGGGAGGAATGCGCTTGGGAAGAGAAAAGGGAAGGCTATGCAAGAGCCCGTGGCATTCACGCTTTCCCTTGACCATAACTAGGATACTGGAAACAGCGGCCCAGTTCACATGTCATAAGTAAATGGTTTTCTATGAACATGGAGATCACATCTACTCTGCTTCTCCACTAGCACAAGCAGGAGCAACAAAGCATTGTCTCTATTTTAGCATTTGTCTAAACAAGAGATTGTGGTTTGTTTTAAGCCAGGGATCATGGTTTGTTCCAGGAACAAATCTTGGCTTCAGATCATGGTTTGTTAGGAGAAGAATGAATCATGGCCCATAGTTTGGACACAGTCTGAAGCCAGGATTGTGGTTTGTTGCTCCCACCCACCTGCACTAAGAGAGGAGGAAGCAGGAACCACTTGTGTGTTCATTGTAAAACATTAATTCTGGTATTGAATATTCATAGTGGACCCACTGAACTTAATGGACTTTAGTTAGTAATGACTAACTAAATCCACTGATTCTAATGAGTTTATTTTCAGTGTGACTTAGTCAGATGCAAACAATGCCGTCAAACTTCATGCTGCAACGTAGATTAACCTACGTGACACATTAAGGGGATCTTTTGTGCACAAAATTGGCTGCAGGAATTCAGTCTTGGTTTATAGGAACTACATATAAATGGCAAAACTGGCTAAACTGCAAAAGCCCAGTAACATTAGAACGTCAGCAATAACCCCAAATCTGTATGCTAGACGTTCAAGCCCCGACCTTTAACAAAAGATAAATAGATATCAATTTTCATTTAGAAAAAGCCAACAAACATTCTGATCTGACAGAAGCATATTACTGACCTTCTCTTCTGACTTTATTAAACAACTAATTCCTATGAAAGATCAGGTTATTTGAAAATGCCAAAATGGCAATAAATATTAAGAAATCATAATGGAAGCAAGCACAATTACCGTAGGACTATCCCACTTTGTCATGTGAGAAGACATAGTTCACACAGCCTGCAAAAAGAACAGCTTTAATAAGGAAGACTTCTCTTTTCCCAAGTCTCTTCCTTCTATATCAGAGAGGAAGAATTTGCACACTCTAAATCATTATTCTTAACAGACTGGCTAAATAAGAAGAGAACTTCATGATGATGGCATATGTATGTGTATGTGCATTAATGTGCCCGCAAGGAAATTTTAATCTAATGACGGTAATTGGTGAAATAACTGCTGCCTGTTAGCTGAAAAGAAAGCACGTTTGTTAGGTTTCTGTAAAGCCTGTCATATTATAATATCCTTCATTAAAAATAATCAAAGACAATCAACATCTCCATTCTGCTCATATTTATAATAAACTACTTGGGGGTATACTTAAGCGCTCTGCTTCATTTGTTGCGCCACATGCATGCACTCAGCATAATCAAATGAGAACAGGCACAAGACATGTATCTTTCCATGGTGAACATTAACAATAAAAAGCAATTGATGTGAAGGGGAATCCTGTCTGCTCACATTGTACCAAATGTCACTGCAGAAGACACTTTCCAGATATTACGTGGTATCATATGGAATATTAAACCTGGGATCTGAAGGGTCCCATTAGCATTAGCATCAGCTACAATATTTGGGGGGACCTCCAGGACAAGATGATTTAGTGGACCCACTTAACCTGGAATAGTTGAACCGCACAAATTCAAAATTCTGTGACACTCGCTGTCCATCTTGCCTTCTTGGGTGCTCTGCATGAAGCAAGAGTGTAATGATGTTGGCATGGTCGACATTTAGTTAGAACAACCAACCTCAGCTTTTTTTTATTGGAAGAAGCAGAAATGGACTTGAAACAATTATTACCAAGGCTGTAACATCATCCTTATATTGCTGTCAAGATGTTAATGGTTAGACTGTTGTAAGATGCTGGAAGATGGTTGTGGGATTGGCCTTCAAAACAGTTCGGGAACACCCATCGACATAAAACATAGTGAGCAGACCTCATAGATAGCTCATAATCTAACACCCATCTTGCAATATCTGTTTCCAGTGAAGTTTCCTGGTTCAATTCATCACGCTTGTTTTGACCTTGAAAACCCAAATGGGCTTAGAGCCTGGGTACTTCATCTCAGTGGGCATTTTGTTTGGTGGCTGCATTATAAGCAACTGCTAGATCAAGTTAGAAACTGGAAAAAATGCAAACGTACTAAATTGAATTCAACTGATGTAAATCTAATCTCTGCAATCAAGACGCAAACGCCATATTTTGGCAGCGCATTAGGCACACTTAAAATGCATTCACTATAATGAGATTACATGTCATGTGCATAATTCCAGATTGGATTGTAGCCAGTATTCACTACTCTAATTAGACATTCACAATCTTAACTCCAATAATTGAAAAGACTTGATATTTTTGAAGCAAATTTTGCAACTGAAATAAAGTAATGGGAAAATCAAATATAAAGTTTATCTAATGTATACCCCAAATATTTAGTTTAGAAATATTTGCTATGTGTCAAACACAATTGAAAACCATGTTTTAACAAAATAAACCTCGAAGATTGTAACAATAAAATCATGGCAACCAAAACCATTTTAAAAAGCAGCATGAGAATAAAAATACAACATAATCAGGAATTGGGATACTCATTCAAAAAGGTCATTTCCATGATTGCCACTCCTCTGACCTCAAAAGATAGGGTGCATAGGCAAAATACATGGGGAAACATATCCAGGTAACTACCTCTTGAACCACAAAGTCATTTGAAAAAAATAGGTGTTCAAATAGTGTTTGTAAATTGACCACGGATAGCAAATCTGTTTAAAATCTGGAATATGCTTCCTAGGGCTCGCCCCAGTTACAGCAGTCTAGCAGCTGCAAAATAAACAGTAGTTTTCTTTAAAGACGGTTTCACATAACCACAATGTGGTAATTACGTTTCACTTTGTGCCAAAGCAATGTGCACTCTCCTTTACTGCTAAAAAACGCTATTTTTGTCCACTACTTAGTGCTGCAAAGTACTGCAATTATATAAACCATATGATCACTATTTCCACTGCTGACTGAGAAAAATCAGATGCCTGTGTAATGTCCCAGTGGTGTGTTTGTAGGCTTCTTCTTTATCTGTTCCATTAAATGTGAAAAATTGGTAAATCATAATACTGACTGAGTTTATATTTATAAGCACAGCAATTCCTCACTCAGCTAGTAACAGGGTTTCTCCCGCCCCCCTCCAAGCATGTCATCTTAAGCTGATGGCCTTAAGTATTTTTGAAGGCGCATCAACAACAGAAGCAAACTGTCAACTCAACCTTATGTCATCCAAGTTTGTAGAGCTTAAAACCCAGTAACCAGAAACAAGCAATCTGGTAGTTCACATGAAGTTCACAGAAAACAGAACATAATCATAGAAGGAAAATAACATCACTGATCATTATTAAGCCACAGTAAGAGTCCCCTTTGATGTGTTCCATGTGAAAAAATCTCATAATAAAAATACAAAATGACTGGCACTAAATTTAACTATTACATGCAAATGTAAATAAATAAAAAATGCTTGCCAGCAGCAACACAGAAGTGGCATTGAGAAGCTAGCTGATATTTCTTCATTGCAATGAAAAAAAAGACCTTACAGCTACATACTTAATAACTTATTTTCAGATATTATGACAAATACACATTGCACCTTGTATTCATATATTCACACCTTGCAATTCAGATACTGTATGCTCACACATTAAAGGTCTGATTTAAAATGCTACACATTTACATCCTTGTGTCACAATCCACCTATCTGGGACTTAATAAGAACTCAGTTGAGAAATATTTGACCTAGACTCTTAGAAAAGATCGGTGCATACCACTGGAAACACATTAGCTAGATTTTGTACGAGCACAGTGGAATTTCTGACCTTTTCTCTTTGACTCCTATCTCTTTGAAATTTCCTTTGGGTTCGAATGAATTTTACCAGGTGGCATGAGGGTAAAGCATGTTGAAGAAAATGCCAAGGTTCTAAAAGCGCCCCAGGGCCTCACATTACTAGCTGAATAGTACTTTGCATCTTGACCAATATTCTCAGCTTTGCTAGAGGTGTAAAGTACTTTTTATAGTCAATAAGCTTGATAATGGAGTCAAAACCATTTAAGGTGCTACTTTCCTTATGTCCTCATAAAGAATTTACCCAAACCCAGTTTATGTTCTACACTGCCATGAAGCAGCATAGAAAAAGGACGTTGAGTTTTTCAAGATATGTATTAAATAAGATATGATCTTCTTTAATACATATACAGTGGTACCTTGGGTTAAGAACTTAATTTGTTCTGGAGGTTCATTCTTAACCTGAAACTGTTCTTAACCTGAAGCACCACTTTAGATAATGGGGCCTCCTGCTGCCGCTACGCCGCCGCAGCACGATTTCTGTTCTTATCCTGAATGAAGCAAAATTCTTAACCCGAGGTAATATTTCTGGGTTAGCGGAGTCTGTAACCTGAACCGTATGTAACCTGAAGCCTATGTAACCCAAGATACCACTCTATTGTATTAATACAGGATACGATTTAGATATGATGAAGAAGGACTGGGGAAGCAGTGGACCTGGCAGTTGTTATAACCCTCATCATCCATGACCATTTGTCCAATATGTCTAGAGCTGATGGGAGCTGTAAGCGAACAGCATTCAGAGGACTACAGGTTGGCGAGTGCTGGAACAAATAAATGTGCATTCATTTCATATGCACCTTTATATGCCCAGCAGGCAGAAAACAAATTTGCTTACCTTTCCTCAGCTGTATATTGAGCCGCTTCCCTATCTTTTTGGTATTATAGCCAGTGCTTGAAGTGGAGGCGAGGACATTTTGTGGTGATGATGCCAGGCCTAGGGGTGGTTTTCCTGATGAATTCACACTATGAGGTAGTTGTGAGTAAGAGTCCGTCTGATCTGCTTGATGGCTCACTCGGGGTATTCTTTGTAATGTGTGAAGTCCAGTGTGATTAACACTCTTATTGTCCATATATTGGGAATCGGGGCTAAACCGACTGGAGTAGTGAGCATTCTTCTCACTTTGTGATAACTGTTCATATTGCTCTTTCTTCGCTGCCGGAACCACATGGAACCAAATAATGGGTGTTCGCATGGCTTGACGGAACATATGCTGTGCTCTAGGTTTGAGAATGAATGAGAAATTAGCAAATTAAGACTGGCAGACTAGAAGACATTACAAACATAATTACTGATGTTAATTAGGCATCATGAAATGACAAGACATATTGTTGAAACTGAACTGTAAACTAAAAAGGCGAGCTGTAAACTAAAAGGCTGATTTTCTTGGAGTGATCTGCTACAAATGTCTTTTCTACTAAAAGTATATTTCTTTTAGGGCAGCACAGTTGTTGTTTTTTTAAAAAATCTTCTTTGGTTAATAAATGTGGTCCTAAAATTAGCCTGAGATTTCATGTCCTTTTCTTAAATTTTATAAATGATGACTTTGAAATTTGTAAGCACCCCCCCCCTAAAAAATATCCTTAATTCAAAATGTAGGTGATCTAAGAATATGATATATTAACTTGCATAAAAGTTCATGGAAACCTACTTCAAAATAATATTAAACTGTCTAGTTAGCACTTTCTGTTAAATTATAACATGCGTCCCACAGACGGAAAGATTTTCATGCTAAACTTTTTGTATTTGAGCTACTTGCATTCAATGGCCCAGTTAAGAAGTCACACTAAATTATGATGCAGCATTATATATCAGCCATATATCAGCATTATATCAGCCATAACAAGACTTAGCCTCATGTAGTCCTCCCTCCTTTCACATGAGCAAAGGGAAGAGAATGAAAGCTTCAGCTTTCAATTGTTGAATGAGGCATAGATTCTAGTAATGTCAAAATCAATAAAATATTATTTTTTACTGTTGTTCATTTAAAAAAAAAGGATCCAACCATAGTTTGCTCTAATTTAGAAGAAATATGCTATGTGGGGGGAAATAACCACAAGAGCCCTTAATAGCCCATTAACAGTTTACAGTATTAGATCTGATGTCTTCCTTATCCACAATGTTGCTCATACCACAACACAACCCACCAATACATGGTGGAGCTGATTATGAGAAGCATTCTACTACCTTGCACAAAAGTTCATGGAAGAGTGTTACTACAATTTGTCCTTACACTCACAGTTCTTTATTCCCAAGTGAAATACCACATTTGAATGCCATGCTAAACAAAGGTTTTAACACAATGTGAAAGAGCAGCCAAGGAGGAGTTAAGAAGCTTTTGTTTGCTTTGTAATATCGCCCAGATGCAGGACTGTGGTCAACATTAAATACCTGCTAGTTTAAACGAAGTCAAATTCAAACCATGCGTTTCTGAAACTAGCTTGTGATTAACAAAGTTGGAGAACTGAAAGTTTCCAAACCCCTCCTCTCAGTCACACAGGAGGAGGGTGTGCACGCACCCAAGCTTTTCTGTGGATCTTTCATTTGAGTGTGATGTTTGAATGTTCTTATTTGATGCATAAAAAGGGTAAAGGGGAGCCCTGACCATTAGGTCCAGTCATGACCGACTCTGGGGTTGCGGTGCTCATCTCGCTTTATTGGCCGAGGGAGCCAGCGTACAGCTCATGTGGCCAGCATGACTAAGCCACTTCTGGCGAACCAGAGCAGCACACAGAAACGCTGTTTACCTTCCCGCTGGAGTGGTACCTATTTATCTACTTGCACTTTGACATGCTTTCGAATTGCTAGGTTAGCAGGAGCAGGGACCAAGCAACGGGAGCTCACCCCGTCACAGGGATTCGAACCACCGACCTTCTGATCGGCAAGTCCTAGGCTCTGTGGTTTAACCCACAGCACCACCCGCGTCCCATTTGATGCATAGTTGACCTCAATACAGCAGTGTTTGGATAAACCTTTAAACACACAGCAGTTTTATAAGCACTTAAGCACTGCAGGATATTAAAGGACTGAAATTATCACTAATAGTGTCAGAAATACTTTAATTTAGATTGATTATTCATTATTGCAAAATAAAAAAGTAAGATTCCAGCATTGTTTCTCTGACAAAAATCTATGCACCACAAATATTACTGAATGTTCAGCTGATATAAGCTGCACAATTCCCTCCTGCCCCATAATTTATTTTTTAAATTAAATTTCCACGAGAACTAGAACTCATGAGAACCAGAATCTAGAGGGGGGGGCACAATAAAATGACCCAATGCCCTGCTACACAGAAAGTTATAATCTTACTGACTTCTTTGGGGAAGCTTCAGCATTTCTATACACAAGCGCATTTCACATGCAAAATTACATTACTGTTTTAGAAACAGTGAACACTATGGTTTCGATGGTGTGTTAATGTTAAGCGCTTCTCCACCTATAAACAAACAATATCATTCAAGTTAACAGGGGGTAGAGGGAAGAAAAACAGCCCTGTAACAATTTTAAATTGAGGAAAGAAAGTTATGCAATGGCAGTCATTATCCTGTAGCAATTGTAAACTGAGTAATTAAAGAAACACTGTAATGATCTACAAACACACTCCTCTTTAAAGAAAGAACTTACTTAAGCAATTTGTTCTTGAGCATTTTATTCCTCCCCAAATTACTACCATGTGTGATGGTTAAAGGTTAAGAAAAGCAATAAACTGTAAAGATGCACTTACTGCTCAAATCTTCTATTGCGAAGGTCCCCATCATTAATTCTAACAATACAGTCATTTTCATGAAAGAGGTTTTCTTGTTCTGCTTTCCCACCTTTCTCCAGTCGCTTTACTAACAATCCCAAAGTTCTGGAACATAAATTATGACAAATTATCAGTACACTTGCAAAGTTTCCAGTGATTTGGGTCAGAAGAATAAACCCTATCCTAATGCTAAAGTGCCCCCACTTCCCTCAGAAACAAGTCACTCCAGATAAATGTTCTTCAACATTTACAAACCCAGGACCCACCTTTAAACCAAACATGCATTTCAGGATTCATTTCTTAATCTTTTACCACATATTTTGGTGGTAGTGTTGCTGTTGCCACCCATCTTGGATCTGGCTGTGACCTAGGACTCAGCTAAAGGTCCAGTTGCGGACAACTCTGGGGTTGCGGCGCTCATCTCGCTTTATTGGCCAAGGGAGCCAGCGTACAGCTTCCAAGTCATGTGGCCAGCATGACTAAGCCGCTTCTGCCGAACCAGAGCAGTGCATGGAAACGCCATTAACCTTCCCGCCAGAGCAGTACCTATTTATCTACTTGCACTCTGGTGTGCTTTCGAATTGCTAGCTTAACAGGAGCAGGGACCAAGCAACAGGAGCTCACCCCGTCACGGGTATTCGAACCACCGACCTTCGGATCAGCAAGACCTAGGCTCTGTGACCTAGGCTAGGTTTA
This sequence comes from Podarcis muralis, assembly GCF_964188315.1. Taxonomy (NCBI): domain Eukaryota; kingdom Metazoa; phylum Chordata; class Lepidosauria; order Squamata; family Lacertidae; genus Podarcis; species Podarcis muralis. The sequence goes on along the minus strand of NC_135666.1, from coordinate 18,717,990 downwards.
ATCCACAGTGCCACCCGCGTCCCTCAAGGACTCAGCTATGCAGCTGCAGGGACGCGGGTGGCGCTGTGGGTAAAAGCCTCAGCACCTAGGGCTTGCCGATCGAAACGTCGGCAGTTCAAATCCCCGCGGCGGGGTGCGCTCCCGCTGCTCGGTCCCAGCGCCTGCCAACCTAGCAGTTCGAAAGCACCCTCAGGTGCAAGTAGATAAATAGGGACCGCTTACTGGCGGGAAGGTAAACAGTGTTTCCGTGTGCGGCTCTGGCTCGCCAGATGCAGCTTTGTCACGCTGGCCACGTGACCCGGAAGTGTCTGTGGACAGCGCTGGCCCCCGGCCTCTTGAGTGAGATGGGCGCACAACCCCAGAGTCTGTCAAGACTGGCCCGTACGGGCAGGGGTACCTTTACCTTTTATGCAGCTGCAAATAAAACATTTTAAGTGTGTTTTAAGTGCAATTTACAATGAGACACTAGATGGCGATTGTGAGCCTTATAGAAAATGTGATGTATTTTTAAAAACGCTTTAAAAAAGCATTTTCAGAACTTTTAAATATGTGTGTAGATTCCGCCCCAATGTGGGAAAACCTGTATTAGAGGAAGGTGTGCACTTTTGCAAAAGCGAGAGTGGGGAACTCTTGGCCCTCCAGATGTTGTTGAACTACAACTCTCATCAGCCCTATATCGCTTGGCACCCAGATATCTGAAGAACCTGTGTCTTTAAAACTTTTGACAGAGTAGAGTTTTGAACTGGCTGCTGTTATTCTGTGTCTGTTGTATTGTTATATTAGTGTTGTAAACTGATGTATTTTCTCCTTTTTGTACTGAATAGTAAGATAAACCTTTTTCAAAATAAAAATAAACTCCTTAACATAATGCTCCTTCAGAGAGTCCCTTTCATTGCACGTGCTCAGAAGAGATGTCGAGATAAGTCTTTCCAGATGTTTTCTCTCTCCAGAACAAGCTAGACAGGATGGCGGTAGGGATTCTGCCTGGCAACCTCTTGACAACACCAACCTCTTGACAACACCAACCAAAATCTCCAATTATTCTAACACACAACTTCAGTTACTAGTCCTGACCCACTCCACCCATTATTCAACACTTGCAGAGGCTGTATACTATACTTAGCGAAGTAAACACACAAATATGGATGGCATCTTATATGCCTCCTTGCACCAACTCCTGTAGCCAAGCTGTTGCCAAACGTATTGTTCTGCTTTCCTTGGGAAATGTCAGCAAGGCTGCCCAGGCTTAAACCCAGAGAGGTCACTTTAGTGCTGCTAATGCAGCAAAAAACAAGCAGAGGGCAGCAGTTACAAGTTGCCAGCCTCTGCAGGCGCTGTGATTCTCCAGGGGTTTGATTTCACCCCTGGGGGCACACTCTATTTTCTCTTGAGACAAATGAATGTCAACAAATCCCTTCCCCTCAGTACGATTTTCTATCTTTGTGTACATGTTGGTAAAAAGAGAAAGAGGGAAGTGTGGGGAGAGTCAGAGGTAAAGAAAATGGAGAAAGGGGGGAATAAATTAAAAAGAGAAATGAAGACGGCAAAAAGATGAACAGTGGGTCCCATGCTGCAGACTGAGTTAAAGGTGATTACAAAATTCACCAGTTTGCTTTGAGATTTATTTTATTTTATATTTTTGAAGAGTTTTTGTTTTAAAAGTATAGACCATATTTGTGTATATTTGGTTAAATTTTAAGTGGATTGTGTCGCTTCATACCATAGTTATTTCAATTACAACTCAATTTTATCCAAAGGGACGGTATCAGCACATGAGTATAGAGGCCAGAGAAGGCCAAGCCACACTTTGGCAACCCAAGTAATGTTCGTATTACATTGCTGGCAATAACACAGTCAGTTTTTATTAGGATACGTCACAATCATTTTCATACAGCTGGGTGGCAGTTGTGGGTCATCCATATCTTCAAAGGAAATATGTCTATAAATTCAAAACAATCTAGACATCAATAAAACATTAGCTGCTTATTTCCAGTTTTACCAGTGTCTATAATTTAGATGTAGAAAGGGAGTGTTAGCATATGTTATTGAGTTTGTTTCAGTTACAGAATTAGGCTAACAAAGCTTGTGAAAATGTGGTGACAAGAGCTTTACTATTTCAACATTTGGACTTAAGCTCTATAAATGTGCATACAGACACAAGAGTTAGAGCATCTTTAAGCTTTCTCAGTTTATTCCCATCCCTCAAAATCTCCCTTCTGTAAAAGTAACACCACCACCATAATAAAGCAGAATGCAGCTCTCACTTTTAACAGGGGCATGCGTTTATAAAGTATGGAAGGTCAATAAAACCTATTCCCTATTCTGGAGCCTTGCTGCCTTCAACTATGTATACAGAATGCATACAGACACACACAGTGTGTGTGATATATTCATTCATAATGGCAAGATGCATTAAAGCAAGGAGAGGAAACAGTGTCCCTCCAGAAGTTGTTGGACTACAAAAGACACAGGTTCCCCATCCTTGCACCAAAGGTACTAAACACATTACCAGGTTCACGAGCAAAATTTTCTTCTGAACTTTCCATAATTATAGAGTTTGGATTTTTGACCTTGTTTCCCCAGTTACCTACATGTGCCCTATAGACAGAAGTAGAGAAAGCTAACACCTGGAGGCGGTTGGAGGATGGATGGCGGCTAACAGATTGAGGTTGAATCCTGACAAGACAGAAGTACTGTTTTGGGGGGACAGGAGGCGGGCAGGTGTGGAGGATTCCCTGGTCTTGAATGGGGTAACTGTGCCCCTAAAGGACCAGGTGCGCAGCCTGGGAGTCATTTTGGACTCACAGCTGTCCATGGAGGCACAGGTCAAATCTGTGTCCAGGGCAGCTGTTTACCAGCTCCATCTGGTATGTAGGCTGAGACCCTGTCTGTCTGCGGACTGCCTCGCCAGAGTGGTGCATGCTCTGGTTATCTCCCACTTGGACTACTGCAATGCGCTCTACGTGGGGCTAACTTTGAAGGTGACCCGGAAACTACAACTAATCCAGAATGCGGCAGCTAGACCATATAACACCGGTCTTGAAAGACTTACATTGGCTCCCAGTACGTTTCCGAGCACAATTCAAAGTGTTGGTGCTGACCTTTAAAGCCCTAAACGGCCTCGGTCCAGTATATCTGAAGGAGCGTCTCCACCCCCATCGTTCTACCTGGACACTGAGGTCCAGCGCCGAGGGCCTTCTGGCGGTTCCCTCACTGCGAGAAGCCAAGTTACAGGGAACCAGGCAGAGGGCCTTCTCGGTAGTGGCGCCCTCTCTGTGGAATGCCCTCCCACCAGATGTCAAAGAGAACAACAACTACCAGACTTTTAGAAGACATCTGAAGGCAGCCCTGTTTAGGGAAGCTTTTAATGTTTGATGTATTACAGTATTTTAATATTTTTTTGGAAGCCACCCAGAGTGGCTGGGGAAGCCCAGCCAGATGGGTGGGGTATTAATTAATTAATTAATTAATTAATTAATTAATTTATTATTATTATTATTATTATTATTATTATTATTATTATTATTATATCAGTATTAGGCTCAAGGGTTGTTTCTGAGAATGATGGCTCTGTAGTTATCAAGGAATGCAGAGCAAATTTGGGTTCTTGGAGGCTTAAGCTATAGCCAGAGATACTGATGTGGGGTAGGACTAAGAAGAAGGCACTTTAGCTCTGTGAAACCTGGCACACACAAATACTGATGTTTGACAAGGTTAGTCAAGTTAGTTTTCAGACCCCAATATAACTGCCACACCTGAGCAGAGTAATTTTCATCTGATCCTACTAATAAATAGACTTGCACCAAGCTAACTTTGTGACCAGTTTCTTTAATTGTACTTTTTAGACATTATGCCTTTTTTACCAAGGACTTCTCCAGCAGAAGTGAGGTTTCAGGGAAACTGTTTGGGGAGAAATTAAAATGTATAAAGGATATAGAAATGTAGAGAAGTTTTTACTAGAAGTGGGTTGAAGACTTGTATCTGGCACAGAATTTATATACTTCCTGGTCTCCCTCTCTCTCGTGTGTGTGTGTGCGCGCGTGCGCGCACGTGTTGTCTTTACAAAGCTGAACGCAGCTTCAAATCTGCTTAGGCTTTCCTACTTGCTTATTGGAGTTGGAGCCCCCCATTAAATGCCCATTCACTTCCCATATAGAACCCAATCACTCTCACGGCTGTGTATTTATTGAATATACAAAACATCTAATTGCCATGTGTGGGGCCTACTTGTGGTTGGCCTTCAGCCGTGTGATAATTACATCTCTTCAGCTGTGCATGTTTTTGCCCAGGCAACTATAGAAAGGAGGGACAAAGCAATATTTGTGAATAACAGATGCAGCATTTAAACTGAGCTCTCTTACATTAATTTAACTTGTGGGTTTTGTTTAATGAAAGTAATTGCAGTTTTGACGAACAGATTTTTTTTTTATTCCACATTGTTATCGCACGACAGGATTAATAAGATTTCGACTTGTTTAAGGGCTTATGTAGTTAGTGGAGATGAGAAACGTTGTGTAGGTAGTATGGTGTGTTTTGCATTATTATTAGAAGATTCAAAATATAACTTTCTTTAAAACAGGAAGCAACAGCTATCATTATACAGAAATAAAATTAACATACTCATTATTAAATGCAGAGGTGTCTGGGAGAAGAGATGAAATATTAACATCCTATCATAAATGTAATTTTTCAAACCACAGGTCTATTATAGAAATTAAGATGGAAATGACCTGTTGCCCCAGGATGTGAACATACTTGTGAAATCACTAAATTTCTGAAAGTCCTTAACTGATAAAAAAAAAAGCAAAGTATTTGTTTTATTCATTAAACCAGAATATCCTCTGCCTAATTAAATAAATTCTCAGTACCTCCCCCCTAATTTAAGAAATAAGTCAAGCCTTTGCCAAGGAAATACTGCATCCATTAACATAAGAGAAGAGGGTGCAAGGGCCGATTCACAAAACGAGAAATGTAGTAGGAAGGGGGAACTGGCAATCATCATCTCCCTTACTCTTTCAATAGCAGAGAGTCCCACTGGATCAAAACCCATTGCACTGTATTTAATCCACCATGATTAAGAACACTCTTGTCTCTAATATATGCAAGCTTTTGTGTCTTTCCTGATTTAACCCAGTGGCTTTCAAACTATGACCTGGAAAACCTAGGACATACTCAATGAGAAGATTAGCCATGGCAGGCAGCTCGCTCATTACTGGTGTTCCCCTTGCAAAATGCAACTACAGCCACGTGTTTTGGAACTTGTGGGACAAATCATGGAGGTTAGGTTGATCTACTACTCCAAACAGATACATAGAACTTCCAGATTCAGAAGGTGAATACTGTTGATTACCACTTATCTGGAGGTTGCAACAAGAGGCAGCAATCGCACTCATATCCTGCTTGAAGACATCCCAGAAGCATCTGCTTTGCCACTGTGGAAAACAGGATGCTGGACTAGCCTGACTTTTGCTCAGAGCCCAAAAGGGCTGATTCTATTCCTCCGCCACTCCTTCAGACATTTTAGGGGCCTCTATTGATTATAGACCCTTTCATGACTTTTAAGCCTTTTAGCTCTTTGCAACTGATTGGCATGCCATTTAATTTTAACACAGTTATTCTCCTTCCCTACAATGTCATCTTTAACATCCAGGATTAAGTTTCAAATGTCATCTATTACATACTGAGAATCCCAAAGGAAGTCAATAAACTGTATTTCATAAATCCAAACCATATTGTCTGACTCTGGAAATTTCAATAATATCTCCTAAGTTAACACATTCATTTTGTGCTAAATGTAGACGGTGGGTGGTCTATTCCTCATAAGAAACTATTTTCAGCAGTTTAATATATTGTTCAAAGTCTGAAACAAATCTGGTTAATTATTTTTACAGAGAACACATGAACATATCTCTCTTTCTCTCCAAAAAATTTCACTTCTAGGTTCACCAAACTAAGGAAGATGCTAAGATCCCTGCTCCCACTCTTCTGTCACGAGTATTTAAAAAATGAATAAAAAGATATCCAGCAGAGGTTATGTCAGCTGCAATTATCATATACAATTATAATACACATCTGAGAACTATTTTTGCATTGGTTGGTTCCTCTATTATTTATAATCCAGAATTACAAATGCTATCTTTCTCCCTTTTAGAACTGTGTTGCATAGCATCTTGAGTTGTGTTTTATTTTCTAATCATTAACTATAATTTTGAAACCCCATGGGGTGAAAGGAGTGAAAACAAAGAGGCTGACACAATCAGTCGGAGTTCTTATTTAGGAGGTTGCTATTTTGAAAGATGCATGGTAGTTAAATGCAGTTATTTAAACTGCAATTATCAAAGAAGATTAAATAAATGAGATGCATCTATTGTATTTTTTTTATGTACTCACTTAAAAGATTTTAGAACCACCCTTCATCAATTAGATACTAGGGCACTATACAAGATAAAGCCAAAATTGGTCATATCCCCAAATTACAAATCAAAACAACTTTATGGGGTTGTAAATACAATAGGATAGAGTGCACAACTAAAAGTTCTCACTTGGAATTGAAAATATAACAAGGTCAGAATACTTCTTGGAGAGGGTGTTGCATAGTTGGGGCTCCAAAATGGAGACAACTCACTCCTTAAAGCTACTTAACCTCACTAGCAGATCTTAAAACATGGGTAGGCTGGTATTGTAAGGGAGCTATGCTCTGGTTAGAATGTCAACCTGTGCAGGCATTGCTAAATTCACAACCACATAATCGCCTCAGATCACTTTTTATATGCTCAGTTCACACCAGCTCTTTCTAAGTAGCCATGCACCTGCGCATATGGTCATGTAGATGAATTCAGCAATCTGAACCTGGCTCAAAGTCCTGCTCACCATAATTCCCAGTGGGTGTATTTTAAATAGATAGGCCTTCTTCTTTTCTTCCAAAGAGAGAAACAGAATTTTTTTAAGTCTCTTTGGCTTTTTGTGCTTAACTGGTTACTAATTTTTATTATTTTAATGTATTGATGCTTCAATACCACCCTGGGATTATAGTTGATGAAGGACAGTTTAGCAATTGAATGGATTAATAATGACAATAATAAAGGACTTTAGGCTGGGGCTATATTTTCAGGAAGCAGTTTTATAATTACTGTATTTTTTGCTCTTGTTGTTCTGGCTTCTGAGATTCAGATTTTTTTTTCTCTTGTTTTCCTCCTCCAAAAACTAGGTGCGTCTTATGGTCTGGTGCGTCTTATGGAGCGAAAAATATGGCACTTTTAATACATTATATATAATTGTGAGTTGCATTGACCAGGTGGGACAGTGGTGTTTTATATATAAATTCCACATTCATAAAATTAGATTCCTATAGAGGCTTTAGATAAGACCTATGCACTGTGGCCTTTAAACAGATATGGACCTTTAAGCAGAAACAGTCCCTTAAGCGGTCCTGTCTTTTCCCTGAGGAGTTTGCTGCTGTATGAGTTTTACCATCACTAGCCTAGTTCACATGACTGTGGCCAGAGGGGAACTCACAGCTTCTCTGCTCCTCCATGGGTTCCCCCCTCCCAAGCTCTGTTAGGCTAAGACAAGATTTGGCTTAGTATGTTATCCAAATCAATCTCTCCTCTCCATGAACCACGAGGCCAAGGTTGTGAGGCTCATAGGTATTGTGTTGAGGAGGTATTTTTATACATGTTGCTTACATCAAGTCATCAGGAGGGTACAGAGGCGCTAGGTTGCCCCCAAGATTGCCCCCCCCAGCACGCATCACATCACATGCATTGTGCATGTGTGACTGTATGTGCAAACAGAAGAGGCCAAGCACTCTGGAGGAGCCAGCCACTGGACCTGCAATAGGCAGGGCCACCTCAAGATTGAGCTGACCCAGCTCTCTTAAAACAAATATTAAGGGGGTTGATGTGCCTTCAGCCCCCTAGAGTTGGCATGCCTAGGAGGGTATATTGTGTTACATGCCGATTGGTTACAAAGTGTTAACATATATGTTGCCATAGAATCAAGGTACACTATTCAGCTTTTCTACTTGTTCTTTATCTTCACTATTGTTACGGGGGGGGGGGGGTGTTCTCCTTGCTGTTCCTCAACAGTACATTCCAAAGGGGGGGGGGGAGGTAGGGATTACAAAAAGTGAGCAAGCAATAGGTGATTCTCTAGCCTCAGGGTCATGGCCTCTGGCCTGTAGTGGCTGCTGGTCTAAAATGGTACTTGCCTGGTTCTGATCCTCTTCAATATCATGAGGCCGTTGTCAAAGGCTTACTAAATCAAGATAAACTACTTCCAAAGCATTCCCCTGATCTACCAAGCATGAAACTGTATAAAAAAAAGAAGAAATGAGATTTGACTTGCTTTTGAGTATCCCATGCTGGGTCTTGGTAATCACAGCATCCTTTTCTAAGTAATTGCAGACCAACTGTTTAATTAGCTATTCTAGTGCTTTTCATGGTCAAGCTGACCAGTCAGTAGTTACCTGGCTCTTCCTTCCTCCCCCCAAACCTTTTTGAAGATGGGGACAACATTTGCAAGAGATGGCTTTCAACTGCTAATCAGATATATACTGCTTTCAACAGTGGAGGGTAGAACATAACCACCTGGGTTGGTAGACAATGAATCCTCACTTTTAAGCTATTGTAAAATGGGTATCTGAAATGGTTTTAGACTGTACTGTATTTGGACTTGGATTGAATACTAAATAATCCAAACAGATGCTTCAAAATCCATGTTCAGCTAAGAATACAAGATAAAAAATTAACACAATCAACAAATATATTACAAGAATTACGGTAATATAAGTAATAAAAAATTGCAAAAACAAAAGGGGACGACAACCCTGAACCAATAAATTAACTAAAATGTCGGAAAGCCCTAAATGGCTCAAGTTGCATTAAGAGCTGAACACCTCTAAGCCATTTACAGTTATGAGGCTGTTACTCCTCACTGTGCTTTCATAGCTGATGCAGCATAAATAAAAGAAAAACAAGCAGCCTTGCAAAGCAAGAGGTGGCAAAGCCACGCTGAGATAAAAATGAAAGAGCAATTTCTAAAAGATTTATGAGCTTTAGATTTTGAAAGTTGCTCTCGTGCACACACTGGATATAAAAATAAAACCACATGACAGAAATAGAACCAATATGGAAGACTAAAATCCGTAACAATGTATTTTATGTAGGGATGGGTTAGCCTACCTGTACCCCTTCTTAACCAACTGGATAAAATTATTTGCACAGTGAGATCTGTTGAAGGGCTGCAACTGAATTTCAAGCCTTGCAACTTCACTGTTAGAGAGGTTGTCTGATTATGCTCCTCAGATTTATTTGAAGGAGTGAAGATAACCTGCCCCCACTATTCTCAATTTATGATTTTCTGAGTTACTCCACAATTAGATGTCTTCTGTGTGCCACACCAGAATCTTAAAGAGCCACTTGATTATCCTCCAACCAAAATCCCCTAACGAGCCATCCATAAGCCTATGGTATGTCAATCTGTCAAAATGCAATTCCTAACATGTCAGGATAATTAATGATCCATGACAACTTTCCTAAGAATACAGAGCTTCTCCGATTTCTTTCCCCCACTCCTAGTTTATGATAATCTCGTCTGCCGTAAAATAGGCTCTACTCTCCATTCAGATCTAACACTTTTTAAAGCATCTCAGCAATATAATAAAAGGCTCCGCCAAGCAGCTGATTGCACTAGTCACGTATGTGGGGAAGCTACAAAATCATCATCCCCTTTCTACACATCTTTTCCATATTCAACATGCTTAGTCAATATGGTACCCTCGAGATGCCATTGAACTATGTCCCATCATCCCTGACAATCAGCTATACAGTCTAACAACATCTGGAGGCCACCACATTGGCTACTTCTGTTCTATGTTACCATCCCAGGATCTTGGGATGAAAAAAGTGAGTCATCCAAAAAACTCTGCTTTTCCAATCTTGCATGGTTTGGAATCCAACATTTTTCTGCTCTCTCACTTTTGCTTGGCAGCACAGCCAGATTATTACAACATGCTGTTGTGTTGCTATTTAAGTTTTATTTAGATGAATTTCATCCTTTGAGAAATTATCTCAGCCTTCTGGTGGCTAGTAAGAGAAGCATGCCATTAGCAAGCATGGAGATGAAATTAATATTATTATTTCTTTATACTCCACCTTTCCCTGATGGGATTCAAGGTGACTTGCATGTACAAATGAGAACTGCTAAAAACGTAGGAAAAAACTATTATTAAAAAAAAAACCAATTAAACACTGATGAAAGTAAAACTACATACATATATAAAAACTATTAAGACTATACAGTCTGTTCCCAAAAGCCTGTTGGAACAAATGGCTTCACCTACTGGTGGAAGGGCAAGGAGGTGAGTTTGCCTTCCTTTACTTCCATGTCTTTGGCTAATTAAACAAACTATTGGCTTTAAAACGGTGTGTGTAATTGTTTTGTTTGTTACTGTTATGTATTTTTGTGTTTTTTGTATTGTAAATAGCCCGGTGATCCTAGAAATTTAATTTAATCATCATCATCAACAACTAACTAATATTGGCTCTGCAGAGTGATTTCAGATAGGGGTTTCTCCAAGCCCTATCCTGTATTGTCCAGATCAGTTTCCAATTTATGTTCCAAATTAAATTTAACTTTTCTAACTCTTGAAGCATCTGATACCACTTGCTCAGCATATCCTTTATTTGGCTCTTGAAATATTTCATACTAGTTAAAATAGCTCTTGGTCCTTTCACTTTATCAATTTATAATTTCCAAGGGGCAGGGGAAGAGAGAGAATGTTATTACATCATAGATTTAAAGGTAAAGGTAAAGGTACCCCTGCCCGTACGGGCCAGTCTTGACAGACTCTAGGGTTGTGCGCCCATCTCACTCAAGAGGCCGGGGGCCAGCGCTGTCCGGAGATACTTCCGGGTCACGTGGCCAGCGTGACATCGCTGCTCTGGCGAGCCAGAGCCGCACACAGAAACGCCGTTTACCTTCCCGCTAGTAAGCGGTCCCTATTTATCTACTTGCACCCGGGAGTGCTTTCAAACTGCTAGGTTGGCAGGCGCTGGGACCGAACAACGGGAGTGCACCCCGCCGCGGGGATTCGAACCGCCGACTTTCGATCGGCAAGCCCTAGGCGCTGAGGCTTTTACCCACAGCGCCACCCGCGTCCCTCCCATCATAGATTTAAGACTGAACTAATCCAAGTAGTACCATAAAGAAAGATTTTCCAAATGATGCATCAAGGAAAACTGCTCACTATAATTTTTTTTAAAAAAAACAATACATATGGTGATAATCCAGGGCAACGTTGAACCTTTAATTTGCACCATGTATTTAGTATAGTCTTATCTATCTCTCCAATGATAAGATCCAATTTTGGAAACCAAAGTTAATTAACTAAAGGGCATTTTTAATTCATCTTTTGCTGGGCTTGTGACTATATACAATAAAACCCAGTAGACTCTCATTATCAATTTAGATGCATAATAATATAAATTAATTTTTGATAATGTTATACCCCCAAGTAATTCAGATTTAAATAATGTCTTTCCAGCATCTATTGGAGGTTTACCATTCTACATAGATGTTAAGAATAACTTTCTGCCATAATTGCAAAATAGCTAAATTGTGCCTCACTGGTAGATTCTGAAAGGGGGGAGAATATTTTAGGTAATAGATTCATTTTTATCAAAGCTATTTTACCTGACTAAGATAAAAGGATACCTTTATCTTGTCTAGTGACCTAAATCTTTCATTGTTTCTTTTAATAATTTCTGATCAATGTCCTAAGCTCCCAGATTAAATTTTCTTTGAAGTGAAATTCCTGGATATTTAATTGGTTTATTTATAACAAGGAGAGAATATTTTGTAACAATGCTATGCACAGCTGGTTTTCTATAGATTAATACCAAACCACTCAAATTAGGTTACGGTTGCTATTATAGTACAAAATACTGTAATTATTATATGATATAATATTTGAAGGAAATGGGAAATGATTCTTCTGGATTTGTTCTTGTATATCATTTGCACAGAGAACCTGTTCACGCATCTCACTAACTATGGCTTAGTATAAACTCATGAGCGTGAGGGCTCCAAGAGAGACAATTTGCTCATCCCTGGTCTTTCTCCTGCTGAGACAGAGATATGTGGCTTGTAACTATGCTGTTTACTGGGTGCTCTGAGCAAATCCAGAGGCAAAGTAAGCCTCTGCCCCACACCTCTAGATCCAAGCTGCAGGGAGCAGCAGAAGCTTGTTTCTGCATTGCACAGAATCATCCACCACTTCCCCAGATACAATCTTGGACCTGGAGAGAAGGATACGGGATTGTTTGTGACCTCCCCCGGCATTTTAGAGGTGCAGCCTGAGCTGCCTGAGACAGGACCCTGCTCCTTGTGGAAAGAGAATGATCCTGGCAGACACACATTTGTGGTTGGTCACAAAGGCCAGTCAGAATTTGAAGACCCTTGAAAAGGATGTCTGGACAAAGATCCCAAGGCAGAAGGCAGGCATTCTATATGACAATGACTTTTGACATGGACATACTAAACATAGAGGACACAGGAACCACTAAACCTGTATTTCAGAACAGGATTACTTTTATTTTCCACACAATAAAAGTGACCATTGAGTATAGCAGGCTATATAAGGTCTTTATATACCCTTTGGACCCCTGACCATTAGGTCCAGTCGTGACCGACTCTGGGGTTGCGGAGCTCATCTCACTTTATTGGCCGAGGGAGCCGGCGTACAGCTTCTGGGTCATGTGGCCAGCATGACTAAGCCGCTTCTGGTGAACCAGAGCAGCGCACGGAAACGCCGTTTACCTTTCCGCCAGAGCAGTACCTATTTATCTACTTGCACTTTGACGTGCTTTCGAACTGCTAGTTTGGCAGGAGCAGGGACCAAGCAACGGGAGCTCACCCCGTCGCGGGGATTCGAACCGCCAACCTTCTGGTCGGCAAGTCCTAGGCTCTGTGGTTTAACCCACAGCGCCACCCGCGTTCCTAGCAGGCTATATATCTTGTTATTATTACAACAATATTTATTATGACAGCATTATTATTATAACAGCAGCAGCTGCCCATTCAGTGACCCTGAAACACAGTTAAAAAAACTGATGTCAGAACTGCACGTCCAAGGACTTGTGGAATTTCCCGAATAGCGCTGTAATGTTCAAATTGACCCTGCTCAAGCTGAAGGTCCTGAATACCACCAGCAGCCATTCACTTAGTATCCTGTTTTGTTTCTAAATACCTGACACGGAGATGTGGATGATAGATGAACTGCAATGCCCTTCACTCTGAATACCTTGATCTTTACAGTGACAAATGCCACGTTTAGCAGCTTGGGGATGACATCGGCAATTGGTTTTACTGAGCACAGGAAGAAGAATATACAAAAAAATAAAAGCTCCCCGGTTTTTATGAAAAACTAATGGGTTGCCTGTTCCTGCCCTCCCACCCTATATGCAGCCCTATTCATCTTTGCCTAAAACCTGAAAACATAACACTTCCCCCAATGGCAGTACCAGTAATGTTGCCACTGAGAAGTGTTTCTTGGCTGACCTGAGAGTCTGCTCTGAGATTATAATGTCCATTCAGACTGAAATATATTATTTTTCCTCACCACAATGTCTTGACCTGATTTATGCAGCCTTTATAGCGCCATTATGTGCAAAACATAAGCTCCATTGACAGCAAAAACATTGCAAAGATGGCAGAGATAGCAGCTGCAATTCACCACAGGAGTCAAGGCCAAGCCGTCGAAAAAGGCTTGAACTTGTGTTCCACAACAATGTAATACATTTTCTATCCATGACTGAAATGAAGATAGCATACCTATGCTCCTATGCACTGGAATCTCATGTCTTTTGTCTTTTTTTCTGATCCTCTCTCAACCCCCTCCTTCTTGGGCTTTGGAGTTTGTTTCCCCTGATTCCTCCAAACAAGGAGGGATGATCTAGTTAGCACAGCCCTTCCTTACGAGCTTTGCTTCTTTTGTTTAAAGAAAGGTGCAAGGTTTTTCCCGTTAACATCATGATTTTAATTTAATTTGGCTCTTAACAGAAGTTGGCTTGAAACATCACTTGTTACTTAGCTACTTCCAAAATCAGAGTCACGTGAGGAAACGGAGGGAGTTTGCTATTGCCCCTGTCTGCCTAGCCCAATTCCCTTGCCCTCAATGATCCTTTCTGCAGTGAAGGGAGCTGTACCTTTGCTATAGAGGGGTAACTTTGCTCCTCTGCAAATTCTCACAGATTCCCAACTAGGGCTGGTGAAGATTCCTTTGCCCTATTTTTTATGCCCCCAGCCTCTTTCCGTGGCAGCCAAGCACAACACAGCACTCACTATCTGAAAGGTCCCCCTTACCCTCTGGAGAGACTTTGTGGCAGGCACAGGGACTACAGAGGGACAAAGGGGAAGAGAAAATTCTGTAAGTTGCCTTCTCTGGATACAACTCAATGAATTCACACTTTCATCAGTTTTGCTTTTGTTTTTTAATTTGGGAGGTGGCAGACTATTGATGAGGAAATGCAACACTTTAGCTAAGCTTTACTTTTTTCTTTACAGCCAAGCAACATTAAAGCACAACACATCATGGTTTATTATCTTTGGGAGCAGGGGCTGTCATTCAGCAGCATCAGCAGCAACTACCACTTGTACCTGGAATACATAGCTAAATGAATACCAGATCATTCACAAGAGGGACAGTCTTATAGCAGCATTTAGTCTTACCTCCCAAGTCCCCAGGGAAGGCTGCTGTAAGAAAATTATTACTTTGTCACAGCACCACATGCCATTGTACCTAGTCAGCCATTAACTAAAAAAAAATAAAAATACTCAGGAATGAATGATTTCTATACCACATTCATCATTCTTGGGGGCAGGGAGAGAGAGAACTCCCCTATTTATCAAGTATGAAAAGCAGTTGATAAGATATATTTGATATACAGTGACATTTGCTTTTAATCAATTTAAAGTGAAATTGCTGATGGATAGGTGGACTTGTCAAAACATAATACCCCTTCAATATATAATCCAAGATTACATTTATAAAATGCATGTTTGGTCCTTTCTCACCAAAGAGAGCAGAAAATGTGAAGGCAATTACTCTCCCAAGATAAAGGTAATCTCTTTCTCTTCCCCACCCCACCTCCTGAAGTCCTACTTACATCTTCGAGGAATTGCCAGGATTTTCTTTTACACCACAAAGCTTTAAATCCTGGCACAGAATCATAATTGCTTTATAGGTCATTTAATTTTCCAAGTACATTCAATCAAAGACCCTAAATACTAAAACTCTCCCTTAGTAAAGTGAGCATTATGATTCTAAGTGTTCTCTTTACAGATGAAGATCAGAAAATGGCCATATCATCTGCATGGCACTCATTTTATCTCCATCGCTCGGAACTCATAGTTATCTTTTTCCCCATTCCCCCCTTTCCTTTTTCTTTTTGCATGCAATGCAATACAAGACACACTTGTGTTCAGCAGCAGATCAAAAACCATGCTATACTTCATGCCGCTGGCTTTATTTAACACCACCGTCACTATAAATTTTACTCCTTTCAAGTCTGAGTGGGGGGGAAATGTACGCACAGAAGTGTGTCTTTGTGGTTTTGGATGCTGCCAGTGTGGTAAATGATGGTCTAAGCAGCCAGGGATAAATGCTGCATGAAGTACATTTCTAATATTAAACCAAGGTAAAAGGCAAGAAGAAACTTTTATGACACCCTGATGGAAATAATTCACATCCTTGCAATTCAGCTCCACATTAGGACAGAAAATAATTTATGTTATAAATTAGGAAGCAGGTTCTGTCATCCTCACCTTGGCCAGTGCAGTTAAACTTACAGGCAGGTTTTCTTATGGCTTAGAGTCAGCAAGATTTTCTTCTGAAAAGATCGTGCTTTATTTCAAACAGACACCCTCGCCCCTCCATAGGTGGCTACACATAAGATAAAAGTGGAAGCGAAAATATAGGAGGCTATGATTCAATTAAAAACCTACACAATACATTACCTTCCGCCTCGGGCACTGAAAGGTACTACATGGATCCCCAAAGGGCCGCCGTCATTGGAGACTTCAACGAGCTTTACCATATCACTGTGAGACAATGATGAATGAGGGAACATGAACATGTACCGTAAATGAACCAAAAAAAAGACCACACACACATAAACACAAACACAAACACACACACACACAAAGATATTTGAGAATTGGTAGTGATGATAGGAGCACTGAATGTTACATACCTCAGTATTAATCTGATGGCATGAAAGGAGATCAATCATCAAAAATAATCCAGTTAATAAATCAAATGAAATGTGAACTAATGTTTTGGGTAAGCTTAATCCATTATATGAATTGTATTATGTTCAACAATGACAGGTGGGGGTTCAGATTGGCTTTTGCATGGATTGAGAGCGAAGCCATTGTACTGTATGAAAACAGACAGTTCAAATGCAATTCCCCCTCCCCATAAAAATACAATCTATTATTTCTAATAAGTGTATTGTATGAAAGCAAATAGTTCAAATGCAATTCCCCCTCCCCATAAAATACAATCTATTTTTTTAATAGTTTGAAAATGCCACATGCATGAATATATTTTTAAATATATATATTCCAAAAACAGGCTAAGTGGTCAGGTGGATATATTCAATGGCACTGATATTCCATTTTGGATAAGCACTAACAATGACAGTAAAAGCATTCAGATAGAGTGAAAAACATGGTTTATGCTACCCATAGTTAAAAACTCATGACATGGTTTAAACTTCTACACACAGAACACACAAACCATAGTTTAAAGTGGCTTTCATTTCCTGTCTGCTCAGCACTCAGCTTCCTGAGCTCACTCCTCTCCCCATGGTACAGCCAGCCCCTTGAGCTAGAACAATGGCTCTAACTATGGTTTGTCAATTCTCAGTGAATTTAGAAGTTACAGCAAACTGGAATCAGCATAAATTGTAGCTTGCAGATTCAACTGTAAACTTCAGTTTCTGTTTTGATGGTCTCAAACCAATTATTATTTATGGACATATTTTGTTTTGTGAGACACACCATCTAGTATCTTTGTAATTCACATATGACTTTCATCAAATATGCCCTTTGGAACTACCTGCCAGTAGAGATCCAGCACACGTCATTCCTACCTTCATTTAGATGTTCCCCAAACCCTGTGTTATTTAGACTGGCCTTTGCAATGATAAATTATTTTTTACTAACAAGTATTCATTTATGTTTTTACTAATGTTTTTACTGACATTCTTAATGTCCTTAATGTAAATTTTGTAGGCTAGACACGACATTCATGTATTTTTTTAGAGTGAAGTCTACAAATATTTCCATAATCAAAATATAACATAGGGATGCGTGGTGGTGGTGGTTTTTAAAATGCTTTCACTTTCCTTCCCAATTTTTCAGATTAATTTCAATATTTCCTTTTGAAACATTCATTTTCAATATATGCTTGTATGCCTCATTTGTCCTACATGTGCAATGTTGAAATGTCATTTTAAGTTGTGGAACTCCCCACAGAGGTGTGTCTGGTACCTTCATTATACAACTTTTGGCAAATGCTGAAGATACAGCTCTTTACCCTGGCTTTTGACACTTGAGATGTATATCTTTAGGATCCACCTTGTTTCTGTAATTGTGTTATTTAAAGCTCTTTTCAATATTGTGTTTTAATTTTTGTAACCCACCCTTGGGCTCTGGAGTGAAGGGTGGGTAATAAATTGTAATAGCAGCAACAGCAGCAGCAGCTGTGGCTATATGGAATCTTATTGGCTACACTAGTTTTCTGAAATATGGTGAAATCCTGATGTCATGTTTCAACAACTCATTGATTATATGCTATCATATTAGTCATTTAGACCCATGAGACCTGAGTTTCAAAAGCTATTGTCAGCCATGAAGGCAGCTTATTCAGAAAGGGGTGTCAAATTAGCAACGGATTCCCCACCCAACAAAACAGGGTCTACTGACTAAATGAGAACAGCTCTCTGGTTATACCATTCATGTAGGAATTGTATTTAAACCGGATACTGGGGGAAAGGCAAACATGTTAATTACTATGATTTTCTATGAAATTGTCTTTATAATTCATATTTTATTTGTAACAGAGTTGTTCTAAGAGAGTAGCAATACTATATTCCATTAAATAGAACAATTAACAAATGTAAAAAAAAATCTATACCCAATATCACATTCTGGATGATCTAAGAGTCCAAGAGTGTTTAATGCATGTTTCACTTGAATAACAGCCCCATCACTTCCAAAGCAGCTTATGAGATGTCAGAGTAAGAGGAAATTTAGGGGGTGAGGGTCAGCTGTTCTAAAGACACACATTTTACTGGGATAAGACAGGAAGCTGCCTTATGCAGAGTCCACCATGGATCCATCAATACAGTCTACAGGAACTGATAGAAGCTCTACACGGTTTCAGACAGGAGTCTTTCCCACCCTGAACTAGGGAATGAACATGGGAGTTTTCTGCATTTTATAGTGCAACTTCATGAGTACCTGGCAATATAAGTGGAAGCAACACAGCAGGGAAAAATTCAAGAGAACAGCCAAATTGATTTTTCATTACTTGTTGAGTGATTGCGCGCGCTCGCTCTCTCTCTCTCTCTCTCTCTCTCTCTCTTTTTCTGCGTAACTTGAATAAGCCAATATTCTCTTGCCATGGTAAAAATGGGCACATCCAAAGATAATGATGTATATCTTTTAACAGATTCTTCCCACATAAAAATTGGTCATCTGAATAAAGACTCCAGATCTACCTTACACATAACTCTTAGTGAAGGCAACAATACAACTTTTTTCACAAAATGGCTTTTCTTTTTGGCCAATGCTCCCTGATTAAAAAAAAAAAATTCAATGTGTTTAGTGATGCTCTAAATCTACCCAGGGCTTAGAGGTCTTGTGCTAATAAATAAATAAATAAGTAAATAAATACAAGCAACTCCCCATTTGTGCCCTCTCCCAGGTCAAAAACAACTTGCACGTTGGCAGTCACATAACAATTGAATGGATGCAAAATGGCCGCCACCTGTACTGGGATCTTATAAATTCAGGCCTTTATTAAATGCTGTGAAAGTCTTTATTAAATGTTGTTACTCTCCCCCAGCCCCAAAGATCCTGGGAACTGTAATTTGTTAAGGGTTCCAAAGAGACTCCCTATTCCTCTCCCAGAACTACAATCCCCAGAGTGGTTTAAAAACCAATCCATTTTCCCAGAGAACTCTGGGAATTGAAGCTCTTTGAGGAGAATGGGTCTCCTAACAACCCTCACTACCCTTAACAAATTACAGTTCCCAAAATTCTTTTGGGGAACCTATGACTGTTAAAAAGTGGTATGATACTGTTTAAAATGTATAGAGTGGATTTGAACAACAATATAATTTAAGTGTAGCAGCTTAAGTGCTGCTACTGTATGTATATCTTTGGTGTTATAATTAAACATGCAATTCTATTAATAAACTTACTCTAAAGAATAGTTGCCAGCATTCTCCAGGCCAGCATCTGCATGCCCGACTGGTTCAACTCTGCTATTTTCCTCTTCTGTTCCATCTTCATCCTGGTCAGAACAAAAGTGACAGTACCACATAAGCATTTGAATTACCTTTGGATATCAAAATTTATTCCAGAATTGCTTCCTCACCCCATCCCACAAGAAATATCAAAATTAACTTGATATAACTATTTGTATTCAGCAGTAATGAAGAAAGGTTTATAGTCAAGTATGCAATATTTGAAATTGCTCCACAAAGTGCTATTCTTAATATAAAGGAAAGTTTATTTAAAAAGTCAAATGAATACATTTGATAAATGAAGCAACACAGTGAGCTTTAATCTTAATTTACAATAAGTGACACTTATCATTTCATTATTAATTATATTTATTAGATGCTCTTTTCATAAGAATAATTCAGTGACATACAATTTTTTTAAAGAGTGTAAAAACAAGAACAACCTAAAATAACACACACACAAACACACACACATTGCATGTTCTGCACATAGTGAAGAAAGCACACAGCTCTGAGATTTCTCCCCAGGCCCCATTCAGGTGTAGACCCGTCACACTGATAAAATACAGAAAGATCAGAAACAAAGGAGATGGTTTTAAATGCTCATGGTTGTGCTAGGCAAATAGGGCATTTCTGGATAATGGCCAGAATTTTTGTAGATTACTTCAGCAGTCATTTGTAATAAACAGTTTTGAGGACTGATATGTTCAAGGTGTTAAAACATATAGCAAGGGAGTATGGGACAGCTTATACAGTCAGTGACCATTTCGTGTAGTGGTTCCATTCCTGGCCACAAACACGTTGGCAGACCATGTATAGGTGTGCCCTGCACCTTTCCGTTCTGCCCCCATTCCACCCTTTGAGTGACATGTTTAGTGCATTAATCAGTTGTTGCCTATATACTGATTGCAAACATACTGGTTTTCCTATGGTGGGGTGATGAAAGTGTGGCCCTTTCAGATGTTGCTGGACCACAACTCCCATCATCCCTGAGCATTGTTCATATTGCCTGGGGCTGGTGGAAGTCCAACAACATCTGAAGGTTCAAAGGTTCCCCACACAGGCCTAGACTCTCGTTCCCTTGCTCATAAACATGGAAGGAAACACTGCAACTATCACAAACAGGAGACTCATCGAAGACCTATATTTGCGGCCTGTATTTTTAAGTCCCTCACCATGCCCCCAATACAAATGCCCATGCTTCAGGCTCCTTGAAGAAATCCTACAGAATTTGCTGCTTGCTGAATAACTACTCTGCAGAACACAATGCAATAGAAGTCCAACTCTCTTGATGAAGTTTGTTTAAGTGGTTTGGAAACTACCAATTTAACAGTTACCACAAAGGCACATCTTCCATAGCCAACACACTGTGGTTGTTGTGCCCCGACATAAATACCAATTTATGTTGGGGCACAACATTAAACTCTGGAGCCACAGGAAGATGGAGGAAGAGCAATTAAGCAATTTCCAGAACTGTTTTTGGATTCTAAAACAACTTTAAAGGGTATTAAGTTGGTTTACCTAAATGGAAATTTAAACTGTTGCTACATATACATACTCCATTTTAATCCTAAAACCATGCATGCAGTAGCTACTAGTTCATCCGTTTATGGGACTTTTCATTAGAAGAGGAGGAGCCACAGCATTGTTAGCTCTGCAACTTTCACAGACATTTGTGTTTCTTTCATTCCTCCCATGTACAAACACACAGACACACAAAAAACTATTGTAATGTAGCCAGCAGATTTCAGAGCGCAGATTTTAGATTCTACACACTGAGGCATCAATCAGCAAAATAATAAGTGGTGGGTGAAGGGTTATGAGTTCAGCGCAGAGAGAGTCAGACAATATATTAAATTATTGAAGAGATATTAAAGCAAGGCAGAGGCAGCTGGTAATGTCCAATTGACATTTCCTCTGAGAGTCTGCAAAAATAAGGAGCTGGATGCACCAAGCTTTCTCTCTGAGTTGTAGATGCTTTGTGCACGCGCTGGATGGAAGCTCGCTGCGTGAGACGAAGCTCCTTGAAGATTGATGATCCTGTGTTTTGAGAGGCTCTAATATGCACTTCTTAGTCATCTATCTCTCTTAAGCACCAGGCAAGTAATACATTTCAAAGGTTAACCAGCATCTTGAACTTGCTTAAGACTGCATTAGGAACATAAACACAAACTCCAAATAAGATGTGGGTGTTATTTATTTATTTTAAAAGGTGTTCAAATATATAAAGAGTTGAATCTTCCAGCAACATGTTAGCAATCATAAGTGATTTCAGATGTATTGATTTTAGCGTGTGTGAGTTAAAATTTGCTCCACGGAGCATAACTGAAAACATAAATATTTAAGGATACTAGACAAAACCTCACCAGTGCAGGCTATATACTCTCTTCCCTATGAATACAAAGGAGATGGCTGCGATCCAAAGATACCTGCTTATCTATGGGAAAGCAGAGAGTTTTCCCTTCAAACAGCACGTCCCTCACATCTCATGGAAAACTACTCTGGAGTGGCTTCTCGCCTTCAGTGGCGGATATTTAAGGGTGCTGCTAGAATGACTTGAGACACTAAAATGTGTATTTATTTATTACATCTATACTCCACCTTTCTTCCAAAGAGCTTCAAGCAACAGACATGGTTCTCCCCCTCCCAAATTTATAATCACAAGAACCCTGTGATGTAGGGTCAGGCTAACTGACAGAGAATGGCCCATGGTCATGCAGTGAGCTTCACGGCTGGGTGGGGATATAAACCCTACTTTAGCACTGCAACCACTGCACAACCACTGGTTATCCTGTGGAGAGATGATATTAAAATCATGGGATCAGTGAAGTCATCTGCAGTGCTCACGGGAGCAAAAAAGTTGGGCAGCAGTATTCCACTCTAGTTGCAGTTTCATGAGGATACGCCCATGCAGAGTCCACTGCAATAGTTCAACAAGATGTTACGAAGGCTTCCCCCACTGTGGCCAAGCTATCATTGTCCAGGAACAGACATAACTGAAACTTTAAGAAAAGCACTGAAGGCCACTAAGGACACCTTTGCCTCCAGTGATAGTGATGGATCTAGGAGTAACCCCAGGCTATAGACTTGTTCCTTCAGGGAGAGTACAAACCCATCAAGAACAGGCAAGATTCCAATTTCCTGAACCTGAGAACCACCCACCCATGAGGCTTCTGTTTTACCAGGATTCAGCTGGAGATTGCATGGAATCCCAAAATGAGAGTAAGATAGAGAGAGAGAACATTTGACAGAGGTCCATTTTTCTCATGGCATCTAGATCTAGACTAGCAGATCTATGAACAATTGATGAAGAGTCCAGGAAACCTGGCCCCTGCTTCTGCACTTTCTCAATCCTGCAAATATTCACAAGGAAGATTTGTAAAGGGCCCTCCATTTTAACAGGTCTTCTGGGAAGTGCCTTGATTTTAATGTTGTAGCTATGCACAGCACATTATGTTGTTCCCTACTGCAGTTAGTGTAGTTTGTTTTTAAATTAATTAACAGGGTTTTATTTTTATCTACATTGATTTTCTTTCCCTCTGCTGTTTCAGCACCCTTCTAACCTATATTAATAAAGCTGGATAAAAAAATAAAATAACACACACTTATTTAAGAGGATGTACAAAATATATTTGGACATTTGAAAAATGTCCTGTCTTCCAGGAAGCCATAAGTTGGAGCTGGTGATGGTGGTGTTTGGAGACCTGTTTTCCCTGAAGTTTTAAAACTCTAAGGAAACAGAATAGTGTTTGGAAGTTGAGTCTGGTAATCCTGTGAGGCTTAAAATTTGTCTCTCAGTTATGATCCTTAAGAGTAAAAGAAGCTTGTAAACTTCACTAGAGCATTGGTATCATGATGCTATAATCAACAGATGTGTCTTTTAAAAAAAACAAAAAAAAACTTTAATATTGCCGTAATCAGCTACTCTTTTATTTCCCATGTAACATAGACTTTCTTTTACATAGAACCAAACATAGAGTAATTTGGACACCTGCATAGGGAAGTAACTTAGAATTCTCATTTGCTAAAAAAAGCATCTAGCTTCGAAAGTATCTGCAATTATTGCCATGAGTTTCTTCTTAAATTAAAAACCCCACCTGTTACTGAGGTAAAATTAGAAAATGCTATACTTTATTTAGGGGTTTGAGAAAGTTCCAGAATCAATGATACAGCAATTTTAAGCAACACATTTGGTACAATTATAGTTTTCATTAAAGTATGTACAAATCTACATTTTCATAGGCGCATGTACTGAATTACATATTATTAGGAACTACTGTACCAACTTTTTTGCAAGGATGCAGAATTTTCAATATAATTTCAGAGTCATATGTTAACAGCATAGTAGGCTAAAAAAAACACCTGGTTCTTGTATGCCACCTCTCTTCCTCATTGGCTAAGCAATGATTGATTCTATTAAATATCCATGAACAGTCCAACACTGAGATTTACTTGATTCAATTCATATCATACCTTCCCAAAGGCAAATTATAATCTTGAGCCCTAGACATTTTGCTGCCTAAAATGAAGGATAACTCCACATACAGAAGTCAGACAGATAAGCCACTGGATCCCTCTGCCATTTGGATCACAACTTCCACAACTTCAGAGAGCACCTGACTAGTTTAGGGAATGCAGAGCAGCTTGCACGGCTCATGCAACAATCCCTTTTCCCCAACAGCTTGCTGCCATTGACTGTGCTCACTTTGCTCACTGCCCATCCAATCAAATGCTGCAATGCAGCAGTCGCCGTGCCAGTGTGTGTCATGTAAGCAGAGCAACTCATGCAATGTGCATGATGCCTGCTGTAGTGCATGGCCTATGCTGGCTTTGTTGTCCCTCTGCCTGCTCACTCAGTCACGGGCTTCTGCTGTAGTGCTGTCTTTGGCATACTGACAGAATGTGAGCAAGACAGAAAGGCCAGCGACAACCAAGCATCTCCGCTATCTCATTCTACCTAATGTTAGGGTCAGTCCAGGGAATAACCTGAAAGAGGGCATGGCTGGCTGGCTAGCTCCATTAAGAGAAAGACTCTACACAGCAATGTTTTGTTGGAGCTCTCTTTCCCATTTATTATATATGAATACATGCTTCCTAGGGACAGTCACTTGGCGGGAAAGTGAATTACAACTGTGAAGTTGTCGATTTTGATTGGTATTGTGTCCCTTATGTTACTAATCAATTTTATGTTGCTAATTAATTTCATGAAACAATGCATTCAGGGAAAATAGGATTTTTTTTCCAAAAGGAAAATGTACCAGCAGAAAATGTTCCAAGCAGGGACCACAAGTAAGTTTGCTGTCCACAATTTGTTTATTTTGTGCAGGGGTTTCACTGTCTACAACTACCTCACACTCATGCCCTTTTCCTAGCATTTTACCTGGAAAGGCACTGTTCTCTCCAACACCACAAATAAAAGTGTGAAATGAGACGCCGAGTGAAATAACAAAGACAAGAGTACCCAGAGCCCAGAGAATTATATCAGGATCATTCATTCAGGTGGGGGGGGGGGTCTTGCTGTTTAGATATGCAACACCACACAGTGGAAGAGGTCTCAAGTGAAACAAGCTCTTACATGTAGTTCAAACTTAGCAGAGGGAAGGTGAGCCTGAGTGAGCTACATGATGGCTAAGGTTGCATTCCTCATTGAAATTCTGCCAAACAGCAGATACCACTGTACAATTCCACAGTATGAAAGACGGGGCTGCTGCCTTTCAGCCCAAGAGGCAGCTACTACGTTAATCTTAGCAGGCAGAAAAGCTAACAGAGGCAAGGAATAGCTTTCTCTGATAATAACCTGTGTAAACATTGAGGCCTTTAATCTTAGAGTGCTGTTTGCATATTGAGGTCCCCAAGCCACCCCAATAAAACACAATTCACACAGAACTTTCGTTTAAGGTTTTTGGCATAATTTTGGCCACAGCTTTATTAAAATACAAAAAATGTGAGTGGTTGCTTAGGCATTGGTGGCCACTATCTGTCCCTGCCCGGGGACAGACTGACTTCCACACGCCTGCAAAAGTCAGAAAGGGAAAACATTTTGGAGAGAAAGATGGAGCTGGGTACCATGCCCTCACCTCTCCCCAAATGCTCCCAGGGGCTCTTGCGTGGCCCTAGCCCCTTGACAGGGGTGCGGAGAAAAGAATGGCAAGACCCTGGATTCCTTTAACGGAATTCCCTTGCAGCAGCAGCACTGGAGGGGCAGGCACAGCCAATCCATGCCCTCCACCAACCAATTCATAAACCAATGCCTAACCGCAACCTTATGAGTTGTGACAATTTGCTATGCAGCCAATCAGCCAAATGGACAAAATTCCTTCCAGGCCCCTGCCCCAAAAGCAGATGACCCCATGACAGGCATAGCAAGGTCAACAAGAACAACCCTAAATATAGGGAGGGTGGGCGGGTGATCCAATGCACGCAGTGAAAAGAGGAAGCTCAACGCTGCGCACAGGGGAATATAAAACTTCTTGGCTATCAATCATAAAATGGCAACATTAAATTCTCCCCAATGACAAAGAGGAGCCCAATCGCAATGGTGGCCAACTACAGTTACCCGCCCAGCAACAGTGGGATGTCTTGTTAGACCCCACCGCAACATGTGCTATCCATGAAGGAGAACACGCTTTGCCTTGGAAGACAATACTTTATGCTTTTTTTAAAAAAAATAATTCAATAATGTTTGCAATAATAATAAAAGTGTGCCACCATTATCAGAGACATCAGAGATGATACAACTGCCTTTAATGGTGTGTGGGTAGGTATGTATATCTCCCCATTCCCACTCTGGTCAGGAAACCCCACTGTTCAACCCATAATGCTAGAGACTGAAGTGGTACTTAGACAAGAAGAAGTTGGGTGAGAAAATGGCCCAGGAGTTTGGGAAACTAAGAGACAGCAGACAAGGACTAAAGGGTAGGCAATCGAGAGAAGGATCCGAGGAGCTAAAAGAACCTTAAACAAAACCAGAGAAGAAACAGATAGCTGAGAAAAGGAGACAATGAGAGCTCACATGTTGGGGCTGGGAGCCCCACCCAGCAGGGTCTAGTGACTCTTTGGGAAAAGATTCACAATTGTCGCACTTTTTATGTCAGTTTTCATACTTTCTTATAAAAATGGCAAAATTACTTAAGGCCATGCTAATAAACAAGTCATTGGAAGGGAAGAATTCTAAGTTCTTTCAGCAAAGGTATGCTCCCCAACCCATAATAAAATTCATTCACAGGGGAATGCTTAACATTTCCCACATTAATTTATTCTCCTCTGCAAATGCCCTTCTAGGTTAACTTACTGCAGTTCCTTGACACTGCCTGGTTAAAAAAAGGAGGGCAAAGACAGCCTAGGTATGAAAGGTGTTCGCAGAGGAGAAGCAGTGAGCAATGGTAGGGTTAAACACACCTTTGACTTCTGATTGTCCTTCCATGCAAATGCCTTCCTCTGTCCACAAAATTGTTATGGTGCAAGTGGGGATGGATAGTGTTCAGAGGTCTGTTTGGCAAATCGCTACAAAGTGGTACATTATATTATACATTATAAATTATACATTAGATTATTGCAGATGCAATAATACAACAAAGAATATCTTATTCCACATAGTTATGTGTATCTTAATAATTATTTACTCTTGGTAACTTCATACTCAAAATGTTAGAATCAAAACCGTAGGAAATATTTCTTTTTTAATACAATCTGGCTTGGTAGATCTCCATACATAAGACACCTGCTTTCTGCCTTAACTGGCAAACACACTCGCTTAACTGGCTTTCATGCTGCCTTCACTTTGTCATTAAATGCACATATCTCCTGAGAGAAGCACTTTTTAAACATACAGAGGGAACCAGTAGCACAGCTAACTGGCATCCCTTTTCCCAATACAGCATTACACAAACTATCCCTTGTGGCTAGGCTCATATTTCTATACCCGTCTTGAAATACTTTACACACTTGCTACTCTTCAGAGCTGGTAGAGAGTTGGTTCATGTGTAATAGGCCAGGAACCATGATGTTTGTTCGGATGTACAACCCTACCTTCA
Organism: Podarcis muralis; assembly: GCF_964188315.1. NCBI lineage: Eukaryota > Metazoa > Chordata > Lepidosauria > Squamata > Lacertidae > Podarcis > Podarcis muralis. Next base: position 18,690,419 of record NC_135666.1, on the reverse strand, counting down.
TAAATGCTACCCTTAGCCTATTGCATTTCTTATGAGAAACCACAGAACTGAAAATATGGCCAAGCTATCTGTAATAGCTTGTGCACTCCAGTGTAGTGGTTAGATTGCTGGACTGTAACCTGAGAAGACCAAGGGTCAAATCTTCCCTCTGCCACCAAGCTCACTGGGTGACCTTAATTAAGCAAATCACTGCCTCTCAGCCTAACCTACCCCACAGAGATGTTGTGACAATAAAATGGGAGGGAGAGACCTATGTACGCCATCTTATGCTCCTTGGAGGAAAAGTGAGATATAAAATTTGTAGTAATAGTAATAAGTAGTAAACAACAATAATTGTTCTACTGATGAGATGGTTTCCCATTGTATTAGCAATCCATCCAATAGTGAATAGGCACCAACTCCTAAGATGAACCTCTACACATATATTCACAGAGAACCTCATGCAAGGCTATAATCCCAAAGCTTATGCAAGATGGAATGGAAATAGGATACTGTTCCACACTTCTTATGAACAAAGCAAACAAGAAAAATACATGTTTTTAATCAGAGCAGAGCAGAGCTTGATTTAAGAAAAAGAAAACAAAAGGCGGGGAAGCACTTTCCTTTCAACATACAGGAGAAAGCCCCACAAATACAAGATCTGGAATACATATGTGAAGGCTTGGGTGTATTCCAAATAACAAGAGACAGTTGGCTTATTGGCTTGGCATTAGACCTTGCAGAAGGAACACACCGAACGTGAATTATCTACAATATTTTTACCAAGTGCTATTGTGTAGTGAAACTCACATAATGAGCTCCACGGGACTGCTCTTCAGATCTTGCAAAATAAAGCTAACTTCAAGCCAGCCACAGTCAGCGACTCTCAAGGCTCTGTATATAAAACAAGTTCTGCATCAGGAAATACAAATCTTGTGCTCAAAAATAATTAGGTACAGCAGGGTCATTCAGAGAGGGAAATGCAGGGAAGAGAGGACTGGGAAGCAAACAGGAAGGCATGTTAACCACAAGTCAGGGTGCCTTGGAGGGCAAAGAAATGCCACTTTTTTCCAAAGGGGGGGGTGGAAACGCTCACACACCATGTGCAACAGCTCATGTTGCTTTTCTATCATCTATATTTCATACTGGTTCTACTCAGTGCTTGATTATTTTTGGAAGGGATTTAAAGAGAGAACCTTCTGCATGCAAAACAGATGATCTGTCACTGAGCTGCAGTCCAGCACTGAGGAATTCAACAGTGCTTCCTAACTACCGTATTTTTCGCTCTATAGGATACACCTGACTATAGGACGCACCTTGTTTTAGAGGGGGAGAACAAGAAAAAAAAATCTCCCCCTCTCTGCTCAGCACCCCTTCAGCGAAGCGGCAGGAGAAACGGAGCCCCTTCCATTTCTCCTCCCGCTTGGCTGAAGGGGCGCTGCTCAATTCTCCCTCTCTGCTGAAGCCAGGAGAGTCTTGCTCTCCCGGCTTCAGCAAAAGGAACCCGAAGCCTCCAGAGCACAGCGGGACCTCCCGCTGTGTTCTGGAGGCTTCAGGCGGCTATCCCTGAAGCCTTCAGAGTCCAGCGCGAGTTCCTGCTCCGCTCCGGAGGCTTCGGGTTCCTTTTGCTGAAGCTGGAAGAGCAAGACTCTCCAGGCTTCAGCAAAAGCAACGCGAAGCCTCCGGAGCGTGGAGGGAGCGCTCCCTCTGCACTTCGGAGGCTTCGCGTTGCTATCGCTGAAGCCAAGGAGCCTGCATTCGCTCCATAGGACGGACACACACATTCCCCCTTAATTTTTGGAGGGGGAAAAGTGCGTCCTATAAAGCAAAAAATACAGTACCTTCAGTTCCATAGTGAGCTCCACCCTACCAGTTTAAAAAAACTGAAGTCAGAAGACCTTGAAGATGTTCTACAGCTGTAATGTTCTCTGCAGACTAAACCCAGACTATTTCCTGCTGCTTCTTAAAAATAATTGGGATGTATATACCAAGTATTCAGTTTAAAAATACTTTTTTTTTCAAATTCAGTGTGCTTAAGGGATGATTTATCCTAAAAGAAATATTCCTAAAATAAACACCATCTTCCTTCTTCCAGGCACCTGATAGAACTCATGGTTTGCAGAAAATATTGATCAATTTGTAGATTACACACACTGCTTGTTATTCTTTTGAGACAAAACTAAGGGAGGGGGGAGTAATCATCATTACAGCTCACTTACAGATGAATCCACAGCTGTAAAACAATCATTTAAAAGTGTGGGTTTACATGCCTTATCAACAAAATAGATTTCACAGTCCCAAAAGTGACACCTACTGGTAAGGGGAGAAAGGAAAGTCATATGAAAAGCAATTGATGAGGATTGCTTTGATGTACTAATTAATGCAAGCACTGTAGCATTTTCAATACCATTAACTACATACAAAATGCTTTCTAAGAATATGATCAATTCAGAAATTATAGAAGATACCATTTTATTATTTCATGCACATATTTTATGTCGGTGCAGCACAGTATAAATAACTAATTTTATTTATAAATATATATTTAAAGAAATATTATATTTACATAATTTCCTAAACAGAAACTGCAAGGCTGGTTTCGTTGGAATTGTGTTTAATTGTCTTTTAAGCTTTGAGGGGTTTTTATTTTGTCTTGTTGTATTGATTTGTTGATTTTAAATTGTACTTCTGTGTTGGTATAGATATTATTTACTCACACTTTTGTGCAGCATTCTGGAATCTTTTGATGCAAAGAATTTAATTTAAACCAAAAATAAAATTGAATAAATAAATAAATAAATAAATAAATAAATAAAATAAGTAGCTTGCCTCTCTAGATTTTTTCTTTTGAGTACAAACATTGTGCATGTTAAACTGGAATATGCAAAGCAAACACACTTCTAAGCACATCTCTCTCTCTCTCTCTCTCTCTCTCTCACACACACACACACACACACACACACACACACACACACACACTGCCTAAAAAGAGAATGAAACCTTCCAGCAGTGGCCTCAGGTCACTTTGTCCTGAAATAACAGCTTATATAGCACATTCCTGGTGTACACATTTGTATACCAACATCTGGAAATTATTAAAATTAATGCGTGCAAAATAATTGTTGGAGGGTCAATAAATTAAGTTTTGCTATTACCGTGGGACAAATGGTTAAATATATATGGGGGCAGTATCTAGTTACACTGCAGTTTATCATTCATTTATGCCCCATGTATGTAGCTAAAGTACTAAATTCTCCTGAGATGTTATATTTTCCAAGTTTCCTCCTCAGCAGTGACAGAGAAAAAAGGAGTCAAAATGGCTTTTTGCTCTGCTTCTTCGAACAGTTTAGATCTCAAGCCCATACTCTCCACCACTGAAACTAGGCCTGAGCTTTGGTTAGCTTCTGGCTCTAAAAATATATATAAGGTACCCCTGCCCATACGGGCCAGTCTTGACAGACTCTAGGGTTGTGCGCCCATCTCACTCTATAGGCCGGGGGCCAGCGCTGTCCGCAGACACTTCCGGGTCACGTGGCCAGCGTGACAAGCTGCATCTGGCGAGCCAGAGCCGCACACGGAACGCCGTTTACCTTCCCGCTAGTAAGCGGTCCCTATTTATCTACTTGCACCCGGGAGTGCTTTCGAACTGCTAGGTTGGCAGGTGCTGGGACTGAGCAACGGGAGCGCACCCCGCCGCGGGGATTCGAACCGCCGACCTTTCGATCGGCAAGTCCTAGGCGCTGAGGCTTTAGCCCACAGCGCCACCCGCGTCCAAAAAATATATATAGAGAGAATGATAAAAAACAACAACATAAGAGTCTCCTTACCAGTTGAACTACCATTCTACTTTAGCACTACTCCACATCTGAAAATAATAATAATTTTGAAAATAATAATCTACCAAAGAGGTCCTGATCCTCTGCTATGTTCATACTATATACAATGCAGCACTTGGGACTGTATAAAATTTACAGCCCATTTTGCATCATGGAAGCCACTGCAGAACAATTTCCCCACAGCAGAGTCACAGCACCCCATCCTAAAGCCCTCATTGAGCCTCCTGAAAACCAGGCAATACTGCCATAAGAAGAGGGAAGGTAAATACAGTGGTACCTTGGGTTAAGAACTTAATTCGTTCTGGAGATCTGTTCTCAACCTGAAACTGTTCTTAACCTGAGGTACCACTTTAGCTAATGGGGCCTCCCTCTGCAGCTGCACTGCCACCGCGCAATTTCTGTTCTCATCCTGAAGCAAAGTTCTTAACCCGAGGTACTATTTCTGGGTTACTGGAGTCTGTAACCTGAAGCGTCTGTAACCCAAGGTACCACTGTAGTGTGATTTCTACAACTTGCAAGTAATGTGTGAACAGGCTCTTTGGAGGGTCCTATCCATCTGTTTCTTGCTTGTTTAAGCAGCTACTGCTATTCCAAGATTAGAAGACAGTACCATGTCAATGGGACATGGGTGGTGCTGTGGGTTAAACCACAGAGCCTAGGACTTGCCGATCAGAAGGTCGGCGGTTCGAATCCCCGCGACTGGGTGAGCTCCCATTGCTCGTTCCCTGCTCCTACAAACCTAGCAGTTTGAAAGCACGTCAAAGTGCAAGTAGATAAATAGGTACCGCTCCAGCGGGACGGTAAATGGCGTTTCCGTGCACTGCTCTGGTTCGCCAGAAGCGGCTTAGTCATGCTGGCCACATGACCCGGAAGCTGTCTGAGGACAATCATCGGCTCCCTTGGCCAATATAGCGAGATGAGCGCCGCAACCCTAGAGTCGGTCACGACTGGACCTAATGGTCAGGGGTTCCTTTACCTTTACCTTTACCATGTCAATAGGTACACTGCTATGAAGTGGAATCTTGTCAGAAGTTGCTTGATAGGTGCAGGAGAGTTGCTGCGGCTTACCAGAACAGAGGGGCAGGGCACTGGGGAGGTTGGGATGGTATGGGTGCCCCAAATTGGCTTTGCTGATGAATGGCCACCAGAGCCAACCCAGGATGCTTTGTTGCTTCTCTGTGCCCGGTTGCTCCTCTGCCACCACCCATCGGCACCAGGTGTGGCAGATGCAGCTGGATCTGCAGCCTGATGTGACTGCCTCACCTCACCACATGAGCCTTGATAGACACAGCTCCCCCTTCCAGTAAGTGACAGTAAGACTGCTGCTAGGAAGCCAGCATTGTGGCTCCACCCACAGCTGCTTCTGAATCTAGGCACACCGTCCTCCTTTTGCGAATGCCACACTTCCTATTCACTGCAAGTGAACACAATGCAAAAGCGTGCAGAAAACGGATGAGGCGTCCGAGAAACAAGTAGGAAAGCATGCTCTGAGGTGCATGGCATTATTGAATCTATATAGAAGAGGAAAGTAAGCCATGGAGACAAGGAGTCAGTTGGCAGCCCTGAATTCACACAACTGAGGTACATTCTCAGTGAAATACTCTGAAAAAAGTAGGTCAAGATAAACACATCCATTAGCCCTTCTATAAATAGAACACTTTTGAGTTCACCTGCTTGCACTAATGTAGAACCTATCTATGTATGTATGTATGTATGTATCATTCTAGCCCAACGGCTATTCAGTAAAAACAAACAAAAGCATTTATTTAAGTGAGTGATTAAAAAAAATAAAAGGCAAAACCAAGCCACATTGAACATATGGCATTGGGACACAAAAATTATCCCTACAGAGAGGGAAACTAAACTCAAAGAAATCACCTGTATAAGTGTAGTGTAGTGTAGTAAGTCTGAAGCACTGAGACAGATGCATAATAGATGGCTTCTATGACCTTTCTAGGCACACAGAGACAACGCAAGAGAAGAAATTATACAGAAACCGATGCTCATTTATGGATATAAAGCAGAAAGCATGCAATTCACCTTGCTTCCTCAAAGAACAAAGTTAAAATTACCCCAATTCATTCATGGCCTATTATTTGTGAATACAAAATATGTTAGGATTTTGAAAGTGAAATGCACCCCCAGTGCAACTTTCAATTGGCTTCATACACTGGCTTTCATTCTTATTTTTTTATTTATAAAGCGAAGCATTCCTTTGTTCCTTAACTTGAAAACCTCTGTCATAGTGCAACGGTTCTCTTCTTCTTAACTTCAGAAAAACATGTTTCATTCTGTTCCCCTGTGTAAACCTAGACGTAAGCTAGAAGTCTTTGTGTTCTGTTTTCTGTCGCTTGAAAATGACCTTACTTAAATGGCCTTTCCGTATTTTTCAAAAATCACTTCTCATTTTTTAAATCCCTGCAATAGAGTCGTCGGTGATGTCATTAGGAAATTAATAGCATTTCTAATTAAAACATAATTAAACAGAAAATAAATATGTTTTAATAATGTCAGGATTCTGGTATCCTGGACGGGTCAAAACCCTGGTAGGTCTGCCATAATTCTAAATTTCCTGCAACTCTGCAATTTTAAAAAGGGCAAAGTGGCAAGATAAAAATAACACTCACGATTTTAAAAACCATTTTCCCTTCCTGTGTCACTAACACTCTGCTCTATTATTAAAACTGAAAGAATCTTTAAAATCCAATTTAGTTTTCATTTCCACTCATTTTGCTAAGTTAATCGCATCTCAGTCTGCTCAGTGCAGAATGGAAAAACCCGTCTTCTGTTCTATACTCTCACTCCCAGTTGTCGCACGCTAACAGACCTTCGCAGGTGAAGGCTTTAATTATCTCTGGAATGTAAAGCAAGAGAGAAACATTACAACATTTAAATCCTTGCAAACCTGGCAGCTGCCATCCTACCCAACACCACACCAGGATATGAATCCAGGAACTCCAAGGCCAAACACATAAATCTTACACCTTGAAATAATGAGCTAGCCTTCAGGGTTTATACCTCCCGTCCCCATACGCTGCCCTAGTGAAGAAGCCTACAGCTGCTGGTTGTATAATTTAGCTTTTTCTTTTCCCCACTGAATCAAAGGCACATTTACAAAATTACAATACATTCCTCACTATCAATCTCTGAGATCTAGAGCACTGTGCAGGCATTTCTTTCCACTTGGGCATATGGGCTTGGGAGACCATATTTCTGGCTGGGAGCAGTGCTGCCATTGAAACAGAAAATTGGTAGAGCTGTGTGGCACACTCAGGAGCGCTTGGCAAACTTGGTTAGTGTGAGCACCCAGTATCCTTGGGCAGCTGCTGGGGCCTAGAACTCTGGAAGGGACCACACCTTCCTTGCCCCCCTTCCCCCTCAGTGTTTTCCCTGGCCCAGTGCTCTAAGCTACACAAGCAACGGAGTCAAGCTGCCACTTTTGTTCCCCCCAATCCCCAAACATAGGGTTGCTCCAGGGCATTGTGATAAATTAAAACTGTACCCTCCTCCACCATCATTTAGCACTGCTTAAGAATGCTGTTCTCTGACGCTACTTCCCGGTTAAGACCACCACAGGTCACCAACAGAGAAATCCAAGAATGTACTTTGCTCAGAGCCGCCTCAAACCTGAAGCTAGAACATGCACAGAGCAATGATTCTGGTCAGCCACTGTGAGAACAGGATGCTGGACTAGATAGGCCATTGGCCTGATCCAGCATGATTGTCTTAGATCAGGGGTCGGCAAGGCTTACCGGGAATGGGCCGGAACACTCCCACAGAGATCCTCCATAGGCCGGACCAGCGCAGCGTGATGCCGGAAATCGTGTCTGCGCATGTCTGCAGTGCCGGAAATCGCTTCTGCACATGCCCAGATGCTGAAAATCGTGCCTGCGCAAAGTGATTTTCAGCATCTGTGCATGTGCAGAAGTGATTTTCGGAGTCACGAAAGAGAGTCCCGGTGCTGCACTGCGCCGTTTTAACACAGCGGGCGGGGACTCACCAAGCGGGCGGCTCAGTTCGGGGGTGGCTCATGGGCCAGTTAAGCAACCCTCATGGGCCACTTCTGGCCCATGGGCCCTAGGCTGACAACCTCTGTCTTGATTCTTGGCCATTCTCTGTTCATATCATCTCTTAACGTATAACAGATACACCACTGGAGTTCTGAGTTTAGTGTTCTGAGACGCTGCAGCCTTGCTGCCTTTCCCAAATCACTACCCCTCTTTCAAACTATTTCAGGTCACCCTTGTTACTGTGATCAAAATTGTCTTGTGCATGTGTTTGCTTCAGGTTTGCGGTGAAGTTCACCATCTTTGGGAAGTCTGACCTAGGTGGTCCTATTGACAACATGGCATCGGCATATAACCATCTTAGTTGCCAATCACAGAGCTGCTTAGCACACACAAAATATTCACAGCAATACTACAAATCAAGCATTCAGCTCCAATATGACAAAATTGACACAATTATGTATATAAACAGAACTATCTACTCCCTTTTGTCTGTGCAAAGGAGTCTTGGTGGCAGATATGCATCTTTAAAATCAGAGTGTTAACTCCACAGGACGCCTGCATTAGATCCTTCACAGGTCATTCAGTGAATCAATTTCTGACAAACAACTTCTTGAAATCTCACTAAAGACTTCCACTTTTTTTTCCCCTTTTTTTTTTTTTTTTTTTTTTGCTCTGATTGCTAGGCACAGCACCTAGACAGTCTGCATCTTTGCACTTTGTGGGTTTTAATTGCCACATGTAAACGCTAACTAAGTTAACATGCTCAGGTTAACTTATAGCCATCTACTGAAGGGAATCACAAATCAACCGCAGTCTAAGGCTCCAATAGATGATAATGCTGGACAGGCAATGACTTTCCTGGTAACAAATTAATGGATCATTTTCATTTTAAGATTATCAAAGGACAACTGAAATTCCCATGGCTAAAATGCAATGCCCAAGTTCACAGAAAAATTGCATTAGGATAGGGGACAGCAACATGGGCATAGCCGGGGGGGCAGGTGCCCCCCTAAATCAAGTAAATATGCCCATGGACAGCAACCTGGTGCCCATGGAGGCCATAATGTCATCCAGTGGTGCCTTGGGTACATGCCCTGGACATTATGCTTTCATTTTTAAATAGAGGTAAGTCTCTCACAACTTTCTTTCTAGGGGGGCTAGAGTGTGCCCTCTTAAGATGTACCCTCTAAACAATTTCTGTGGAATGATAAAGTGATAAAGCGGGATATCAAATCCAATGAGAGTGGTCAATACTTTTCTAGTACTGGATAATGTTCCCTGTTGTTATTAGACAGAAACAGCATCAATGTGTAAGAGTGAGTGAGATCTCCATAATTTCAACCAGCAGAACATAGCTGACTTCCCATGATAACCAAACATCAAATCTTGGTTTAGCTCTTTCCAGCCTAACAACAATTTATTCTATAGTTTACAGCATGTGGTTTGCTTGGTAAAGCTAAACCTGAACCTGTGTAAGCCAAACATGGGCAGCACAGCAATAGAGCAGCGGGGAAAACATTTGCACTAAGCCATAGTTTGGCTTAGTATAACATGCAAAATCTGGCCTAAGCCATAATACACCTTTGTGTTAAGTATTATTTGCTCAGTAAGAATGTCTAGCCATAGCAATGGAGCAATCACATTAAGAGCAACGCCAAAGTCCCACTGCATGCAAATGGACTTGCTCCCAGGTACGTATTTATTTGCGACTTTAGAGCAGCAGCATAACAAAAGGATAGATATGTGAAAAGTTAGTTGGAGGAGAGGGGAGCAAATGTTATGCTAATGTTCCCAAACAATCCAGAATAAAAATGTAAGAAGCAAGCATACACTCCCATGCTAAGAAAATGCAATGTATAGAGAGTACAGAAAAGAAATTCTAGACGGTCAATAGAAACAGGTCGAGTGGGACCTTTTTCTTTGCTTAATAGATCCCATATCACACCACTAAATCAGCTCAATTTCAAATCCAGTATGTTTTAAGAAATACAAACCCAAAGTCCCCTGGGCATGTGAAACTACTTGTTCTGTTCTTTGGGACCCAGTCCTTGTCGGTCCAACAATTATTGTACATTATGGAAATATGTTAAAAATTGCTCCTAGCCACAATGGCTATGTTCCACCTCCAGTGTTAGAGTGTCGGTCCAGTGTCGCTCCAACAATTACAGTGGTACCTCGGGTTAAGTACGTAATTCATTCCGGAGGTCCATTCTTAACCTGAAACTGTTCTTAACCTGAAGCACCACTTTAGCTAATGGGCCTCCTGCTGCTGCTGTTGTGCCGCCGGAGCACGATTTCTGTTCTCATCCTGAAGCAAAGTTCTTAACCTGAAGCACTATTTCTGGGTTAGCGGAGTGTGTAACCTGAAGCGTATGTAACCCAAGGTATGTATTGTACATTATGGAAATATGTTTCCTGGGTTCCTGAATATTCAGGAACCTCCAGGGAAGGAAGAGAATAAGGATAAAAATTGCTCCTAGCCATAATAGCTGTGTTCCCCCTCCAGTATTAGAGGCAGTATGCCTCTGAATACCAGTCACTGGGAATCACGGGGGCAGGGAGGGGGGGTGGAGAGAGAGCTCAGATCCTGCTTGCAGGCTTCCTTTAGGGATCTGGTTAGCCACGTAACGCTGCACTAAATGGACCTTTTGTCTGATTCAGTGCTCTCGTTATATTCTAGATGATGTTCTTTGTTTTTCCATAACACTAACACCTTGTACCAAAACATAACAAAAATCCTTTAGTACATATGCCAGCATTTCTTTGTCCTAGTGGATTCTACACTTTATTGAATTCTTGCCTTTCTTCCCTGCTCCAAGAAAAACCTTGAAAACTCACGTAGCTTAAAATACTACAATAATATAAAATGCAATGCAACAAAGATCTATAAAATTGATTAAAAGCAGCCCTGCCTCCTGTCCAGCTTCCACATAGGTATGTCAAGGGCAATAAAAACTCACACCCACTTCTAAGTAGTTTAGACCAATGGAGTGTTTTAAAAGCCTTGTTAGAGGAAAGATGGGAGAAGTTACTAATTGTTTCCCCGGGGATTGAGACTGGGGCCATGGCTGTTTAATGGATTTATTAATTACCTAGATGAGGAAATGGAAACCAAAGTGGTAAAACTTGATGGTGACACGAAGTTATGGAGCTTGGATATTCTTTTATTCCTTTCTGGTAACTATGCAACCGTCTTGTAACTCTTTATGATAAAGTCCAGAAGGATCTAATCAAATCAGTGGATTGGCTTAGAAGGTTGTTATAATATATACTGGGAAAATGTAACCTAAACTTTCTATAATCACAGAAAGCTCAGAACAAGCCAAAATCTCACAGTGAAAGGAAATGCAGAGAGCGTCCTTAGAAACCCAGTGGGGAAAGCTAGAACCCGTAAAAGACAACATTAGAGGGTGATGGCAGAACAGCATGGTGAATATATCTGGATTCTGCTCCAGTATCTGAGTGCTACACTTGGCTAAGGCTTATCTGAAAAATGACTGTGTTCTGTTGATTAATATTTTCAAGCTCCGCTGTCTTTCACTTGGATGTCATTTGTCTTTATTCATATTGTTGATATGAAAGTTAACCGGAAAGTGCATTGTCCAAGGTAACAGCAATTCATTGCATGAATGCACACAGCACTCTGTAACTGCCTGGATTGTCTTGGGAAACATTCCATCCAAATATGGATGCCCCGCACTACGCACCGGGAGCTACTCATGTATGAGTCATGGGAAAGGATGCTTGTATAACACTCCTGTGTGCACATTAGATCCCTAGAATGTAACTGAATCAGCTGGATTCTGATGAAAGTGCAAAGAGTTCTTTTAGAGACAAGGCTACAAACAAATGTATGTTCAATTCCTCTTTTCTGTATTAATCTAACATCACAATTGGAAAAAATGTGACCCATACTTTGCTGCTTGCACACTTATCTCCTTGTACTGTATATATGCTATGACAGTGAATTAGAAACACTGAAGAGTTTGAAATCTAAAGTACTCACAGAATCATAAATACCAGAGGGAGGTTCCCAATGGATTTCAGATTAATCTTTCTCAATAATTTGCTACTTCTCTCAAATATGGTAAATTACATCTACATCTGCAAGTCATGCCTCCAGAATTCTTTCGCACAACAAAGGACAAACTCTTCAGTGAATCTTACTGAAGATCTTACTGAAGTGAGAATAATGAATAAAAAAAATATTCTTACTTTTAATTGTATAGGAGTTTCAAAAACATTCTAAAATAGTTGGAGTAGGGTTGCAAACGATATCAAAATCAGTACATTTGGGATAGCATCCTGCTTTAAACGGATAGGAGCAAAAGAGTATGTATTAATACAGGATACATCAAAATTCTTCTGGGGATAAAATTTTTCAAGACTGGATCAGCCAAGGTAAGCAATTCCAAAATGGTTCATTGGGATCTATTAGTAGAGGGGCTTTATGAACAAATTTCCCATTAAAGATTGATGACTACTTCCTATATAATTCCCAGGACTGCTCAGGGGACTGCTCAGTGTTTATAAGGGGAATAAGAGGCAGAAGAAAAATCCCTAGACCAGACTTATAGCTCTCCAACTCCCTTCTACACAGCCAATACTCAGGGATGGTGGGAGTTATAGTACAGCAACATCTGATTGGGCACAGATTCCACATCCTTTCCCTGGTTGTGGGATGTAGGCATACACTGCCTTCTCATACATGGTAAAGATTATTGTTTCAATAACTCAAGTAGTTTAAGTCCCTTCCACATGAAGCATATTCTTACACAGCAGGTAAGAATGCTAGACTTGACTCATGTGTAGACATAGGACCTGATACAAGAGATGGAGAAGCTTATTTATGAGCAATTGTTTTAAAAAGCAGGGCAGGAACTTGGTGGGGGGGGAGATCTCACCTGACACTATAAGATCCCTATCTACACCCCAACCCCACTCCACTGCAGAGGTGTGACCACAAAGTGAAACAATTCTTGACCAGCAGTGACAACCTCTTCAAATGAACAGAAGGAAATTCTTGCAGCTCAATAATTCACATAAGCACACACCCCAAAAAGGATGGAGATGGCAGAGTAAAACATGCTGTAGTATGAGAATGGACTGGATGGCCTAATAACATAATTGGATTTAAAATAACTAGATAATTCTATTACCATTAACAACATTTGCAGCTATACAAGCTAAAACATTGTTACTATGGTAATCAGTTCTCAGGCTCCACTGCACAAAATGACAGCAGCAGGGACTAACAAGGAATTCCTTCCTGACTCTTTCTAGACCCAAGCACAAGGAGGGCAGAATTAACCACACATATGCAGAAACATTTTCCCAACAATTTTCATTAAAAAAAAAAAAAAGAATACCAACAGGCAGCATCAGATTTCAATCCGGAATTCAGGCTTATAGTTTGAAATGAAGATCTGGCTGAAGGCAATATCAATTCAAAATAGAAGCTGCCATAAGTTCATGGCCCATTTCCATATATATGACTTACTATAAATGCTAGTGGTGTTTGGTGTCCTAGCACATGAACAAATTTTCAATATAAACCTGGGTATGAAAACACGGGGCAAGAAAACACCAGAGCTGAAATGAAAATCCAGGGTTCTCAAAGTGTCATGAGACCACAGGAGAAACAGAACGTTACTAGAGGAGGTACAAACTTTGTCCTAATTCTCACCTACATTTTTCACAGGAAATTGTCTGAAGGTACATTGTACTGTTTACGATGTACTGTTTCTTTACACAGCTAAAGAAGTCTTACTTACTCTGGACAATGTCATTAGAAAGATGGTCTGGATTACAGAAGCTCCATTTAAGCTTCCCTGAGCCTTTGAATGGAAGAGAATGACACAACTGCAGATCAGGTGTGGGGAGGTTTTCAGTCTGTGTGAACTACATTATTTTTTTACTAGACCATATGCTCCATCACCTGCAGCCAGGAAGAAAAAAAGTGTGGCTTGGAGAAGTTAACTTAGATACAAAATGGTGGTTCAGGTGTGGATTACCTACTACAGCCCATGAACCACATAATGGGATGACCTGCAAATAACGAGGACAAATCTATGACACACTTAGTACAGATATGTGACTCTAAGAGCCTGATTATGGAAAGGGAGATGGGACGAGTAGAATACAACCTACCTTCAGCCTATCCTTGCTTTGAATGACAGTATGTTTTGTATATGTTGGTATAATATCTCTCTTCTAGCCCTATAACCCAAACAGTATGAAGGCTTTGTGCTATGCAAACAAAAACCAACAGATGATTTGCTTGCATTTTGTGCTGATTTTTCTTCCTCTTTGGATCAAGAGATGGCCTGGCCACTGAATCATGGCTTTCACTTAGGATTATTTCCTAAGTTATTTGGACATTGTGGTTGCTCACCACAGGAATTCAGTCTGAGAGCTGTATAGGCAGTCTAACATTGGAGAGGACAGACCTGCCACACTGACATACTACCTATTACCATATATGCTTAGTTGGCTAGTGCTGATGTGCTTTAGTAACTAACAGACTGAATTGTGAACTGCGAAATCTCTAGAACAAATCTTAACTCAGCCATGAAGTTATCAAGAATGTAAATGATTCTTCTTCTTCTTCTTTGGCAATCACTCGTAGCTGAGTAAGATTGTCTTCCAAAAACACGGTTTTAACAGTGAGTCCGTAAGTGACTGTGGTGGGATGATGAGCTGCTTGTGCGTAAAATGCAAGTCCCTCAGAGTTTGATCAGGTTTTCAAACCTCTGCCTGTGACGGAGCCCCTCCGGCATGGCTGCGTCAATCGCTAGTAGAATCCGAAAGTGGTTGCTTTCGGAAACGTTTCCAACATAAAAGCTCTTTCACGGAAACACGTCTTCTGGACTCTCTGCGTGACAGTTTCCGGCGAGGCGTGGGTGTCCCTATAGGAGGTCCTGAGACCTCTCCACTGTTTTCGCTGGAAACGTCTCTGAGCCACCCCTCCGACTCACTTTCCCTGGAAGTTCCTGCTCGCCCCCTACTGGTTCCCTCTTCAGCTGCTCCGTCTCTTTCAACCTGAGGGAGCCTTTGCACCTCCTGTCCTTCCGATGGCAGTTCCCTGACATCCACCTCCCCTCCAGGGCCCCCTTCACCCCCTCCCGTCTCCTCCCCTCCGGGCTGGGAGGAAGTAAAACCCCTGAAAGAACCTTCCTCATCGTCCGAAGTTTCGAACACTTCCCTCCACCTGCTACTGTCCCTCGTCTCTCGATACTCCTCGTCTTCGGAGTCTATTCCCTCTTCCAACTCCGACTCCGTGAATCCTTCCATTTCCTGTTCCTCGTCGGTGGTGCCGAAGTACTCCCTCCTAAACCTTTCTACCGGCTGTGGTTTCCTAGGGAATCTTTGGTGGAACGTTTCTGTTAAAACCTCGTCATTGACCTCCCCTGCCGTCACCCAGGTGTTTTCTGACTCCGGTTCCCCTTCCCACGCCACCAAATACTCTACCTGATTTCCCTTCCACCTGGAATCGAGGATTTCCGCTACATGGTTGCTGCGTTCCCTCTCTTCCAAGGCTGGTCCCCTGACGTGCTCCCCTTCACGTCCCCCCCTGTATGGTGACAGTAACGACCTGTGGAACACTGGGTGCAATTTCATGTGGTTGGGTAACCGGAGTTTGAAAGCCACCGGGTTGACCTGCTGAATGACCTCAAAGGGTCCCAATCTTCTGGGCCTCAATTTCTTACAACCCCCTTTGAACGGCAACCCTTGGGTTGACAGCCACACTTGATCCCCCACCCTTATGGTTTCACCTTCCCTTCTGTTCTTGTCTGCCTGCTTCTTATATTGTGCCTTGGCCCTTTCTAAGTTGAGCTGGAGCTGATGATGGATCGCTTCCATCTCTTCTACAAAATGTTCAGCCGCTGGAACGCTCCATCTCTCCCCTCCCTCCCCTGGAAATGCCCTGGGGTGACACCCGTAATTAGCCAAAAAGGGGCTCATCCCTGTGGACACATTCTCCGCATTATTGTAGGCAAATTCTGCCAACGCCAACTTTTCGACCCAATCGTTCTCTCTGTCATTGACATAACACCTCAGATATTGTTGAAGAATGCCATTTGCTCTTTCCGCCTGCCCGTTGGTTTCAGGGTGCCGGGCCGTTGAAAAATTGACTTCCACGTGCAGCAAGCTCATGAGCTTCCTCCAGAACCTGGAAGTAAATTGTTTGCCGCGGTCCGAGATCACCCTCAAGGGAGCCCCGTGCAACCTAAAGATGTGTTCTACAAACAACTTCGCTGTTTCTTCCGCTGTGACTGCATGTGAGCATGCTACAAAGTGGCACATCTTTGTTAACAGGTCTACTACTACCATGATGGCTGTTTTCCCCTTGGACTTCGGCAGATCCGTCATAAAATCTATTGATACCGCTTCCCAAGGCCGTTCTGGTGTGGGTAATGGTTCTAATAACCCTGCCGGCGCCCGTCTTTCCCCTTTGGCTCGCTGACATTGGTCACACCCTCTTACATACTCCCTTACATCTTCCCTCACCTTGGGCCACCAGAATTCCCTGGTAACCAACCACATGGTCTTGTGTTGCCCAAAATGTCCCGCCGTGGGGCTATCGTGCAACTGCTTGAGTACTCTCCCCCTCAATTCACCTTCGGGTATATACAGTGCCCCTTTGTAATACAATGCCCCATTTCTTTCCTCAAAACCTTCGGGGCTCTCGCCCTCCCCCCTGAGTCCTCTGAGCTTATCCTGGGCATATTCATCATTTTCCGTTTCCTCTACCAGTTCTCGTTGCCCCACCAGCGCCGCCCCACACACCCAGCGGTCCTCAGGGATGACATGTCTCTCTTCAATCGCCCCCTCCCCCTCCCAATACTCTGGTTTGCGTGAGAGAGCGTCCGCCCTGACGTTTTCTGGACCTGGCACATAACAAATTTCAAAGTTGAATTTAGAGAATTCCTGTGCCCATCTCACTTGTCGTTGGTTGAGCACTCGAGCTGTTCTCCAATACTCTAAATTCTTGTGGTCGGTGCACACTTGCACCTTGTGTTGCGCCCCAATTAATAAATGTCTCCACCTCCGGAACGCTTCGTGAATGGCAAGTAGTTCCCTGTCATACACCGTGTAGTTCCTCTCGGATTTATTCAGCTTCCGCGAGAAGAAGGCACACGGTCTCCACTCTGACATACTCCTCCCCGGTTGAAGAAGTACCGCCCCTACCGCCCGGTCGGACGCATCGGTTTCCACTCTCATGGGTTTTCGTAAATCCACATGCAGAAGTTGTTCTTCCGAGGCGAAAGCCCTTTTCAGTTCTTCAAATGCTCGCTCCGCCTCCGCCGTCCAAACAAATTTCTTCTTGCTGCTGAGGCAGTCGGTGATGGGCGCCGTCAAGTGGGCAAAGTTCTTGATGAACTTCCGATAAAAGTTCCCAAACCCCAAGAATCTTTGCACATCCTTCTTGGTCTTCGGTGTCTTCCATTCCAGTACCGCTTGGACCTTGCCTGGATCCATGGCCAATCCCTTGTCTGACAAGCGGTACCCCAGGAATTCCACCTCCTTGGTATGAAACTGGCACTTCTCCAGTTTCACCCACAGCTGGTTGGCTTGCAGCCTGCCCAACACTTCTCGAACGTCCCTCACATGCTGCTCCTCATCCTCCGAATACACCAACACGTCGTCTAAAAAGGCCACACAGTTCTTGTAGAGCAAAGGCCCCAGAACGTGGTTAATAAACGCTTGAAAGCACGCGGAGCCTCCTTGTAGACCGAAGGGCATAACGAGGTATTCAAAGGCTCCCAAAGGGGTGAACATGGTGGTCTTCCATTCATCTCCCTTCCTTATGCGTATCAGATTGTACGCCCCCCGCAGGTCCAGCTTTGTAAAAATCTTTCCCTTCCTTACCCTGGTCAAAATGTCATCAATTCGGGGCATAGGGAAAGCCAGGGGTTCCGACACTGCATTCAAGGCCCTGAAGTCACACACAAGTCTCGGCTTATCTGTGTTTTTTTTGTCCACAAAAAACACTGGGCTGCCCCCCACCGCTCGGGACTCTCTGATGAAACCTCGCTTCAGGTTTTTGTCAATGAACTCCCTCAGCTCCTGCATCTCCCTGTCGGACATGGCGTACAGCTTGCCCACTGGGAGTTGGGCCCCAGGGAGTAGGTTGATTTGACAGTCAAAGGGTCTATGCGGCGGCAGTTTGTCTGCTTCCCTTTCGCTGAATACGTTGCTCAGATCTGCGTATTGCGGGGGCACCTTCCCTCTGCCCATTACTTCCATCCCGGCTAGGGTGACTCTGTCTCCGCCCTGAACCTTCCCCTGCTTGCAGTGTTCTAGGCAATGCGCTGACCCAAAGGAGACCACCCTCTGATGCCAGCCCACTAGCGGATCGTGTAGCGCCAGCCAGCTCATCCCCAAGATGATGGGAGCTCCTCCCAAGGTGGCCACATTAAACGCTATCCGTTCGGTGTGCCTTGCCACCCTCATTATCATCGGGACAGTCTGTTGGCTAACTTCTCCTCCCAACAGCTCTCTGCCATCAATCGTGGTCACCTGCAAGGGATTACTTAAAGGGATGGTCTGTATCTGGTGCTCAGCTGCAAACTCCTTACTCATAAAATTACAGGAGCTGCCTGAATCCAAAAGCGCCTTGACCTGTAGGGGGTGTCCATTTGGCAGCTCTAGTGACACTTCTATCACTAAAGCAGGTCTGGGTGGTTCTGGCGTGGGCACTTTCACTGCTCTTTGGCCTGGCTGCTGTGCCCCGACGGTGGCAGCCAGGCGTTGGCTTTTACTTGCTCCTTGTTTTCCTCCTCCCTTTCCCCCACAGCTCCTGCCATCCCTTGCCATTCCTTTCTTTGTGGGCAGACTCTGGCAAAGTGCCCTGGCTGTTGGCAGAGATAACATTTCTTGGCGCTCTTTCCCTCCTTCTTCCGCCCTTCACTGGGATTTGAAACTGCGCGCGCCCGCGCTGTTCCAACTTCCATCGGCTCTGCCGGCGGGAAAGGTGGCTCTGGAATGTCCGGAATGCGCAGTTCCCTCCAACGTTCTCCTTTCCCTTCCCGCCTTTCCAAAGCTCTCGCTTCCTGGCGCGCTCCTATGGCCAGCGCGGATTTGGTCAGCTGGTCCATAGACTCCGCCCTTGGCCCCCGGGAAAGTTCATCTTTAACGGCCGAAGAAAGCCCCTCTTCAAAAAGCATTTGGATGGGTTCCGCTGATAGGTCCCACCCCAATTTATGAATCAGCATAGTAAACTCAGTCCAGTACTCACGGACAGATCGGCTCCCCTGTTTGCAAGCCATTAACTGCCTTCGTACCACCCCCTGCTCAATGTCACTGGAAAACATCAGGTCCATGGCACGAAAAAACTTCCTCGTGTCCTTTAGTATCTCATTATTCACTGCCATCAGGGGTCGAACCCAATCCTTCGCCCCCCCTTCGAGATGGCCAATTACAAAAGCCACTCGCGATTCCTCGTCGGGGAAGTCATCATACTGCAGGTTGAGAGCGTATTGCATCTCAGTTCTAAAGGCATGATAGTTTCTGGGATCTCCCCCGAATTTCTGCACCAATCCTGGCACCTTTCTGGCTATCGAGGTGGTTTTCTCCTTTCCCTTTTCTGCATCCTGAGCCCTCCTCTCCTCAAGCCTCGCCGTTTGCATGGCCAGCTGGATCTCCAACGCCCTGTACCTTTCTTCCAGGCTTGGACCTCCTCCAGCTGCTCCTGCTCCTCCGGTTCCGGCTGGGTCGCTCATGATGCCGCTGCTTGCACAAGCTGGCTTTCAGTGACTTTCGGATTGCTGTGGTGGGATGATGAGCTGCTTGTGCGTAAAATGCAAGTCCCTCAGAGTTTGATCAGGTTTTCAAACCTCTGCCTGTGACGGAGCCCCTCCGGCATGGCTGCGTCAATCGCTAGTAGAATCCGAAAGTGGTTGCTTTCGGAAACGTTTCCAACATAAAAGCTCTTTCACGGAAACACGTCTTCTGGACTCTCTGCGTGACAGTTTCCGGCGAGGCGTGGGTGTCCCTATAGGAGGTCCTGAGACCTCTCCACTGTTTTCGCTGGAAACGTCTCTGAGCCACCCCTCCGACTCACTTTCCCTGGAAGTTCCTGCTCGCCCCCTACTGGTTCCCTCTTCAGCTGCTCCGTCTCTTTCAACCTGAGGGAGCCTTTGCACCTCCTGTCCTTCCGATGGCAGTTCCCTGACAGTGACTGTGGAGGCCAATTCTGGATCCACACATCCTTCCACAATGGGGACATTGGTTTCCAGGCGGGAATTGATCACAGTGTGGATTTGCCAAGCGTGCCTTCCTCTTAGCACATTTCTCCCTTGTGTCCTGAGTTCGAGTGTCTTCAAAGCCCATGACACCTTTGGTAAAGGCTGTTCTCCAACTGGAGCACTCGCAGGCCAGTGTTTCCCAGTTGTCAGTGTTTATACTACTTTTTTTTAGATTTGCCTTGAGACAGTCTTTAAACCTCTTTTGTTGGCCACCAGCATTACGCTTTCCATTTTTAAGTTTGGAATAGAGTAGTTGCTTTGGAAGACGATCATCGGGCATCCGCACAACATGACCAGTCCAACGAAGTTGATGTTAATGAATCTTTGCTTCAACCCTGGTGATCTTTGCTTCTTCCAGTACACTGATATTAGTTCGCCTGTCTTCCCAAGTGATGTGTAGAATTTTTCAGAGACACTGTTGATGGAATCTTTCAAGGAGCTAGAGATGACGTTTATAAGTGGTCCATGTTTCACAAGCATATAGTAAGGTTGGTAGTACAATAGCTTTGTAAACAAGCATTTTGGTTTCCCTGCGAATGTCCCAGTCCTCAAACACTCTGCACTTCAAAAGGGAGAAAGCCACACTCGCAGAGCTCAGGCGATGCTGGATTTCGGCATCAATGTTGGCCCTTGTGGAAAGATAACTGCCTAGGTAGGAGAAGTGATTGACATTTTCCAACGTTACACCATTGAGTTTGATTTGTGGCACTGCAGAGGGGTTATTTTGTACTTGTTGGTGTAGCACTTTGGTTTTTTGGATGTTGAGTGATAGGCCAAGCCCTGCCTATCCAGGACAGCATCCTCTTTCCCCAAGGGGTTACCTCAAGTAGGTGCCTTGTGGGATGGAAACAAGCAGAACAGGAAGGCAATAGTGCCCTCCACCGTCTCTCATTCTCCTGATTCTAGAGGTAGCATTTAACTGCCACCCTCCATGAATTTCCAATTTTTAGTTCTCTAAGCTAGTGGCAATCAGTGCTGAATGTGATTGCAAATTCCATAGGTTAACGAGGCACTCTATGAAGAAATGTTTCCTGCTATCTGTCCTGAATCTCCCATCAAGTAATGACATCCTCTCACAGCTTAGGTCAAATATTATGCATTCTAAGCTAATCGCAAGTTCTTGATGGCTGTTGTTGAAAGGAAAAGGGCATATACTTGTTGTATCTTTGTCTTTCTTCCATAACAGCCAGGAATCGGTAAAAGGATTACTGTCTTTTAAGAAAGTGAAGATAAATTCTTAAAGGAGGAAAAAGACAACTACTTAAAGCAAGGTCAAATGAAAATCCAGAGGCCCCTAAAGCCTGATAAGAAAGTCTAAAAATCACAATAATTATGTTTACGCATTTACTGGCAAGTGATAAACACTGCAAAGAGACTTCACAATATCACTGAACATCAAACAGTGTCCTTCCTTCTCTCTTCAAACACATCTTTTTTTAAAAAAAATCTAGTGTGGGCCTTCAAAGTTGAAAAATAATTCACTGAAATAGAAACAGGATGTGATTCTAGCATTTGTTCCCAGCTGAATCTTTTCAAAGAAAACTAACAGCATGCATTTGAAAGAAAAGGAGTTATTAAAAACTGCAGGCGTCTCAAAACTGTTACAAGGAATAACTGACCCCATGGTATTCCACAGTAATATCACCTCCATCTCTCTCTCTCTCTCTCTCTCTCTCTCTCTCTCTCTCTCACACACACACACACACACACACACACGATCACTGGAAGGAAAGACAATTCAAATAAAGATAAAAAAGAGATGGGCCATTGTGGACATATAACCCAGTATCATATGCCCCAAGTGGCACCACCTCTCTAGGGTTTCAGACAAAAGCCTTTTCCAGCCTTACCTGGAGATGTCAAATATTGTACCTGTATTCTTCAGAATGTAAAGCATATGTATTCATAATTTACTATATCAATTCAGTACAGTGGTACCTCAGGTTAAGTACTTAATTCGTTCCAGAGGTCCGTACTTAACCTGAAACTGTTCTTAACCTGAAGCACCACTTTAGCTAATGGGGCCTCCTGCTGCTGCTGCACCGCCAGAGCACAATTTCTGTTCTCATCCTGAAGCAAAGTGCTTAACCTGAAGCACTATTTCTGGGTTAGCAGAGTCTGTAACCTGAAGTGTATGTAACCCGAAGTACCACTGTATTCCCAATACACATAAGCTGTTACATACATACATACATACGGAAACTCACACAATTCTGTTTCTTTCTGAGAGAATAACCATTTAATAGCTACAGGGGTACCTTGTGTTATGGACGGGATCCATTCCAGAGGCCCATCTGTAATGTGAAATGCCCGCAACTCGAAGCATTGTGTCTGTGCAGGTGCGCGGTGCGATTTGGCGCTTCTGTGCATGTGCAAGCGGCAAAACCCGGAAGTAACCCGTTCCGGTACTTCCGGGTTGTCGTGGGACGTAACACAAAAAGATGCAACATGAAGTGGACACAACATGAGGAATGACTGTACTGCCAAAAGGGGACCATATATGAACCTGCTCATCTGAGAAAGTTGTTGCATTATTTTCAGAATTCATGCCCAGGCATGCAAGGGCCCTGATGGAACTAGTTTCACATTTTTACTTGTACAAGAATCTCAGCTATTTCCATAAGGCAATTTTATACTCAAATATAATCTTAGAGCAACTGATGAAAGCAACCCAGCCTCCACCAGAACATTAATGAAATGGTTGAACAGGCTTGAATTCTCATTATACTTTTACAAATTGATAGGTTATATGCTCTGTTTATTGAAAATAGCTCTAAAATGTTGCACAATATTTTTTTAAAAAATCCTCCAGTGCTGTATGTACTGTTTTTCTTGGAGTTTGAACAAAAATGTGTTCCTCTTTGGAAAAGTGTCAGGTCATTAAAGCCAAAACTTTAGCCAATACTTCATGAGAAAATTACAGAATTGTGTCTGTTTGTGATTACCAACACAAATTTCTCATGAAAATCATTCCCCCTGGAGCATTCAAAACTAAATGAGGAAGAAAGACTAGAATGTGCTTAGTGTGATCAAGATAGCATTTCCCGCCAAAATGCTTCACAGGGATTCCTTTTAAACATCTACATCAAGTTGTTTATACAAAAAAGAGTGTTAAAAGCTTTAAAGCAGTTCACATGTTTACTGCAACACTGCAGATCCTGCACATCGAATCTGAACAATTAGGTGACTGAAACTCCACTGAACTCTGTATGATCTAAACATCAAAATGTAAGCAGTAACACAGCATAGAGAGTTTTCAAAATACTGACAAGTATGAGAGGCTTAAAATTTTTTTTTTTACTTAGGAGTGCATATCCTGCTTTTCCAATAGAGCCCTCAAAACAGCTTTCAGTAAAAATTCCAAATACAAAAAACAAACAAGCACATACACAAACTTAATCTCCACCCACAGTGGCTTTCCGCAAATGGAACACACATCTTATGCATTGGGAAACAAAACAAAAAAAGTGTGCTGTGCTTTATTGCAATATTCACTTTATTGTGGTGCTCTGGAACTGAACCCGCAATATCTCCGAGGTATGTCTGTCTCTTTAAATATGCATTTTTGAATGTATTTTCTTATTCAAAATACTTATTGCTTGACATAGTTTATCTAAATGCATACATTTCTAAACCCGTTTTTATCCTAGCAACATAGTGTACAAATATCTAAGATACAGGATGTACAACCACCTTGGACTTCCACTTGGCACAAGCGAGAGGTACAAAAAAAGGATTTTTGCACTTGCAATGCTGCCAGTGCCAATCTTTCCAAAAAGGAAGAAAATTAAAGAACCCCACACACTGTGAAATGTAATATCTCAGATCAAAGGAAATAGCCTTCTTTTAAAAACTGTGCAAATGAAATAAAAGGTGATGCATAAAATCCATTTGTAATTTATAACACGACAGAACTGATTGTGATTTGCCTATTTGGGCATTTTTAGTTGTTCTCTCTTAGATACATTTCCATGATTAATGTATTAGATGAAAGCACGCCGTGCTTTCCAAGGTTATATTCTGTGAGATCCCTCCCTCCTTTCAGTTTAATAACTTTATTGGTCCTTTAATCTCTTTGAGAGTCTTTAGCGATTCCAATCACTACAATTACCTTAAAATCTAATATGTTCACTTCTGGTGTAACTGCAGAAAAATAGGGAAACACACAGTCAGGGATTCCATCCAAATGTAAGAAAGAAAGATTGCTCATTGTTCTTCCAATGATGGTAAACAGTCACAAACTCTGGGTCACGAATGTTCAGACCATTACCTCTGAACCTTATATGGTGTTCCCTAATGCTCTAGACAATGTACATGTCCAGAGAGGTGAAGATGGTGCACCTGACATGACTGCTTCAAAAATTGTTGCCCAAACAAGCATATAAATATGTGACATGTCGCAAACTTGCATAAGGTGGAAATTTTTGCATGGAATTAAACAGCAAAGCACAGTAACTTCTGGCTTGTAAAGGGGTGGGTGGGTGGTCACATCACCAGCTAGAGGCAAAAAGACAGGTCATGCTGGGTGCTGATCCAAAAATCAAGAATTTGTCAAGGATGCATAACTTGCTGTTGAAATGGAACACTCAGGATGAAATGGTGAAATCAGCTATGATTAAATGGGCACAAGATGTTGGACATAACATAATAATGGCTGACTGGGAACAGTTATGGACCACAGGTATGAAATTTACGGCATGTAATGCCCTAAGAGAAAATTTAATGAAAATGATTTATAGGTGGTACATGACACCAGTCAAGCTAGAAAAAAATTACTATCTGCCCAACAATAAATGTTGGAAATGTAATGAGACTGAAGGTACATTCTTTCACCTTTGGTGGACATGCCCAAGGATTAAGACATTCTGGGAGATGATTTATAACGAAATGAAAAAGGTATTTAAATATACCTTCCTGAAGAAACCAGAGGCCTTTCTCCTGGGCATAGTCGGCCAATTGGTGCCAAAGAAGGATAGAACTTTTTTTATGTATGCAACAACAGCAGCAAGAATACTTATCGTGAAGTATTGGAAGACACAAGATTTACCCACCAGGGAAGAATGGCAGATGAAGTTGATGGACTATATGGAACTGGCGGAAATGACTGGCAGAATCCAAGACCAGGGAGAAGAGTCGGTGGAAGAAGAGTGGAAAAAATTTACAGAAAAGACTATTTACAGAAACACTGTAAAATTAATGAATGTTAGGAGAATGTTGGAATGAAGTGATATGGCTTCAGTAGAAATGTTATAAGGAAATAAGTATAAATAGATTAATAGAGTATTAAAGGAAAAATAAGGTTAGAATGTGTTAAGATAATTATAGGATAGAAAACAGAGGAAGATGGAAAGGAATTGCTGAAACAACTAATAGAAGTGGAATACAAAAAGGGAGGTGTGAGGAGGTCGTGGAAATAAGTGAATGAAAGATAAGATATGGAAAGTGTTTTAAACTGTTTTTGTTTGGTTATGTTAGTTTAATGTGTCGGTGTTATTTAGTGTTTTTGTATTGTATTGTACTGTATTGTTCTTTTTTGTTTTTTGTTTTTTTTGTTTTGTTTGTTGTGTTGTGTTTAAATTGTTGGAAAAGTAATAAATATCATTTTTTAAAAAAAATAAACAGCAAAGCACAGTAACTTCTGGCTTGTAAAGGGGTGGGTGGGTGGTCACATCACCAGCTAGAGGCAAAAAGACAGGTCATGCTGGGTGCTGAACAAAGAACACAGACCAACCTCCTTTACAGAATAATTTCCACTGTTTTCAAAAGCTACCAAGATAAACAGAACAGCAGAGAAGTGCACCCAACCTGCTGAACACAAATAAGTGATAATTCTTCAAAGAACAGAAATTGTTGCACAATGTAGCTGCTACCAACAGGAGTGGAGAGAGTTAAAATCACTAAAATAACCATGGCTGTTCCCAAATAAAATATTAGATGGTTAGTTCAACTAAGAATTCTGAGAATCATAAGAGAATTTATTGAACACTGTTTTAAGTATGGCTAAGTTCTACCTCCAATGTTGGTGGCAGTAGGCTGCTGAATACCTGTTTCTGGGAAACAGGTCGGGAAACCACTATATTTTTCTGGTTTCACTTGCAGGTTTCCCAAGGGCATCTGGTAGGCAACTGTGATAACAGTGTGTTGGACTAGATGGACTCTTGGCCTAATCCAAGTCTAAACTAAAGTTTGGATCCAGGTTTACTGAGAGAGGTTCTACTCCTGGGATGTTCCATGGAGGAAGTGGGGGGCAGTGGCGTAGCGTGGGGGGTGCAGGGGGGGCCGGCCGCACCGGGCGCAATATCTGGGGTTAGGGCAAATCCACAGGTTAGGGGGCGCAAATCCACAGGTTAGGGGGCGCAAATCCACGGGTTAGGGGGAGCAAATTACTTGCCTTGCCCCGGGTGCTGACAACCCACGCTACGCCGCTGGTGGGGGGGAATCTTTAATCTCCCCCCCGCCAATGCTCTTTGAAATCCCCTAAGAAGCTGTTCATGAGGTGGTGCTAAGGGCTCCAGGTAGAAATAGGCAAAAACTGCCCCTCTTTCCTCCACCAGGAGCCTCCCCTGGATCAGAGTCCTTTCCATGAAGTGAAAAAGCTCTTCTATTTGTTGAGCAGCATGTCTGGATCCAACTCAATATGTACATTATTCCCCAGAGTAAGCAATTTTTAAAAATCAAGTTCTTTTTAAAAGAAATAAACTGAGGTAGCTGCAAAGTAAAAGTTATGGTTTTCCCAGTAGTGATATATGGAAGTGAAACCTGGACCATAAAGAAGGCTGATCGCCGAAGAATTGATGCTTTTGAATTATGGTGCTGGAGGAGACTCTTGAGAGTCCCATGGACTGCAAGAAGATCAAACCTATCCATTCTAAAGGAAATCAGCCCTGAGTGCTCACTGGAAGGACAGATCGTGAAGCTCAGGCTCCAATACTTTGGCCACCTCATGAGAAGAGAAGACTCCCTGGAAAAGACCCTGATGTTGGGAAAGATGGAGGGCACAAGGAGAAGGGGACGGCAGAGGACGAGATGGTTGGATAGTGTTCTCGAAACTACCAGCATGAGTTTGACCAAACTGCAGGAGGCAGTGGAGGACAGAAGTGCCTGGCGTGCTCTGGTCCATGGGGTCACGAAGAGTCGGACACGACTAAACGACGAAACAACAACAAGCTGCAAAGCAGAGATCCAGTGAACAAGTATACAGTTGTAGTCTTGTTTGTTTTTCTCTCTCAAAAGGATAAAAAATATTTTGAAGAGCTAGAAAGATCTAATTTAGTTAAATGGCAACTGACAATATTCTTATAATGCACACTACAGAATGCTGGATATTCCTATTTGTTATGCTCAACGACAGCTGGGGAAACAGCAAGAACTGATACTGCCAATTAGTAGGCATTCAACTGGTACTTACAGAACTACTTTTGGAAGTATCCTATGAATGCTTATATAAGGGAATGAAAGACGTATGTATTTCCCCCCAAAAAAACAATCCTACATATAGGATTCAAGAGGAATTTAATCAGTCAAAGGTTTGCATGGTCAGGAATCTACCCACCATGGGGCCCACTGACAAGAACCCTTGAACCTGCTTCAGTGAGGCAGTAGATTCACTGAGGTAGGAAAGGCAATAGAAAGTATCTTGGCAAAGAGCCCCCTAAAACCAGGAGCCAACAGTGCATTTAATATTCTGAAACAAACATCATTTCTGAAAATCAGGTCACAGAAAAATGACAGGACACTGAGTTAGCATACATTGATGCCAATGTTCTTGGAGATGATGATGATTGAACCTGCGACTTTAGTCCCCACATGGCAGGAGAAGTTAATGTTACAACAGAGACGTGAGGAAACCCACCACATCAGAACCACGTTTGCCTGTTATCGCCATAGCATGCAAAATGCCCACTCCAAGATTTTTTTAGCTCCTACTCCACACTAGGATGAGGCAGCTTTTATACATCCATAAAAAAGGAATATTTAATTAAAAGTAATATAATCGGCACTATCCTTCTGGATTCTTAAAAGTTAATTTCAAATAGATATGTTGCAAGTGCTGTGGTTATTTAAAGATATTTTATTTACTCTGGCTTGGAGCAATGTGTTAAATATTATCACTATAAAACTTCAAAGCACTACAAAAGTCTGGTTTTGGAAATGGGAAAAACGTGCAGGCTAAAGCAAATCTTCTCTACAGAGATGGGAGATTGGCTTTGGGCTCAGTGCCCATGGAGAGATATTTAAAGGGGGGGGGGGTCTGAGGCTTTCAAATGTTTTCGACATATCACTTCATGGCTTTGCTTGTTTATTTGGCAGGATGTAAATATCTGTGAAAAATTTAATAAAGTGCAGATAAAAATCTGCTTTGAAGAGATTCCCTTTTCAGCCGCTGTTCAGCTGTTTGGTGACATTACTATGGCCTTTAAATTAGCGCCACAGATGACACAGCTGACTAGAGGGTTATTCTAATCAGTAGGGAGTCTCAAGCCATCATGAAGAAGATGCCCTCACGGACTCCAGTAACAGTTTTTTTTCTGCATTCTGAACTGCTCTTTTCCATCAAAAAGAAGAAAAAAGAGGCGGGGAGATAAAGTTAAGCATTTCATGCAGCTTATTATTATGCCCGATGAGTCAGACAAAAACTGGTGAGGGAAAATAACTAGCAATAGAGGGGAATTGGCTGCTTCAGAGGACAAAACAGTTAAGTCAGACTATCTCTGGCATGCTCTCAATCACAACAGCCAGCAACTCTCCTCCTTGACTTTTTCCAACAGCTAACATCTCCCAAAGCTGCCACCCTGCAGTTCTAATGGTGTATGTTAAAAGCCATCACTGCTACCCTCTGTTGACTGGGAACACTCTGTTGTCGTGTAGTTCAGAAATACCAGACACTGAAAATAAAATGGCTCCTGGCAGAAAGCTATTTTGGAAGGCTTGCCTCTGACATATGTAGAAAAGGATGGGATATGTGGATACTCAGCCTATTGGAGTGTTCAATCCTCAAAGGATTAGTATTGAATAAGGGGGAAAGGGGGGGGGTCACACTTGCTAGCTCCATTTCCCTGCTGTGTCCTTCTTGCCTAGCACACATGCAGGGCAGGTTCCCTGCTCTATACCATACCCCTACCCCTGAACACATGGAGGGTGGTGGGACTGGGATGCAGATCTCTTGCCTATGCAATTCTAATGACATGAGGACAGATAACCAAGTTTAACATTTCAGCAATAGGATGTATCCATTTATACGCAGAAGTGGGGTGAAATAATTTTCCTGGCCATGCTAAGCCTCATATTTTTTGATCGCCACATCACTTGGATTTAGTGCAAAGGGGGATGTTTATGAACCCTGTGGAGATGTCTTGAAAGGGCTGGTCAGAGGAGGAAGGAGACAAGGGTGCAGGATTGGATCCTGAGGAGGGGCCCAGTGGTCTGGGAGGCCGTGATCTAGATACTGTGGAGGCAGATAAGTAGGTTGTCATGGGGACAGCCCTGCCTTAGAGGCATTTGTTGCCCTGACCAAGCATCAGAGCTGCCTTAGTTGACTCCAGTAGCACATCATGACAGTAAAGCACACCTCACCCTTGAGGCTAGAGCAAATAGTGAGCAGGACAAGGATGCAGCAATGGCTACAATGACACAAGCAGACCCAGTTTATTCATAGGAGTGCGTACTTGCTTGCCCAGTGGCTCAGGAAGACAACCAAGTGAATGACTGTGCCCACACCCACCCTTCAGGGGGCATGTCAGGGGTTGTGACAGTGTTATAGTTTATGCCTATCAATGTATCCTAAATTCTGTTGTAACTTCTGAACTGTGCAATTTATAACACAATCTATGTTGGGCCTTCAATAATAATCCTGCTGAGGTCAGGAACTGAGTCTACGAGTGGGAGACAGGGCAGGTGGGATATAAACTACATGAAATAAAACAAGTGGGTTCATTATGTTTCAAGGCCTTATCACAGTTTCCTTTTTTAAGAATCATACATTTATTGGGAGGAGAAAGGAGGAGAAGGCTGCATAAACTTCTTCCCCCAAAGTATCCTGGGAAGTGAACTTTATTCCTCACAGGCCTACAATTCCCAGAACCCTTAAAAATGCAATTCCCAGGATTCTTTGGGGAAAGTCATGTGCTTTAAATGTGTGACATTTATGCAGCCCAAGCATTCTAAACTGGAACATGAAGTTATTGTGGCATACAGAAGGATGATTTAGAACCCCTGTGTACCAAAAGAGGCACTGAGAAACTTAATTTGAAAGCTAGAATATTCATCTACCAGGTGTTTATTATTTATATCTACTGGGTTTCAAGCTCTTATCTTCCCATTGGAATTGGCCATGCTGCTGTGTGTATTGTGGTTTGCTCCAATGGGATCCATCTCCAAAAGATATGTAGCCCCCAGCCTGTGCCATCTGGAGAAAAAATGCAGGATAGCTGCATGCTAATCTTTTGCAGTAAACACAAGGAGTCCCGTGGCACCTTCAAGACTAACAAATGCATTGTAGCAGAAGCTTTCATGGACAAAAACCCACTTCACCACACTTCATACATATTACCAAGTGGCCGCTACTCCACAAAAGTGAACGTCACAGTTTATGTATTCATCTCTGAAGTGCCACAAAAGGTCTTGAAGGAAAGATGTTTATCAAGAAGAAAGCCTCTATCAGCAAAACATGATTTTCACTACAATCTTGTTTTAGAATTTTGAAATGCTATATGACATCGTAGTTGATCCTAAAAGAAAAGTTTGGATTTGATATCCCGCTTTATCACTACCCGAAGGAGTCTCAAAGCGGCTAACATTCTCCTTTCCCTTCCTCCCCCACAACAAACACTCTGTGAGGTGAGTGGGGCTGAGAGACTTCAGAGAAGTGTGACCAGCCCAAGGTCACCCAGCAGCTGCATGAGGAGGAGCGGAGACGCGAACCCGGTTCACCAGATTACGAGTCTACCACTCTTAACCACAATGGCTCTTTAGATGCTTTTAGATATCTAGAGCTGAGTTGAATCACCGGGGGGCGGGGTGCTTCACAAACATTCTCATGGTCTTTAAAAATATTGCCCACATCGTGAGTGTTTGTTCAGGGAAGAACTCAAGAGGTATCCTGTTCAGACCCAGGGCTGGGGAAGCCGGCAGGGGTGGAGGGCGAGAATAATCAGGCAAGTGGAGTCAGGCTCCTGTTGAATAACCTAGAAGACCACCAAGCACACAAGTGCTCCTAAGAAGCCTGGAACTCAACTAAGCTATGTTATTGTCTAGGGCAGACTCTGACTCCTCCCGGGTTCTCACTCCTCTTTCCTGAAGAGTGCAGCACCTTTTAGGGATTGCACAGGGTTATAGAATAGACTTCCCAGAGGAGGGGGTTCATCATCTTTGTGGTCCTCCTGACATTCCTATTCATCCAGGCCTTGTAAATAGCTTAAGTAGTTTGGGCCATTGTTTTTGAGATCTGTTTAATGTAGTAGGAGATGCTGAGCCAGTGCAAGCAGGAATGGAGCAGGAAGAACAAATAGCCCCCCATGGATTGTGGATTCTTAAGGGAATATTGATTAATATTTTTGGGGGTGCCACAGAAGATACCATTGAACACACTGACACCTTTGGATATCATGCTGGTGATTCCTGCCTTACTGGTTGATATGATTATCAAAGGAATAGAAGAAAACTTGGAAATTTCAAAACTGTGCTGAAACAGCAACAGAGACAGATCAAGGGGCAACAGTAGCAAAGAATTATGAACAACGGCTCAATGTGAAAGGAAGGGAATTTCAAAAGTGTGTTACAAAGTCCTTGAAAACCTTTTTAACTTTAAATATTGCTCAAGGATTCTTTTTTTAAAATAGTTGCAGTTGTAAGACACATATGAAAACTATTTGAATGACTAGAAAATGAGTGGGAGGCTGCATCTGGATGCTAATCAATGCCCCCGCTCCCACAACTATCCAAATATATCATCATCTTGGAATGGAATGTAAGGACAAACAATATTTTCATGCAAAAGAATTACTTAGCTGAGACCAAATATAGGCATTCTATGCAACTGAATTAGGTCTGGCAGGGAAACCTTATGATTGATATAAATCATGTATGTAACCACACATGTGTGTCTATATTATCTACATCTATTTTAAGTTATTTCCATGTTTCGTTTTACCTCTTTTGGAGTTCTATAAATGTGTTAAAATCAAAAAGTGGCGAATTACATTCTGCATTTCAGACCACACTTTTTCCTTATGCATGGATGTCGGGGGAGGAGAGATGTCAATCATACTAACCAAGCATAGAATACTTGGTGGTTTGGGCCAAAAACTTGATTCCTGGTAAATACATATAGTTTTTGAAAGTAAGTACTGTTCAATATATTACTTCTGAAGAGAACTTTTTTCTTCTATAGCTCTGGCATGAAATTCCTTCAAGCGGTCTTTTCAGAAAGTACAAATGCAAATCAATTTTCTTCCCTTGCTGTCATGCTAA
Organism: Podarcis muralis; assembly: GCF_964188315.1. Taxonomy (NCBI): domain Eukaryota; kingdom Metazoa; phylum Chordata; class Lepidosauria; order Squamata; family Lacertidae; genus Podarcis; species Podarcis muralis. Next base: position 18,657,875 of record NC_135666.1, on the reverse strand, counting down.
AAGGCAGCTCATGGAGAAAGATGCTTTAAATTATTATTATTATAAAATTACTAAACAAAGACAATCTGCAGGGCAAAATAAATTATTAAAAAAAAACTATGCTCAAAAGCAGCAAGTGCATCAACAAATGTCTGTTATTTCCACTGTCATCACCACATAAGAACAACGTTTACTGAACTGGACCAAATGACGCCTTTCACCAGCATTCTGACTTACAGAGTGGATATTGTCAGATACTTGAGAGGAAGTTAGTCATAACCTCTTGACATGGAGTGACTTCTGTTGTTGTTCACTCTTTATTGGCCATGACCAAGGGCCACTTTATCCAGCAAATTAACTTCCGCACCCACTGTTCCCCAATATTGATATTGCTAACCTGCACTAACCAGGACTCACACATCAGAAGGGTGTATCCAGTTGGTTTATATTATTGCTCAACCACACTGCTCCCTACAGATTTGTACCTTTGACTTCCAGTTCCCATAATTCTCCTCAAACTCTCCCATCTTCTTCTTTGCAAATATTGTCAACATACTGTTTATTTCTTATATAATTTTATATATTGCCCCATAGATTACACTAAAATTAGGCTGCAGCTGAACATCTGGGACACCATTATCCTTTGAATGTGAGAAAGCCCAATATTGAATCTGAAGGATTTCTGTTCATGCCTGCTCACTCAACACACTTTGCAGGCCATTCATGCTTTATTGCAAGGCACCCAACAATTTATTCTATACACTTGTTATGCCTGGAAATAAAAACTGGACTCTGCAAGCAGTTATTCAAAGTGCTAGCAGGAACCATTTAAAGCATGGGTAGGCAAACTAAGGCCCGGGGGCTGGATCCAGCCCAATCGCCTTATAAATCTGGCCCACGGATGATCCAGGAATCAGCATGGTTTTACATTAGTAGAATGTGTCATTTTATTTAAAATGCACCTCTGGGTTATTTGTGGGGCTTGCCTGGTGTTTTTACATAAGTAGAATGTGTGCTTTTATTTAAAATGCATCTCTGGGTTATTTGTGGGGCATAGCAATTCGTTCTTCTTCTTCTTCTTTTTCAAAATATAGTCTGGCCCCCCACAAAGTCTGAGGGACAGTGGACCAGCCCCCTGCTGAAAAAGTTTGCTGACTCCTGATTTAAAGAAACAAAACAAAAAGGGATAACTGCACATGGCTTGGGTATTGCTGAGACAATTTATGATTACTCGTTTAAAGAAAGCCATTAAAATTAGCAATCAGTGTAATTAATCAATTAAAATTTTAATTATACAGATCACAACTCCTATCCTTAATTAACAGTTGAGGATGATAAACAGAGAGAAATCAGGACTAGAGACACATGAAAAGCCAATACAAACACATCAGTCCAGTTTTTGTCCCAAAATTTCTTAAACAAGAATCCTCCAGGTAGCTTTTCCCTCTATGTGTATCTAAAGCTAGGAGACTATTTCCCTTTCATTGTAAGATCATGGGTTTTCATACTAAGAAACAGGCAACTGCAGCCAACAGTGTGCCATTGAAATCAATGCCAATATGTCTCTTAATTGGAGAGGGGGAGTCTCCAGGTGCATGTGGGGTGGGCAAGGGAACATTCTCCCTCTCTCTTGGGGACATTCCTGAACAACAATTTTAAACTGAGGACATCGGGCTAAATTTTAATAAAGGTCAAAACAGGGCTGGAAAAGACTCATGCTTGCAGACCAGGACAGCTGCTGTCAGTGAGAGCAGCTTTTCCCTACCTGGTCCCTTCCTGATGTTTTGGACTACAGTTACCAGCATCCCTGATCTGGCCATGCTGGCTGGGACTGATGGGAGTTGGAGTCCAACAACATTTGGAGGATACCATATTGGAGGATGCGGGTATAGATGCCACTCAGCTAGTTTGACTATGATTATGATTATGATTATGATTATTACCCCACCCATCTGGCTGGGTTTCCCCCACCACTCTGCCTTCAGTAGAAGCTGTGTAGACTGTATTCCAGAGAATGCCATAAATTAATTGTGTGTTAATTAAAACTGGTCACTTGCAAGGAAGGAGTGCTTATTTATGATAGGCACCAGCCATACTGTTAAAGAGGTCAAAATATGGGCTAATATTTTCAGTTACAGTACATATCAGTGATGGAAACATCTCTAAATAGATGTTAGAAAACTGCTTCTGACTGGCATTGAGAACTGTGGATGAAGAAATCCACAGCAGAGGAAACAATATCCTCTATAGACATAATTAAGTGAATTGCTTTAATACAGTTAAAACTTTTAACCTTCACAATATTCGAAACGGATACAATAACTGCTTCTATTTAAAGTTTGCATGAACAGTCTATGCTGCACTAAAACTTTTACAGTGATGTAAACCATTGAAATAAATTATCTTAATTTGGTCAGATCTATATTCATTAACTGTATTACCCACCAAGGGAATAAAAGACAAATTTTAATTCTACTAATGTATTTCACTTGTGCATTCGTTTGGCACTATAGTAATTAAGGGCACTGTTCAACAACGTTCCCTCACTCTTCACTTAGGCTGAAGTCCCAGTGGGACAACAGCAAAAATTTGGCCTAACTGTGAAGTGTTGAGCTTGTAATAATTTTAGGTGTGGAAATATTAATTTTGTGAGCCTGAAACATATATTCTGAAGCACTCTAGATATTTATCTTTTAGTGCCCTTAAGCACTGAGAATTAGAACATTTACGTAATCAGGAAACAGTGCAGCATTCAGAGTATACAAATACTGAAGAATCATTACATTATGAACCAGCCTCACCAAACATCAGATGGAAATTCACTGAGGAGTCATGATGCAGACTCAAAAGCGATTTTTTAAGAAGAAAAGGAGGAAAAACTTAGGGATTTACAATTCAAATATGCCCAATGGTGAGAAAAAATAATAATAAACCATATTTAATAGATTGATCAATGTGACTCGTTAAAAACAAGTTTTTAAAAGTAAACAGTTCATTGGCTGAGAGCATTTCAGTGCGACTGGCCCTCTTATAAACAATTACCATGTGGATTTTTACAATGAAAACAACCTGTATTTATTGGAAGAACTAATATGGTGCTCTACATTCTTCTAATGTTTTCCTATAAGTATGTATTGTGAACTATAGTTTTGTTTAACACAAATTAATTGTTTCTAACTGTTAAATAAATTACTCCTGCTTTTTTGGCTCCAAAAGACTAGTATTCAACCCAACACACCTTTTCAGGTTGTTTTGCTCAAATTTTGTTTATGTAAGTTATGTACAGGAATGGACCAATACATTTTGTTGCCTAAAGCAAAGCGATTCTGCAACAGGACTGACAGCTGAATGATGGGACAACATCATTCAATGCTGGTGATGGGACAACATCCTCTTACTGTGCCTCTACTGTGCATACTAGCTAGCTTCAAGAGTGCAGGAAGGCCTTGGGTACACAGAGCTTGCCCTCCAACACCTTCACTCACCACCATCAATGGCCACCATCTGCCATGTGAGAAAGAAGAAGAGAAGCATCTTCATATTTTATATCATTTATTTGCCTTTGCCCTTTAAGACACCTTGGGGTTCTTGGTAGAAAGCCAGTATGCAATAAATAATGCAATAAATAAATAAATACCTCACCTCTGCTCCCTGTCTCCCATGTCATGCACACTGCAACAGGGGAGAGTACACAAGCCCAAGGCTCATGCTTATAATGCTAAACTGTGGTTTAGGGTTTTAAATAGACCTCTTGGACCCTGGTGAACAGTGGTGAATTTACTGCCTCATCACACACTTGTTTAAATGACAGCAATATTCTTCTCAGGTTGCTTAAACTGGCCAGGGCTATTAGCTGCTGTATCGCCAGCCTGTGGTAACATAGTTGGATAAGGAGAAAAATTGCATTTTCTAACCATGACATCACTGACACTACAGCTTCTGCACTCTGAAGGCTGTCTGTTGTCATAACAGGTGGAGATTGCATTGCAGGGGAGGGAGACTTACATATTCAAAGTAGAGCTGAGCTTCAATTTCTCAGAAAATAGTATTCTGAAACATTTTTATAAGGGGGAGGGTTTCCCTGAAAAAGCATGCAATTTTGCAGCATTTCAAGGGGCCATTTTTGCTGAGCCCAAACTAGACACTTGGCAAGTGCAACCCCTGAAATATTCTAGTCAATAATTCAACACTAACTTTCACTAAATAGGTCTTGTCTGAGATTCCTCCAGAATGAAGAAAGGGCCCATAGATTATAAAAAACATATAGATACATAGATAGGTAACTAGATATAATTCCTGCAGGTAAAGAAAGAACAACCCAGGAACCTAGCACCTCATTCAAAAGGTTTAGTTCTCCTCAACATCTGGAAAATAGAGAAGTTCACCCAGGGATAGTATTTAGCTGCTCCTAGTATACCTCTCTCTGGTTTTAACAATCAAGTGTGTGCCACTTAGCTGCAGTAGGCTATCCTGCAATCTGATCCTTGCAGGAATATGATGGATTGTTGGGTTATTGCTCTATATCTGTAACTGCTGCATGAAGAATCTCGACATTTGGATAGCCAGTCTCCTCACTGCATATGAAGCTGGCAATATACTGTTGTTATTTCTAAAGCAAGTAGTGTTTTTCACAACAGGCTTGTGTAATAGGTACAAAAGACTGCTTCACTTTTTCCTTAAAATTATTTCTGAAGGATTGAACACTACTATACACCACTAATGTCATTCCTGGAAGAGATCTATAAAATTTTACATGACTTATAGAATACACAGGCACCCTTAATATACAGAGTGTCTGTGTATTATGTAACTCATGAGCTCAACATATTTGCAGCCAAGAATGGCAAAGAAGCTAATCTAGGATGCATCATTTTATGGGGTAGAATTAGAGAAAACCTTTATCTCAGAGTATTCATGCTTTCTTCAAGAAGTGTGCTTTGTAATATAATGTGGGGCAATACATATATTCAAGCATATTTTCCTAACTAGCAACTACAGATGCTACTCTCTAGTTCACCAGGCTTCAAAAAATGGGCTTCCAATTATTTTACATTACTGAAAATTGTGATAATATGCACCTGAGTGGACAAAGGAGAACACACACACACACACACATTTTCAAATGCTTTTTCAGTGATCAGATGATGAGGTCCAGAGTAGTGTAATGAACAGCAGCAATTTCTTTATATAAAGGCTAGCTCTATTCTCTTAATAAGTCCCTCTCTGCAGCCTTATGCATGTTTGTTCATAATGGTGCTGAAGAAATGGACAATCTGCTAGGAGAGCTTGCACTGACAGTGAAAAAAATCTGAAATTCACTGCAAAATGAGGAAAGAAGATGTAGTCTCTTATTCCTTCCCACAAAATAGAACTTCCATGCTGTGAATTTAAGAGCCACTATGGAGCACTGGTTGTCTTGTCAGGCTACAACTGGGAAGACCCAGATTCAAATCCCCACTCAGCCATGAAGTTCAATGGGTGAACTTGCATCAGTCACTAACTTTTAGTACAGTGATAGATAACATGGTACCATCCAGATATTTTTGAATACCACTCCCATGATCCCTGATCATTGGGCTGGAGCTGATAGGAGTTGAAACCCAACAACAACTAGGCAGGACTTGAGTGTCATTACATAACACAAAACATAGGTAGAGAGTTTCCTGGGACATCCAGAGTTGTACAAAGTAATGTAACATTGCAGGATTAAAGCCAAGTCACAGGGGTGGAACGGACTCCCTCGGGAGGTGGTGGACTCTTCCTTCATTGCAGGTTTTTAAGCAGAGGTTGGATGACCATCTATCATGTATGCTGAAATTGAGATTCCTGCATTGCAGGGAGTTGGACTAGATGACTGTTGGGGTCATCTAGCTCTACAATTCTATGATTCTAATTAATTAGTCACTGAAAAAGAGACAAGCCTGATCCTCTTCGGAAAATACAGAAATAGATATTGAGTTCACCACAAGCCGAATAGGCTTGCTGGCTGGCTCCCATTCATTCACACTGGATGATTAATAGATGAATTACAAGCATTGTTTGTGTAAGATCCTATAATGGGTTCCAGGGATCAACTGGATGATTGCAACCTCCTGCTTGTGGCTAGCATTTGCTTGGGTCAGCATTGGCTCATCATTTATAAAGCATAGACAAGCTAAGTAAAAGCAAGTACTCTTTAGCCACAGAGCAAGCCTAGTTTGAAGCACCAAGACACTACAGAGGGCCTGGTGTAAAGTCATTGTTTGCCAAAATAGATACACAAAGTCCATCACCCTGGGCATGAAGAAAGCACACTACTTAACTACTATGCCTAATAATGGTTGATATATCTAGACCACATGAGTTTCTCTGAGCTGTAGCTCAGTGGGGGAGCATCTGTGTTGAATGCAGAAAATCCCAAATTCAATCCCTGGCAGCTCCAGGTGAAGACCCTTCTCTGAAACTGTGGAAAGCCACTGCCAGTCAGTATAGCTAAATGGGCCGATTATCTGACTCAGTGTAAGGCAGCTTCCTATGTTCCTACACCCCTCTTTAAAGTTGTTTAAGCCAGTAACTTCCCTTCATGGATCATGAGCTATACCATGCAGGGCCACCCAAGATGGACAGGTTATAGCTGAGAGTTTAGACTAAATGTGATCCACCTGGAGAAGGAACTGGCAAATCACTCCAGTATTTTGCCAAGAAAACTCCATGGACATAAAAAAGGAGAAGCTTCGAGAAGAAAGTGTTTCCAGGGCATGCATTGGTTCATGGAGTCACAGGGAGTCAAACATGACTAAGACGACTAAACAACAACAACGATCACTATAATCACTTCTACAGCAGTGAATTCCATGCACTTCATAAAGTAGTACTTTATTTTATGGGTTCTGAATCCACTGTCTGTCTATTTAATTGGGTGTCCACAATTCCTATTATTATGAGAAAGAGGGGAAAGTTGTCACTCCCACTTTTTTTTTCTGCCATGCCAAACTTTATAAAGCTCTGTCATGCTTGCTCTTATTCACCTTTTTAAAAACAACAACAAATAATAATTTAGCCTTTCCCTCATGGAAAGATGTTCCAGTCCTTGATCATTTTGCTTGCCCTATTCGAGTAGTAAAATAAATTTTATGGGATAGGGAGAGTAAAACTGTGTAGAAGGCATTCCAAGCACAGTTCCACCAGAGATTTATCTAAATTCACTATGACACAAGCCATTTTATTTTCAATCCAGTTTGTAATAATCTCTAATGCTGAATTTTCTTCCTTCTCACTGCCACTGCAGGCACTGAGGTATTCATCACCACCCCAATACCTTTTTTTCTGAACTGTCACAGCAAATTGAGTTCCCATAAACATATGTATAAGTTTCTCGCCTCATTTCAACATGCATCATTTTACGCTTATTAGAATGAATCTCATTTGCCATTTTGTTTCCCATTTGTCCAGGTCTGGAGATAATCCTTGGGGATGATTTGGCATCATCCACAAACTTGAGCACATTTAAGAGTAAGTCAAAAAGCTCTCCCAATAATGCAAAGTGATCTCGCATCAAACAGGGTGCCGGCCAGATTAGAAACAGTGTGCACTGCATCTGATCTGATTAGACCACCCACATCTAAGAACACACCTGGAAGGTAAAGATAATGATCTGGGCCATAGCAAGTGGCCAAGCTTGCTGACTGATATCACTGGCTGTGCACAGTAGTAATCAATATGTCTGTTTAGATGAAAATTCACCCCTGAGACCCTATATCCTCACGGCTAATTCAGGAGAAACTTTTTGGCTCCCTCTCTTCCTTCCCATAACTTCTCCAATATGTTAATCCAGTTTAATTAAGTCCACCCCTTGGTGAAGAGAAAGATAAGAAAGGTGGAGGAAGAGTGAAGACGGGAACATGCCATAACTGTCACAGGTCTGGTAGGTGAAGTACCACCAGAAATGGCCCAATGTGTTTACAAGAGAGAGCACCCTAAATATAAATTTGTTAAGTAATCCAAATTCCACTAAACAAATGCAAGACAGACATAGCATATTAAACACTTTAAAAAAATGTATGCATTAAAGATTTAAAACATATATGGAGGGAAAGGGTTAAAACCAGGAATTCTCCTTGCATCTGGTCTATCATTTACAAGCCTCGTCCTCACCCTCCACAGTGTTATGCTCCATTCTGCTCTCATTATAGATTTGCTTCTACTGTTCATGCCCTGTTAAACAATTTCAGTTTAATTAATTACCCCACTGATATGAAATCACCAAAGGATCCTTCGTTTCTAGGTACATACAGACTCATTAACATCAAATTTAATAGATCTTCAAGGTTGGGAAGCCCACGCACACAAAAAAGATACTCAGAAAAAGAGGTGAAAAGATCTCTCTGCTAAGTAACACCATTCAAGTATGTTTTGATATCACTGCTGATCTCAACAGCAATTGTGGGCTTAGAAATGCACAAAATACAAAGCTATCAGAAATATGTAAAGGGAATACCTTTTTTAAGAAAAGATCACTCTTAAAAACTCCCAGTTCAACTTGCCTTGAAAGATGGATTTCTAATTTAGTGTTAACAATAAGAAACCAATAATATGGACTAGGTGGCAGCTGACAGAATTTTCACTCTGAGCATCAGCTCAGCAAAACCAGGCTTTAAGATGCCAGAGGTACTGTACAGCAGTCTCATATAATCCATGTATTGGTAGACTGTACTACTTCAGACTGTGTTTATGGAATTGAAACCTGAATGCTTTCCCATGTAAACATCTCCTGGCTGGTTGCAAGGCTGGTCTCATTGCAGACCATTGTACCAGCATAACAAAGATTGTGCAGGAGGATGAGAACTAAATTCAACCAGTATTATAGAGAGAAGCAGAGCTTTTTTTCAGCCGGAAATCACTCAGTTCCAGCACCTCTCAGGTGCGTACCCATTGCCATTATAAGAGAACAAGCGAGGTGTTCATTGTGTTCTGGCACCTCTTTATTTAATAGAAAAATAGCACTGGATAGAAGGATTTTAAGCCTTAATCCATAAATAGCAGTTGTATATGTGCTGGGATGTTTTTATGGGGGGGGGGGTTATCAAATGGAAATTACTCCACCTGCAGCCTGTAATAGTACAGTCCTATAACAGATGTATTGCACAATATTGTGCTTCAGCTCTAACACTGGCCATTCTATGCACCAAGGGTTACAACAATAGCACTCATTGGCACACATGCACTCACAGGGACGTAACCTTGTTCCCACAGAATCTCCTCACCCGTCCTGAAATAGCTTTAAAAAAGCATTCTATTCTAGCCAACAGAATAGGTTGCCATGTGTGCTTGGCTGCAGCCTGTATGCTTTGTGATGCTCACAATAGTGTCTCCAGTCTAAAATGTGAACATGGGCCCAAAAGGTGGCAACCCCTGCTAGATCCAATGCATTTGCATCCAACTTGTTTTCTGTTAAAATATTACCATATCCTTCCAACATGACCAAACAGGATGCCCACGCTAACACCACCACCATTTAAAATATAGGTAAGGGCACATGGCGTTGTGTGTGCATGCATAAATAAAGGTTTGATTATCTAAAGACACGCATGTTACCTGTTCTTGTCTCTCCAGCCATTTATCTACCATGGGGTGGGTGGCACTTAGTGAAGAGCGAGCATTGTCCCTCTGAAACTGGGTAGACCAGCTACTGGTGTCTCGTGGGAGGCTTCTGTAATTTTCATCTTTCTGTTTCAAAACAAAAACAGGGAAGAAGGTGATACAATTTAAAAGCAAAACACAATAACACTGTCTAAGGGCACTAACCATGCAGCAGGTTTTCAAAAGAACGACACACCAGAGACAGACTGGAAATGAAACAGAATGTATCATTTCCAAGTTTAGGTCTCTATAGAACACTAGCACTGCAAGTCTACGTGTGGCACTTTTATAGCCAGTGTGTCCTAGGGGCTGTTAAAATGCAATATGCATTTGCACACTCACAGGCTGCTATGTTTTCCCTACAGCAGTTCCGGAAAACTCATGTGCAAAATGGACCTTCTCTTTAAAAAGTTATAGCAGTGGTGCAAACGCTATGGCGAGTGTGTTAGAAAACTCTGCAGGTGAGTGAGTGTGTTAGAACCTGTGTTACAACACACCAGGGGCTTCTAACAGCTTCAAATAAGGTGTAGCTATTAAGATTTAAGGCAAGGAGAGGTATAGAAAGTGGGGCTAGTTTTAAAAGAATATAGAATTATTTTTAAAAAAAATATCCTGACAGACTAGTCTTCAATCAATAGGAATCTTGAAGTGCTTAAACATGGGACAGAGTATCCTGGCTTACAGGTTAAGTCTGGATTCTGCTGCTGGAAAAGGACAGACACAGTTCCTCTGGGAAAGAAAAATCATGTTTATGTTGAATCCAGGGAGAAGAGAGAAGGGTCCAGCCAATGGGGAAGGATATCAATCCTGCTTGGGACAAAGACAATCCTAGTACAATCTCTTTTGTGTCATGTTATATATCTATGGTGCAAACCTTAAAGCAATAAACAGAGCACTCTGCCTATTTATGTGCGCCCTCTCTGATACATATGGGGTTCTGGTCCCCAGACTGAAGCACAATAAATATAAAAAAGGGATTAAGGTCCTATTAAAATGCACAATGGGGAAACAAGAGGCAAAGTAGCAAGTCACGGAAAGGACCCTCCATAGTGGAAAGGGAGCTGTCTGGAATTTAATAGTCATCCAAAGGCCTTGACAGAAAGCAGCAGGTCAGGTGTGTGGCAGAATATTGCTTCTCGTTCCATTTCCTCTTTGTGTCAAAAACATATCTGCAACTGCTAAGAGCCAACAGCAACTATTTAAATCATCTGATGGTAGTGCAAAGCCAAAGCAAAATCACAGTTGGGAAAAAGAAATATGACTTGACGTGAGGGAAAACCACTTTAAACCATAATTTATTGATGTGACCTTGTCATATGACAGATCCCCGGCTTCTCTGACTGAGCAAATGAGCATTCTTGCAAGGAAGACCGGGCGGATAATGAACTCCCACTACTATATTGATTGGCAATTACCATTTTCTATACATACCTCTACAACAAGGCTACATAATCCTATTCTATGCAAAGAATAAACCTCCAGACAGCTACTTTTAAATTATCTCAGAACAATATTGGGAATCTCAATGTACACATATGTACTTCAGTTCTACATCTAACTATGGACTACAACCTATTTTTGTAGAAGGTTAGGCCTTTCTGTGTAAGAGCTAAGGTCTAATTCCCACTGAGCTGTACCACATAAAGATGTAGGAAGATTTCTAATGAGTTCTCTGCATATGAAGCAGCAACATGTAGCTTAAAATAGTACAGCCCTGGCACAAGTTGACCACTCAGTGAGAACTAGGTCTTACCAAATGATTTGTAATCTCAGCACAAGACCCTGTACAGCCTCTAACTTTTGAAAGGGGGGACAACAAATTATAGTTGGCTTACCAGGAGCCAGGGCAGACAAAAAATGAATCTGGAACCTGGGGACCACCAATGAGCTGTGAATATTGCATTCTGTCCCTTGCTCATGGGCTCTCATGCATGGACTTTTCCATCTCCAACAAGAACTTTCTGCAAGTGTTCTTCTTCTGTTTGTGTGATGAGACAGTGTGGACATGCTAACTAGAGCTTCTCTGTGTTCCAAATTATTTTTCCTACTGGCATATTATTCATATCCCACAGCAGGTAAGTAGGTGGGACTCTGTGTAGGGTTGAGATTATATATGGCAAAGCAAAAACAAGAACAGCTTAGTGCTTTGCCATACAGATCTCATTCTGACAATTATTTGAGGTGTAGGTTATAAACAACGTTGATGTTTGAACATTAAAGTTTTTCATTTGTTATAAATGCTGTTTTCCTGGGCTATATGTTTGTCACAGGTCAAGAGGAGCAGACAGGAGGAAGGGATGTCCAGGCAGGATTTTTGGTTCTGGATTTTCAAAAGGCGTTAGGAACATTCTTCTACCAGCTGTTTATCCAGAACCATATTATTTGCGCTGCTGCATGGATATTTCCACTAAAATTGTGAACAACGGATTACCAGGATGGTGCAACTATGCAGGTTCCCCAACAGAGCTTAACCATGAGCCCTGGCTCAGATGGCATACTCAGTCAAAACTTGGCTTAGTTCAGTGTGACACAAGATTTCAAAAGACCTGGGAAGGGCAAAGTGGCTGTAAGTAACTCTCTGGGAGTTTGGATGATCATGCAGTCCTGGTTGTTGGAGAACGCGTTGAGGGTGCCCCTGCAGCCCCCAACTCCAAGCATCCTCTGGTATGCGCAGCTCTGGAAAAGGCATTTACCTTCTTCTCCAGTGCGCTTCAGTGACATATATCAAATGATATATGCACACTAATCTTCTAGCATAACACAGCAAGAAGTGTGACACATCGTAGAGCTAATCTATATAATTATTTACACACTATGTACAGACAAAGGAATCATGGCGTTTTCTCTCTCTCTCGCTCCGAGAGGGAAACAGACAGAAGTAAAAGCAAAAGTACAGTACAATAGTACATACAGCGGAAGAGATAAGACTGTCTTCCGTTCCCACACTCTTCCCAGCAAAGAGAGACAGACAGTCAGTCAGACAGACAGATTCTTTTCATCATGCTATCAGCAGGTTTCCCCTAACATACAGGTGAGAATAGTCGAAGGACCAATATGCAATTAAACAACAACAACTCCCACCCCAGCAATTTTCATCATGACCTTTGAGACAAAGGCCACTTTGGAGAAATTCTCTTTACTCAGCATGTCAGGCACATGTTTCAAGGCTTCCTCTATAATGGGGACATAGAGACTAATTGTGTCAGTCAGCGAGTGACTTGTTACAAGTGTTTGTATATATTAAATGAGACGGACACCATTGCTTGGCAGTCTCTATTCCCCTCTGGGTAGATTCAGTTTATTTTATCATTCTACAGTGCAATTTAACACTCTGCCTATTTCCAGATGATTTTAGAGCCATGACCTTGTAAACTAAAGCAGACAGGACAGGTGATGTCCCCACGACATACATAACAGAGGGGCCAGCTCCAATGGCACAATATCAGGGATCTATTAGTCTTTTATGTACACCACCAAAAGAATAACGGAAGAGAAAGAGAGCACATGCACACTGTAAAGATTGTTCCAATACAAAATGGTTAAAGGAGGATGAAACAGGAATAGTATTTTAAAAATAATAATTTATTTCTAATAATTAGGGAGTCAAGAAGGGGAGAAGGCATTTATCTCAGATTCTTCGATGAAAAGCAGGACCAGAAAATTTGCATTCTGAGAAAGACATTGAAAAAAAATGACCACTTGTTACCCATCCTGATTATCAAAACCCTTTCAAAACCGCCTGCCTCTGCAGCTCTATGAGTAAAACTAATCTCTTACGCATAAAGAGTAGAGGATTAGATAGCAATGCTGTGAGAAGATAGCAGACCCTTTCATAAGCCAGTGCTGTATTTTAATTCCAATGCCCTTACACTCATAAAAAGCTCACCATCCCAGGTTAAATGTGTTTCCCTGATACTTTTGAATGATAAACTGACTAAAGCCAAAAAGTTTTACAGAAAAGGCAATTATTAAGGTCAGTGGTGATAAATGGCTCTTCTACTAAGCAACCAATATTCTGCTTTGACAGTCGGCAGTGGAGAATCTGAACCATACCTGGAGAATAAAGTAAAAGTCAAAATGCCGCAGTCATTTTATCTTGTTTACAAAGGAACCATCACAAATGAGATGCTGCTTGGCTTTGTATGTACACATGCAAAACCAAAAACTCTCAACTTAAGTACAGTTCACATTGTTATTTCTCAGGCCCCAAGAGCTCTGATGAATTCCATTCCCACCCCCCAATTCACTCTCCACTCATTAATCTCACAGTAAAATCTCAATAAAGATAATGCAAAACAAACAAAACAGCATATGGTGATTGATGTAGTGTAATTACAATGCACGAGCTGGGCTTTAATCCTGCTGGTAGTTTAATAAGACCAAAAAAATGAAGAGACACAAAACTGTTTGTTTCCCCCAGGTGCATTTTAAAGAGGAAAAACTACCATATACCACAAGAAATACTGCCTACTTATGTAGACAATAATTCAAAATAATCCATCTGCATTATATCTGCTCTGCAAATCCTAGTCAGTCAAGATGAAACTCACTGAAGAATCAATTCCAACTTCTTTCTCAGTATTCATTATGATCACATTATGCTTCTAAAAACCCTGTGGCAGCATTTACCCATTATGCTCAAACCAGGGCTTAGCAATACATGGCCACGCCACCATAAGCCTGTGTGAAGTACTACACTTGGACACTTCCTGTCCCACCTTTTTCTCCAAGGAGCTCACAGTTGCACACGTTTCCGCCCCTCCGCATTTTAATCCTACCAACCCAGCGAGGTGGGTTGGGTAGGTTAGGCTGAGAGGCAGTGGCTGGCCCAAGCTCACGCAGTGACCTTCATGCCCAAGTGGAGATTTGAACCCTGGTCTCCCACGTCGTGGTCTGACACTAACCACTATACCACACTGACACTGTTTGATGAGCATTCCAGGAATTCTGCCCACTAGATCTTGCTTAAAATGCTGTTTAAATTTTATGTATTTCTAAGTAACTTTGGAATATTTTCTTGGTAAAAGGCAACAAATAAATGTCACAACGGCCAAGTTCTAGTTCAGGGTGGGGAGCTTTTCACCCTCCAGATGTTTCTGGTCTACACCTCCCATCAGACTCAGCAGGCAAGTTCCCCACCCATGTTCTATTCCTTACTTTTAAGAATCCTATCATTTTAAGATCAGTGGGCAACTCCTTTTTCTAAAAGGGCAAATAGAAATTTTAATCCTCTTCGTCAACTGCCACTTCTATTGGCATAATGGTGGTAAGAGAGAAACAACAGCAGAAATTCATTCTGCCCCAAAAGGGCCACTCTGTGGCACAGGAAGGTGTGTAAATTCATGCGCTCTCTCTCTCTCTCTCTCTCTCTCTCTGTGTGTGTGTGTGTGTGTGTGTGTGTGTGCTTCCTATCTATCCAGTTCTTGGTACATGAATGCCTAGCAGGCCAATTTACTTGCTGACAGGGACAGTAGTTATATATCACACTAGCTCTCAAAAAACAGTTATCAATCATGGGGGGAATGCGTAAGTCCTAATGGGAAAATCACTGGGAACTAAAAACTTCTTTCCATTTTGAAAAAAACAGCAATGTCAAAATTCATTCTTACACAGTAAATAGGATTTTAGTTTCATTCCACTACCATCCCATGCCCCCCAAAACATTAGCTGCTACAACATAAAAATAATGAATCCCTACACACCAAGTAATAAGATAATAAACTCTTTCTTTCGCACACATGCTCTTTTAATTTTATTTTTATGTCTGTTTTGGTACATTTGGCTTTGAGTATATTATCCCCACATGAAAAGCAGACATTAGACTATCAAGTCCAAAAGATTTTATATATATATATATATATATATATATATATATATATGCTTTCGTAGATTTTCACGGGTACAGGAATGCAGGTTTTGGTGTCCTCGGGTGTCTTCCCGTGTAAAAGTTGGGGTGTTTAGGCGACGTTTCGACGAGGTCTCACTCGTCATCTTCAGGCTGGTGCTTTCGGCTTCTTGTTACTGGAACAGAGCAGGATCTCAGTGTTTGAGTTCCTATAAATACTGTTGAGGAGGTGTGGTGTATAGCCTCCAATGTTCTGGGCAGAGAGGAAGTTCCCAGGCTAGTGTGCCTTTTCTTCTTTTGTTCCTTAATTGCTTGAGGGATATCTTGAGTGATTTCTTGAGTGATATCCTGAGTACCACTTAGGTGGGTCATTAGGTGTGGATTAGTTGCTAAAGCCTTTGTGTCTTGACCTCTTGAACTTTGTGAAGAGTTTTTCTGAGAAGGTGGATGTACTGCACTTAGTTGTGCTCTGGCTTGGCTTCGTGTATAGGGGCGAGCTGTGGTTTTGTGGCCTGTGCCGGGATTGCAGGGGGGTGCAGCATCCGGAGGTGCCACCATGGTTTGGCTACTGGATGGTGTCTGTAATTTATCTGTGGAGAGGGTCTGGGTTTGGGTCTGGTGTGGTTGATTGGTGATGGCGTTATGTGTGCCTCTGGATCTGGTGTCAGTTTTTGTGGGGAGGGCTAATTTCCAGATGTCTGGCAAGCGGGATGTGTCGTCACGCTTGTTCATGTTGTGAGGGTGTTTCTCTATCTCGATGGCTTCCATGATTATTCTCTTGTGGTGATGTTCCATGTTAGAGAGCAATTTGGAATCTGCAAAATTAATTTCGTGTCCTGTTTCTTTCATGTGTTGGAAAAGAGAGGAAGTTTTTTCTTCTTTTTTGACGGCATTCTTGTGTTCTGCGATACGTGCATTTATTCGTCTGTTTGTTTGTCCAATGTACGTGGCTGGGCAGACTTTGCAGGGTATTTCATAGACCCCTTGGTTTTCCAACTGGATTTTATCCTTGGGGTTTCTGAGGATATTGGCTATTTTTTGGTTGGCGCAAAAGGCTGTTTTGATATTGTGTTTATGGAGGATTTTGCTAATTTTATCTGTAGTGCCCTTGATATAAGGAAGGAGGGCCATGCCATTGTTTTCTTCTGTGTCTTGGTTTTTGGGGGGTGTTTCTTTTTGGATTAGCTTCGTAACCCTGTTTTGCTGGTATCCATTGGCAATTAACACATTTGAGAGATTTTGTAACTCAGTTGTCAAGTGGTCTTTGTCAGCCAGGCGTTTGGTTCTGGAGATGAGAGTCTTGGCTACGGAGTTTATTTGTGCAGGGTGGTGGTGTGATTGTGCATGTAAGTAGCGGTTGGTGTGTGTTTTTTTGCGGTAGATAGTGTGTCCTAGGGAGCCATCAGGTTTTTTGTAGATTAGGACGTCAAGGAAGGGAAGTTGGTTGTTGGCTTCTATTTCCATAGTGAATTGTATTTTGGGGTGTAGGCTGTTGAGATGTGTGAGGAAGCTGTCCAGTTTTTCCTTCCCGTGTGGCCAAATTACAAAGGTGTCGTCAACATATCTGAGCCAAAGTTTGGGTTTGTGTTCTGACTTGTCTAAAGCATTGGTTTCAAAGTGTTCCATGTACAGGTTTGCGATGACCGGTGAGAGGGGTGATCCCATAGGTGCTCCTTCTATCTGTTTGTATCTTTGTCCATTGTGGATGAAGTACGTGTTGGTTAGGCAGTGGTTGGTCAGGTCCAAGATGTATTCGGGGGGATTGTATTTGTTTTGAATGGCTGTCAAGGCTTCATTAATGGGCACTTGTGTGAAGAGAGATACAACATCGAAGCTCACAAGTAGGTCATTGGGATGTAGGTTTTGCTTCTTTATTGTTTCTATGAACTGGAAGGAGTTTGGAACGTGTGAAGAGATGGATTCTGCATAGGGCTGAAGTTGCTTGGCGAGAAATTTAGCGAGATTTTGTAGAGGTGAGCCTATGGAGCTGACTATTGGTCTGAGTGGTGTTCCTTCTTTGTGTATCTTGGGGAGGCCGTAGAGTTTGGGGCATCTGGATGATTTTTCTCTGGGGATGATTCTTAGCTGGATTTCTTCGCTGATAGGAGAGGCTTTTATTTTGGATTTGGTGGTTTTTTCCAGATAGGTGGTGGGATCTGTTTTTATAGGTTGGTAGGTAGGGTCTTGGAGTAGATTTGATAGTTTTGCTTGGTAGTCTGATGTGTTCATCACAACAGTGGCATTACCTTTGTCTGCTGGGAGAATGATTATGTTGTTGTCTTTCCTCAGGTTGGTGAGTGCTTTCTGTTCTTCTTTGTGTAAATTGCTTCTGGGTGGTTTGCTGGAGCAGAGGATGTTGGTGACTTCAAGTCTGATTTTATTGGCTTCATCTGGGTTGATTTTGGTTAGGCTAGCTTCGACTCCGCATATGATGTTTTCCGTGGGGATGCGTCTCGGGGCGACTGCAAAGTTGAAACCTTTGGAGAGTACTTTGGTTTCAGTTGAGGTGAGGATCCTGTCTGATATGTTATGTACTGTTTGTTTCATGGGTTGTTGTGGAGGGTGGCTGGGCTTCTGGCGTTTCTCTAGTTTGTGGAGTTTGTTGGTGTGTGTGTCTGTCTTATGTGAGGTCTCCGTTTCAGCTCTCCAGACGGCTAGTTGTTTGCATTTGTCCCAGAGTGCAGGGTGGATTTTGTTACAGAGTTTGAGGTGAAGAGTGAGCAGATCTTTGTTGGTTTGGTTTAGTAGGTATCTTTTCTTGTGTAGTTCGTTTCTGATTAGGGATAGTTCAGTTCGTTTCAGGATCCTTTCGGTAGCTGGGGTTTTAGAGTGGAATTTAAGTTGGAAGCATGTGGGAATTAAGTTGTTGTCTCGGCAGTTGCGTAGGAACAAGAGATCACATAAGATGGTGGCTCTTCGGATTTCTAGTTTCTCGTAGGTTCTTGTCAGCTGGAAGGTTTCCTCCCCGTAGAGGTGAGAAATTTGCTTTCGTAGATTTTCACGGGTACAGGAATGCAGGTTTTGGTGTCCTCGGGTGTCTTCCCGTGTAAAAGTTGGGGTGTCTAGGCGACGTTTCGACGAGGTCTCACTCGTCATCTTCAGGCTGGTGCTTTCGGCTTCTTGTTACTGGAACAGAGCAGGATCTCAGTGTTTGAGGTAATGCCACTGTTGTGATGAACACATCAGACTACCAAGCAAAACTATCAAATCTACTCCAAGACCCTACCTACCAACCTATAAAAACAGATCCCACCACCTATCTGGAAAAAACCACCAAATCCAAAATAAAAGCCTCTCCTATCAGCGAAGAAATCCAGCTAAGAATCATCCCCAGAGAAAAATCATCCAGATGCCCCAAACTCTACGGCCTCCCCAAGATACACAAAGAAGGAACACCACTCAGACCAATAGTCAGCTCCATAGGCTCACCTCTACAAAATCTCGCTAAATTTCTCGCCAAGCAACTTCAGCCCTATGCAGAATCCATCTCTTCACACGTTCCAAACTCCTTCCAGTTCATAGAAACAATAAAGAAGCAAAACCTACATCCCAATGACCTACTTGTGAGCTTCGATGTTGTATCTCTCTTCACACAAGTGCCCATTAATGAAGCCTTGACAGCCATTCAAAACAAATACAATCCCCCCGAATACATCTTGGACCTGACCAACCACTGCCTAACCAACACGTACTTCATCCACAATGGACAAAGATACAAACAGATAGAAGGAGCACCTATGGGATCACCCCTCTCACCGGTCATCGCAAACCTGTACATGGAACACTTTGAAACCAATGCTTTAGACAAGTCAGAACACAAACCCAAACTTTGGCTCAGATATGTTGACGACACCTTTGTAATTTGGCCACACGGGAAGGAAAAACTGGACAGCTTCCTCACACATCTCAACAGCCTACACCCCAAAATACAATTCACTATGGAAATAGAAGCCAACAACCAACTTCCCTTCCTTGACGTCCTAATCCACAAAAAACCTGATGGCTCCCTAGGACACACTATCTACCGCAAAAAAACACACACCAACCGCTACTTACATGCACAATCACACCACCACCCTGCACAAATAAACTCCGTAGCCAAGACTCTCATCTCCAGAACCAAACGCCTGGCTGACAAAGACCACTTGACAACTGAGTTACAAAATCTCTCAAATGTGTTAATTGCCAATGGATACCAGCAAAACAGGGTTACGAAGCTAATCCAAAAAGAAACACCCCCCAAAAACCAAGACACAGAATAAAACAATGGCATGGCCCACCTTCCTTATATCAAGGGCACTACAGATAAAATTAGCAAAATCCTCCATAAACACAATATCAAAACAGCCTTTTGCGCCAACCAAAAAATAGCCAATATCCTCAGAAACCCCAAGGATAAAATCCAGTTGGAAAACCAAGGGGTCTATGAAATACCCTGCAAAGTCTGCCCAGCCACGTACATTGGACAAACAAACAGACGAATAAATGCACGTATCGCAGAACACAAGAATGCCGTCAAAAAAGAAGAAAAAACTTCCTCTCTTTTCCAACACATGAAAGAAACAGGACACGAAATTAATTTTGCAGATTCCAAATTGCTCTCTAACATGGAACATCACCACAAGAGAATAATCATGGAAGCCATCGAGATAGAGAAACACCCTCACAACATGAACAAGCGTGACGACACATCCCGCTTGCCAGACATCTGGAAATTAGCCCTCCCCACAAAAACTGACACCAGATCCAGAGGCACACATAACGCCATCACCAATCAACCACACCAGACCCAAACCCAGACCCTCTCCACAGATAAATTACAGACACCATCCAGTAGCCAAACCATGGTGGCACCTCCGGATGCTGCACCCCCCTGCAATCCCGGCACAGGCCACAAAACCACAGCTCGCCCCTATACACGAAGCCAAGCCAGAGCACAACTAAGTGCAGTACATCCATCTTCTCAGAAAAACTCTTCACAAAGTTCAAGAGGTCAAGACACAAAGGCTTTAGCAACTAATCCACACCTAATGACCCACCTAAGTGGTACTCAGGATATCACTCAAGAAATCACTCAAGATATCCCTCAAGCAATTAAGGAACAAAAGAAGAAAAGGCACACTAGCCTGGGAACTTCCTCTCTGCCCAGAACATTGGAGGCTATACACCACACCTCCTCAACAGTATTTATAGGAACTCAAACACTGAGATCCTGCTCTGTTCCAGTAACAAGAAGCCGAAAGCACCAGCCTGAAGATGACGAGTGAGACCTCGTCGAAACGTCGCCTAGACACCCCAACTTTTACACGGGAAGACACCCGAGGACACCAAAACCTGCATATATATATATATATATATATATATATATATATTCAATCTCCTTCACAGAAGTGTGTATATATACCTACTGTATATATATTTCATTTCCCAACATTTGCTAGCTGTGTTAATTGCTTTAAAAATTAAGCAATTATGACACATTTTCTAACTCCTTAAAAAGTACAGCTCCCCTTCTCATTTGACAAGGACTTAAAAACATTAAAGTCTGTCAACAGAGTAAATTAAAGTTAGGTTTGATTTACCCTTCATATTTCCAAACTTATTAAATTGCAGATTTAGAATTTAGTCTGAAAAGTTAATTTATGTGCAAACATCTTAATGTTTTGATTCCAGGAGTGTATCCAAAATAGGCAGTTGCCACAAAGACAACAGTATCTGTATCACCTTAAAGGCTAACTAGTATACAGCATGAGCTCTCAATGGCAAGAGGCTCTATGTCCATTGACATTTTAAAAGATTCAGCAGCTTTTCAGAATGGATTTGGGTTCTGGGTGATGTTTAGAATTAAAAACAAGAGTCATTTCTCCTTCTGTCAGCTCCATAACTATGACAAACTGCTGCATGGTGCAATCATATATTATGGCCTGGATCCAAAGAACTATGTGGCTATTTCTGCATTTTCAATGGAGCTTTGGATTTGCATTTCTTGATGGCCCCAAGACAGGACCCCTTGGAAATAGAGTCCTCTGATAACTGTAGTTCTGAGGAAGAGGTGGACACACTCCCTGGTCTGTCCCATGTGGGTGCATGGACACCAGAATATCCCCTAAACCCCAGTGAAAAACCTCTACTGCCTGACTATGGTGACTCACCCACAGACTCCTTAGGGGATCCCGAGAGCCCTGAGAAGGGAGCTATATATCTAGAAACCCCATTACTCTGAAGGACCCCACAGTGGCAGAAGTTACCAACCTGTTAGGAGGAAGCACCCAGGGAGTGGGGCTACCAATCTGAGACCACGTAGTCCTGCTATAAACCACAGTCACTTGGTTTAGGACAGTGTTTCCCAACCTTGGGCCTCCAGCTGTTTTTGGACTACAACTCCCATCATCCCTAGCTAGCAAGACCAGTGGTCAGGGATGATGGGAATTGTAGTTCACAAACAGCTGGAGGCCCAAGGTTGGGAAACACTGGTTTAGGACCTCGCTGACAAAACTTTGGCTTGCTTTGCAGAAGCACTATCCATGGTCCTGAATGATCTTGGTCTCCCTCCAAGATAACTGTGCCTCTGGAACCAGAACCTTCTGACCCCCACCCCTTGCTTTGGCCATCACCTCTCAATTCCTACTGCAGACTTTTTTGAAACTGACAGGCATTTAAAAAGTGATTTGTTATATGTAATGGTCTGCCGCTGAGAGGTCAAAGTCCCACAAAGCACACCCACACGCCTTTGGATGTCGCATTAAATGTCTGAACCTGTTTAACATTTGTTTGTTTTTTAAGTAGCCCATCAGGATCAGGACAAAAATGCAGAGAGAGAAGAGGTTAACCCTGCCCCCCTCACATTCCTGAAAAGCTCTCTCTATATACACACACTTGCTGTCATCATTCCCATTCCTTAAGTCAGTCTGTATCCCTAGATATATAATAAGGCTACTCTCTGATCTAATCCAGCAGACCTCTATCTAATATTCTGTTATGTGGTGTATCAAAGCTCAGCTGGGATGGAAGAGAAGTAAGTACACACTCAACAGTTAAAGAAGCAAAAATATTGGAGTTTACTAACTGGAGTCTGTAAAATGAGACTGCTTCGTGGAAGGTATGGCTCCTCACAGTACTGTGTGTCTAGGTAAATTTTAAGGGAGTGAAACTCTATGTTACATACTTTAAAATGCATATATTCAAATATATACATTTAAGGTGAGAACTAATTGCCTCCACATTTGCATTCACAATCAAGAGAAAGTAAAATGCAGGTGACAAGTAACTACTGTAGATAGTTGAGTATCAGGTGTTAGGCAGAAAGATGGCATATTTTCTACTTATGAAGCTCACCACATAAGATGCAAATAATGTGAAAGGCAAATAGTTTTTAAAGAACTAGCAAAAGAAGGGAGACACCGTTGGTCACACATAGCACAAAAACCCAGTGCTATTTTTCTAGAAAAAGAAGTGCCAGAACACATTATAAACCCCTCCCTTGTTCTCTTATAATGGTAATTGCGCCCACCTGACAGGTGCCGGAACTGAGTTCCTCTGAATTCCAGCTAAAGAAAAGTCCTGCAAA
Source organism: Podarcis muralis (assembly GCF_964188315.1). Classification (NCBI taxonomy): domain Eukaryota; kingdom Metazoa; phylum Chordata; class Lepidosauria; order Squamata; family Lacertidae; genus Podarcis; species Podarcis muralis. The sequence continues at coordinate 18,634,866 of NC_135666.1, read as the reverse complement.
AACTTGACTACAAAATGGTCAAAGGCATGTCTTTCTGGAAGAAGACTTGAATGAATATATGAGGACTGCATGATCAGTTAACTAAAGATGCCCTCCAGATGTTTTGGACTACAACACCCATCATGTCCAAAACATCTGGAAAGCATCTACTTGCAGAAGGTTTAACTAAATAAATGGCATTCCAAAGCTAACAGTAATTGCCTGGCATCCAAAATGATAATACTAGCTAGTATCTGGAGAATAGCCTATTTATTTATTACCTGTGAGATTTATCATCCCCCCTTTGATCAAAATAGTGCATGGGTGACATCCATTGGATTACATGAGCAGTTCTCAAACTTCTCTCCTCTGCACACCACATGGAGCACTTTAAAGTTGCTGAGGAACTTCGCAGACTACTTTTTTTGTTCTACAAAGCATATCAGCAACTCATATTTTAATGCCCCTAGACTTGCCTTTCTATGTGGTGAAGCAAAATAATTTTTTTTAAAAAAATTCTTCAGTGTTGATATCAAAAACATTCACTCTAGATAAGAGCCTGGTTAGTCTGTTCAATAATCTGGTCCTAATTTAACCAATTAAATACAGACATCCTTGACTATTCAACAATCTTCCTGTGGATGATCTAAACAGAGCTCACAGACCACACTTTAAAACCTCTGAGTTATTGTATTTCAACCTCTTTACCCTATGAGGTAGGTTAGGCTGGGAGGGTAAGGCTTACATATGGTTGTGTAGCGAGCATTGTAAGTGAATGTCCCAAATGGGTATCAAAGTTTCTGGCTATTACAACATATCTGCATATTACTTGCGCAGGATTTCCACTGGTCTTTTCAGGTTAGATTATGCTAGCAACAGATGTTAACATACAGGGAACCATTTAACAGTATGTGTGCCACACAGTGTTTTTTTGCTAAAATAATAATGATGAGATGCTGGTACCCAATGCCGACTTCACATGCCCAAACCTACAGATAGCAGAATCAAATGCCCTGCTCCTCACCTCATAGACAGGGATTTAATCCTTCTTAGTTTGGGTGCACAAAGGGGTTCCCTGCAGGGAATTCCATTACTCTTCCAATGCAGAAAGCCTGTAGATAGCAGCCCGAACCATCAGGTGATGCACAGGGAGTTCAATCCTGCTTGCTATCTCCCCAACCCCCATGTGTGACAGGTGAGCAAGACCACCCACCTGTTGTTCACATGGCATCATTATGATATCAGATGATTGACAAGTGGGCTCATTCTGGCCACTCATCAAAAGTTGGCTCATGTGGTCGAAGCAGATAATAATCTCTACCACTAAACCAAAAAAGGTTCCCCATCCCTCTTAAAAAATGTGCCAGCACTTCATACCAAAGTGTACCATCAGAAATGTATATCCAGCTCTGTGAACCAGAAAAATATCCTATCAACAAGCCCATCTGCTGTCATTCCCACCAGCTGCTATTCCAACAACTGGTACTAGGTCCCTTCAGCCCTCATGCCAACTTTCTCAAATCAACTGCTCTGTAAAGAGGAGGTGGAAAGAAGCAAACCAAATATCACTTTATCTGACACTGATTCAACAAGTGTTCTTCCCTACTACAACAGGTTTAGAAGCAATGGGGGGGGGGTAAAAAATGAGTTCCAGAATGTTTGCCTTTTTGACCTTTTGTTTATTGTCTGAGATTTGGGGAACTGGAAGATGAATGGAACTCCAACAAAGAGTACATTATAAGAAAGCTGTAACTGGGGAGAAAAAGAACCAATGGGAAAGTTGAATTGGGGGAGAAAACAGAATAAGGACAAGAAAATAATAGAAAGTGGAGCAATTTATTATTTTAATGTGCCCTCCTTTGTCTCCTAAAGTCATCCAAATGGTGAATCAAATTGCGAATAATTTATTTTTATTGAACAAAACTGTATATACTACTTACTCAAACAAAGTTCTGTAAGCAGTTTATTGCTAGAAGGCAGGCTGAATGGAGAAGGTAGGACACCTAAGTATTATAAAAATTAATCTCCGGGTTGATAAAAGAGCATTTTCAGAGTGTTTGTAAAGTTTCAGACATTACTCAAAAAGTAATGCATAATGTGTTTAGCCTGGAGAATTGATTTCTATAACCAAGCTTTGAAAATGAAACATATCAAACTATTTTTTAAAATAAAATAAAATAAAGTACTCTCACAGACAGAATTAGGTCAGAATAAGGAGAGCAGAGGAACTAAAAAACAACCAAAGAAAGGCCTTTCAAGTCCTCTGTTTAAGAATAAAGGTATATAAGAAAACAAGCTTCCTGCTGCTTTCTTTAATTACTAGTATTATTGCTCATGTGGAGATATTGAATTCAGAGAATATGTGCAGGAGAGGAAAATATCACAAATTATGAATCAGACTGTCTGGAAGTACTTTGCCACTTTTGCTTGTGAAGCTCACAGTTCTATAAGGAAATATGGGGAAATGTTTGGTGCTACAACAACATGGCAGAACAGCAAGGGCTACACTGGATGCATAACAGAACTGGGAGGAACCTAAATTTGTTGCAAAAGCAATCATTTTAGTTTCAAATAATATGCCATAACAGCACACAATCAAATCCTGCAACCCTAATAATCTGGCTACTCACTGACTGAAAACAAAATCTTGGGCAAGATGGATTCACAGATTCTTAGAAGAAAAAACTGGATCAGTCCAGCATCATATTATCACAGTAATCAACCAGACGATTGCAGGAGTTCTTACTGTGAGAAAGATCTTCCTGATGTTTAGTTGGAATCTCCTTTCTTGTAACTTGAATACTTTGGTTTAGTTCCTAGCCTCCGGAGCAGGAGACAGCCCTTTAGATACTTGAAGATGGCTATCATATCTCCTCTCAGTCTCCTCTTTTCGAACCTAAATATTCCCTCAACCGTTCCTCATAAGGTTTGGTTTCCAGACTCTTGATCATCTTGGGCACCCTTCTCTTCACACGTTCCAGCTTGTCACTATTGTTCTTAAATTGTACACAGTACTCCAGGTGTGCTCTGACCAAGGCAGAATAAAGTGGAACTTTTACTTCCCTTGATCAGGAAACTGCTTCTATTGATGTAGCTTACAATAGCATTCATTTGTTTTGATGCTGCATCACACTTTTGACTCATGTTAAGCTTGTGGTCTACTAAGATCCCTAGATCCTTTTCACATGTACTAATGGCTAGCCAGGTGTCCATGTCCCCCCGCCCATCTTATATATCTGTTGCTGGTTCTTCCTGCCTAAGTGTAGAATTTTACATTTGTCCCTATTGAAATTCATGTTGCTAGTTTGGACCCAGTTCTCCAATTTGTTAAGGTCATACTGAATCCCAATTCTGTCTTCAGTGGAATTGGCCACCCCTCTCAGTTTGGTAAAGGTAAAGGACCCCTGATGGTTGTGGTGCTCATTTCACAGTTTTTCCAGGTCATATGGCCAGAGTGACTAAGCCGCTTCTGGTGAAACCAGAGCAGTGAATGGAAACGCTGTTTACCTTCCTGATAGGTACCTATTTATCTATTTGCACTTTGACATGCTTTCAAACTGCTAGGTTGCCAGGAGCTGGGACCGAACAAAGAGAGCTCACTCCGTCGCAGGGATTTGTACCTCCGACCTTCCGATCGGCAAGCCCAAGGCTCAGTGGTTTACATCACAGCGCCAGTTTGGTATCACCTGCAAATTTCATGAACATCCTCTAAATACCTTCATCCAAGCAGTTTATAAAGATGTTGAACAGCAATGGGCCTAGGACAGAACCCTGTGTCACCCCACTTGTCATTCCCCCCCCCCCCCCAGATGATTAGAAATAGCTAGTGAGCACTCTTTGGGTTTGGTCTGTCAACCAGCTACAAATCAGCCTAACAAATATTTCACCCAGTCCACATTTTACCAGCTTCATTCATTTTACCAGTCTCATTCAGTGTGAGAACTGGGGGAGAAGTGCTGTGGGGATTTTTAGCAGTGTACACCAAGAATGTGGCTTGTTCACATTAAACCCACAGTTTTGTTTTAAACTATGGTTTAATGAGATGAGTAAACTGGGTTAGACTATTTTGTTATTTCCTTCTAATGGAAGGGCCTGTGCATGTGCATAATTCAAGGATGTATGTAGGAAGTAAAAAAATAAATTATAATGTGTAAAAATGCCTGTCTGTAGTAATGTTATTTGTGCAACATCACAGCCAACTTGGTTGACAGAACATCATGAACAGCCAAGCCTGTGTGTATTTTATCTATAGTTCTTAAAGCCAATTTAAAATTTACACTACTTTAAAAGAAATTTTAAATTTGGCTTCCAATTGTTTTAGTTGTTTTTAATGCTTCTTGAAGTTTGGGTTTCCAAATAAAGCAATAACGCTGAGCCATTGAGTAGTGTCTTCTTCAAATGTTTGTGATGGGGGGAAATATAGTACCTTTCTTTCATGACTCCTTGGGCCACCAGTTGTATTTTGCTTGAGGAAGCCTGCTGTTGTGGACCATCTGGTGGGGTTTTTCCGTGAAGGCTCTTCTGCAGTAAAATTGTTCTCACTGACTGATGTTGAGAGACCAACTAACGCAGGATCACTACTGCGGCGTACATGAAGAGGCATATCTGAAGAGACAAAAAGGACCAAAAAAAATTATATGTAGCTGACGTCCTTAATCTTTCTGCATTAAGTGTGGAAATTATAAACACACTCACTGAGTATATCCAAAACCAGCATGATGATATGGACTCCAGTGAGTTATCTGCCACAATCAACCGACATAACAGAAGGACAACTTGTATTAAGCATCCATGATGGATGCCTATCCAGCTTTCTTTGAAGCAGCAACATGAAATTCTGTTTCTTTCCCATACCAATCATTATCAAGTCTCAATAGCTCTTCTAGTGAAGATACCATAAATATTTCCTTTCCTTGTAAGTAATGATTAATAGCATAATTTATCTGGAATACTGTGAAGATCCTGAGTAATCCTTTCTCTCCCTTCAAAACAAAACAAACACCACACAGTCCAGACTTCCATGCCATTTTGCTAGCACACAGAGGAGACCTGCTTCCTAGCAAAGGCTATCAATATAGGGGACGCGAAGATACTGTGTCCCTTCTCCCCCATGAATTTATTGCAACACTACCCAAACTGAACATATAAAACAAGCTGTAGATGCTAGAAATATTAAATTAAATTAAAGAAATATTAAATTAAATTAAATATTAAATTTCTTGTTTGTAGATGAAGGGTATCATCAAGAACATTTGCATACTAACAGACAGTGGCCTCTTTCATATGATCGCATAAGCAGCATTTAGGTGATTGAAAATGAATCGCAGTACAGCTCACATGTTCTCCCTCCTCTTTCAACAGGAAAGCATCTGTTTTCACTTCAAAGCAAATCACAGCTCCACACTGCATATGAACTTGGTGAACTGTGGTTTGTTCTGACCTAGAGATGGGTAACCTGTGCCCCTCAGAGGGATTGTTGGACTTCAACTCCCATCAGCCTCAGCCAGCTTACCCAGTTATGAAGGATAACAGAAGTCTAGCAATATTGAGAGAACCACACATTCTTAATCCCTGTTTTATTAAAATTTAGTTTAAACTAACCCAGATTATACTCTGGTTTTATGTTCTGGCTTGTTAACTAGTTTTGACACTGCACAGGTTGCTGACACTTATATATTTGATGGAGGAGGAGGCTTTTCCTATACAGGAGCAACAGTTGACCAGCCTATTCTTCACGCTCCTTTTATACATTGCTCCTTTTTATGCATTTAGATATCTTGATCAAGACTGAAAGACTTGTTGTGGTTGGCACAGAACCAAAAGAGCACCATGGTTCCAAACATAAAGGTTTATATAGTTTAAGGATATTGCTATGTTGAATATTTGTTTAGCAGCATGATTTCCTGCCTTTAAACCTCTTTGGCATCAAGCAGCACCCAAGAGAACCCCAAAGCAGCAAGTTCTCAAGCATGGTATTCGGGAAACAGGAAAAATAAGTAAAAATGAAAAATGCATTTTATTTTCATTAGGCTATCTATTTTCCCTGTTTAAATACCACAAATTTTTATTACATTCCAATACGCTCAACAAAGAAAACACACTGGAAGAGATATATTCGCTACTAATGAGGCAAAATGTAATATAAAAACAAAGCAAAAATAATTAGAAACATATATCAAGAAGAATCTATTATTTCTTACATAATAATAGTACACAGTTTATGTGCTTCAATGAGGCTTTCAAGCATATTAAGCAGTCTTACAAATTGCCAGGGCCAAATTCAGACCTTAAGTCTATGTTCTCAAACCCAGCTGATGGAATTGGGGGAGTAGGCTGAGGCTAGCATGTAAAAAAACCCAAAAACCCACCAATACATTTTTTGGCAGCAAATATAGTAAGATAATTATATGCAGCATGTAAAATGCCTGCTTTTGTCTGTGCTGAGATTAATGTCAATCAGTTTCACTGAGCGACTAGAATTTTGACCAATCTTATTTATATATATTTTTTCTCACTAGAGAATTTTGACCTATATATATATTCTTACTAGGAAGCCCCAAACACTAAGACGTATAGAAGGTGCTCCAGCTTCCTGATAATTGTGGCTGATGTGTGGTTGACCACTCATTTTCAGAAGGGATGGCCAGAACTGAGCACAATAGCACAAGTTATACCATACAAGCCATTTTACTTCCAATATTTTCTCTAATAATCCCAGACACAGAATTGGCCCATTTCACTGCTGCTGCTCACTGAGCTGACATATCCTTTGAGCTATCCACCATTGCCAGATCTCTTTCCTGGATAGTCAAAAGTCTAAGACAGCATATATGCTTTAATTAGGAGTTGGTAGAGAGATCCACACTTCAAAGCCAATCTAAGTTTGCATCCTCCAAGCGCGCTCTCTCTCTCTCTCTCTCTCTCTCTCTCTGTGTGTGTGTAGTTGTATGAGAAGGGATTCCCAAATTTTAATATGTATCAGAAGAAATCAAAAATAATGAAGCCAGTAATAATACATTCACTGATTAGCTTGCAATTTCCAAAATCTCATCATAAATTCCTCAACCCAGAAGTCAGTATAATGAGATGCCTAAATACTACTTCTATGCTTCTTTTCATGTGCCCCTTCCCCCTCCCAAAAGATTTACATGCAGGGCTAATGAGAAGACATGACATGAAACTTCAGTCTACTGCCAGCATGAAGTCTTTCCACAGGATGAATCTATATTCAAATGTCAATGATTAGTGCTAATATCCATACCTTACCAACAAAAGTCAATCAGGATGCCTAATTGCTTAAACATATCCAAAATGCATTTCAGCATTAAAAAATGGGGGGGGGGGGAGAGTATTAACATTAGCATTTGCTTAAGGCCAGAATCAGAGATACATGTACAAAATACACAAAATACTCCACCAAAACTGATCTGACATATTCATCTCATCCAGCCTCTAATTAATCACCAGCATTGTTTTGCTTTGTAGTCATTAAGCTCCCCTCCCTCTCCCAACCACATACAAGTCCCCCTACCCACCTGGGACAACATACAAATAAGAATGGAACTGTGAACATTTTTTCCTAATATAAGTTTGTTAGGTATAATGTCCTAGTTTACTTAATTTAGAGATTTCAGAATTATATCCCTGTTAGAAAAATCAAAGGGAAAAGAGCTTAAATAATTAAAACACCAGACGAAAGCATGTGTAGGCCCAGTGCGGTGTCACAAATTCCTGGATGATGGCAGATAGTGTTTGATGTCTAATGTTGCTTTGAAGAGTGGATAAATCAGCAATGAACTCTAATCACAAGGCTTCAAATTCTCTGTGGCACTAATGCACTGTAAATATTGATTTGCTTCTGGAGCTAAGGTGCATTTTAAATAAGCGCTAGAAATAGGAAATCTAACAACACACTGTACAATAATTTTTTACAAAGTCAAAGAAGCAGAGGAGAGAAATATCATAAAGATGTGCAGAAACCTAAGTACCGTATTTTTCGCTCTATAGGATGCACCAGACGATAGGATGCACCTAGTTTGGTGGGGAGGAAACAAGAAAAAAAAATCTGAATCCCAGAAGCCAGAACAGCAAGAGGGATCTGGCTTCTGGGATAGCCGCTGGGATAGCTGGTCTAGCTTTGCGCGAAGCCTTCGCAGGGCACGGGGAGCCTTCATCCCCGTGCCCTGCAGAGGCTTCGCGGGGCTATCCAAAAGCGCTCCCTCTAGCTGTTCTAGCTTTGTGCGAAGCCTCCCCAGGGCAGTGGGGTGCCTTCATCCCCGTGCCCTGCGGAGGCTTCTGGGACAGCCCACGAAGCCTCCGGAGGGCAGTGGGATGAAGGCACCCTGCTGCCCTGGGGAGGCTTTGCGCAGCTAACCCCGAAGCTAGAATAGCGAGACGGAGCGCTGCGCAGCGCTCCCTCTCCCTGTTCTGGCTTCTCGCTTAGCCGCGCAGCCTGCCTTCGCTCCATAAGACGCACGCACATTTTCCCTTACTTTTTAGGAGGGGAAAAGTGCGTCTTATAGAGCGAAAAATACGGTAGCTGCGAAAACATATTTATTGCTATCAACTCAACAGTATTTAGATAAACGAAATATGAGAAGGAAATTTTGTGTGCCTGAACAGAAGAGCAGGTTTCTGATTAAGTAAGCTATTACCTGTGGTTAAAACCTCAAAGGATAATAGGATTTGCAAGATAACAAAGTGGAGATAGTGACTAGAAATAATTTCACAGTAGCAAGTTGAATGGTAGTAATAAGAAGCGTGCTTTTGCATGAACATGCATCTACCTTCCAGTACTTGTGGTGGGTTGAACTGAATTCTGTCTTGGAAAATAAATCCCGTTTGACCTCAGCCGAACTACTACTAACACTTCCTTCCCCATTCCTACGCTTCATTGTAATTATCTTATACTTCTTATATTCTGCCCTTATATCTTGCCCTTATCAGAGCCAAGGGAGATGAACAACAATGGTACAGCATTAAAACAAAGTAAAAGCACAACAAAGTACTGCAGAAAGAAACCACATTTATATTATACAAATCTGAGTACAAATGATATATCATTGAGGGCCACAAACCTGCCAGGACAAATAGGTCTCAAGTTGCTATCAGAATGCATATAACAGGTGAGACAGTATGATCTCAGTAGGGAGGAACCCAGAAAAACTCTGCCATATGGAATAGTGAGGATGCAGTGGAGACAGCAAAGTGCATGAGCTGTATACCTAATTCTTAATCCTGGCAATTACCTATAGATACTAGAGTTAGGTGCTATGGAGATGTTCAGAGAAAAGTGTCGAAGATCTGTTTGTTTGTTTAAGTTGAAGCATGCGGCAGAATGCTTTACAAATAAAGAAATAGATGGATGGGCAAACACTTCCATAAGGATGCCACTTAATTTGGTATACTCTCAATGAAAGAGCACTAACTTCACTATTTTTTAGTAGAAATGGAAGAAATGTTCTTAAGGTGAGCAACAGAATTTAATCCTAAATGTCCAAATTCAACAATGTTTTTGGCTTGGCTAAGCCACAACATATAGATCCCAACCACCTCTTTGTAAGCCTTTCTTGCTTTGCCTCAGCTGCCAAATATTCAACAGCTGAATTTGCAGGCATTTAGTTGGTTTGTCTTCTCTGCCCACCACTCCCCATTTCAAATTTCAGCCATATAACTCTGACAACCAAGCAAATCAAATTCCATGCAACAGCAGTTTCCTAGGTAACCAAGCACAGACACCAACTGTGCAAAGGAAAAGCATGAAGAACCTGCAGCATCCAACCAGGGTGTTAAACAAAACAGGTATATATAAATCGCTGAGAACACTGTTGATGTTGATGCTGGCCATTCTACAGTGCATAACATTTGGGGTTTTATCCATTCATACTTCTCAATATACCCTAGTCCTAACCATCCACAAATGCAACTATTGCTAATGGCGATGTTTGGTTTGATGTCAGACCACATAAGCTATAGACACAAATTATGGCACCCTCTAGGCAAGATTGGGAAACCTGTGGCACTTCAGGTGTTGCTGGACTGCAACTCTCATAACCCCTGAGTCATTGGCCATGCTGGCTGGGGCTGATGGGAGCTGGAATATGACAAATTCTGGTGGTCCAGAGCCTCCTTCTCCCTACAACACCCATGAATCCAGCTGAAGTATGCAGGATCCTTCCTCCCAACACTCCAGCTTGGTTTGGCAACTAAGATCTCTCATATTCAAATCATTGGAAGTTAGTGTTTCAATGGAACAATATTCCTACATCAGACATTTTTGGTTTGCAGTATTTGCCTTTTGATACATTGCTGTACACATAGGTATGTGTAAGAGAGCAGGAGGTAGAAAGAGACATTTAGCAGGACTCAACTACTTAAAAGAATTTAATGCTGTTCTTAACTTTGTCATAGAATTACCCAGATGTTTTAGTTTGCTGGTCTCCATAACATGAATACTGTAAGCCTATTTACCAGATGCAGATAAAAATATATATACTTCACAAACAACACACATTTTAATTTTAGGAGGCCACAAAAAAAGAGATGAGGTTTTTACCTTTTTGGAATATATACCTGTGCAGCATTTAGTCTACAAACCTTCTTTCAAATCTTTTAATAGGAAAAGTATCTACACAGCAGATTAAACAAGAGAGCTGCATATGAAAGAAATACAGACATCTCTTAGCCTAGTGAAGTAGCTACTGTAACTCACCTGGGAAAACAATAGATTTAACAGTGCAAGTCTGAAACCCAATAGTTAACATTACAGTTTATAAAAATTCCTGATGCTACAGATACCCCTGTCCAGCCTATTGATTTTTCAATTTGTGTATTCAAATGAAGCTGACATTAGGGGACAGGATTGTACAGATGCAGGGGAATATTATACTACAGGAAATTTAAAATCAGAGAATGCCTGTATTTCTAAACGGAAAAGAGTGTGTGGGTCTGTGGGGGAGGGGGAGGGGTGTTTAAACTAGATTAAGAAACACTTTGGAAAAACATTGCTAATCAGAATAGGCAATGCAGGAATAAATGACCAATTCTGACTCAGTATAGGACAACTTTATACATTTACTGTTCCTTTGTATTCATAGGTAAAACACTGGGAATGACATCTCCTCTTGGAAAGTTTAACATCTATCACCACCTCATCATCCTGCAAAGAAGGGCAAGGAGCCTCACCTCACCCACTCTCAATCAAGTCCAGCTAAGCAACAGCCAGGTCACAATTTTAAGAACAGAAGAAACAGCTAAGAAATGAGAAGGAAGAAGAGGAGTTCAGGGATTTAAAAAGAATAATAATATAAGTTGTGTGCCTTTGTTGCTCAATTTGATCCTTTTACATGGTTCTGTACGTATTGTGGTATTTTATGCATTGTGACTTGCTGCTATTTTTATTGATCATTGTTTAGTAATTATTTACTGTAATTGCTAAGAGTGAATTTTAAATTATTATTTGCTGGTATTTTGAGAATTAATTTTATTGTGTGCTATTATATTCAAATGAATTATTGAATATTACTTTGATATTTTATTTAGTTTAAAGCTTGCAAGCCAACTTGTGTATTGTAATATAGAAAGACAGTATACAAATCAAAAGTAAAATGAAATGAACATAGAATTCTACAAGGCAGCCCTGTTTTGGGAAGTTTTTAATGACTGATGTTTTAATGTATTTTTAATCTTTTGTTGGAAGCCGCCCAGAGTGGCTAGGGAAACCCAGCCAGATGGGCGGAGTATAAATAATAAATAAGAATAACAATAATAATAAGAAGAATAAGAATAAGTTGTTGTTGTTGTTGTTGTTGTTGTTGTTGTTGTTGTTGTTGTTGTTGTTGTTAAACAAGGTATAAACGGTATCCCTCAATATATTCCTCAGAGTGGTTGTGAAGCCAAGTAGCTGAAAACCAAACTCTCTCCCCCACATTTTTGACTCCCTAGAAATATGCAAAAGTGACTGCAAAACAATTAACCCAAAAGGCAAATGTACATAGCAAAAATTGGTGTTTTGAAGAATTTTAAAGATATGATTAATGTGTACTTCCCGCCCCCCTTTCCCAACTGTTTTCTTTTTTAAAAAATTCAGGGTGAGGGGAGGAGAACATTCATTATCTACTAGTCACACTCAACACAGTTTCAGATCAGAAGCCAAACATTGGGTATCATCTGACAGTTTTAAGCCTGTACAGTAGAGATGGGGAAACTTTCTTTCTACAATTGATTTTGTTTTCATAGAAACCTACCAAAAGGAAATGCCTTAGAAGCCTTAGAAGCCTCACATTTCAGACACCAAAGACCGTTCAGACCCATGCCTAGGGATGTGGGTAGAATGTTAATTTGGTAAGCTAAATTTCACAAAATGTGGGGAGAGTGGCGCCTTACAAATGTGAAATCTGACTATCTGGAAGACAGGGTGAGTCAAATCCTCCCTGTAAACTTTTATCCCAGGACGAATTTCCCCATACCAGTGTGGTGGGTAAGTGGATTAAAAGATTGAATTTATGTTTGTTATGACCTTAAACAGAAGAATTGCCTTCCTGACTCAAACATTTCATTTTGTTTCCAGCAGTGGCTATGCTGGAAGCTCAGAGATGAGGCATGAAGTAGAAGACATGAAAATACCTACTGAGCCAGACAATCAATGCAGCTCAGTAATATACACATGAGCATTATACATCCTGGTGCTCCCAGATGCTGTTGGGCTATAACATTCATCAGCCCTTGCCAACATGGACAATGGATAGGGATGATGGGTGCTAGTGCCCAAAACATCTGGAAAGCATCAGGTTGGAGAAAGTTAATTTACACTGGCTAGCAGCAGCTCACTCAGCTTGCAGTGCAGAAAGATGGCATGAATTAAATAGAGGATCTCTTGCATGCAACTGAGCTACAGCCTTTCCCTTAGGCCATGAGCCGAGTGGAGAAACTATAAACCAGCCTCCTCCAAGCTGGCACCCTCCATATGTTGTGGACTATAACTCCCACATGCCCCAGCCTCCATGCCCAATGGCCATGTATTATGTGAGGTGTAGTCCACAACATCTGGAGGATACCACATTGGCTATACATGCCTTGCACCTTCCCCTGGCCTTTATAGTCAGCAACTGGTGCAAAAGATGTATATTTATTCTGAACATGGATGCTTCATTTCTCTTCCTTCACCTCCTCAGACTGCTCAGACCCTTCCCCATCCTCCCAACTATGGCTCCTGCCTTGAGGAAGGCACAAAACCCCACAAATTGCTACCCCTTTCCTCTGGTTCAGCCTCTGGCTCTGCTACCTCTTCCATTCGCTCCTCAGAACCCTGCTAGTTCCTGACACATTTGTACACTAACTGGTTTATTATTAGGTCCCAATCTAATCAACTTGGGTAAGTTTGCACTATGGTTTAACAAGAAGCAAAGATCCAAAAATGTAGTTTGATCTTTACATGTTTCAATGAATCATGGTTTTTAGCTTAACCACAATCTGCTGTTCCTCAATATATAGATAAACTGTGGTTAGATTAAAGCAGGTAGTGGATGCTTCTGATCTTCTTCTCAAGAGCACACCAGAGGAAAATATAGCTATGAAACTAAGGCTGAAGCAGGCTCATTCATGTAACATTAACATATGGTTTTGCATTATGTTTAAAACACGCCAATGAATGAAGTACCTCGCTAAGATTTAAAAAAAGCTCACCATCGTACAATAGAAAGGAAACAAAATTCTAGTATTGTGCATATCCACACATCTCACTGCTATATAGCATTCATGAATAGTAAATGAATGCACACAGGTTCATAAGTGTTTGACAATTCCTATTCTAAAGAGTTCACTAGAAACTTTTAAGAGGAGAATCTCTAATTCCCTTAAATTACTGATAATGGCCCAAGCAAATGGAGAACAATTATGATGAAAATTGAATGCTACCCAAATTCCAATTTGTTGTGCCTCCTGAATTAATAATTTGTGCGTATTCCTAGTCTCCTGCAGTATAAACTAAATGCTGCCCCAAGCCATTTCTTTATTTATGCAGCTTCCAAATAATGCTCATTATCACTATAATAATCATATCCCCTTATATCAAGTCTGTATGCACCACTTTGCATTTAATAAACAAACTTAAAATTATTAGTTGCATTTATTATTCAAAACAGTCTTGGTATGGAAATTAGGTAACAAAGTTAATGCCCAGCCCACTAGTACAATCTACAAATTGTACAGAAGTGGCAATAAAATTTGAGTGCGTTGGTGGATAGCGAAATCAGATTGTCTGCCATGACAGTCTATCAAGAGTTATTCTCACTTCGGGGAAAACATGGGATTCTGGTGGTTTTTTTGTTTTTGTTTTAAAGGTAGACCATGCAACCATGCAGGTGTGGTATAAATCCCCCGTTTTAAAAGTATTATGTTTACATACATTACTCTTCATTTAAAAATCTGCCTATTCCTTCAATAGGGGAACAAGGCAGCCTAACAATATGAAAGCCAGGCCATGTTCCTCCAACCCATAACTACAAGCTGGAGTCAAGGAAATTTTTAGAGAGAAGCAGGGTGGTACCAAGAATGGTGGAAGCACAAATTTGTAAGATAAAAATTTAAAAAAATCTGAAGACTGTGGACGTATGAATAGCCTTACTTTATCAGGCCAAAGGCTCATCTAGTCCCGCAGCCTCTTCTCACAGTGGACAACCAGATGTCAACCGGAAGCCCACAAATAAATACATCAGTGCAACAGAACTCTCCCCATTTGTGATTCCCAGCAATTGGTAAGCAAGCAGGGATATTGACTCTAACAGTGGAGGCAGAACATTGTCATTCTGGCTATTAGGCATTGGCAACCTTATCCTCCATGAGTTTGCCTAGTCCACTTTTAAAGTCATTCAAGTTAGTGGCTATCACTACATCCTGAGGGAGTGAATTCCAGTTTAATAATGGGCTGTGTGAAGAACTTTCTTTTGTATGTCCTGAACAGGGAATGAAATGGATGGATAGATTGAATAAAGCAATAGGAGAGACTAGACACTATACTGGGACAGTGAAATGATCCACTGCAATAAAGGGTGTATGGGGTGTTAAGAGAGGGGTATTATCTCTGGTGGAGGATTTGCCATCCTCCTTCTGGGGTAGTCGGCCTACCTTTGGTCCCCACCCTGTTCTCAGCTCTCACCTGTGGCTCCTAGAAGCTGTCAGCATGTGATAGTGACCATACCCCAAGAACAGCTTCGACTGGCCAGCAAAACCAGGTGAGGGTATCAAACCCTCATTCAGTTAGGGACTTCCTCTTTATGCAAAGACAGGCTCTGACAGATTGAGTTACTGACAGGTGGCACTTTTTAGTGCTTTAGTCTCCCACTGAGTTGTCTCTAAACCATTATTATTTGCAGCAGACATACAAATAATCCGTCTTAAATGTGCATTAAGCTTAGAAAACCCCAATTTTCTCACAGACAACTGGCAAATGCCATGAAAGGCAAAACTTGTCACATTTATTTTTCTGTGAAATATTCACTTGCATTCTAATTGGGAGTGCCCATGTAAATGACATGAAAAATTGTTTGTAGCCAGCCGTCAACAAGAAAAAAAAGGGAGGGTGCCTGGCAGAGGACAAGGGAAATGCGTAGTTGTTTATGAGTGCATGTCATCCCCTAATAAATACTAATGCTCTGCAGTTGGCCCCCTTGAGTAGAAAAATAATGTTGATGTTGGGGTCTAGAATTGCAGCTTTCAACATGCCCACATAGGAAGCTGCCTTGTAACTGAAGAGGATTATTTATCCGTCTAATTCACTGCTGCCTTTTCTGTATTTAAGGAGCTCTTCTGGGTCTTATGCCCCTGTCTTTCCCATCACTTGCCACCTGAGCCTTTTAACAGGGAATGGCAGGGATTGAATCTAGGACAAAGCATGTACTCTGCCACAAAGCTATGGTCTGTCCTGCTGATGTCATGATGCTTATTGACTGCACATTTTCCTTCATCAGGAATAGATCAGAGTTCTATTAAAAAGCTGTCATCATCCCCAGCAGCTTAGGCTAAAGGTTAGCTGCTCTGCTTTTGGGACATAGCTTATAATAATAAGAATAATCGGATGCCTTCATCTGACCCACCTGCAACAAAACAGGTCTCACCTGTATCACTCTTTACAGCCACTGCAGGCGCTGTAACTTTCCAATAGTTTGACTTCGCCCCACAGGCACACTCTTCCATTGTCTCCCGAGACAGATGGATGCCAGCACAGTACAATAGGAACATAAGAAGTGCTAACAGGCCCTCTAGTCCAGCATCTACAATTGCTAATGGGCATTGGTTACTTATTACTTATGTATCCTTGACCCTAAAGTTCCAGGGCAGGTGACAGCAATTTAAAATACAGTTTAAAATTAATTATAATCACAAGAATAGGGCATCCAGAGTAAGGAGGTGGTCAAAGGCCAAGGTAAAGAGGTGGGACTTTAGTATACAATGTTAACTGTATAGTGAAGATGCCAGGCTCTTAATATATATATCACACAGATTATAACCATGTCTTCATTGCTAGTTGGCCTCCTCCTGTCTCAAGAGACAATGGAGTGTGACTTCGGGTGCAAGCCTGGGCAGTGTATATGGAGGTCCTTGCCTGCACAGATGACAAGATCCCCCTCTAGGCCTTTTTAATGTGGTCCAAAGGAAAGCAGAGCAATATATTTGTTATAAAATATTACAACAACATTTTAAAATTTATTTAATAAAATTTTGCACTACTTAGAATCATAGAATTGTAGAGTTGGAAGGGACCATGAGGGTCATCTAGTCCAATCCCCTACAACGCAGGAATCTTTTTGCCCAACGTGGGACTCGAACCCACAACCTTGTGTCTCATGCTCTACCGACTGAACTATCCTGCAGGCTCACTTGATTGTTTTTTTTTAAAAAAACAAAAACCTCAAAGCAGTTTAAAAATAGAATATGAATACCAAACTGCTGTGGAACAAAGAAGGGAGAGACTACTGCCTTTGTGTCTTGCTTTGGGGCTTCCCAGAGGCACTGTGATTGGTCATTGGAAAATGGAATGCTGGATTACATGGGCGCTTGGTCTGAACCAGAAGGACTGTGATGTAGAGGATGCCCACTAAATCTTAGGGCTTCTGCTGCAGCACAATAAAAGAAGCCATCCCTGAAGTATGATAGCAATGCATCTAAAAGAACATGTCACAGCTATATAAGCAACAACTTAGACCAACAGGTAATTTCAGTTCCAAATAACTACTGCTTTTGCAATTAATGCACGGATAAAATGCATGCTAGAGTACACCTTAGCGAAAATTAAGTTTAGTGCAGAATTCAATTTTCTTTTTGGAAACCAAAATCTAGGCCAATCACAGCATAAATATAAGCTCTGCATGAAATTAGCCCAATTTAAATGCATGTATGCAGATGCTAGCATTGTTCAACTAATTAAGGCAGTCCAGTTGCACTTTTTAAAAAGAGGGATTGAAATTATTTTATTGAGAGCATGAGTTTCTGTAGACAATTACCAACTTCATGAGATACTAGAATGAAACTCATTTATGGCCTAATTATCTAAACACTTCTAACTAAATTTCATGAACTAGTGTAAAGCATTTGATGAAATATTTCCCATTTGTTTAAACTACAATTTATTAAACTGAAAGACAACTCCAATGAAATGGATGCTGCCTAGGGTTGCCACCTGTGGTCAGGCAAAATAAAGGAGAGGATGGGCAAAATAAGGGTCAGGTCAGGGGGGAATTAGGGGGCTAAAAATTCCTTTATCTGGTGCAGAAATGACTTCAAAGCAATCCATTACAATGGCACATGGTGTTTACAATGGGGGGAAACAGGCCCATGCAACATAGTGACACCCGTCTCTCCCTCTCTCAGAGTCACCATCACCGACTGCACACAGAACTCCCACCCCCGCTCTCTACCAGGGCCGTGCAAACCCCCTCTCTTGCTCTCCAACACACCCACCACCCTCCCTGCCCACGCAAAACCCAAGACTCCACTGAAGCTATAATTTTGATGTATGCTATTTTTGCTTTTATGCTGCTCCACTAGTTTTTAAGTATTAAACATGTCTAATAGGTATGTGGCTACAATGCTTGGATTGTTAATGTTGTATTTTGATTTTGTTTCATCATGAGCCAACTTGAAAGGATTTTGGTACTAATAAGCAGCATAAAAACCACTGTAGTCATTAATGAAAAAAATAAAATGGACCCAACTGTCTGACCTGGTAAGGAAACCTACTAGGTTAAAGCTTTAGCTTGAGCCCACTGAATACTACTGGGTTGGTGCTGAGGTAAATTCCCAAAATCTTAATTTGCCATACTTCATGGGCCTGTCTCTCTAAACTCCATAACTGCTTCATATCTGAATGGATAAAATAAAAAGTGGGGTGGTGGATAATCCTGCCAAAGGAAAGCAAAAAGCTAATTCTCAGCTAGAGGACATAAAATCCAGCATATAGAATATTGCAGTACTGTACAAGACAGTAAATCATACATTTTCGCATCTAGAAAGCTAAATCATGGAAGCTGACAGTTAAAGCTGTTTAATGCATTACATATATCAAAGCTCAACAGCAAAGAGTTTAATGGTAAACCTGACCCACATAAAGAAATGCAAGTTCTGCCTGCAATCATCAAAATGAGAGATAAGTGAGCTCCCCCAGGCTCAATTTGGATTGGGATTGGCAACTGCAGAGAATGCTCGGAAAAAAGGTTATTTTTCCTGAGAATTTAAATTTGCAGGGCTGATGTGAGTCCCAAACCTCCTCTCCCATGAGCTTCCTTCGACTTGTCATTAATGGCAGTGATAGTTGCCATGGCCATAGCAGTGGGAATGGATACCACTCTCCTTTCTTAAATTTTACCTCTCTAGAGTCAATTTGAGAAGCAAGCATGTGCCCATCCCTAGTGAACTCAATGTACAAAAAGGGTTAAATCTGTATCTTTTCTCTCTTTACCTAACGCTTTTCCTGCTTCTTACAGAGATACCTCAAAGCAGCTTACAAACCAAACATTGACGCATTCAAGTATGTGTGCATTCCACAACAAATCCCTAGAAAGTAAAACATCCAATAACTATATAAAAACATGCCTAAAATAAATTTGTGCGAGAAGATTAAACACTGGGGACCTTTCAAGGAGGCCTTGCAAAGCTGAAATTCAGCCAGCAAGGAAGCTCTGTATCAATACATCAGTGGTTTTTTACTTCACAGCCTGAAGACACTATGGGTAGGACTTACCTTAATGTGTGTGCTCATGACAAACTGTTGTTATAAAATTATTAATAGTAATATCATTTATGTGTTGCTTTCCCCAAAAAAGCTATCAAAGGAACCTCCATATCTAATATATAATCATGATCATCGTCATTATACATTAATACCCTTTCTTCCAAGTGGAACACAAGTACCTAGGGGCCCTAGGTGGTCTCCCATCTAGGTACTGACCAAGCCTGCTTAGCTTCAAAGTTGCTGTGCAATGTGCTTTTAGATAATAACCCTGGATCCAGCCTAGGACCACATTAACCTATCTTTGTCACAAACATGTCACAAATACTGGGCCAGTAGCTCTTCCTGAGTCACGCTTCTTCCATTTCAAGATGGACAGGGATTACTTGCTTAGAAATATCTTGCTACTTTTGGGGGGTGGAGAGAAGGGGAGAAAAGATAAAAAAGCAAACTCAAAATGGGATTGCAAAGCAATTTCTCACACTAAAGGGAAATGAAAAATAAATACAGTCAGTATAGATAAACAAAAAAAAAATTCTTATCAAGAGCTGCAAAAAGGAGCGATTTTTATCTGCTGGGCTTCGGTGCTTACAAAATCACGCATGAGAGAGGCTAGCAGAAATTGTCATCACCAGTTAAAGGTGGTAGGACAGCACCTGGCTTTATTTTAAAAGAAAGTGAATTTATGGAGAAGGTAAGGAGATACGTGACCTACTAAATTAAATGCTAAATTTCTGGGGAACTGTTTCTGGCATGTGATTCATATGACTAGATGCAGTTTTTCCTCTCCTGCTTTTGGGAGGGTGGGTGTTACTTTTCACGGAAGAGGCTAACATAGACGGCTCCCTAGATAGCTCAGGGAAAAGAAACAGCTGTGCTCCAGCCCTGGTTTGTTATCTGCTTCAACTCTCCCTTGATGAGACAGCACCACAGGGTGTATCCACAGATGAAATCTCTCGGCCCACCTACTCACGCTTCTCTGGTCTCAAGGGGATGACATCTGTTTGTGAACGGAAGAGAACAACACAAACCGCCTGCTGTGGGTGGTTCCTTTTCAGCTTCATCAACACCTCAGGCGAATGGTCTCTGTGGGGCTTCACATGACCATCAAACTCATAGAAGCTGCTTAGAATTAAGCTTTTCCCATGCCACTGCTAATGGCAAACATAAAACAAAACAAAGCCCAGTAGCGTTGCAGTGATGTGCAAAATCCCCACTATTCGGTGCAGTGCCTGAACACAAGCACAAGGCTAGGGTCAAGGAGCTGGCACACTTAGGAAATTCAAGTCCAAGTATTGGTGTGAATTGGCCAGTCCTCCTTCAGAAAGCCAGTCAGCCACAGAAGTCAAGATAAGATACCTGCTAAGTCTACTCTGGAGATAGAATTTAGTACTGTTTATTTAGTTAGTTGATTTATATCCTGCTTTCTGGCTAGTGTCCTCAAAGAACCTCATGACATTTTGAAAACACAACAGATACTTGAAGAACCACATGCTCACAAAACTAAACATGGAAGCAGGAGATGGTAACAGTTGCTCCTTCACCCCGGGCAAATGGTGTCACAGTTGACCTTGTGCTGAAAGCAATGCAAAGCCTCTTCAGGGCAGCAGGAGGAAGGCTCCCCCTGCCCTGAATAGGCTTTGTGTGGCTATCACTGAAGCCAGAACAGCAAGAGGGATCGCTGTGCAGCAATCCCTCTTGCTGCTCTGGCTTCAGCGATAGCTGCACAGCCTGCATTCACTCCATAACACACACACACACATTTCCCCTTACTTTTTAGGAGGGAAAAAGTACGTCTTATAGAGTGAAAAATACGGTAGATCCAGGCCAGGCTGGGGAAGAATTTGGCATATCAGGTACAGACAATATTACAATGCATGAAAAGAGCCAGGGTAGAACCACTTGTGCAACAGTAGAGCCATAATGGGACAAGAACATAAGAAGAGCCTGCTGGATCAGGCCCATGGTCCATCTAGTCTGGCATCCTGTTCTCACAGTGGCCAACCCTTTGTCTGTGGGAAACCCACTAGCAGGACCCAAGCACAAAAGCACTCTCCCCTCCCGTGGTTTCCAGCAACTGTTATTCAGAAGCATTATTGCCTCCGACTGTGGAGGCAGAGTACAGCCATCAAGCAGAGTAGTTGCTTTGTGGTAACACACAGTTGGAAAGGGAGATGAGGGTCATTTAGTCCAACCCCCGGTCTGATGGAATATGGCCAGGGATGGGTCAATAAATAAAATGTTGGGCTGGCTCTGAAGTTTACTAACCTTTTAGACCAGCAAAACCAGAGCGCAAACCATTTCCAGTAGTGATTTAAGACTTAACAAAAAGAATGGAAGAAGAAAGAAAGAAAGAAAGAAAGAAAGAAAGAAAGAAAGAAAGAAAGGAAGGAAAGGAAAGGAAAAGAAAAGAAAAGAAAAGAAAAGAAAAGAAAAGAAAAGAAAAGAAAAGAAAAGAAAAGAAAAGAAAAGAAAAGAAAAGAAAAGAAAAGAAACAGGCATTTACTGGTGGGGGATAAGCACTGAGATATTTTAGTTACACATTTTATCTCTTATGTTTTAATATAAGGATGATCTGAAGATTTAATGAGTTGTTTTATATTCCCTTGCTATTTTTTTAAGCTGCCCAGTTTCTTCACTTCTAAATATACATAAACTCTTAATGAGAAAGGAAGGACAGACATCTCTAAACCACTTCAAATGTTTTAAAGCTTGCACAGCTACATATTTAGGAGAAAAGCTCTTGTTTGCTATCTGATGGCAAGCGATCACATTTATGGTATTTAAATTCAGTCCTCTGAAACAAACAAGTTGGTTCACAGGCAGTGCCGCTGCGGCTGAACTGTCATTGCCTGACATCCTGTCTTATCTGCCAAATTGCTCATTAGGTTTGGCAATTTTCACCTGCGCCTCCAGTTTCTACATTTCAGCAGGGAATAAGCATCAGTTTGCTTCAACCCATCTTCCACAGCAAGCTCCCTATGTACATCCTCTGTAAAGTACACAGATACCCACTTAGTAATGATAAAAAATGCACTTTTATCTAGTACACAGTTACTCTAAACTAAAAAAATGCAGCAGCAGAAAATTTAGTTTAGGTAATATTTTATATAAAAATAGATGTTAAAAACAAGGAGATAAGAAACTTTTAAAAAAGGAAGGAAGGAAGGAAGACTTGTAGTGTTTCTATACAGAATAGCACAAAGACTTTATTTCCCAGTATTATTCTTGATTTGTTGCAAAAATCCAATCTAAGCCATCTCTCCATGCACACAGTACATGGTTATTGCAGAGAATGCATGGTTTTATGTCTTGTGCATAGGGGGTAATGGCAGTCCAGATGCATATTACTTTCTCAGCTGGAGCTGATCTAGCTAACCTTTTCCTTTCTAGGGAAGGTGGTACAATTTAAACACAAACCAAAAAAGTGGGGGGGGGGGAGACAAGGCAACCTGAACAAAGGAAGATGAAAATCTCAGCAGATCATTCAGCCTTAGCTTAATACGCCTAGACAGTGCGTCGAAACAGAGGCTGCTCTGTTACCCCTCAGATGCATGCAAACAGCAGAACAAAATGTAGGCTTTGCCACATGAGCTGCATTGTCAAAAGGTGTAGCCCATTTGGTACTTAGAAAAAGCATACTCAGGGCAGGCGGAGGCGGGTGGGGGAATAATAAAATTGCAAAGCACCAAAGGAGAAAAAGAGAAATATCTACAACTGCTACCAAACAATTTCGGATGGAATACTGTTTTTCATTTGGTAGAAGTAAAATATTCACCACCAACCCTACAATTAGCTGGAAAATTACAATAATTACAGCAATTTTGCATCCCATCTCCAATCTAATTAATAGATATATGATCTTGTCAACATGTAATAATCAGGATCTGCAACTACCATGAAACTGGATGGGTTTTATGAGCTGAATAGAAGCTGAACAGTATAAGAAGGTAATTATTTGAAATCCTGAGAATACCATTTGTATGCCATGCTTCACTTCACAAGTTAAAAAGGAAATACAATAGGGATATTATTTCTATTTTCAAAGTATATTTAAATCAGGTATTTGAAATCGGTTTGCCTTAATGTCAAATCATGCTGCTGGTATGGCTCCAATTACCCACAGGGTGCAGCATCCTGAAGAACAAAAAATATTCCACAAAGAAAGGAAAGAAATTCTTTTAAGTTGTACACAGAACATTGCTTTTGATTTTCTAGGATATCTGTGCCAAAATATTTCGCACATTTCTTCCCTGAGCATAAATGTCATGCAAATACATTGTCTAAGTTAGTCTCTTTAAACAGTTTTCTGCAATGTGCTATATTTTCAGTATAGAGGACAAGCAGTAGATGCACATGACAGTTAATGGGGATGAAGGTTCAAACCAATTGCATTTTTAAAGAATCAGGGGTAGAAGAGACTATAAAAAGTCTGGCTTAACCCTAGCCTAATCCCTCAGCTGTAAGGCAGATCCATGGACCCACAATTTGGTAAAGGAACAACCTAAGCTATCCATATCAGAGTACAGTATGTCACAAACAGTGAGTGCCCCCTTTGTGCAATTTTAGAGGTGGGATCATCTTTAAGGATGGTCCTGGTTGCGGGCAGGCCCCCAGGCCGGTTCCTCCCCCCCCCCCCCCGGCATGGACGGAGCAATGCCGTCATGCCAGGGTGGCACCACAATCACCCCAGCTTCCTGGCCAATCACTTTTGTGTGGGGTGATCGTGGAGGGATATAAAAGTGGCAGCATGACGTGTGTCAGGCACCTGCTTCACACTGCCGAACACCCACCCACCCTTTATTTTAGATGTCCTCTGGCCTTGCTTTGGATTTTGGTTGGTCGCGTGTCTTGGGACGGGGGCCAGGTAGGAATTTTTCCATTTGGAAGATTGGCACTGGCCACTTGGTTTTTCCCTACCTCTTAGCAATCGTCACAACTTTGTAAGGTTTGGCGGTTAGGCATTGGCTCATTGATTTGTGGGGGAGGGGAGGTCAGCCATCGCCTGCCCCTCCATTGACCAAGGGCATTCCGTTAAAGGAATCCAGGGCCTGGATCCTGTCCAAAGTCTGCTTGAGGGACTAGGGCCATGCCAGGCCTCTGGGGACACTGAGGAGAGCTACAGGCAGGTTACCCCGGTGTGGCTTCCTCTGTGGGTGGTTTACCCTTACTGACTTCCTGCAAAGGGGGCAGGAGTCCGATATAGTCCTTTGCCAATGCCTAAGCCAATACCGCTCATATTTCTGTAATCAATAAAGTTGTGGCCTAAAATTTTCCCAATAACTTTAAACCAAAATTCTGCGTCAGTGTGAATTTTATTCTAACGAGGGGCTGGACTCTCATCATCGCTAGCTAACAGGACCAGTAGTCAGGGATGATGGAAACTGTAGTCCCAAAACAGCTGGAGGGCCAGGTTTGGCCACGCCTACCTTAGATCAACCTTCTCTGAATGCAGTGCTGTCTAGCTGTTTTGGACTACAACTTTCATCAGCCCCAGTCGGAGCTGTTGTAATCAAAAGCATATGGAGAGTAAGTTGGAGGAAGTTGATCTAGATGATATGTTGGCAACACTCCTCAGCTGACAAGCTTATCAAGCAATAAAGTTCAGTCTCAGCTCATCCTTGCAACCTTAGGTTTCTGACAACTAAGTGAAACGTAGCCATGAACCAGTGTTTAAGTAGTCCAGCAATGTAGCGATATTCTAGGCCCATTTTCTAAATCTTCTGAAGACTTATCTTATTCCAGATATTGGGGGGGGGGGGAGACCAGGGGACAAGAAACAGAATGCCACCAAAATTAGGAGCCCATATTTATTTCTTGCCCTCTTTTGCCACCTCCTCCAATAGGAAACCCCATGTCTTGACACAGAGATACTGTGAGTTTCCCTGTCCCTGCCCTACAATGATTGGTAGCATGGGCAAACAAATGCATTGTGACATGACATCAGAACAAGCACTAAATTGTACTGCGTGAAATAAGAGTAGGGAAATAACTTTAAATGTGATCTCTATTGCAACGTGTCCTTATTTTCACCCTGAATTTGACATATTCAGATCTTGAGATGTGAAGACAACTCCCTGATCATTTTTTTTATTTGAAAGGGGTAGAAAGGCATATAACTCACTGTGCCATTGGGTTATGTTTAACTGCCAGGTGATGCAAGCAACCTCCGTGATATTCATAGTCTCTTGCAACTCAAAGCACGTACTATAGACCAATTTTTCATTTTTTTCATCTTTTTTATCTTCACTTGCTAGGTCAATCCTGCCACTCTGGAAACTACAATCTGGAAACTGTACTACAAGTTTTCATGCTCGGCTACTTAGGAATTGGGGATGCAACAGACACACACACATGTTTATGAGTGTTTAAAGCAGCTCATAAGCACTGTATTAAAAACCAAAAAGGCAGAAGCTTATTTACTTGCCTGCCTCAACCATTTACCCCTTTTCTGAACTTTAATCAGCTTCTGATAAAGACACATAATGAATCATATTCCCAGCAGCATGAGAGGGTAACAGAAGTTGGCATCCCAGTAAATGAAGATGAAATGTGCAGAGGCACCGGGAACCTTTACTCACTTGTGCGAAGGACTGAAGGCGTGACCTCAATTTCACTTGTTGCTTGGTAAGGCTGGAAGGCTGACACAGCAGTGGTGCCCAGTTCACTGCCAAAGATCTCGGGGCTCTGGGTGCCAGTGGAGCTGGCACTGGTGCCATCTCCTCCATGGTGTGGGTCTTGCTCATCGAATACAGCTACAAGCTGCGAATAACAAAAGGGCCAATGGTGAGAAGAGGAATTCTACTAAACGGAAGCATCAGAAGAGCAGCTACACAAAACACAGGTGGCAGTTTCCCCTACTTGGACCAATAAGTACAAGCACTCACATCAAGGGGTGTGCTAGCATGTCACCTGGATCACAGCCCAAATGGAAGAATCTGTTCGCTTAGATGCGTATTGGAGTTCCTGCTGCAACTACTAAAGTTGTTCCCACACCACTTAGATATTGCGCCAACACCTTCCACTCCCATGGTTTGCTCTTGAGTCAAGGTTAGCCACTACAAAGCTCATGCCTGGCTCCTTAGGAGGTGCTATTGCCGGAATGGTTGTAAATTAAATTTTTTACAGCAACCCACAGGGGTGAAAATAATTTAAGTGTCCTGGCGGGGAAATCCTTAAGAGCAGCACCACCCATTAAGTGCACAAATAAAGGAGTCTGAAAGTACAACCCATGGCAGAGACTGTTCAAAAAAGAATTTTATCATCTTAAAAATAAGTAAGTTCCATTTTCTAGCACAGAAAAGAAGAAAAGGGGAGGTTGACTTCATCATTTAAATACTGAGGGAACATTTCTGTACCTTCTCATCTTAAATGAGTTACAACAATTGATTACGCTATTCTCACAGCAGACCTGCAAGGTAGGAATGTGCCTTTACCCAGAGTTCTCAAACAGAAGACAGAGACAAAGAGGCTTAAACATCTTGCCAAAGATCACACAGCAAAACCTTTTAAAGCAAATAAATTGGTCCCATTTCTCCCAATTGCCAGGTGATTAATATGACAGCTGAAATAGAAGTGAATGTGAGATGGCAAGAATAAAGATGTAAAACCAAGAAGCTCTGGAAAACCTGAATTCTCCTCCACCCCTCTCTTTTTATTCTTTTTATTTTTAAAAAAACACAGAACTTTGAGGTAATAGTTTCATTCATAACAAACATCCAAAACTTACTTTACTACAGAGGGGGATTTTATTTCTATAGGCAATACCACTCAAAATAAAATGAAATAAATAAAAGCAAATAAAGTGCTTTGTGTGGTGGAAAACCATGGCTGGGAATAAAGACCTCCCCCCCCCCAACACACATATTACTTCAATGCATGCATATGCAGGGTTGCCCCCACCCCTGCTATATCATACGCCATTCCAAATTGCCCCCAAACTTTCAAAACAGCTGAGGTAGGGAAAAAAGCAAGGGCACATAGACAGCAACAACTTTGGATACTGAGTTATACTTGGTGAGAAACTGCACTTTTTAGTAGCAAAGAGTTAGCTTGTTAGCATGAAGAAACCCTGACTTCTACCATTTTTTCCAATGAATAAGCAACCTGGAGCATCTCTGACCTTTTATTGTGCTGGACCTCCACCTGAAGCTGCCAAAGAGGTTTCACGTGGCTTTCTGAGTTCTATCATTTCCCAGATGGCCTGGAGAGCTGAGCCTCCCCAACTAACTATAAGGATCAGTTATGCCACCAGAGCCTGCTGAAGTGCAATTAACTCATAGCACCAACATGTGCACTTTTGTATTGGAAATAAGCCTGCTTATCCAAAAAATGACAAATATATATACATTAATGAATCAATCATTCAGTCAGTCAGTCAATCAATCACACCTACTTAAGTGTAAGACAGCAATTCCATGTAAACTCAGCTGAGGAGGAAATACAAGAGTGCAAGTGTCGTAATAAATAGAGGAAAAACTATCTATGTGAACCTACACTTTTTTCACTTACTGTATTTTTCCGTGTATAAGTCTGGGTTTTTTTTAAAAAAAAGTCAGAAATTTGGGGGCGTCTTATACACAGATACATCTCCCCCTATTTTCCTAAATCAGAGTCCCCAAAAATAGGGGGCATCTTATAGACAGAAAAATATGGGATATCCCACTCCATCCCAGTAAGTATTGCCTTGAAAATACTATCAAAACTCAGGTTAATTTCACTAATCAAAATCAATGTCTCTTACACTCAGATAATCTGAATCTGCCTGGGAAAGTCAATTTCCTTAACCCCATCATGGGTTAATCACTCTGGTGGGAAAATCCTAATTTTTGTCCATAATTACTTGTTTCTAACTACATCTCTGTGTACTGCCAGACAAAAAATAAATGAGCTGGCCGTGTTTTGAAGTTTGAAACTTCTTAAGTGGAGGTAGTCAGTATCACTGCAAGCCAGGAGGAGTGAGAACTGTTGGTTCAGAGCATGTTGGCTAGTGCTAAGAAATGTATTGTGAAAATATGGTTTAGCCGAAGGACTTTTGCTGCAGGCTAAGAAGCCTGGCTGTGTTGGCTAGCAAATCTCTTCCAATCTATTCTTCACTCATGCCAGATGGTTGACTGAATCTTGAAATACCTGGAGATGTGCAGCAACATTTAAAAGCAATATACTAATTCAAAGTTCTAAGAATTGCTTGTATCAACATCATTAACAGTTTTTCTCCAGGTCTTTGCATCTCTATGCAAGAGTGAAGAGACAATCTTCTTATTGCATACAAACAGTGGTAATTTGCATATATACCTGTAACATTAACAAGCAAGTAGTGGTAATGCTTGTGCGAAAAGGTATGGAGCCGTCTCAGAACATGACAAGAGCTATCAAATATCCTATGGCAGTATTTTAATACTGCCTGACAGTGTGTGTCTCCAATATCACTTCATTAACTGACTCTCAAGAGAGATACTCCTACCCTTGTATGAGATCAGACTATCTGCATCCAGGCACAATGAAAAACTGCAATAAAAACATAGATTCCTGTAACTACAGCTTGATTGATGGATTCCTGTAACTGCAGCTTAATTGTATCATCATGGAAGCTCCTTAAATGTGTTCTTGTTATTGCTGCATAACAAAAGGGGGAAATGCTGTATTTTCCACATTCTTATAATTGATAAACAAGTTATTAGAATGGAATGTAACTCTTTAGAACTGCTGCAACAGTATAAGGATTCAGTAACTATAGAACTACAAAATGTGAACCCACAATATGTCAACCCTCTTCAGAAGTTATTTTCATGTACTGAACCACTGTGCTGGCTAGCCTTCCTACTGACATCTAAATGCTTGGCATGAACATCTACAGACTCCTGTATATGTGAAGGCTTTCTTGCTGCAGGTGTTTCTGATCAATGTCAGAAGGACACCATAGAATATATAAAAATAAAATAAAATAAATATCCAGTGGCACCTTAGAGACCAACTAAGTTTGTTCTTGGTATGAGCTTTCGTACCAAACTTAGTTGGTCTCTAAGGTGCCACTGGATATTTATTTTATTTTATTTTTATATATTCTATGGTGTCCTTCTGACATTGACCGCTGCTTGGTCCCAGCGCCTGCCAACCTAGCAGTTCGAAAGCACCCCCGGGTGCAAGTAGATAAATAGGGACCGCTTACCAGCGGGAAGGTAAACGGCGTTCCGTGTGCTGTGCTGGCTCGCCAGATGCAGCTTTGTCACGCTGGCCACGTGACCCGGAAGTGTCTCCGGACAGCGCTGGCCCCCAGCCTCTTGAGTGAGATGGGCGCACAACCCCAGAGTCTGTCAAGACTGGCCCGTACGGGCAGGGGTACCTTTACCTTTACCTTTAAGGTGCTCCTGGACAAATTTTAAATATTTTTTAATATATTTCTACTCTGTCAGACCAACACGGCTACCTACCTGAATCTAGAAGGACACCATGGATGCCATCATGATGTTGGGAGCAAGGGTAGCTGGCACAGCCCTAAATCCCATAATGATTCAACATTTGACCATCACTTCTTGTGGGGACAGATGTGGAAAGGGGAAACTCTCATTTGTTTCTTTCAATCAGCCTGCCAGTTGGGAAAGTTGTATTGTGTGAGGTCAAGTAGTAACCTTTAGTTGAGCTGCTACTTCAAGCCGTAGGGCTTATCCACACTTACTTTTCCTCTCCTCTTTCCAGGTCTGCATTTTAAAGCTCCGTGTCCAGGTGCCCATTTTTTGGTCCAGAGTTTTCCTCATGAAAACCCACTCTTTAGCACTCAATCAGAGCAAAGGTCAATCTGCAGAAAACCCAAATTGACATTTGCTTTGATTGAGCACTAAAGAGCAGGCTTTATCTGACCTGAAGGTCTTATGGTGATCAACTGGACCCTGAGAAGTAAGCAGTGGCCTTCCCCATGGAAACTGGGTTATTTAAAATATAATTCTACACCGAAACTCTGGTGACAGTGCACCCATAATACAGTATATACAGCAACACATATTACCTGAACAGTGTTTGTGTGTGTGAGAGAGAAAGAAGGACAGTAATTAATAAAGACAACTAAAGAAGTTGATTCATATGCACACAAAAATTAAAACAGATAATAATCTATTTTTGCTTCTGTCCCAGATTCAGGCAGTAACTGATCTAGGCTGAGAATAAAGTTAATCCATTCAAACTGTATTATTGCTGTCAACAGGACCAGGTGCAATATATTTCCACATATATCTATCCTACAATGCCCCCATCTTCTGCTGCTAGCCTGACAACACACCCAGGAAGTTCCCACAACTCACTGGTAGGTCCCAGCCCACCATTTGGAAAGTTCTGCTGTAGGGGTGGGAAACTAGTAGGGATTCTCCTGGTTAATTAACTTGGCAACAACGAAATATTGGCAAGACTTTCCCAAAGAGAGTTGTATCTTAATGTCAAGGAAGATAACACAGTGAAGCCAACTTTTATAATCACAGAAATCTCCAAGGAGCTCTTATTACTGTGAGCTAATGCCTAGAAACTGCAATGTTAGACCTGCTTGTACAATTCAAGTTCTGACATGTTGCTTTGAGCCCTGAAATGGAAGATTGGATTCAAACGCAATAACATAGTATGTGTGCTTAGGTCTAGGAGAAACCACATTACTTCAGTCTAGCTGAAATCAATATCACCCAAGTGTACTTCAATTAGGGGCCAGTTTAGTCAAGAGAGAGAAACACAGAGGGTGGCCAAAGGAGAAGTACCTTCCATTTCCTCCTTATGTACTTTGGGAGTTTTGGAATCTCCCAGCCACTGCCTATGTGCTTATGGGGATGGGTGGGTGTGAAAAGTACAGGGATAAAGGGGGGGGGAGGGTATTTCAGCCAACAACAACAACAACATCATAAAGGCCCTACCAGACAATCACTTCACAAAGTAGTAAAGTTTTGTACCATGGTTTTCTTTCCTCTGTTTTAACAAAATATTATATGATTTCACCACCACTAGCACATATTTGCAATACAAGAAGGAAAGCTTCCAGGGGCATGAAAACATGACATTTTGAAAAATCGTTTCTGATTGGATACTATGGCAAAGATGAAAAGCAAGAGTGGGAAACCTTTGGCCTTTCAGATGCTGCTGGACTACAAAATCCCATCACCCCTGGCCACTGGTCATGCTGGCTGGGGCTCATGGCAGTTGAAGTCCAACAACTGAAGGCTACAGGTTCCCCGTTTCTGGTTTCAAGTCTACACATACATCACATTCCTAATCTGGCTCAGTTCCCGGCTCCCTTACCCAAACACAAGCTATTTCTGCTTGAAAAAGCAATCAGGCCAGCTCTAGTTTGGCCTAGAGAGGAGAAGTTAAGTTCCTAAGCTAAAGAGTGTGACAGACAAGGCTGTCTTTTGCAGAATATCTTCATGGTTTTTAGAACTTTAGTTCAGATTTCCAGGTGCTGTTTATGATTTCCAGGTGCTGAAAGATGTGAATATTTACAGCTATTGTGATTTTTGTTAAAATACTCACCAAAGTTTTGGCATGTTTGAGAATACATAGGTATGTACCTGAGGTTATCCATTATTTAAATTGGGATTGCCCTGCTTTGAATACGTTGTGTTGTTATGTTGTTATGTTATGTTATGTTATGTTATGTTGTTATGTTATGTTATGTTATGTTATGTTATGTTATGTTATGTTATGTTATGTTATGTTATGTTATGTTGTTATGTTATGTTGTTATGTTATGTTATGTTGTTATGTGCACATGGATATTTTTCAGACATTGTTTATGCAGAATATGGAAAAAAGGCTGGTGCAAATCTCCACCTTCACATTCAGACCTCATTTCCTTATAGAAATGCATGCATGTGCACACATCATAATTGTGCTTTTAAAAAATGGATCATGTGCATACAAAATACATGCGGATAACCTAAAACCACACAACACAAATGGCCTCACTGGTTCACAAGCAATGCAAAAGATGACTTCATCACTTAAAAAGTGCAAGCCTTTTTTTCTGATTTCCTGACTCAAAGAACCAGGAGGTACAGTGGTACCTCGGGTTAAGAACTTAATTCATTCTGGAGGTCCATTCTTAACCTGAAACTGTTCTTAACCTGAGGTACCACTTTAGCTAATGGGGCCTCACGCCGCCGTGGCGATTTCTGTTCTCATCCTGAAGCAAAGTTCTTAACTTGAGGTACTATTTCTGGGTTAGCGGAGGCTGTAACCTGAAGCGTCTATAACCTGAAGCGTCTGCAACCCGAGGTACCACTGTTGTGACAAAAGACTACAACAAAGAGTGACAGATCTTCACCCTCCAGTACCATTCACTAACCTTGGGTCTTGAAATGTCATTGGATTACAACTCCCATCACCCCAGTTAGCATGGTTAAGGAAAAGAGTTGATGGGAGTTGTGGTCCAACAACATCCAGGGACCCAAGATTGGGGATAGCTCCCCTATAGCAACAAAACTAGGCAACAGCATCTACGGGAGATGGCAAAGCCAGGCCCAGTCATTGCTACTGCTGCACACACTTAAGAAGTGTCTTCATTACATTAGCTACATGGCCGGTTGGTCACTGGTATTGACTGGTTGTGGAGAAACAGAAAACAAAAGGCACAATTCATATTTTTTAATGGAGAACAAATAATTTTGGGGGGGGGGTAGCTTTTTCACACTGTAGGGCTTAGAAGATGCACTATCTGCTGAATACCTCCATATAACACACAGTTGCTGAAGGTGCAAGTATCATCTGTAGGTCATGATTTGGCAATGACAGTCCTTTGATTAATTCATTCTCCAAATTCACTGGTAGAGAAAAGCTGTTGTGTCAAACAGCAATACTAAGCAATTTGTGAACAAGTCAGGCCTCATTTTATCAAGACTGGAGGGGAGGGAACACTGAAAAGATCAGAAGCCAATGTATCAAACTTGATTTCTGCCACATTCTGACACTACTCATATGAAGTTTGCCCATCCAATTACAATCCATCCCATAAAGATTGGTAGGCAAAGCTTCCTTGATTTGTACTACACCCATTACCGTAAATTGCCTCTGGTCTTCTCTCTATTCTCCAAGTAGCTTGCCTACCTGAAGTATTATTCACTGGCCGCCCATTCCCTAAAAATTAACATTTCTTATTTCCAGCTTCCACTTTGATCTTCTACATCTCAGCTGTTACTTACCAGTGCCGACAGCACAACCTTTCCTTATATATAAAAAAAATCAATTCCAGTGAAAATCACCTTGAGAAGTCATATTTTTGTATACCCTCCAGGAAAAGAAAAGAATAAGCCATATTCAAGTGATGAGATACCGACAGAATGCTCTGCTTTTAAAGTAATGTTTTGACACTTTGGGGTTAGAGTAAAAGTAGGTTAGCAATACTATAAAGCTGCAACCAGCTTAACAAAATTATCCAAATTTCAAAAAGGGTGGGGGGACCAAAAAGGGTTGTTGTAATGGGATGCTTGAAACAAACAGGAATACTTGTAAAATACTGTTAACAGGAGCAACTAGTTTTAGGGCAAGAAGGAAATGCCAGTGGCAGAAAAATGTGATGTGATTTGTATGCCCACCCTAAAGCATTTAATACTAAAATTACTTGCTAAAGAGTAAGACTCTCTGAACTCCTAATGGGACTTACTTCTGAGAATGCATGCTTACAAAGAGCACATTACAGTGCAATTCTACATATGTCTACTCAAAGCTCCCACTGATTTCAAACTGCACTCCTATGCACCACAGGTGAAGAACCTCAGGACTGGGGCTAAACTTGCCCCCACTTGAGCCTTTCTATTCAGGCCCCAGGATTCTCCTCAAACCACACTTCTGTCCACGGTCACAGCCTTCACTGCCCCTGATCCATACCCTCGTCAAGTGCTTTACCTGGCAACAATAGGTCCTTCCCAGGATAAATCATGGAGAGGGGTGTTGGAAGCA
This sequence comes from Podarcis muralis, assembly GCF_964188315.1. Taxonomy (NCBI): domain Eukaryota; kingdom Metazoa; phylum Chordata; class Lepidosauria; order Squamata; family Lacertidae; genus Podarcis; species Podarcis muralis. The sequence goes on along the minus strand of NC_135666.1, from coordinate 18,600,740 downwards.
GCTTGTGTCTGAAAGCTCAATGCTGCAAATCGAGAGTTGGGAGAGTGCTATTGCACTCAGGCCCTGTTTTGGGGTTTTCCACAGCCTGAGAGTTGGCCACTGGGAGAACAGGATGCTGGACTAAATCCAACAGGCTCTTATGTTCACCTGTGTATATTTAGAAACCTGTAGCTGTTGTGTTACTGACTACAGAAACAGTAAGAGTCATGTCTCCATCCACCTTTTGCCTCTGGCCCCACTCACCACTGGGATCCATAGTTGATGCGAACAACGGCTCCACGTCATCTAAAACTGAGACACTCGGGGAACTATTTAGTGTACAAGAGCAGCAAAATACTTGTTGTGTTACATTGTGTTGGCCCTTGTCAACCTGCATGCAAAGACCTTTTCTGAAAGATTGCTCCATTCTCTCTCCCCAGAAAGATGTGAAAGCACAGCAGAACCTGGGACCAGTAAGGCAATGGACATGGAGAAATGGCTCCAGTAAGAGAACCAAAACACACAGAGAGATGGAACTGAAGCCATGTCCTCCTAACATGCTAACTCAAATTTACCCACATTAAGAAACAAATTATGAAACATTATGTGATTATTTGACTGCTTATTTATTTATTTATTTATTTATTAACTGCCTGTACACCACAATTTCATTTTTAAAAAAAAAACACCAAGCAATCTACAATAGCTATTATCACACAATAAAAATGACGCAAATACTTAAAATTACAGAAAACTATTACAGAAAATGTTTATTCTTAACTAACAGCATAAGCCTAGTGGCATAGAAAAGTGTTCCACAGGACTAGGGTAATGACACTAATGGCTCAGTTTCATGTCGATGTCAAATGAGCCTCACCAGCCTGGGGCGATAGCCCAGCAATCCTGCAGGTGATCTCAATGATCAAATAAAGGTCCCAACTGTTGCTGAATAAATGATTCAAGGGGTGGTAAGCACACAGACGAAGAAGATAATCCCTCCCTGTGAAGAGAGTATGTTCAGCATTTTAGGCCAGTAAAACATTGTGCCTATCCTTTCTATCCACTATTAACGGCTGCTCAGAGCGCGTCAGTCAATGCTCACTGGGGTTCTCTGACACCACACTTGGCCACTGTACATGGAACCACACTGGCTCAATTCCATCACCCGATGGTAAGGCACTTGGCTGCTGTTTTCGGATCACCATCTTGCTGAACTTGGTAGCACCATTTGGGGATAAAAATCAATGCCAAACCACCAGTACATTATTGCCAAGTCTAATTAAGTGCTGTCTGACAGACTTAAGCACCAGATGAAATGCATGCAGTGAAAGCAATGGGTAGAGTTTAGTAGGAGTATAATTCTGTGGGTGCCTGTGAAACTAGTAAACCTAACTTAAACCAGAAAATCTTCACATTTTGCCAGCCCCCTGGTCTGCTGAAGTGCTATACATGCACTGCTCTGAGCACGTCCAAGATTCATTTACACTGGGGATGGGGAACAAATTATGCAAATGACATTTTAATGTGAACTTGCCTAATTCATACTTCCTGGGTCGGTGCACCACCTGAAACACAGCTATCCCCCAGATATGCACACTACTTCCAATTCTGCAATGGACTTTTCCAACCAAAAAAAAAAAAAGGTACAGAAAGCATTTATATGGGGGAAATGTGCACAAAAAGGTGTAATCATGCAATATTTCAAGGGAAATTGCTTGTAAAAATGCATGTATGTGGCAAAATGCACACAGAATGTTTAAAAAAATAGTTTGCAAACTCTTTGAGGCAAGGAGAAATTAATTTTTGAAAAATTAGAAACTGAAAGAAACCAAAATTAACTGATTCACCCATTCCTTGTTTACATAATCTTATTATCTAGTACTTTTCAGAAAACAAACAACTGTGTTTCTCTATTCTTCTGTACTGAATTCACCACTGGGCAAATAGTGAACAAGGTTCTGTTTGCGTATTTGGTCAGTTGTGTTAAGCTAATTTATTTAGGAAGATTTCTGAACATTAGGAATTATGCTTTTTCTTTTCAGCCGTTTAAAAGTTTTATGCTGTGGGGAAGCTCAGACTGCTATTTTACTCTGCTCTTTGTGTTTCTAGATGAGTGGGTTTATATTGATCTTCAATGCTTATTCTACCTTGCTTTCTGAAAAGTGGGGTAAAACATTTAGATAAACAGAATGGAATGTTTGCATATTCAACTAAAAAGCATTCTGTTTTAGAAAAACAAAAAGGGCAAAACTATACAAATCTAAAGTATACAATTAAGTGAACGTTCTGATGAATAGAGTGGCATTTAACAGCATTGTGCTTTCTTATATTATATACACACCGTGAATTAAGGCAAGTAGACATTTGCCATCATCAAGTTTAGATAACATTCCATAATGTATTCCACAGGCATATTCTTTCAAGGGCTGAGATATCTCTCCTTGTGCAATCCATTGTTACCCAAAAGCAATGCATTTCTTAAACTGAGGACATCATATTGTCTCCTAACTATGCATTTGTTTTTTGTTTTTTAATCCCCCACTGCTCCTTCTCAGGTAAGCAAACAGATTAAAGGGAAAGCAAACATTTCGCCCTTGCTCTGCTCCCCATTCAATATTCTCTCTCTTTAAGTCCTGCTCAATTTCTCTTCCCAAGAGAAAATGTGCCATAAAACCTAACTTCTTTTACTCATCCTGGGATCTTTATTAAATTGTCACAAGCTTCCTGCTGATATAAATGAATCAAGATCCTAACATTCTTTGCTGTGAGACAGAAGAAATTTTACAACCACCTTGGAACTAAAAATAAATAAAATAGAACTGCAGTCTCACAGCATGAATTTCTCTAAGACTACATCAGAGGAAGCAACCACGTTGAACTAACAGCATTTGATGGGAGACGAGAACAGCTTTGGGAACCCTGGTCATGTACACATCCATCACTGATAGAGGATAGCTCTCTTATCCTGAGCACAGTGAAGGATGTGGAAAGAGGAAGCCCTGGTAGCTTTACTGAATGACAGGAAAAATAAAGAACTAATGGTATTTGTGAATATCAGCACACTTTGGAGGACTGAAGAAAACAGACAAGGACATTCAGAATATTAGGACCTGAAAGGAATCCTAACAGTTATCTCATATATATAGATACAGAAAAGGTCATAATCAACAAGGTCATAATCTCCATTCTTCCCTATGGCTGTGCATGTATCACTCCTTTATCCCCACCAATTAATCATAATGCCAAGAAAATAGTTCTCAAGTGTAAGCCCCTCACCCCACCAACCAAAACAAGAAGCAAAGTTTGGTAGGTTTATCCAGCTCTGCAGAGCATGCTGCCAAACATGGCTGATGGCAGGTCCATCTTCTAAGGTCCAAGAGGTTATGGCCCACTGCCGATTGCTACAGTTCCTTCTCAGTGCTCTCCCTGCCTCTTCAACCCAGTGTTAAGCAAGTGAGCAGTAAAAGGAGCAAGGTGCATCTCATCAATTCCCATCAGTTCCAGCCAGCACAGAAATATGTAGTCCAAAACATCTGGAAGTAACCAGGCTGATAAAGGCTGCACTAGATAATGTCTACTCCAGGTTTTGGAGGGTCTTTGGACACAAAGTCTTATTCTCATTGCTGACTACTCACTTTCCCTTTATGTCCAATCTGTCCATTCACCTAGAGTGAGAGGGCAAGGAAAACTGAGGCTACAGCTTCTCCTTTTACACCTCACTTGCTCAGAGTGGACAGGTGAATACGCTGGGGAAGGTCTAGTTTGTATAGACCTTGCCTGAAACTAAAATATTTCTGTTGTTTGACCTTCATAAAAAAAGTCAATAATGTTATTCAGGAAAGAGGTCTGGTCCTGCTACCAGTTTCAGGAAACTCAAATCACATGTCCCTTCCACTTAATCTTCCAGATACGTTGTTCTGGCTAACTACCTTTACAAATAATGCAAAGTAATTGTATGATAGCAGTGTTGTGTTCCATATGGTGTGGATCTTCTTCATCCATAAAAATGTGAGAGTTCAGTGGAGGGGAGTATTCTGATACAAAGAGGCTCCCGATGTCTTAGATCACAGTGCACCAAAACTGATGGGAATAAGAAATGAGGAGGAAAAGAATTCCACACAAATGCAGAAAGGAGAAAATAATAATATGTTTTGAAATGATCAACAGCATTGTACAGTGGTACCTTGCTTTAAGAACAGCTTAGTTTATGAGCAACTTTGATTAACAGGTCAGCAAACCTGGAAGTAGGTGTTTTGGTTTGTGAACTTTGCCTTGGAATATGAACATGTTTTGCTTCCTGTTTAGTGTGCTCCATTTATAAATTGAGTCCCTCACTGCTATGGGAAAGCACGCATTGGTTTAAGAACACTTTGGTTTCAGAATGGACTTCCATAATGGATTAAGGTCGTAAACCAAGGTACCACTGTATATGGAAAAAAACCCTACTAGATGTTTTATTGATATAACCACTATGATTTCCCTCCCCAAGCATGTATTCGGAATTGCATATATATATATTATATTATTATTATTATTATTATTATTATTATTATTATTATTATTATTATTACAGAGATTCTAGTTAGGGAGTTCTGACAATTAAGCTGATATGAAGCTGGTTTATGTTTGCATGCCCCATATTTCTCTCTCTCTCATTAGCCAACTCATACACAAATTCCCCAGTCTAATTCAAGTATAATATGATAGCCTACGGTTTGTATCTCTTTACATATATCTCCAAACATTCCAAATACTATGCTACAGATGTCTGAATGGATGGCTTCTGCAAAATCAAAGTAATGATAAGAGTACCTATCTAATTTGAGAAAGCAGCTTTTATAAATCTCCAGAATTCATTATTACAATTTGGGAATAATCTTGTTGTATCTGCAAATGACAAATGCAAAAGCATGCACGGGAGCAATACAAAATCTGAGAATACCGGTACATATAATTCAGGCAGTGACAAATCATTGTTTGGACAAGAAGAAAAGTAAGTATAAAATCAATTTGTAAGCTTTCTGATTACTGAAATGACTTAAATAGTACTGAGGCAGCCCCAAATACTTAAGCATTCTCAGAGCTTTCCTTTCCTACATGGATCATTAAAAACCCATTTTCAGGATAACTGGCATTCCAAGGGCTTGCAACAAGCAATATAGCAGCAACACAGACACTTCATCCAACACACCTTTATTTCCCATAAACCTAAAATTAAAATGGCAAAGAATGGTACCTAACAGAAATCCCTAAATAAATGAATATATACAGGAACAAGGATGCATGCACTAATGCAAAAGCTGATATGAATGTTTTTTTGAATAAAAAATGTAGCTTCATTTTAGAAAGTCTATGCATCTAATGTGCACTTAGTACATTTAATAAACAATTAGCCATTATATTGCCTAGTTCCCCACTGTCAAGATTTCATATCAAACCTATCTTTTTTCCCCATAATTATCTTTCAAAACAACTACCCATCAGGCATCTAATCGAAAGAAAAACATACTTTCTGCCACTGAAAGTGAATTTTAAAAGCTGTTTCATATGCCCTTAAATGATTCAGAGCCACTTTTGCATATTTAAGGATGGGGAGGGCTGCTTCACTAATAATCTCAAAAATATGTTTTTATCTCCATCTGGCTCCAAGTGCTTTCCACGTTCAAGGGAAACCTAGGTTCAGATCATGAGATTACTTCCCATGCAGCTCGCCCAGGTGCGCAGCCCTCTCTCTCCTCCCAGCCGAGGCCTCATCTCCCTCTTCCAGCAGCGCCTCGGATCCCGAAACGGAGCCAGAGAACTTCAGGGCTTGACACAGGAGGAATCTGGAGCGTGGGCATCTCCTGACTGCGAACCCTGGTCCTTCCCAATTCATTCGAAAGTGCCAGATCTTTTTGCGCTTCCCAATTAAAGAAAAAGCAGGTTGCCTTTTTTTGCACACCGTTGCCAAGACAGGTGCTTCTTCTCTCTGCCGCTAGCGCCTCTGGTTGCCATTGGGTCAAGGCGGTTTGTCCTTTTAATGACTGATGTTTTAATGTATTTTTAATCTCCTGTTGGAAGCCGCCCAGAGTGGATGGGGAAACTCAGCAAGATGGGCGGGGTATAAGTAATAAATTATTATTATTATTATTATTATTATTATTATTATTATTATTATTGCTCTATTAAATGTCTGAAGACAAGTGATTGCATGGGTGGGCCATTTGGTGTGGCAATGCATTAAATGACAATAGTGGCTGATAGAAAAACAGTCAAATTTGCTGCATATGTTTTAGAGCACAAACAAGCCTGTGCTTCTTTCTTTCTTTCTTTCTTTCTTTCTTTCTTTCTTTCTTTCTTTCTTTCGAAGGAAAACAGAGGGACTCTTTACAACCTCAGTTACAAAGACATGATATAGCCAACAGTTTATATTTCATTTATTTTATTGCATTTATATTTCACATTTTCTCCAAGGAGTTCAAGACAGTATACATGCTGCTCCCTCTCCTCATTTAATCCCCACAACGAACCTGTGAAGTAGGTTAGGCTGAGAGGCAGTGACTGGCCCAAGGTCATCCAATGACCACGAAGACTGAGGAGATTTGAACCCTGCTCTCTCAGGTCCTAGTCTGACACTCTAATGACTACACCACACTGTCTCAATAGGTGGTGCATATTAATGTAAATTCTCTATGTACAAGCATTTCACAGGAGAATTCGTGAATACACACACCATGATCATAGCTGAATTGGCCTATACGGGAGAAGGCACCTTACCTGCCTACTTAACAGAGGATATGATATCCTGAACCATGTTTAGGCCTACTTCACAAAGTCACTTATCTCTGAAGTAGTTCAGTGGTGAGATCCACATGCAAGGCAGTCTTCTAAAAAGGTCCCACCAGTTGTTTGGCGCTTTTGCAGCAATCCCTCTCAAACAAATAAAAAACTCTGATGCCGTGTGGGAGTGATGCTGTTCGAGTCAGTGGGTATGAACTCTAGGCAACTCTCCCACATCCCAAACTACATTTGCTGCTTGTCCAAAAAGTGCAGTTCCCAAGACTTCTTTACTTGTACAGAATTGCTGTCACATTGCTTTAGAACCCTGCCCAGTAGACCTTCAAAACGTTCCTATTAGGAAAAGGACAAATGCAATGAAGAAAAAGAAAGCATAGCAGTGCTATCATCTTGGCATCAGCTGGATAGCTCAGCTGGTTAGAGCATGGTGCTGATAATGCCAAGGTTGCAAGTTCAATCCCAGTAAGGGAGAGTTGCATATTCCTGCAAGGCAGGGAGTGGGACTAGATTACCCTCAGGGTCCCCTCTAAATCTAAGATTCTGTAGGGAAAGAAGACATAAGATACATAGAGCCCCAGACTGAGAATTCCAGGTGAAGACAGACTTCTACCCTGAAAGCGAGCTCAGTTGACATATTAAAACATAATAATATTGGGTGTATGGAGTATTTCTAAAATGAATCCCACATCTGAAATATATGAAGCATAATGGCTCCCCTTGTTCCTCTGTCATTTCCAACTAATATAAGCAAATCTGCAGCAGAGCACATACATTTTGTTAAAAAGAGCCCCCCTAGGCTGAGATTTGGGACATAACACACTGAAAAATCACCATATTATGTGCTACTCAATTGTACGTGTCATGTCTAATTTAGAAAAGAAAAGAAGAATAAGAAAATAAACAAACTGCTGTTAAGAAAGCACTGGGAGAGAAAGAAGGCGGCTGTAAAAGGAAGAATATATTTGCTCTCTCGCCACAGTTGAGCATGTGTGATACGAGTCAGGTACAAAGCTGTTATATTCCATAGAAGCGGGAGCTTCTTGTGAGTGCTCTATAAAATCCTGCTGCCCTCTTTAAAAAGGCCATGCTTCTAAAAAGGCTCCCTGGTTGTTCTTCTACTCCTCCTCCTCCTCCATTCAGCTGAATTTGTGAGTCTGAAGCAACTCTGCAGGTCAGCGGCTTTTCAGCTAGAAAAAAGAAAAAAGCATCTTCGACCCGCTAAATGTAGGTCAATCGGAAGGCTCTGCTTTTTACTTCTGACACTAGGGTTGGCAGTTAAAGCACTGACGTTACATGGCAAGGAAGCCAGACATTGGTGTTATTAGAGAGGCTGGTGTCACACTGCAAGATATATTGTTCAAATAAAGATGTATTAAGTCTACCCATCGTCTCATTTGTCACTGGAAGCTGGAGGCCTTAAATGCCAAGAAAATAATGGCCACTGCAGGCTCCTCAAATGCAAACACCATCTGATCTTCAACTTTATACAGGATAAAAAAGATCATTGAACACATACAATGCTACTTGAAAATTTAAGGGTTTAATTTGAGTCAAGAGTGCAGAACTATCCTAGTCAGTTAAACACACAAACCAATATTTACAGCATATTAAAGTGCTCAAGGAAATGGAATCTGTAAAATATAGCCACTAATTTTACATAGTGTATGCTCTTCAGTTTAATTTGCATGCAAAAGGCAGGAAAATGCAATTAGAAATACTCATCTAGACAGAGATGAAAAACTTCAAACATTTTTTGATTCCCTTCTATTCTGCTCATTATTTCAACACCTCGCCATAATAAAGGAGCAGATAATGCTATTCCTTGACATTAGCCTAAATTAGCTTTGGTGTGCAATCCAATACCTGTTCATTTAAGCTTATTTTAATCACCTTGCCAAGGTTGATTCAAATGGTAAACACAACAAACGAATTACTCTTTCAGGTTAATGATTATGTATAGGGTAAAATATTCATTCATGCATTTTATATACCACCCTTATCTTCCAAGGATCTCAAGGAGGTGCATATGGCTCTCCTCCTCCCCATTTCATCCTCACAACAACCCTGTGAAGTAGCTTCGGTCCTCAAATAAAATACTGGAAAGAATTGCTGAAATTGCAGAAGAAGAAGGGGGGGCCCGACAGTATTAACTTCTAGTCAAAGGTCTAAAAGATTTTGTAAGAGGGGGTTTGGAACTCTACATCATAGTTCCCTATCCTAATTTGACTGCTTTCTTTTCTTGGTATGTCTTATCCATTCTAGCTTGGCTCCTCCATCAACCAGAAAACCAGAGAAGAAACACAGCTGGAGCTGCTTGTAGTCCACTGTACAATTCAACAATTCACAGAGGTTCTGGCTTCAGCACCTACTTTATCGTTCATATTGAATTCAAAGCATGCCAAGCTGGCTTATTTTTTATTAAAAATCATTCAAGATTTTTATCTCTCAGCGCCAAATGGATCATTACACTGTCAACACTTATCTTTATTATGCAAAAATATTCTGAATATAACTCCTTTGTTGAACAGGCAAAACAATATAGTCAACGCTAAGTCTGTTTTTCATTAAGTTTTGCATAAGGGCAGAGACCGTATGGAAGCTTATTTACTAAGGACTCTGGATATCCACATCTCACTGATATTAGCAGTTTGAACTCTGGAACAAGATTTAAATGCTCTTTTATCTCCATCAATAAAAATTCTTCCAGCGCACTCATGGAAATTTATGAGCTTAATCTGGCAGTTAAGTTTTGACTTTATAATATTCCGACTTTTTTCCCTGCAACACATCATCACGAAGATTTCTCTTCCTACCACGATAACAGATCAGTTATTCTCCATAAATCATATTTGCATCCCCCATAGTGCATATCTGTACACTGACAACACGGTGTAAAATGGCTTTGGAAAAGTAGAAGTAAGGCTGAACACGCCTTCTTATTTACAAGAAAAATTCAAAAAGTTCAGTCGTATAAAAAGTGTCAACAGAAAAACTGATAACATTCTCGTTTGCTTGATTAAATAGTTGCATATTGCAGACACCGAGCATGTGTGGATAGACATGATCAGCCAGATGTTCCATGCAGGCCAACTCTTGCTCCTTCTCTTTTTTACTTTTCCCCCAAAAGACATTACCAGTAACAGCAGCACACTGTGTTCAAGGGAAAAAGTAAGGCTGTAAAGAAGAGGCAACAGTGGAGCATTGCTCCTATGTAGAAAGATGCCGTCCAGCTCAGAGTTAAGTGTTATCCACTGGATAGCAAACTTAGACCTGGAATTTTTCCACATAACTTTTTAAATGAAGGGACATATACTTAGAAAAACACTTGTGCTATCTGTGTAGGAAATCTGTGAAAAATCAACATTTCATCTTTCACCAACAATATTAGATTCCCACGGGTTCCTTGCTGCTCAAAAGTAGCATTCCTACAGCGCTGGTGTAACATTGTAAACAAAAGTTATACACTAAATAAAGCATATCTCCCCACCATGCCGATTGCCTTTCCCCAGAAGCCTCCTGATGTAGTTCACTGTTAAGTCTATTTAAAAGAGGGCAAAATAGTCCTAGACCAGGGGTCTGCAACCTTTAAGACAAAAAGAGCCACTTGGACCCGTTTCCGAAGGAAAAAAAACTAGGAGCCGCAAAAATAACTTTTTTGTCACTTTTTTATTATTATTTCTTTGTTTGACCCCTCAGAATTACTCCTCCTCATAGAAATAAACGTTAAATTAACAAGTTACCTTTTTGTGTGTGTGTGTTCTTCACTCCCCTTCAAAATAGTGACCAGCGTACATGCCCCTTACAATGTAGCAAGCGGGCAGGAAGGTGACGTCGGGACGTAACTAACGCACGCACCGCCCCCATGCGACGTCACAGCCAGTACAGCGCCCGCCACAGTGGGGAGTGTTGGGGTGCACAATGCGCCTCCTCCCCTCGCTAGTATCCGCCCCGGAGCCGCGGCAAAGGTGTAAAAGAGCCACATGCAGCTCCGGAGCCGCAGGTTGCAGACCCCTGTCCTAGACCCTTGACTGTCTTCTGACCACAGCTATGCTTTCCTGTCAACGCTTTGTGATGAACCTGTCGTCTCAGAAACCTTAACTGTGATATGTTTATAGCATCTCTGTGGGTGTAGCGCGGCTGCTGCTCTCCTGTGACACCAGCTTATGTTAGCATGGGGAAAGTGATGCGAAAGCAGCCAATTGGAGCAGCGCTTGCCATGCCCCAGACATGCTGATGTGGGCTGGGGATTCAACATCAAAGAAGTCTGCGCAGCACGTGGTAGGATCACAGTGGAGCGGAAGCCATGCTGCTCCAAGCAACTCAAGAACTGACCTTTTTGACTTGGCTCCTGGACTACAATTCCCATTTGCCCTCGGTGGAGTGAAGTAACTTTTCACTCAAGACAATAGCTGTATCTTCCAAGGCCTAGCTTCGCCTCCAAGTACCCTTTCCTACTCAGAGCTGAGAACAGCAGATTCCCAATGATCAAACGTGTGTTTAGTTAGCAGCTGACAGGACCTTTCAAGTGAGATAGCAAAGTCAAAGCATCAGTATTCAAGAGCATGCTCTTGTCACATGAAGTGGCTGGTTTGGGGGTGAGGGAGAAGCACAGTTCCAGACTCTCATTGGTATATGAAGCACAAAGCCAACATCACACTGGGCTGAGTGGGTATTTAAAAGGGAAAGTGTGAAGCATGCGAGCCTCACATATGCACCAGCCATGCAAATTAAGCCTCTCAACTACAAGCCAATATCCTGGGACTCCTTCAAAAATCCGGTTTCTCTCTCACAGCTATGCGATTTGTCTTTCATTGTTTCTCTCTATGCCATTTGCATGAAAACAGGAAGTTTGTGCTAAAGAGCTTTTCCCCCCCTCCTTGCTTATTTTCCACTTATCCTAATCCTGTTTATGTATTTAAAACTCTGGAGGGGTTTGGTCTAAGACTTCCTCAAGGTTCTTGTTTTTCTCTTTTCAATTCTTCCCCAGCTTGTCTCCTGCAGTGGTGACCTCCTGGTGTATTTCCAGTTAAATCTCATTATCAGCCATGCAAGAACTGTCTTCTCCACAGCCCCTGCCATCTCTTCCCTATATTTCCCTGCCTCATCAATTCTCAATCTATTCTCTCTCATATGTCAATTTCTTTTGCCCATACCTCTACTAGACTTACTCTGCCATATGTAACCTTATTAACTTAGGTATTAAATATATATAATTTTTTAAGCTCCTTGTGAGAACGTCAGGGTACAAGATAATGTCTTATTCCATGAGTCTCGTTGCTGTGGAAATTATTGTGCTGCCACAAAGGATTAGACTTTAAAATGGAAAATAAACAGCAGGAGTGGATAATACCTTAAAGATCCCACTTTAATGAAAACATCCTTGGTAATTAAAAGTAGTGCACACAACTCAAATACACTGAAGGAATGGTTTCAGAAGGGGACATTTTTGTGTAATTCCCTCCATTCCACCCCACCCTGCAAAGACATTTTCTAGAGTTTAATATCACTTTAAAATTACCTGCCTCCCTGGAAATCATTTGTTCATTAAAACTGTTCTACCACTAGAAATATGGAAGATGCCACAGAGACACATCACACAAAATCCGAATTTCACAGGTCTTGTTCCTTCGAGCAGCACCAAACTTTCTCTCAGGCATTAGTAATAGAAACAATTGTCAGAGTTATCTGTGCAAATATTAATGAAAAGCCAGGGACATTTAAGAGCCTTAAATTTATAGAACATCCCCAAGGTTGCCCTTGACTTTTTAAATATAAATGTGTACTCTAAGGAGACTGTCAATAAACAAAAGTGAACTCAATAAAAACCAATAAATCCATAAAAAATAATTCCCAATCAAATATGACATCCTAGTCGGCTGGCAGAGATGAGCCTAGCAGCTTTATACATGTACTGTTTTCCCTATAATCTATACAGTACAAGAGCTATTCCTTTTCCTTACTGCTGATGGAGGACTACAGCCTGATGGAGGAGAACTGGCTTTGAAATAGCTAGCATAATGTTCATCACTATGAAATGCAGGAAGGGACACAGAATAGACACACATTCACATTGATTTTCCTTGTAAGTTCTGGGCTCCTCTGAATGAGCTGGATGCCTGTTTTCATTCAGACATGTATGTATGTGCATCTCCATGCGAGTCTCTAGTTGTGAGCAGCCTTCTCCAACATGGTGCCCTCCAGATGATTTAGGGTACAATGCCCATCAGCCCCAACTAGCATAGCCAATGGTCAAGGATGACGGGTGTGGTAGTCAAAACTATCTGGAAGGTGGGAAGAGGTTGCTATAAAGCAAGTATAGGCAAACTTTTCCCTCCAGATGTTTTGGGACTACAACTCCCATCATCCGTAGCTAACAGGACCAGTGGTCAGGGATGATAGGAATTGTAGTCTCAAAACATCTGGAGGGCCAAGTTTGCCTATGCCTGCTATAAAGCATGAGTAGGGGCTGGAACACTCTCACTGAAGACCTAACCAGGTTCCTCTCATAATGAAGGCTGTGAGAGGAGTAATCAGTGGCTTCAGAAGTAGAACCAAAGTCGTTCTATCATTGGCATCATCAGCTTAAAAGAGTATTCATCAAAACCATGCTGAAAATTGAATTGCCTTCTTTTGTTGTTGTTTCATTGTAGTTGTTTTAAATTAGAGGCACAGTACCTCACACCCAGGGGCCATTTGTGCCCCTGCAGGCCTCTCTGTCTGGCCCTCGGGGCTCCCCTGTCCCAATGTTTCCCCAGGACACACTACTTTGTCCATCCTTGAGTGTTTATGTGTGAATGCGTAGATACTGATCTACTGTAACAAAGGGAAAATTCACACTCATTGCTCTGCCCACTTTTGCTTCTAGCGCTGTCCACCACCACCATGTGGCCCCCAGATGTTTCCACAGAAGGGAATGTGGCCCTTGGGTTGAAAAATTTTTACCAACCCACACTTTAAGGGTTTGTTTTGTTGCTGTTTTAGTCTTACACAAGTTTACAGGAAAGCTTGGCTGTCACTTTGGTCTACATTTGAGCCTGCCAGTGGCCTGTCTGCCTGTCTACCCCAGGCACTTGCCAGCCCTTAGACCTGAGTGTTTGATGGATTTTGCAGCACTTCACAATGTAAACGAGAGAAACATGCAGGGAGTGCAGTTTCTTCTATACAGACAGGTAGCGAACACAGAATGAAGCAGCACCACATCAGTGCAGGTGTCAGAGTTAACTCCTGTGAGTAATCACTCAGAAAACCTCTCTCTCTCTCTCTCTCTCTCTCTCTCTCTCTCTCTCTCACACACACACACACACACACACACACAAACAATTTCCAGCAGCTACTAGACCAGATCCTCTTAAGGCAGGCAAAAGCATGCCAGAGTTAGGAAACAGAAAAGGGAAAAGCTCAAGAGAATATTCATTGTACTACATCCTCTTTTATTGCGTCAACTGTCAAAGATTTTCAGAAAGCATCTTTAAAAATTTACCCACATATCAAAAAGCTTTTTTAAAAAAATCCTTGATCGGAGACCATAGAAAACATTCCATGAAGCATAATCTAATATTTATACCATATACAGCAGAAAACTCATTAGAGTTCAATAATAAATCACAGCTCGTTTTATTGTTATTTCAGTTCCTAACTTCAAAGGGGGCTTGTTTCTTTTTAGTCCTAATGTACATCATATTGAAGATCTGCTGCTTATAAGGTAAGCATTTTAAGTTCCAATTGTACAAGTTTGCCCTTTCAGGTTACTGCAGTATCAAGATGTAGTATAACTTATAAATGTTTTTTAAAAAAATAAAAAAATCACTTGCCCAATCCAGTCTGCTGGGCCTCTTTTCTTCCCCTCACTCCTTTCCCTGTTCAATCTGACATGCAATTCATCACATGCACATGCACACACTAACTGCACACTCTTATATCAGAAAAAGAACTGTACAGTACTTGCAATATCTACTGGCTCCTTTAAGGTCAAGAGAGACATTTGCAATGGCACTTCAAGGTTTCCCCAATGCTGGCCAGTGCTATGGTGATCCACCAGATTCAGGTTAGTTGTTCACAGAATCATAGAACTGGAAGGGACCTTGAGGATCATCCAGTCCAACTCCCTGCAATATAGGAACATGCAGCTGTCCCTTACGGGGATCAAACCTGCAACCTTGGTGTTATCAGCACCATGCTCTAACCAACTGATCTATGTCTAAGACCAAGTTCAAAATCCATTTATTAAAATAAATAGCTACATGCTGTTATGCATAGTGCGACATTAGCTACACATTCCTACTATTAAAATATACATCTTACTATTGCAAAGGTGGGAAACATTTTCCAGCTCAATGGCTGCTTTTCTTTCTAGGTAGCCTTCCAAGAACTTTCAGTAGTGGGCAGAGCCAAAGACAAAAGTGGATGGAGCAATGAATGCATATTCTGTATTTGGAAAGTAGGCAACTTTCTACACACACACACACACACACACACACACACACACTCCTCTCTGTCCTACATTCAGGCAAACAAAAGGTGTTAACAGAGTTCAAAGACACATTCCAAAAACAGGCCAAAAATGTGCATGGATCCAAGGTGAAGTGTACTCTTTGGGGAGATGGACGTGGCCTGGGGAAGAGTCCTGAGGCCAGATTGAGAGACCTGAAGGGCAGCATCAGGCGCCTGGGCCTGAGGTTCCCCATCCTTCAACATCTGGATATAAATATAGAAAGAACACCCTTAACAAAGTAAGGTATTACATAGCAACAACACAGAATTGAACATTGCAATGCCAAAATAATTTGGCTAATGGCTGCCAGCAACAATATAATGAGACCTAATAATATAAATATATATTCATCACCACACCTCTACCAAAACCTATCCATCAGGCACCTATCCGTAAATGTTGCTGTATTGCACAGGAGGCCCACCTAAGCTACAGAAAATGATTGTGTTTTTCCACGAGACCATGAGTGGCACCGTTCAGTATGGTGGCTCATCCTCAGACACCTTCCCCATACAAAGCGGTCAAACAGGGCTGTGTTTTCACCCCAACTCTCTTTGGTATATTTCAAGTAGCATATTTAAGCAACCATAAATATCTCAAAATGCTTTCAAAGCAGCCTAGGGTGTGCAAGTCTACCATTGTGACTTTTTCTTCTTCAACAAGTAAAGCAAAATAAATAAATTATAGTGTCCTCTTGCATTGCCAGAGCAGGTCCTCCTTGTGGGGAAATCCGAGCAATGTACTCCACAGCAGAAATAATGTGTAAGCTTCACACAAATAAGGCATCTATGCTTTAAAAAAACACACAAATTCCAACATGAGCCACTTTTGTATGAATGATCCCTGAACTTTATATATTTGTGAAGAGGAGTGCGGCTGCACTCAAATATGAATGTGATGGAACAATATAATATGACTATAGTTTCTGTTACAAGTCCTACATACTGGCATTCTCACTTTATATACTTTTACAATGTTCACAATAGGCACCTAAAGGTATCAGTAGTTCTGTTATGACCTCTCAGACTAAGACTCCGTCAGGCATTCAAAATATAATTCCATACTAAACAGCAACTGATGAGGCTTCACCCAAAAAGAGTGGCATGCATCACAGTACATGCACAGTACACATATAGCTTTAAAGTAAGCCTTGCTTTTTCTATGTGTTGATTCACCTGAATACCAATACCAAAAACATGAGAATACATATCAGGGCTTGCATCATCAATGTGGTTTAGAACAGCACTATTATGACCAAACTGATCCAGAACTGTTTATGTCTCCAACAAGAAATCAAGCAGGCCATTTTTAAAATGAAAAACATATGCATTGCACAATTCAAGTTGTGAAGAAAATCAGCAGGCTTGCCAACCAGGACTAGAGCCGAACTAACAAAATTTGACTTATGACCTATACATAACCCGGAGTGTTTACACTTAAAGCAGCTGCAGGCATCTGAGACATGGATGAGTTCTTCTTCCACCCTCATCCCAAATGCAACTATTCCAAATAACTTTCATTTTCCAGATCTGACCTGTAGAGACTGCAGTATTTACAATTCCCACCTGCAAGTGTTGCTTGCCAAAAACGAAAGTCAGAAAACAGTAGCATTTAAACTGCAAGGCTTCCTGGAAATATCCAGTTGTGCAGCCTCCCCCAGATCTAGAGGTGGTATTTCTGTGATTCCTGGATAAATTAGAAGGAAGGGCTTTGGGAATTTGGGCTATAAGGTTTCTAGGCAAGAAAAGCCTCCTTTCAGGTGTGGGTCTCTGGCTTACTCACTTTGATATGTGGTGATAAACTGGAGCTGCCTGGGGTTGACTGTTCACCTAGAATACATTTTGGTATGGAGGTTGAGACAAGTCTGACTGCCCCTCTACTTACTATGGAATCAGTAAAACAGATTTATTTCCTTGCTCAGTTCCCTACTTAAAACACTGGCCTACTAGTTCCATACAGGAATACATTTTATGGGTGGATTTAAAATAAACAAAATATAAAGTATATATGTATAATTGCTTATTTTATTTATAATTATATTTTTTAGGTTAACTCTGACTTTTATTTATAATTTTAATGTACATTTTATGTAAACTGATTAGAGCTTTTCACAACCAAGCAATATACAAATTCTGTCAAATAAAAACAAATAAATCAAGGCCATTTCGTATGACTACAAGGTATCAGTTAGCTCCATCGGTTTCTATGGGATGCTACTGAGTGCTAACTGTGCTGCAGTCACTTTGCATTTTCTGTATCCTCAGATAAGTGCACACCCTCCAACATTTTCGTCCTCAAAATCAGGACATCAGCAGGGTCATGCCAGAGAGTCAGAAGGCAGTCTGGTGCAACCCTGCTGATGAGAACCAGAGTGAGTGTCTTTAGGTCCAGCTCTCTGGCACAAGGACTCGCACCAGAGCAAAAAAACAAAACAAAACACAGGACATTCTGGGACGCAAACATTTGTCTTTAGATGGCAGCACCTAAACAACTGGAAGGGGCAAAATACCATATGGTCTGGTGTGTAGCAATCAAGAAAGCAGACGCCCTTTCAGCAATATTAATTCTCACGCACAAACACACTTGCACAGCTTTTTAAATTCAGAAAAGCTTTCAAAATCAGAATTGTACAGGGTGTGATGAAAGACCCCTGTGCATACATGAATGGTATGTTTACACCTCTGGGTTATGATCCTTCCTTTCAGACCATACCCATTTCTAATTAATTAATGTGCCTTTGTTAAAGAACACTGGAGAACTGGGGGGAAATGGCTAAACATTCATGCTATCTCATGTTTTGCTTTGTTTTGAGTGGCGCTAGAGAGTTACTAAATTTTAGATCATTGGGGCTCAATATGACTATACTGAACAGATCTCTCAGGCCCAGTATTGTAACTATGTTTTGAACTGGCATGCTAATGTCATGAAATAGTTCTGGAGCTAAACCACTGATCCAGGATGAATTCTCTCACAAAGATCTGTTACATCTAATAAGCCAGCATCTCCTTCTGCAATTTAATGTGGCAAATCTTGCCCATGGCCATACTCATCCAACTGCTGTATAATATCCATTTGTATTAATAACACATATTTTAAGTTGTTGGATCTAGCATTATTCACACACTTTAAATTTAGTAAACCAGACCCACATGTCTCAAATTTACATCGGCGGTTTATTAAACCTTGGCTTTGTGCTATGAGTGAACCTAGTCCAGTAAGTTAACAGGTCACTCATTAACCAAGGTTTGTAGCTGCTTTACAAACCTTAGTTAACATGAAACCACTCTCAAGGCTCAGCTAAACTAAAATTAAAGTTATCATCTATCACAGCTTTAACTATGATTTATTAACTATGGCTAACCTTTAGCATTATGTGTGAACCAGGCCTTAGTGTACCATAGTGTTTAAGAAAGTGAGCTGTAAAATAGGAAGTGCTCCTGCCCTAAATCTCACCTCCACTTACAAACTCTCAGCCTCACTCCTCCATCTGTAAGATAATATTGGGCTACCTTACAGGGTTTTTGCAAGATATTCAATGTAAAACACATTCAACACTCACTGTAGAAATGGCAAGTGTGAATTTATATTTGCTTATGGTTTCTGAGTGCCTGAATGGTTAATTGTGGTAGTATATTCTAATTCTTGTACTTCTCTCTAATGTGAAGTGGCAGCTATTCACTTTTATAGAAGGCACCACAGAGACTGATTCAGAGACATGGCTGGAGTAAAGATGATATCTCATCCTCACCTTGATTACGCTATTTACTAAGGGGAGGTAGTTAGAGCTGTCCCCATCAGTCTTGCTGGCTGCAGTCTCATTATTTCATCCACAGAAGTTGCAGAGAACTGAACCAGCCTTTCTTTGCCTTTTCACACTCTTTGCTTGCTTTCTTGCAAGATGCTCAAGTGTAATAGATGCTGGGACCAGGCTTCTCAGTCTACTTCCATGGCACAGTATCCGTACCGACAATGAATGCAGAAGCTAAATGCTGTGAGCAAGGTCATTAGACATTAGTAGAGAGAAACACGGGTTTGGGAAGGATAGAGAAAAATGAACGAAGTGGCTCAGTCAGCTCCACAGATTTTACCCTTGGTGGGGGACAGAAGGAGGTCTGAAGAGTGAGCAAGCTGGTCTGGATGTTGCTACCTGGGCAGGAAGCTTAAAGACCAGGAACTGACAAATGAAGATTGCTAGGCAGGATTAACCCACCTCTTATCAAATTAGGGAATACCATATGCATAAGCAATGAAGTTTATTTACATCAGTAGGCAATAATGGGACATGTGATACTGCCTGATACTTGCAGAAAGAGAAGCTTGCAGGTTGGGTTCCACAATGCTAGGAACAAGCAGATTCTGTTCTCTCACTGGCTGCAAACTGTCTTTTCCTTTACTCTATATCGAACAGGAACACCAGTGCTAGCACTGAGTCAAAGAAGTTATTTGATTTCCCTTGAATTGGCATGGAGTTCAACTTCCTAGCCTCAAAGAAGCTCATCAAACATTGATCACATTACTTTAGGAGCTTCCTTCCCCAAGAAAGCCTCAGGATCTCAGCCTCCTGCTAGGTAGCAAAGATTTCTCTGCCTTAACAGGTGAGACAGAGGTAGCAGACTGTGTAAGTGAAAATATTACAATTGACTCATGACAAAAGCATTTGAAAGACTTCAAAGCTGCAATGGTTTCTAAGTCTACAGACTTCATGGAACTCAGCTTTAACTACAACCTGTAGTTTTAAAAAAATTTTAACCATGTATCTTCTTCCTTTTCTGTCTATAGATATGCAAATAAGGATAGGGCTCCCATATCTTTATAGCAGCATAGAAGAGGGAGATTAATAGAGGCACCTTGTCTTGAGAAATGCTGAAATTCACTCTTTTATGCGGCTGTTAAAAGGCACAGGTCTGTCTCCTCTGAATCAGCTCCCTTGCCTCTTCCTCTCTCTTATTTAACACACCTTAAACAAACAAACAGGCGGGTGGTGCTGTGGGTTAAACCACAGAGCCTAGGGCTAGGATGAGCTCCCTTTGCTTGGTCCCAGCTCCTGCCAACCTAGCAATTCGAAAGCACGTCAAAGTCAAGTAGATAAATAGGTACCGCTCCGGCGGGAAGGTAAACGGCATTTCTGTGCACTGCTCTGGTTCACCAGAAGCGGCTGTCATGCTGGCCACATGACCCAGAAGCTGTACGCAGGCTCCCTCAGCCAATAAAGCGAGATGAGCGCCGCAACCCCAGAGTCATCCGTGACTGGATCTAATGGTCAGGGGTCCCTTTACCTTTAAACAAACAAAAATGGTGGCAGTGGTGTCATTGTCCATATGGCAACCCATTTGGCTCAGGCCATGGCCCGCTTTTGGGTCCTGATGCACTAGCTGAAGACCAGCTGTTTAAGGGACACAGTCATTGGGGGAGGCCCTTGGCTCAGTGGTAGCACTTCTACTTTGCATGCAAAAGGTCCCTGCGTTCAATGGCATCTCCAGGTGGGGCTGGAAAAGACACCCCTCTGAAACTCTACAGAGAACCTGGAAGTCAGTGTGGACAATACTGGGCTCGATGGACCAATGGTATGACCTGGCAAAAGGCAGCTTCCTATGTTCTAACAAGTATATGAGCCCTTACAAAGACAGCTAGTCAGCTATCAGTATTTTAGTTTTAAAAAAAATATCAGACAGCAGAAGAGGGAAAGCCACAAAACAAGCTACTGTTTGGTTAGCACATCGAATATGGATTAGGAAAAACATTTGCTATCATGGCAGACTAGGACAGCAAAGCTCCTGGAACAGAGAAGCAAAATTTAATTACTTATTGTCTGGAGGCCGGATGTTGCTGACTTGCCAATAAATATCCAGGGCACACTGAGCAATTGGTTCATCCAGGCTACAGGAAGAGTATAAAACTGGCCTACTGCCTCAGTTTCCTTGTAAATGTCACCCAACATGAGTAGAGAAACTGACAAATGTTCGACTGGCTATTCTGCCTGCCTTTCTTATTCTGCTGCTGCTTGAACAGTGAACCCCGACACAACACTCAGCTGATTAAAAAGCACACCCTTCATTATGCAGGCTGTCTCCCTCAAGTGCAATACGGGGGAAACCTGCCACTCTGTGGCGTTTACAAGGACACTCACAGAAATAGCCAATTTCCATTTGAAATTTAAGAGAGCCAGGGGTAGGGGGCAGAGGTAGTAGGTAAGAATAGTTCCTGGTTCGCAATCACTTCCAGGACCATTCTCTACAAAAGAAAATTAACATTGCACCTTAGATGTAATGCACATCCCAGTTTTCAGTAGAAATATTAGCTCTCATGTGCTCATATTTAGCTGCAAGTAATGAGAAGTGATAGAAAGGAATCAATTTCCCTTCTTTAATGACTCAGTCCTATTTTTAAAGTATCTGAGGTATGGGCCTGAACAATGGTTTTGCAGCCCCTGTACACAAGCTTCTCTCAATTAATGCATCATGGCCGTCAAAGCAGTAGGCTAGTTAATTAGACTGAAGTGAAGAGCAGCTTGCACAGCTGACAGATCAGAGGCAACCATAACAATTCACAGAAAGCAATTCCTTTCATTTGGCCATCTGGCCAGAAACATGCCCTTAAAAGCAACCCAGAGTCTCTTGCCTCTGATCAACAAGCGAGAAATCACCTGGAATAGGGTCATCTAAAAAGAGGCCATGCTTCAAACCCCAAGACAACTTTGATGGCAACACCTGACAGAGACAGGTCCACCATGTCACTATAGCTCTTCTGGAAAATAAACCATTTTAATTAGCCAACTCATTTGTAAAGCAATTAAATCCACTATCAGTGGACTCGCTATTACTTTGCTGAATGAGTCTTGCAACAAATAAGGACAACTTCTCCCTATTTCCGAAGGCATCGCTAATGGCACACAGGCAAATTGCTAATTTTTCACTTATTAGGTTGCTTTCTGCCTAGGTTCATTTGAGGTTTTAAAAGGATTCTTAGCTTCAAGGCATAAAACTTTTGTCAAGAGAAAAAATCATTTTCTTTTCCCACAATTGTACAAAGTAACAAGGAGGCACTTAAGTTTGTGAAATGAGATGCAATGGGTTAAAAATTATTTTAATTCTCTTTGTGCAGGGGAGAGGGATTCTGAGCATATTCTCAAAAGTAAATTAACTTGAAGCCATCATAATCCATTGTAAAGAAATAAACAACTACCTGAATTTAGAAGTTTAGAAGACATCTGAAGGCAGCCCTGTTTAGGAAAGTTTTTAATGACTGATGTTTTAATGTATTTTTAATCTTTTGTTGGACCCAGATGGGTGGGGTATAAATAATATATTATTATTATTATTATTATTATTATTAGCTACCAGACATTTTTTTAATTTTTAAATTTATTTCGACTGTGTCAGACCAACACGGCTACCTACCTGAATTATTATTATTATTATTATTATTATTATTATTATTATTATTATTCAAAAACACAACATTTTATGCAAACCAATGTCCTTAAGTTCACAGGCAGATAAATATAAATATGCAATTGGAAACCAGTGGAAATTTACTTCTAATTCACTATGAACCAAACTAGACATGGGGTTTTTCATGCCACTTGACCTGGTGTGTTGTTGTTGTTGCTGCTGCTGTTGTTGCTGTTGATATTGCCTTTAAAAATAGTCAACAGGGAAGGGGAAAGCAGGACTGAGATCATGGTAAACATGGCTTTAACCCTTTAACCCCACTACAAATCCAGTAGCCCCCTTCCACTCATACTGGAATTGTAGTGGAGTCAAAGGGTTAAAGCCATGTTTACCATGCTTTCAATCCTGTTGGCTATCTGCAATGAGAGGAAATGAGACGAAATGGTGGAGCTGTCCCCGAAGTCACCTTCCTTAAGGACAGTACTAAACTGATCGATGAAAGTGGGGCTCTATAAAGTGTTAAAACAAGGACCAAATTAGATGTGGTGCTATGCACATCATGTGGCCTTGTATATTGGCATGGTACCAAGCGAGATCAGGACAGAATTGTGGCAGGGGCAAAAGCTTTAGCACCACTACAATGCTAATCTAGCTCTGGAAAAGCTACACTTGCTGTTTTTTGTTATTTTTTTAAAATGCAAGGTTAAATGATGTGAACATCACCACTAGTTTTGCCCTTACTTACTTTTTGAAACCCCATTTTCACCAACAGACTTAACGCTACTCTGAATTTGGGTGATTTTGGGGAGGACTCCCATCATTTACCAACTTGCTTATTCATGGCCCTTTTAACGAAATGTTTGTGAAGGGAAGGCCCAAGCCAAGAAACCATTGTTCCTTGAAGTGTAAGCCCATATATACCACAACAAAAACAACCAGCACCCCTCTCATTTGCTGACATCCTATTATCTTTCTTTCATTTTTATTTCAAAAGCTAAAAACAGCTTGGCACATGGATATGCTGAAATGGGACACTTTCAGCCTGACATCCTGACACAGGCTTTGTGCGTGAAAAGTCCTCACACTGTAAAATGTATCACTCTTAATTATAGCACCCAAAAACAAAGCATGAATATCTGAAATGTAGCTTACAAACAGGAGTGCACAAGCAAACTTGTAAAGCATTATGTCAAAGATCTATGTAAAAGAGGAGGAGCTACCAACACATGGTAGCAACACCTCACTTACTCTGATAGCAGCTGGTCTTCCTTTTATCATTAGGCAAAGGAAACTGCTGCCAGAGTAATGGAGGTACAGCGGCTTGAAAACAGTTATTTCTGCAGTAAGCCAGGTTGGTTAGTCTCTAGTGGCTCTTCTGAAAAAAATCTTGCAAACAATGAGCAAAAGAGTCAAAAGCAAAACATCAATGCTGTCATGCTGCCATTATATTGTTTTTGGGATGGAAGCCCACCATTTCCCAATCTGCATGAAGAAATCTAAGAAGACGGATATGCATTGTTTAAGTTGTTCCCTATCAGAGAGAATTATTGCTGAGCTTTTGCCTGCATTGCAAAGCAGTAAATAGGTTTACAGCTCTAGTAACTTTTTTACTTTACAAATAAAACAGCAGCAGCAAAACACTGGAGTTTCTGGTTTACATTATGGACATCTATTATTCTATTCATGTGTCTTTTCAAAATGGTAACTGAATACGTTATACCAAGCTGATGTTAAATAAATTCAAGGGTTGTGCATACCAACTTAAGCATGAGCATGTTATAACAAATTCAAGGGTGTATCTTACAATAAGCAGGAAACCCAGCAAGTTATAGCTTACATAAACTTCAGAGAGAAATTTGGGTTCGTCTGAAGTCATTGGAAATTTTGGCACCAGCTTCAATGGAGTCAAGATTTTACTCACTACTTAACCTATGAGCTCTGCAGTGTAAATATTACAGACATAACTCAGAGAACTTCAAAATGGGCCCATAAAGACAGCAAAGAAGAAGAAGAAAGATGAACCAAGCTGGAATTCTGCCTCCTTCCTTTGATAAACTAGATTTAAGAAGTTTTTAAAAGTTTTTCTTTTTAATCAGGTAGGCAGGGGAAGGTTGCATTAAAAAATAGTTCAGGGCGTAGACTAGTTAAATTTTTAACATCTCAAGTTAATGAACAAATTCTATCATAAAGTATACCTCCTTCTTGAACAGTCTGTAAGCAACATGTCTCAAGTATGCTCCATGGTCCTGTTCCTGATAAGCAATGCTGATGGCACATTACCATCTGTCTGGAGGTTAAAAGCAGGACTGCAAACTATGTTCTGGGCACACTGTACATACATAAACACACAAATACAGACATGCTGCTGTGCCTTAGTTGACTCCAAAATGTGGCGGGGAGCACATAAGTCTCCCTGAGAGTTGACATTCATTACATCTGTACTGGGCCATAGTGAAGAACACTACCAAGGCCCAGCCATCAGTTTGCATCTACAGTATAATAAGAATCTATCTAGCACCCAATAAACAAAGTGTCAAATGCAATGCTACAACAAATCTTAGCAAAATATGGCAGAATAAATATTTGGTGACAGTTTAATTAGGGTAAGCAAGGCGAGAAAAAGAAAACTGCCATCTTGCCCCATTCATTAACAAATTATTTCCAAAATTTATTTCAAATAAAATATTAACTATGGAAACAGAGAACAGCAAACATGAAGGACCATTCCTCTAGGCACACTGGAGGGCAAACTGCAAGGCCCACACAGGATTTTAGGTCTAACAGGGATGTGCTTTAGCTTAATTTTATTTGGAGCTGTTTGCCATTCATCACACATTCTTGAGCCAATTAGCACCTTTAGGATTGTGTGTAAATACTTTTCAAAATGTGTTAGCAATTAACTAAAGGAAATATTCCACATAAGTAACAGGAAAAGATTTTAGGTGAAATGGCAAATGAGAACAACACTGTCAAAGAGGATTTCTTTGTTGTTTCCTTTTGCAAGGGGGAACAATTATATGGTGAAAAATAATCGTCACATAAATATCACTTCCCATGATCTAAACAATTTTTTCATGTCCTTCTGGCTGAATTTGTAAACAGGAATTAGGGAGGGGGCATGATATTTTTTTATCCACAAACTTACGCAATACCTATTGTACATGTGGGCAGAGCGCTCCTGTGGAATGCAGTGCATCCCTGTATGTTTTGCACACTTGTGTGCGCACACTGTGGGATCCCTGACCCAAGTGTCAGGAACCTTTGGTCCAAGGACTGCATCCCCTTTGGGGCAACTTTCCAGGTGCCACTTACTGGCTGTGAGTGGGTATACAGGCAGAAGCAGACAGCAGTGAAATACCTTTGTACAGTAGGCTAGTTTCTACAAACACTCCCATACCCCTTTCTATCCTCCATCCAGGCAACACAAGGTATTATCAAAACTCAAGGGCCTGTTCTAGCGAGGCAAAAATACGCAATGAGGATGAAAATTTGGACTAAGGAGAGGTGTGGCCTGATCAAAGTCTCAAAGGTGAGATAGAGCTAACTGGAGGACTGCTTTCAATTTCTAGACCTGAAGTTCCTGACCCCTCCTCTGGGCCACAGAGTTTTAGGCAGGGATGGCTAGTTTTCTTCCTGCAGCAGCAGCACCATCATGTACACGTTTCCCTGTAAATTGGAGGACATCATTGGGGTATTGGGTGAAACTATTCCCCAACTCTGGCAAACTCACTCACTGAGAAACTAAGCCTATTCCTACCTGAAGATCATTTCCTTGATTATACTAGTGAGTGATGGAATACTGATATCTATACATATAACTCTTGCAAATAATTAAATTGCACTGAGAGAGAAATGACAATCCCTATCTTCTCAAAAAGTATTATAATCCCATTTTAGCTATTAACATGGGCTCACGCCAGCATACCATTGCTGGAAAAACAAGTCACACCTTTTAATATAACACCTTTGGTAAAACAGCAGGAGGTGTTTCTCCTTACCTGTTTGGTCAGTAATGTGCTGAAATTAGGTTTTAAAGCTGATTAATTAAATTGTAAGTAAGCTATCAGGGCCAACTTAGAAAGTGTCTGCACTGCTAAACAGAGGAGACATATTAGATTGTGAAAATGCAGGAGATTAGATAGCTTTCCACTTCTGTGCTTGAAAGTTTGAGATAGGTCTCTTGAATTTGTCTAGAAGTGATTATTTGGCAGTGAGGGCGTAATAACCCTGTGAGCTATCAGAAAAGTATAAAACAGCATTTTTAAGCACCTTCTTATGAATCATAACAGAGGAAATGGAAACCCTCTATACTTAATTGTTTACTATATGCTTCATAGAAATGCTAAGAAGCCTCATCAGACCTTACAAACTCCATATTGAGCCAACAAACTCGAGCAATGAAAGGTTAACAGATACAGTTGTCTATAGAATGCTGACATATACAAACAGAAATGACCATGGCTCCAGATGTCTACCACTTAGCCTAGCAGCCTTTGGTCTTTCAAATGTAAGCCCACCCAAACATTTGAAGAACCACATCTTATCATCTTGCATCTGCATGGTGGCTGTGGGTCCTGATCCACCACCAGCTGAAGACCACTGATACCCAAATTAGGTTGCCATAAGCCATTCTTTTAATCCATCTGTCCCTTCTTCCCCAGATTATGTTACTGCAACATTCCTTTACTGCAAGAAATAATATTACATGGGCAATTCCCTGGTTCTGGTCACCCCATTTGTCCACCTCACCCAGGATTGCCAGCTGAGAGTGACAGTGACAGTTATTCGGGCAGAAGTCAAATCCTATCACCTCTACCATCAAACTTCTACTGTTCGATGTTTTAATTTGTTGGAAGGCCCAGAATGGCTGGAACAACCCAATCTGATGGGCAACATATAAAGAATAAATTCTTATTATACCAGGGGATGAACAGGTACTGTAGTCATCAGCTATCTGTGTTCACCTATGCAATGTGTGAAGTGCCCCTAATATTGTTATCCATCCATGTCGATGGTACTTACCTTTAAAGTCCTATATCAGAAATGGGCTAAATGTAGTCCTCCAACTGTTGCTAGAGTGCAATTCCCATCAGACCCAGGAAACATGGCCAATGGTCAGGGCTAGAAGGAGTTATGCTTCAACACCATCTGAAGAGGTAAAAGGTTGGTCCCTCTGCCCTACATGGTCTGGGAGCCAGGTATCTATCTGAAAAGCTGCCCTTCCCTAACACAGTTGTGCAGACACGTTGATATCATCCTCAGATATCAGGTGATCCTGACTTCCAAGGGTTAGGTGGGTGGCAACCAAATAAAGGGGCTTTTAAGTGGTGGTAAATAATTTTAGATGAAATTTTTAGTCAGAACTGTTTTTTGTTCCTTAGTTTTATCCCTAGATTTCCATTGTTAGTCATACTCAGAAGTCCATTAATTTCAATGGGTCTGCTCTTGAGAATAAAAAAAAGTAAATAATATCACCAGCAGTTTTTAGCTTGGTTGCTTTTGTTGGTTGCTTTCCTTTTTAACATTGTATTGCTCACTGTGCAAATTCCTTTCACACCTCTACACACTGCTCTGGAATCTTCTGGTGAAGGGTAGTTAGGAAATCTTTTAAATAAATCAACCTCCTGAACATTTATATTATATTATATTATTATATTATATTATATTATATTATATTATATTATATTATATTATTATATGAGTTGCATCCAACTAACTTCTACTAACTAAAATTACTGAACCTCCGTTACTTATGTCCCTTAATTTCAATGGCTTAACTCTTGAGTATGACTAGCACTGGATTCAATCCATATATACCAATAAAATGATTACAGGATTTATCTAAGGCAACTGGACTTTTTAGTTTTACTTCTACCATTAAAGTCACACTTCAAGACAAAAGAGCTTTGCATTTCTCAAAATGGAAAAAAGATGAACCTACCATGTCAAATAACTCTAGCCTACCATGTCAAATTAATCCTTGCTTTAAGAAAACATCTTCACCTATCCCTTGCAGTCAGTTATATTGTACTAAAATACCAATTTTGATAGCAGAATCAAAATAAGTAGAGAAGATAATCGTGCTGAAGATAAAGAAAAAGGAGGGAAAGCTGTTCTATGTAAGGTTCACAGTAACAACTGTAATTCTCTATTTTATCTTTCTTTGCTTGATTGGGAGACTGACAACTTTATTTGAGGTTAAGTCTCTGCAGTTACGACATCAATAAAATCAAGGTCCATTAGCGTGCATAATTACAGCAGAATGTTTTATTAAACCAGTAATTCCTTGGCTTTTCGACAGAAAAAGAGAGAAAACGTTAATTTAGGGAGCTGCACAATATACAAAGCCTGAAACCCACAACAATTAAACACCAAAAATATGATGAGGCTCTTAAGTGCCAAGTTATCTTTCCACCCAGGAGAGCAGAGGTATCCAACAGTGCCTTTTGTGCTATCAGAAAGGAGCACATATTGGCAGAGAAGCCACAATTATACACAATATACAGAGGAGCACGCCAGGGAAGCACATAGCATGTATGGCAAGTATATAATTTAGGGTTTAGGGAGGATTCAAAAGACTAGCTGTGAACATAAACATAGCAGCATGCAAACTCAATTTGAATTTTAAGCAGTCCCACTTGTTGTTTCAGCAAATAATCTAGCCATCAATCCTACATTTCTGATAATACGACTGATTAGGGCTGAGTGATATATCGTCCAAAACTGGTTTGAAGCTCACATCATTGTAATTGTTTCATAATATTTGAGCTGGTAATATATTGCAAATCACCATGTGTATAAGGGCTAGGCAATATCTGGTTTTCAACATCACAATAATTCACCAGCGAAACATTGAAATGTTATCACCAGCTAAAGCTCACAATATCACCAGCTAAACACTGCAATCTACCACAATGTCTGAAATAAGGATGGAACTATACAGAGGCCAACAGAACAATGTCCTGGCAACTGCTACTACTTAGGGGTCTAGAATGGATAAATGCTGCTGAAAGTGATCATGGGGTGATTGATAATATCATCATTTATCAGTTTTAAATCCTTAAGTAATAGCAGTTGCCAGGACATTGTCCTGTTCGCCTCTGCTTGGTTCCTTCCTTATTTCAGATATCATGATATATTGTTTAGCCAGTGATATATTGCAATATTGAAAACCAGTTATCACCCTCCCCTACAACTGATAACACAAAACTGGCTTGTTGATTCAGCTCACAGTCATGAACTTAACAAGCTTGTGCAGGAGCGTAAGATGGCTCAATGGCCTATCTAGTCCAGCATCATGTTCTTACAGAGGCCAAGCAGATGCCTGCAAGAAACACGAAAGCAGGACCCAAACACAAGAGCATCCTCCCCTCGCACCGTTTCCAGCAACTGGTACCTCTGACTGTGGAGGCAGAGCATAGTCGTCATGGTAAGTAGCTCTCTGCACTAATGCAACACCTTGAAAACCTAATGGAGGGGGCGCTGGGGAGGATTTGCAGGGGACAATCAGCAGCTAGAAGGGTTAAGGACACAAATTCACCAACTGTCTCTTTAAAATGCCTCCTATCCATACATATGGGTTACATCAGCAAACACAGTTTGCCAAGCTACAATGTAGCTCTGCCCTAAAATGATTGGAAAAAACCATCACACTAAAAAGAGCTGTATCAAGAGCTATATCATTTGAAACAGTGTTTCAAATATACATCATCAATATAGGGGGCCATTTGACCCACCTCAATTCAGTCTTAATGTCACAGTTCGAAGTTCTGCCAAAATTTAGAGGACAGGGGTGTCCCAATATATCATAACATAGCACTTATAGAATACGAAAACGTGAAAACCGTATGGCTGTAAAAGCAGTGGTTAAATTCCTCTTCTACAAAATCCCGTTGTATTCTGCCAAAAACAATACAGAGCCTAGCTGAAAGGGAGCAGGAGGGAATAGCTTAGCGCAAAATCCAGTCCTCCAGTGTGTTTGTGTCAAGAGCAGAATAAAGGGAAGGTTAGCTTTTGACAGAGCTTCCAAAAGTTCTGTTATCTGGCTTCTTCCCATAAGGCATCTTTTCCAGAGTTCACTCTGAGTCCAATAGCAGCTAACAGTAAAGCTACAACTTTGAGATATGTAGCAAAAGCACTGCAGAGTGGGTGGGATGGTTTTATACCTGTTTACACAATGCCACAGTTTGACCTTTTCAATCTTTTAATTTTCAAGCAAGGTCCTGGCCTGAAGCACAGCTTGAACTGTGGAAAATACCCTTTTCTGATCCCGTGACCATTCAACAAATTGCAGTTTCCACCACCCTCCTCTAAACCCAGACTACTTGCTAGCTCCTGTCTGCTAGGAAAGTGTATTTATCAAGGGCAACCTTCTACAACGCATTGTCCCTTGATTTTTATTATTATTATTACAGCTCCCATCAGCCCCAGCTAGCATGACCCATGGTTAGAGATGGTGCAAGTTGTAGTTCAACAACATCTGGCAGCACCACTCTGAGGGTTTTAGGCTAGTTGTAGCATCCTGTCAAAGTAATTCACTTCTATTCACTTTCTGTGGACTCGTCTACGAAGAGCAAAATTACTATAGATCTTCTGCTTTGCCTCTATTATGCTTGCCTAGAATATCCTTAATTTTCTTTGGCCAATGGGAAAACTGCACATTCATTTTTAGGTATCAAGTGTGAAAACTCAATGGTTGCTCACCCTATCCCCACACATAGACACAACAAACACACAAGGAGCCGGGATGTGGAGGGTTATGCCTCTGTTAGGTGTTTTGAATGGAAAACCTGATGCACAATTAAGTCAGATGCAGGCGATAACATACACATAGTGTGCAATGGTGACTCACTAAAATCACCTATCCTTGTGAGCAAATCAGTGCTTCAAACATGCAGTTTCAGAATGTGGGCTGGTGAGCATATAGGGTATAAGGAGAACCTCATCTGTCTGGCGACCCAGATGTTTATCTCCCCTACCAGCCAACTACAAGTTGGATGATAGTGACAAGTAGATAAGTGAAGTAGAATACATAACTAAATATGTATCCCTTTTTGTTTTTCCTTTTTTTCTATCTTAGCACAAAGGTGGAATGATAAGCATTCCCAGGTTCATTCCATGGTTTATATAACTAGAACTCAAGCATCTACTGTGCCAAGCAAATAGTGCAACATATTCGTGGAGAGCCACGCTTGTTATGGGGAATAGAAAATACATTCTCTCAGCAGTTGCCCCAGGCCTAAACACACAAAAAGCAAAAACCCAAGGCCATTAATTCTACTGAGTCATGAACAGAGAGTTAGAAATAAATTAAGTATGTATATGGAGGTATTTAATTTAGTAAAGTGTTTCAAAGCACAGACCATATACTTGACAAAAAAATAAATTATTTCGTAGGGAAACAGCAAGAGACAGAGGGAAGAGGACAGAAGCAAATAAAAAACTTCGAGAATGCAAAGCCTGAAATGTAAATCTGTTGTCACAATGAAAAATTTAAGCAGGCTGGAAAAATAAATTACCCTACACTCTTTCCAGTTCTTTATAAACACCAGGCTATTTAGTACACAGCAAGAAATTAGTGGGACATTATGAATTATAGTTCTAGAGAGCAGTATGCAATTGCCTCAAACGCTAGAGTGCCAACATTCCAAAGGGAAGCAAATAATAAAAAAAAATAGTTGTGTTTTTCTAGCGCATCTTTGAAAGAGAGATTTTAAAAAATAAACCACAGGGGCTGAATTCAAGCTGACATGTTTTGCCAGCTGTTGAAGAGAAGAAGTTGAGCAAACTGCTTCAAAAGCCATGGGTCACTGCATGTGTCCATCCGGCAATGTCTGTAGTCTTTTAGAGCATGTTTATGGCTAGCCTAGACCCCAAGAACTATGTTTTTCAAGTGAGCTCAGAAGGATTATCTTTCATGTTGAGCCAATATGAACATTACTTTTTCTGCATCTATTAGACAATCACATGTGCCTCTGCAGAACCATTAAAAAAATGTAAATCTCAACCACGTCAATCAGAACGGAGCCAATTTGCGAACAAAAATGGTTTTCAAGAGTATGCAGAAAGGACTGTGGAGGACCTCTTTTGTGTTATAAAAGAGTGCATTTTATTTTTGGTTAAGTATCCACTTTGTCTGTATCAGATTTCCTTAGGCTAGCATGGGGAAGGGGGGCGGGTAGCAATCACCAGATGCACAGGATCACTTTATGCAGGGGGATGGGAACGTGCGGACATAGCAGTTTTCAGGGCCAAACTAGACCTGATGTTAATGCATTATAAAAAAAACAACCTGCTACAAAATCAATTTCATAATCATGTTACACACCACCCCATTTTCCGCTGAGCGGCTGCATGAGATTCCGGGGATAGCAGGGGTGCTTACCCAGGGTTAGAGTTTCCTCCAGGAATGAGGCACAGCAGAAGCTATGTGTCTATGTGGTTTATTTATGCATATATACAACCTGAAGCCTTCAAGGGGGGGGGGGGTAGGCTCACCACAGCCACAAGCTTATTCCATAATAGCAGCATCAGCATCCTTTCTCTGCAGAGCACACCCAAACTTCTGAGCAGCCTAAGTAGATGCTTTGGAGAAGGGTTTTTTGTGAGGATTGTGTCAGGGAGAGAAATTTCTCCCCCACCCCACCGAGTCCCAAGACTTCTCAGGTGATGGCCCTTAGCAATACCGAATCAATTTTGCCTTTTCACAACAGTGACAACTCTTTTTAGTATATCAGACCCTTGGAAAACAACTGATGGGACAGAAAACATGGGGTGATTGAAACCCAGTGTTGTTTTAAAAAATTACTTGGCAATGTGAGGCTCTGCCTTCTAGTCCACCAGATCCCTACACCTGCTTGAGTTCCTAAGGTTCTTCCTCTCCACCCCCCTAGTCTAAGGGATTCAGCAACTAGAGATCAGGCAATCCTCTGTTGCCTTTTTGGCACATGCTGAATACATTTCTGATCTAAGAAGCCTTTTAAAGTAGAGCTCTTTTCCAGTCTGCATCTGTATTGGAACTGGGTTTTTTTAATGGTTCAAATGTGTTTCAAACATGTTTTTAATTGTTTTATTGCTTGTTCTTTGCAGCTCTGGGCTACTTTGGGAGGAAAGGTGTGATAATTTTGTTGTTGTTGTTGTTGTTGTTCCTGTGGTCTGTAGAAAACAAGGGCAGAATTCCATTCAGAAAACACAAATCAATTACCTCAAACTTCTACAAAAATCTATATAGGTTTGAAAGTCTTTGTTATACCAGTAGGGGGTGCAGATGAAAGCTGACCACACAGCCATCGTATCCTTCTAGAAAGGAATGCTTTGTAGTATCCTTAAAGGATATGTTTTAAGAAACAGAGGAAGAAT
This sequence comes from Podarcis muralis, assembly GCF_964188315.1. NCBI lineage: Eukaryota > Metazoa > Chordata > Lepidosauria > Squamata > Lacertidae > Podarcis > Podarcis muralis. The sequence goes on along the minus strand of NC_135666.1, from coordinate 18,566,744 downwards.
TCATATTATATTTGCAAAAGTCAATACACTTTATTGACAAAATGGCTAGTGTATCTTTTTTTAATCTCTCTGAAATAATCCTTGCAAATCCTTTCAGACAAGCAAGAGATGTGAAAAAGAGGGAGCTCCCCTTTGGGAAATTTTCCTCCCTGCACTACAGTTCCCAGTGTCCATATGGATAGATCTCTCCAGGAACCATAACAGTTGTGTGAAAGCAGCTGCAGTTGGCTGCTGGCCCATAGCTGGGGGGGGGAGGGTCTCCTCCATAATTTTTCTCTGCCCCCCTCCCTTAAATTTCTTTTACAAATAATTAAATCAACAGGAAATCGTTGGTTTTCTTCTCCGTAAAGGTTATTTTGTCATGCTCGTCTGGGTGTCTATGTGACAGACAGAGGAAAGGAGGATTTGTTTCAGTTAGTTTCATAATGTGGTAGAGATTTGAACCCTGGTTTCCCAGGTCCTAGTCCAATGAAGTCTGACCACTGCACAACACTGGCTGTTTTATTCTTCTTAAAACTGCCCTGGGAACAAAATTGATGGGTGGTATAAAAACATAGAAGGAGGATAAATCCTGGGTTAACCAGTTTCCAAAGAGGGACTGTGTGTTTGTGTGTGCATGCGCACGCACACACACACAAACAGGCCAAGTGACTGATGCTTGCTTATTACTTGCAAAAGCATAAAGTTAAACTCAATGGGATTGCATTTGTACCTAAATTATTTATATGTATTCATGCTTACTGGATCAAGGATAAGCTATGCGATGGCTTCGGCAACTCCATCACTCAGAGACTAAATGGTTGCTTACAAATGAGCATGATAATGCGATTGCAATAATATGATCAGACACTGAGCATCATAAATGTTCTGCCGGCAGACGCCGCCACTATGTGGCTCAGAAACATACATAACATTTCCTGCTACTACTATTGCCATTTGCCGCACCACTTTTTATTTGGCATTAGTCAAGGTGAACACCCAGTCATTAAACATGCAAGAGCCAACATTAAAATTCCTCTTCAGCAGTATCACTTACCAGTAATACCCCAATAAACTTTTCATCTTGATACATGCTCAATAGCCAGAGCTTTTTAAAAAAGTAAGCTTGTTGGAGAAATGCACAATGCTATTCAGTGAGTCGTATAAAAATGGCTACTCATTATGCTCAAAATGATAACAAATGTGAGCTTTCAAGAAGTTTGTGGCAGTAGTAATAAAACACCAAGAATGAAATTCAGCATGGTCAGGCTGCGCAAATTGGACAGATGTTGACTTCAGCCTTAATCTTATTCTGCGCTGGTCTCCTGCATCTCCCAAAGAGGTAACAATCTCCTACCCTCATTCTCTTTTATCACTATAGCTTCTTTTAAGTTTGACCCATCTGTGGTGAAAATTTGTCAACTTTACGGTGGTTCTGTCCCTGACAATTCTTAAGGTTCCTAAAGTGTTGGATAAAATTTAATTAGCATCAGTATTCTTGGTGTTGCTGCAATATTTGGATCCCAGTTTCACTTCTTGCCCTCACTCTAATCAGGCATAGTCAACCATGAAGCCAATTTAGAGTAAGGGCGGGAAGTGAGCTGGGATCCAAATATTAACAAGACAGATGCTCACTTGAGCCCTTCTGCCCCTACCCACATGCGTATTTAGAAAAGAAAAAGCAACTATGCAAAACTAGACTACTTGAGAAACACCACATCAGTCACAACGGCCTGCACAAACCCCTGCCTATCTACCCACCCCTTTCCTTAGACCAAAGACACCACTACTCAAAGACTGGATAGGTGCATTTCAAGTATCCTTGCTCCCAGTAGTGGTTTCTCTGTAGTTATATCCACCTGACAGGAACCCAAAACAACAACTGACCTCAATACCCATCTCTGAAAGTTTCATGTGCAGACTACCAGTCTCATGCTGTTCTAGGTCCTCTCCCCAGTGGCTGGGCTTCCCACATCCATTCCTCTGCCATTAAGCCCCCCCCCCCCTTTAATCATTATAACATCTTGAAGAATCATACATTACTAGAGGCAGATAAACTGAACCGCAAAATTTGCTTAAAGAGTTAGCCTAGCTAAATGCTAAGTTTACACAGGAACGTGCCTTATACATAGTCTCACCATTGGTCCATCTAACTGAGTTTCTCTACACCTGGAGCCACCAATGCAGCACCCATGGATTCCACAGGGTCCCCTCCCCTTTTTGTAATGTGGCTAGAAGGCAACATTTGCTTATAGCTAACGGAGTACGCTGCAGTGTGCGCTTGGCCATGAGTGTGTGTTTGTGTGTTCATGTGTGTGATGCCATGTCCATTTGCAAATGTGCCTACAGGCCCAAGAAGCTTAGTGGGCCTTGGTCTACACTGACTGGCTATGTCTCTCCAGCTTTTTGGATACCAGTGTCTCCCAGTGCTACCTGGAGATGCCAGTGATTGCACCTGGGACCATCTGCATGCAAAGTTAGAGCGCTTCTCCAAACAAAATAAAATTCATTTTTATTTTCTCTTGTTTGCCCCACTTACCTTCCTGTCCCTCATTTATTATTTTTAAAATGAACTATCATTCTGGAATACTAGAGATTGTCTAACTGTCCTACATCACTAATGTATCTGTCATGAGCCAGGCTGCTCCAGCAACATTCTTCAGTTTGTGCAAACAGGCAGCAAGAAGAGGTTGGGATGGCTTGGGTCTAGCAGTGGCCAGAGAGAACCCTCTGATAATTTTCCAGTGACCGGGATAAGAGCCAGAAGACTGTGGGTGTCCCTGAAACCCATTAGCTTTGAAGCTTGGGAGCTGGGTTGTGGCATTCTTGCCTAAATGTTGGAGCCATAGGTGGCATTCTTTGCCCTCAGAAGGTGAATGTGCAGAGATGGTTCCGCACCGCATCAATCTTGGCTCTAAATGCAGACAGACGAAAGGCAGTGCACCACTGAGTGTGCAAGGGGTTCATTGGGCAGACCAAATAACAGTGGCTGGAGGAAGTGAGGGTGCAAGCAAGCAGAGCGTTTGGGAACTGGTGTCTAGTTGTTGTTGGACTACATACCCCATCTTTCCTTTAGTCACACTGGCTGGGGGTGATAGAGGTTACAGCCCAACAGTCTCTGTGGGGACTCTTGGGTGGGGAAGGCTGAACTCAACTAACAGTAACAAGAAGCCTGACATGCTGCCCGCCTTCCCAAGCTGTCCCCTCCTTTGCACCCTGCAGCAAATCTTTCACATCAAACCACAGAACTTCAATCTAACAGGCAACCAATTTAATTGCTTTGCTGTATAGAAGAACAAGGGACAAATTCCTTTTAAGGCCGTTTTAGCAGCAACAATAGTAATCTGAGACACAACTAAGGAGAAGGTCAGCAGGAGAAATTAAAAAATACAAGAGGCCAACAGCCTGCTTTGTCCTTCTTGAGGAGGGAGCCCTGTTTTGTTTCCCCCTCCTGAAAAACTGTAACAACTTGCATTGCTACTACAACTAGCTGGAGTTTCAAATGTGACCATGTAATATTGTGTGTGTGTGTGTGTGTGTGTGTGTGTGTGTCTTTTAAATAGAAGCAAGTTGAAACTCTGGGAAACTCAGCAAGGCATCCAGAGTTCAACCGCTTGGCTAGACCTCTCTGATGTCTGGCAATCAAGTGCATGCTTTTCCATCTAATTCTTCAATTGCCTTCTGTGTTATGCTGCAGCCATGCCAGAAACACAGTGAGAACATATCCTCTTGCACCATCTCAATTTCCTCGATGTATACCTCAGCGGAGAGAACATTTAAAGGGGGGTGAGGAAGAGAAATCATTCATTGGTTTCAAGACTAGTTTTCAAGGCTGATTCCACAATAAAGCTGGAAATAGGTCTCGCACTATCCAGAAGTCCACATTTTGCACTACCCTCCATTCAAACAAATGAGTGTTCCTATCAAGAACCTTTTAATGAGGGTGAAAAAGGAGAGTGCAATATATGGTCTGAAGCTCAACATCAAAAAAAACGAAGATCATGGCCACTGGGCCCATCACCTCGTGGCAAATAGAAGGGGAAGAAATGGAGGCAGTGAGAGATTTTACTTTCTTGGGCTCCATGATCACTGCAGATGGTGACAGCCACGAAATTAAAAGATACCTGCTTCTTGGGAGAAAAGCAATGACAAACCTAAACAGCATCTTAAAAAGCAGAGACATCACCTTGCCAAAAAAGGTCTGTATAGTTAAAGCTATGGTCTTCCCAGTAGTGATGTATGGAAGTGAGAGCTGGACCATAAAGAAGGCTGATCGCCGAAGAATTGATGCTTTTGAATTATGGTGCTGGAGGAGACTCTTGAGAGTCCCATGGACTGCAAGAAGAACAAACCTATCCATTCTTAAGGAAATCAGCCCTGAGTGCTCACTGGAAGGACAGGTCCTGAAGCTGAGGCTCCAATACTTTGGCCACCTCATGAGAAGAGAAGACTCCCTGGAAAAGACCCTGATGTTGGGAAAGATGGAGGGCACAAGGAGAAGGGGACGACAGAGGATGAGATGGTTGGACAGTGTTCTCAAAGCTACAAACGGGAGGCAGTGGAAGACAGGAGTGCCTGGCGTGTTCTGGTCCATGGGGTCACGAAGAGTCGGACACGACTAAACGACTAAACAACAACATCATGAAGAACAAGGGTGAGGAATCTCTTGCACTCTCAAAAGCATTGGGCGACCAGGTCTGGAACACACTATCAAGCCCCTTGAATCTCCAATATCCCTGTTGTGCCCAGCCATCATTTAACCTCAGTGCTCAGCTGTATTTAGTAGGGAAAATAAAAGGACTGTGGTGGATGGGCATGCCTGTGACATCTTACACTTTTATCTAAAGAAGCAGGATCACCTCTCCTTATTAAGATGGTTAGGCACTGCTAACCAGAGTTAATTCTAAGACTTCTAGACATCTCCCCCTGCCTCCCGTCTTGAGTGTTACTTTAATTTAATTTAACCCAAGAACCTCAGCACAAGGATTCAGTCCCATCATTTGCATAGTAACAGAAGGAGCACCTCTGAATGAGTGCAGAGTGCATTTTACAAACCACTACTATGAGCTAGTTCTCATGACTAATGGGTGTACAGTGACTCCTTGAAAGCACTACACTATTCCTAGTGCAGCCAAATGTAAACAGAGGCTACCATGCTCAATATTTTGGAGACTCTTTTTTATAAAAAACCAAACAAAAACCCAGTGGCACAACAACAGCAACACCCTACAACCCCACAGTCTGGTCTGCATGGAATGATAATGCCAAAAGCTCAATCATAAATGGACAAGGAGTCATTCCACACTACAATTTCAGAGGCCACCACACACTTCAAAGGTGCTGAGTGTTGGCTCAAAAGGGTTACAGCAAACCATAAAACATCTACAACCGGGGGCAGAAAATATGGATTTTTAACCATGCCTAATGCTTAGCAGCACCTATTTATTTTCTAGAATTAATCACTCCTTCTGGATATTCTAAGGCTACTTTTAAACTGTTTTCCATCTCAAGCTATGCTGACATCAATAATTCTTCCTTTGGCACAAAGATTTATGGGTCAGTTTGTTAACCTAGCAACCCAAAATTATGCACACCACCTGAAATGTATTTCCTACCAAAAAAAAAAAACCAGTGTAAATGAAACTAGTTTCATAAGATGATGTTTTTTATACTGAGTACAGAAAGAGACGATTTTCTGGTGGTAACAAAATGGATACATTTATTAAACAAATTAAAATAACTTATGAGAACACCAAAGGCAGTGTTTTTTGTTTATCTGTCATTCACATAATATTCTTCCATCTTCAGTAAATGTATGTTTAGAAGAAAGGAGAAAATACTAATCTTCATTCAAACATTCATCAACGGCCACAGACTGTTTGCTTGTATCCAACAAGGCACATATTTTATTTAATATCTCTACATTTGAATGGTCTGCTTTTTGTATACGTGAAGCATATAGTTTCATGCAAATTCAGATCAAGCCATTCTTTTGAAATGTTTACAGTGCTTAATGGAAATAAAGACGTGCAAAACACGAAGAATTTTTTTTTAAAAGGACACTTCCCAAGCCATTAACAGGTTTCCTGATACAGAGAACAATGTTTTTTTTTATTTCTGGCTGAAGGTGGCCCATTATATCTGTTCTCCTATTTATGTCCACTTTCCCCATAAACAGCTGGAAATGAGTAGCAGTGATGGCTATTTAGGAAAAAGCAAACAAAAAGCAGGAAGTAATGCCCCCAAACGGCATGTTATAGCTGCTAGAAGCAGTGAATACAGCACAACTCCCAAGAAGTTAATGGGATCTCATTACTACACACAAATTAGTCTATGCTGTCTGTTTTAACTTCTAGTTCACCTAGCATCAGTTTAGTGGAAATACCCAGTGAAACATAACACTCATGAAAAGTACTGCTAGGCTACTATCTTACTCACTGAAATCAGTGGGAGTTAATGAGTCTAATCTAAACATTACAGTACTAGGCATGGGTCCAACCCTCTTCTAGATCAACAGGACATGGGTTGCGTGGCAAGGCCCCCTGACCAGCCCCTTGTTAAAATAAATTCACACGGACACAGAGTATTTAGTTCAAGGTTATTGGCAAAATTTTAGGCCACAACTTTATTGAATTACAGAAATGTGAATGGTATTGGCTTAGGCATTGGCATAGCCTATATCGGACTCCTGCCCACTTTGCAGGTAGTCAGTAAGGGTAAACCACCCCAAGATGAAGCCACATCGGGGGAACCCGCCTGTAGCTTTCCTCAGTGTTCCCAGAGGCCTGGTATGGCCCTAGTCCCTTAAGCGGACCTCGGACAGGATCCAGGCCCTGAATTCCTTTAACGGAGTATACTTGGTCAATGGAGGGGCAGGCGATGGCTGATCTCCCCTCCTCCACAAATCAATGAACCAATGCCCAACCGCCAAACCTTACAAAGTTGTGACGATTGCTAAGAGGTAGGGAAAAACCAAGTGGCCCGTGCCAATTTGCCAAATGGAAAAATTCCTACCTGGCCCCCGTCCCAAGACAAGCGACCAACCAAAGTCCAAAGCAAGGCCAGAGAACACATAAATTACAGGGAGGGTGGGCAGGTGCTTGGCAGTGTGAAGCAGGTGCACATCCCACGTCACACTGCCACTTTTAAAACCCCCCCCCCATGATCCCCCCACTCAAAATGATTGGCCAATAGGCCTGGGGTGATCATGATGCCACCCTGGCATGAAAACGTTACTCCGCCCATGCCAGGGTGGGGGGAGGAACCGGGCTGAGGGCCCGCCCACAACCAGGACCATTCTAAAGATGATTCGACTTGCAAGACAATAATGATTTGGAGTCATCCAAAAGGTGGCAAGTGATGGGCCAGTAAACTTTAGCATTAGTGGGCAGGTTTGTGTGTTCAGGCAAATCAAGAATTCCTGACCAGTCTACCAAGTAATTCCTTATTTCTGTATCTTTTGGTATATCAAAATTAATCTATTCATGGCTTATTTGAAAAGTAAAGGAGTACTGTACAACTGTCTAATATATTTAAGGAGCATATCTAAATCAAGTAAAGTGTCATAACCAGAAAACTATACAAAAACGAGGGGGGGGGGGAATCCTTATCCCACAAAAAATGGTAATGGGTAAGATTATTACAATTAGTTATCTGTAAGAAAATTAATTAGCTTTTCAACACAGTTTTAATTTTTCAAATCAAACACTTCACACATAATAGCTTAAATTATAAAACTTAGAAAAAAATGGCTTCGGCTGTTCTTGGTGACATCATAAAAAGCTTAAGAGACCAGTCAGAATGGGCTGCTTCATGAAAATATAATCCAGAGGCATACATCTTTCAAAAAATCATACTGACAGTTTGCCACCTTACATCATACCAACTTTTGGTGTTGCCCATTGACTAATAGGGCTATTTGCACCTCTGCATGAATTACAAACTGCAGCATGTGGTTTTGCCCTTTTCAGCAAAATCGTCAATTAGCAGCCAGGCAACTAAGATAAACACAATTAGAGGTGCCAATATTAGTTGTTGGCCCCAACAAACAGATAATAGATATTGCTGCTACCTGCAAGTGCTGAACCTTACAACCAATAATCACTTCCAGCCATATTTCTGTGACCCTTAACCTGCCCATGACAGAGACCAACATCCACAGCTCCACCTCTATCCAGCTCCCCTCCTGCATGATGCAATTGCTGAGGAGGGTAGTGGCAGATGCCTTCTGCACGCAAAGTCCCAGGGGTTGAATCCTTGGCATCTTTTGGGACAGCTGAAAAGCATTCCTGTCTGAAACTCTCGAGAGTCACTGCCACAGTATGAAGCTACGTGGACCAATGGTTTGACCTGGTAAAAGGCAGCTTTCCTATTGTGTCCTAAAACCAGGGGAAGCTATGCAATTATTTGTACATGGCCAGTGTATTTATTTTCTCAGCAACTTCTCTCCTCACCATGTGGCAACTGATTTTTCGCAACTTGGAATGGGCAAACACAGCTTGCAAAAGAGTGTTGGTGCCATTTATAGAAAACGATCTGGTGTCATTCATAGAAAAGAATTTGGAAGTCCCACTGGGAACCATCTGTTGTATGGCTAAAAGAGCTCTATAGATTGTAGTCAATACAGTAACAGTTCCAATGTAAGTTTGCACTATACCTTGAGTTTGTAGCAATTGGTAGTTGTTCCTTAGACTGTTACACTATGACTAATTCTCAATTACTTTTATGAAGAGCATTTTCTCTCACGTGTTCTTAATAGAGATACATTTTTTCTCACAATTAAACTGTAGTTCCTGACACATTTTTTTTGAAAACAGGCCTCGAGGCTGACCTCCTGTGGAGTACTTATTCCTACTCATTAATTAGTTTAAGTAAAGATTTAAATAGCACAGTTTATACACTCACTTACAAGGTAATCTAATTTGGAGCTATGCAGTGGATTATCAAAGAGGCAGCAGTTTTATTCAATTACTCACACAAACATAGTTCTGTTTTCTTCCACTATACAGTAACCTCTGGACTGTAACCAACCTGGCCATTTTTAATAAATTATGTCATGACATGTGGCATGGCATTCACATTTGAAAATGAATGTTCCAGTCAAACTGCCCTCACAATGCGTTTTTAATGGCTTATTAAGACTACAGGACAGCACAATACCTTTACGGGGGGAATATGCTGAACAGCCCTAGAACAGAACAGTACACTATAACTGGAAAACTTGCTTATCTGCATCAAACAGGTATACAGAATAATATTGTACATGAAGTGGTTAACCACTGCCACCCCACCCATTGTAAAACATATTTTAGTGATGTGTGGGAAACTGGACAAAAGATGACCTATTTTTCAATCCCCAAAAGTAATTAAATCAAGGTTAAAAGCACTCAGCTGCTTTAATTAGAGAAGATGGTAGCTGCTGTGAGCTTTCAGCAATATGAACAAAATGGATTTCCTTATTCCCATAATTAGAGTAGCATAATGGTCTTCCTATATTGAGAAACATGTTATGTCCAAGCAGATCAGTTTAAGGAAAGATCTGGGATTTATCTTGCATTACTATTTATTTTGGTTATAGTCACTGTTGGTCCTACTCAGAGTAGACCAATGTAAACTGATGGACATGACTAACTTAGCTTTCATTGTTTTCAACGAGTCTACTCTAAGTAGAACTTAGTTGGATACAACCTGTTATTTAAAAATAGTGTATAGCTTGCTTTTCTCTTTCAAAACGGAGTCACTTAAAGTGGCTTACAAATTGTAAAAAACTAACATTCAAAATAACAATAGTTCATTGTTAGGATACAATTACTAGACTAAAAGCAGCAGCAACTCAATGTCAAAAGTATCAATAAAGATTTAATTAAGCAACAAAATCAAAAGCTTTGGGGGGGGGGTTAAGCCTTCAATTGCTGAACACAAATAACAAGAAAAATAACCTAACTTCTTGGGGCAGAGAATTCCACGGATAGAGAACTACCACAGAGGAGGCCTTTTATGTGTTCCCACCAACCATGCCTCAGCAGTCATATTTAAGAGGGCGGCAGCATCTGACCTTTAAGGGCAGGCAGATTCGCAAAGGAGAAGATGGCCAAAAATAACTTGATCTCAAGTTGTTTAAGGCTATAAAGGCAAAAACCAGGTGCTTGAATAACACTTGGGATGGGACTGGAAATCCTTCAACAGATTTTCCAGAAGCCACGTTGGTCTAGGGGAGTCACCTGGCAAAAAGATGATCACTGGAGAGTATGGAGTAATAAGACGGAATCAAACTGGAAGATAATTCAGTCGTGATTGAAAAATATCAATATAATATAACATCTTCTTTTAGGTGTTGCTGCAATCATAAATCCAACTGTGTCAAAATATTGATCTATTTTTAAAACTGTAAAATGAATAATGATTTCAGCTTAAATGCAGGCACACATTTTTATTTGAATAACCAGAGTAATCTCCTTTTAAAAATTAATACAGCACACCAAAAATTATGTACTGTACATAATTTTAAAATATTAAGATAGACTATAAAGCAGAAGGCAGGGCCCAGTATAAGAGGAGGAGAAGAAAGGAAGAAAGGAAATAATACTCAAAAGGAAAAGGAAAGAGAGGGATCAGATGATGAGATTTTAAGTAAACAAACAGACCTTCAGAACAGTGCATTCAATGCACTTTATCCAATATTATACCACTATTTTTAGCCAAAAGTAAAAGGAGAGTAGATTCTCACTCTAATGAAAAAAGAGAAAAAGTACTTCTCACTTCACATTAGGACAAAATGGATTCAATTTTACCAAGCTCCATAAAGAAAGCAGGATAAGCAAATTTCACTAATGAAGTCTGTAGTTGGACACATCAAACATATTGGAGACACCATTTATTTCTGCTTAATCTTCCAGAGGAACTGCACTGTTAGTCTGGTACAGAAAAAACTACAAGTCTTGTGGCACCTTAAAAAGACTAAAAGGCTCATTTGTGTCATCAGCTTCCATGGCTGTCGTCATGCATCTTTTGAAGGGTTCTCTGGTCCATGAACGTTTATGCCACAAAGAACCTGTTAGTCACAAGGTGTCACAAGACACAGGCTGTTGTGTTTTCTAGGAACAAAGAAAACTGCTTTATACTGAGTCAGACTATTGATCCATCTAGCTCAGCCTCATTTACATTGACTGGCAGTCCAGGGTTCCCAACAGTTGACTTTCCCAGCCCAACCTGGAGAAACCAGGACTTAACCCAGGACCTTTGCTATGGAAAGTAGGTTCTACCACTGAACTGTGGCCCTTCTAGAGCTGGGAAAGGGAAGCTTTTTAAACCTGAGGGCAAACCTCTGGGATTTGATGGGCAGGGTTAGGAAATAGTGGTCTGAGCAATGGATGTAATTCTCCCCTTGGAACAATGAACTATATTCCTCCCACACACAAAATTAAAGGTTCTCTCTCTCTCTCTCTCTCTCTCTCTCTCTCTCTCTCTCTCTCTCTCACACACACACACACACACACACACTTCCATCCAGCCAAGTAAGAGGCAAAACAACTCAAGGAGGACATGGAGCAGGGTGGGTAACCAGCTGACATCTTGCAATAGTATAAAAATGTATGGGAAATAACACTGTTGACAAACTTACACACTTTAAACAAGTTATTAAGGGATGTGGATGACACCAATTTACTGAAAATTGGAGTCTATCAATTACTAGAATGTAAAATTCTAAGACAAGGACCTTTATTATATATTAATGAACACTCTACACTGACTGACACAGGCGTCTCACACAAGGCAGAGATCCCTAGATTCATTTGTTTTGCTGGTGTGTTTGGTACAGAAGATTATACTTAGCAGACTGTTCTCTCTGTGTTTTCCTCACTCCTGACCATCTATCTGTTGGGAAACTGCCAGGGAGATATAGTCCATCATGGCCCCAAGCCGGCTGCCGGACTTCCATCGATCTCCCGTAGCCAGGCAGATCCAGCAGTTAGCGACACGAAGCCTCAGAAATAGATTGCCACATTCCAGGCTTGTGCACACTGTTCTTTATCAGCAGAACCACAGCCAGAAAGCTTGCACCGAAGAAGAGCATAATTTACAGATTTTATTTAGTGTTGAACAGAACAAAGAGAAAACATGACCGTTCTGAGTCAGTGACTCCGACCGACTGAAATCGAAAGGAAACAGCAAGCATAAACATCCTCAACAGGAAATACGCAGACTCTGTGACTCACAAGCCTGCTCTCTCTTAAGGTGGAACGGAAATATCCTAACATCCTCCCCCTTTCCGTGTAACCTGTAGTACCTGTGGTTCACCCAATTGCAACCTCTGTGTGTAAACCTTAAGTTGTTCTTTGTTAACAACCTTAGACAACAGATCAGCAGGAATTTCATTTCCTGCCATGTAGGACACCCGAATCAGTCCCTTTTGAATACACTCTCTTGCACGATGTAGCTTAATCTGCAAGTACTTGGTTCTTTGCTTGCAACTCTCGGAGTTCAGCAAAGCCAAACATGATCTATTGTCTTGGTACACTTGTATAGGACATTTCACAGAAACCCCGATGTCCTTAAACAGTTGCATCAACCATTCACAATCCATGAGTGAAAATGACAGAGCATTGAGTTCTGCTTCACAGGAACTTAGGCTCACTGTTGTTTGCTTCTTGCACAACCAGTCAAACAGGCAGTGGTTGTACATGTAGCACACTCCAGAAGTGCTTGTACCATCTGTGGTGTCACTTCCAAAACTTGCATCTGCAAAGATTTCAAGACCTCCAGTCTTCTGACTGGTGAACCTCAGCCTGTAGTGCATAGTCCCTTTCAAATAGCGGGCTATGCGCTTCAGAGCTTTCCAATCCTGAACCGTAGGATTGTTGGCATGTCTGCTAAGCAGATTACAGCTTACAGCTATGTCAGGTCTTGAACATCTGGCAATGAAATTCAGCTTGCCTAGAATGCATCTGTACAGCGTTGTATCAGAAAACGCTTCAGCAGTACTGTCTACCTGGTAACCTGTCACCATCGGTGTGTCTGCTGGGTTTGCATCAACCAAATTCAACCTGGTTAATACATCAGCAATTTTCTGTGTTTGGTGTACCAGAAAATTACCTGCTTGGTCCTTCTCCACCTGCAGAGAAAGATAGTTGGATACCTCACCAAGATCCTTCATGTCAAAGTGCTCCTTCAGCTGAGCTAGGGTGCTTTGGTAAAAAGCCTGATTCTTCCAAAACATCAGAAGATCATCAACAAAACATAAACAATACAGTTTGTTTTGCCCCTCCTCCTTGACAAACACACATGGATCAGCTTTGCCCTGGTGAAAACCTAGAGAAAGCAACGTTTCAGTGAGTTTTGTGTTCCAACACCTAGCACTCTGCTTGAGACCATATAAGGATTTCTGCAGTTTACAGACCATTCCCTTCTGTATCTGCATCCCGTCAGGTGGAAGCATAAACAGCTCCTCGTTCAAAATCCCGTACAAAAAAGCTGTATTAATGTCATGATGAGAAACATGCAGTTTCTCCTCCGCAGCGATCTTGAGCATCAGCCGAATGCTCTCATATTTGACGGTGGGTGAGTAGGTCTCATGGTAATCCTGTCCTGGTACCTGTGAAAAACCTCTGGCAACCAATCTGGCTTTGTGTCTGACAACCTTGCCATTCTGGTCTGTCTTGGCCTTGAAGACCCATTTGCTGCCAACCAGTCTCATACCTGGGACTACCGGTACCAGCTCCCAAGTTTGGTTCCTGTTCAAGGAATCAACTTCAGCCTTCATGGCATTAAGCCAAGGCTCAGCATCTTTAGAGGTTAACTCCTGAACCTCTTTGAAGCTTGAAGGTTCCCACACCTTCTCTGAGCTACTAAGAACAGCAGTTGCAGTCTTAGCAAACTCATCAGCAAATCTCTTAGGAGGTCTGCCTTTGGTCGCCCTTTCAGACCTACGTACTAGACGCAAGTCTTCTGGACTCATCTCCTCTTTCTTAGGAGAAAAATGACCAATGGTGAACAGTGGTTCTTCCAGTTCATTGTCAGACGCATCAGATGGTCTGACTGAGGCCTTTGCACTCTTGTAGTCTGCTGTGTCATCACTCTCACTGACATCAGCAGCAGCGCCGCCCAATGAACTGGAATCCGAACTCTGATCATCATCATCATCATCATCATCCTCATCATCATCATCCTCAGCAGCTTCCTCAGCTTTAGCTGCTTGCTTGACATCACCTTCATCCTCCTCTGGGTAACTCTGGAAAATTCCCACATTTTCCCCCCACTTAGGATTGTACTCAACACTCCTTGTGAACTTTATGGATTTAGAGTCAGTCATCCATACCCTGTATGCACCTTTTTCGTACCCCATGAACAAACCATGTGCCCCACGCTTCCCAAGCTTGTTGGTTTGTGGGGTGCGTACCCACATGTCAGAACCAAAAATTCTCATGTGTTTGGTGTTGGGTTTCTTGCCAAACATCTTCTCATAGGGGGTACAACCAATGGGTGATGACAATCTGCGATTAACGGAGTAAACCAGATTCCCTAAAGCCTCCCCCCAAAACTTATCAGGGAGATTGGCATCATGCAACAAGGTTTTCATTCCTTGCAGCAATGTTTGATTTGCTCTCTCCGCAAGCCCATTCATCCATGGCGATCTGGGGGTTGACATGTCATGCTGGATTCCCTTCTCAGTCAGGAAAGCTTCAAACTGCTGAGAAGTGAATCCCCCGCCCCGATCGGTAAAAAGACAGGAAATACGTTTACCGTGAGCATTCTCCAACCAAGCACAGAATGCCTTAAACTTCGGAAACGCTTGCGATTTCTGTTCGAGCAAAAACACATGAATGTACCTAGAAAAAGAATCAATTAGAACCATGAAGAACCTTGCTCCTCCCAAAGAGGGCGTAAGTGGCCCAACCAGGTCTGCGTGCACTAGTTGGTAGGGCTTGGAAGCCTGCCTGCTAGACTCTTTGCCTTTTGGAGCAACCTTCACCTTGTTCTCAGCACAAGATACACATTTCATGTGAAATTTACAGGGTTTGATGTTCAAACCCTCAACCACCTCTGGCATCTTGGCCAGTGCCTTCCAAGAGAGGTGACCAAACCTTCGATGCGCTTCATGAATGCAACCTGCATGAAGAACTTTGTTAGTTTGTGCAACACAACAAGAATCAGCATTAGATACAACAGCATTGTCATCATAAGTTATATGGAACAAACCATCCATAAACTTTGCATGCAAATAGTCCTCTTTGCCTTTACTGATGACACAGACGCTCCTCTTGAAGGAAATCTATCCTACACCCCCCCCAAAAAAATAACTACTGTCAATGACATTTAAGAAAAGCTGAAAATGCCAACTGCCACCCAATACAATTGCCAGACCTTCCCCCAAGCACATAAATTGAGTCTTACACTGCAAGCCTCTATATGCTTACTCAGAAGTAAGTCCCACTGTGTTCAATTGGACTCACTCTATGGTATGTGCCTAGGATTACAGCTGATCATTCTCAGTTTCCCATTTTAAGAGGCTTACTCTGAAATGAAAAGTTACTGCAGCTTCCAAAACAAAAAAATGTAATGCATTTAGGAATCCAGCAGTTCAGATTATCTCCTTCAATCAAGTTCTGCCAACATATTTCACAACAACCATTTCTTGATTTTAAACAAAAGCCACGTAAAATGTATTCCACACTATCACCTCCATCACTAAACTGGCGGGAAAGGGGAACCATTCTGTGGTTTGCCTCAGGTGCCGAAATGTCTTGGGCTGGTCCTGCTGATTGGTAAACCCACTCTGGGAACTGTAGCTCAGTGAGGGGAATAAGGGTCTTCTAACAACTTCCAGCACCCTGAAAAACTACAGGTCCCAGGATTCTTTGGGGGAAGCCATGACAGTTGAAGTAGTATAATAGTGCTTGAAATATATAGTGCAGATATGGCTTTGGTTGGCTATGGGTGCCAGCTCCCAGAGTCCATCTGAGTAGCTGGAATGCTTCCAAGATTCAATTAAACTAGTGTCCCTATTTACCAGTTCTAACAGTACTACTGTCGGACGCGGGTGGCGCTGTGGGTAAAACCGCAGTGCCTAGGACTTGCCGATCGCAAGGTCGGCGGTTCAAATCCCCGCGGCGGGGTGAGCTCCCGTCGTTCGGTCCTAGCTCCTGCCCACCTAGCAGTTTGAAAGCACCCCCAAGTGCAAGTAGATAAATAGGGACCGCTTTATAGTGGGAAGGTAACAGCGTTTCCGTGCACTGCGCTGGTGCTGGCTCGCCAGAGCAGCTTCATCACGCTGGCCACGTGACCCGGAAGTGTCTTTGGACAGCGCCGGCTCACGGCCTCTTAAGCGAGATGAGCACGCAACCCCAGAATCGGACACAACTGGCCCGTACGGGCAGGGGTACCTTTACCTTTACCTTTACCTTTAACAGTACTACTACAGTGGAAAGAGAAGCCACTCTGCTAACACCAGCATAAACAGCTCCAGATGACTATAACTAAAGTCTTTACCTGCAGCAAATTTAATCTCAAAGGACTGCAGTATCTTAAGTGAAATTGTTACCGCTTTCTTAAATACTTAATAATATAGTGGCATGGAAGCCTAGATAGGGTTTCGCTAGCCTGTAACCGGCAGTGGATTTTCAGAGAATAAAACTTCCATATTAATGTGCAGTCTACAAAAGACGACAGCAATTCTGCATATGCAGTCTAGCCCCAGCACTGATCCACTGATCCACTCCACATTTTATGTTTAAATAGTGAAATTACTCATTTAGTAGCAGCATATGCCTGACTTTAATAAATATCGTTGGCATCCGAGATTCCTCAAAAGCACAGCAAAACTTAATAAAGTTATCATTAAGTAATATTCTCCCTGTTAGCAATAACTGTTATCAGAGGCAATAATCAGAAGGGGGCGAAAACTACCACAAAGAATTATCTTCTATTTTAATAGCTAAATTCAGTACGCTAGCCATGAGCCGATAAGTAGTAGCATACAACTCTTTTCAGCAAGTAGAACCAGCTCACCCCCATCCACCTTCCCAGATCAGAATCCAGAGCTCAGCCCAGCAGAGGATCACTGTCTTATCCCATCAAATCTCATTCATCACTCTGAGAATAGCATGGGAAAGTATCTCAAGGAGCCTTCGAGCCAAGATATGGACAACAAAATGTACATTCAAGTCCAGATTTTTAAAAAGATTTAAACAGAGTGCATTTTTAAAATGGCAACTAATTGGGCCCTATTGATAGAGGGAGAAAAATTAAGCCACTTCAGCAACAGAGAGAAAACTGAAATTAGGTACAACACATGCAGCTTACCAGAAAAGTTTAAAAACAGAACACATACATGCCTCTCACTCAAGGCACACAACAAGAGAACAACTTAACAGTGATCAGCTCTAGCAGACAGCAATAATGACAAAAACAAACCCCAGTGTTGCAATACAGAATCATCTGCTCAAATACAACCGCAACACGTGGCTAATGAATACAGTAAATGTGTTATTATTAGTATTAGAATGTCATCCAAAATTTACGATTCATGAGCTTCAAAATTTTATATATATATCAGTCCATATCAGTCCATAACCAAGAAGTACAGTGGTACCTCGGGTTACATACACTTCAGGTTACAGACGCTTCAGGTTACAGACTCCACTAACCCAGAAATAGTACCTCGGATTAAGAACTTTGCTTCAGGATGAGAACAGAAATCGTGCTCCGGTGGTGCAGCAGCAGCAGCAAGAGGCCCCATTAGCTAAAGTGGTGCTTCAGGTTAAGAACAGTTTCAGGTTAAGAACGGACCTCTGGAACAAATTAAGTACTTAACCTGAGGTACCACTGTAGTCAATGAAATGAATTGCTGGCGGGGAACACCACCGACGCCTTTCAACGGCTAAAAGGTAAAGGTAAAGGTACCCCTGCCCGTACGGGCCACTCGTGTCCGACTCTAGGGTTGCGAGCTCATCTCGCTCTAGAGGCCGTGAGCCAGCGCCGTCCGAAGACACTTCCGGGTCACGTGGCCAGCGTGACGAAGCTGCAGCTGGTGAGCCAGCACCAGCGCAGCACACGGAAATGCCGTTTACCTTCCCACTATAAAGCGGTCCCTATTTATCTACTTGCACTTAAGAGTGCTTTCGAACTGCTAGGTGGGCAGGAGCTGGGACCGAACGACGGGAGCTCACCCTGCCGCGGGGATTCGAACCGCCGACCATACAATCGGCAAGTCCTAGGCACTGAGGTTTTACCCACAGCGCCACCCGCGTCCCTTTCAATGGCTAGCAGACAGCAAAACAAGGCAGCCTTGTCACATATCCAATGCAATGCAGAGGTATTGTTCCAAGGTGCTGGTATCACCCTTAAATACCCAGATGTCATGAACTGTCTGGATACAGAGGCATGGTGGGAGGCACCAACTGGGGACTTCTCCAGGGAACCCCCAGGGAAAGAAGGCTCAGAGCCAGGGGCCTGGTGGTGGGACAATGATTAAGTGGTCCGGGGGGAAAGATGGGCAGACTGGGAGGAGGAGGTGTAGGAAGTTCAAGAGGCAACAGAGTTCACTGAGCAGGAAGAGGCTGGAGCAGACAGAATCCAGAATCAGAGGCAGGAGAGGTGGGGAAGCAGGAAACAGAGGTGAGGAAGGCTGCTGAAGAATCCAGGGAGTCTCCCCCTACTGCTGCAACCAGCTTCCCTCCCTCCCAGAACATGCAGAGAAATGAAAAGGACGAAGCAAAGAGAGACAAGACGGTGGAGCCTTAGGCTGCTGGGGAAGGAACAGGGGGAGAAGCCTTAGAGAGAGGTAGGAAGACAGGGAACTTCTGTCCTTGCAATAATAATCAATAGGACTGCTTCTTCATGCACTTCACACACCGTTTATGGATTAGGATTTGCTGTGACAGCCACAAATGTATTTGTGCTTGCTGACTACAAGCTGCACATTAGTTTTGTATGTATGTCAATCAAAAGCACTTAACTACAAAGCCAAGAGAGGTTACAATTTGCATTCCAAAAATAAAAAAGGCAGAAGGTAAAACACACACACACACACACACACAAATTAAATACTTGTACCCCTAAAATGTTCGTTATAATGGCATAAGTCACAATTTTGGTATGTTTGTTCCTACATCTAATTAATGGGAATAAAAGGAAATCTGGGTTGAGACATAATACTCCCGCTAAAACAACTTGCAATCAATTAACACTGTCAGCAGTTAAACTCAATTTTCTCCCCTGCATGTGGAGGTGAATACACAGAACAGATTGATAATTCCCATTGAGAGTGTGGCTAAGTGTTTCTAAGCAACCTTGCTCCATCATCTTCTGTGACAAAAACAAGGGAACGAGTTTGAACTGCAGTCTGATGGAGCTATGAATACTAATGAAAAACCAAAAGGAGAATTCTACAGAACTGACTTCTGAACCAAAACACACTATTGACTACATTTTCTTTAAGCTAAGTAAACATAAGCAAATTGTGTCATTTTAACTTCACAGCTCCAAATATTATTTACTACATCTGTGGGCAGATCTCATATTTTAATTCCCACCTGTGATCTAAAATTGCATGTACCTGAATTTCCTCCAGATCCTCCTTCTCAGTAGCTGTCCTGAGTGATTCTCCCCAAACAGCTTTTTTAACTTTCCTGAAGGTTGGTTACAATGAAATTATACTCAGAGATAACCCATTAGAATTAATAGACCACAGTTAGCTACGCTTGTTAATTTCAATGTGTCTACTCTGAGTATTACTAAAATTGTTTACAACGCTGAGTCCATAAAGCACTGGACTCATAGAGCGCAGATATAGTGTAACAGCTAAGATATTGTACTACAGATCAAGGAGTCCCTAGTTCAAATCTCACCTCAGCCGTACAATTACTAGATGACCTTAGGCAAGCTAGTCTCTTTCAGCCTCAGCCCCCATTTGCAACATGGAGGATAATACCACTGACCTACCTTACAGAGTACCTGTAATGATTACAACTAGATAATGCATGTGAAGAGCTCTGAAAGCAATATAGTATATTAAGTATTTTTCACAAAGTGATTCCAGAAATTGGGCGCAAAAAGTGATTAAATGAAAAATGCTATCGACTGAGTAAAAAGGGCTATTTCCTCATCTCTACCCCATCCCACATTGCTCTATTCTTCCCCCTTTACAAAAAGCAAGCCTGGAAATTATTTTACCTGATGGATGGAGTATAAATTCATAAAATATTTTATTTTAAACAAATAAAGCTTGCGAACTCCCAACCACTTCTTAAATTTATGGGGGGGGGGGTTAAGAAGTTTGAAGATTCTGAAGGACTCATGCTTATTTTACTTATTGACGTGAGTCCTTGTCATCCAAATTACCACCATACCTCCTAGCTGGACAATGATCATGTGAAAACAATTGCCAACACATGTGAGTCCTGTGTTACTTACTGTGGCAGTGTGGGGTCATCTCACCACATAGATGTAGTTTTTGGTAAGTGTGTATGAGAACTTAAAAACATATCAGCTGGTATCATAATACTGGACTAGAAATATGTGAAATCATTACAGCATGACAAAAGATAATAAATGTCTTTATGGAAATTTCTGAAGACAGTTCCATAGAAGTCCACGATTATCTCTCCCAGGGAACTAACATTATATGCACCTGAGGATGCATTCACAAATCCAAAAACTAGAAATTCCACCCTCTTTTATCTTTGCATAAGCCGCTTCATAGGAATCCTGAAAAAGCGCCCCAAAGCAGAGTGATGCCTTAATGCTGTGTGTCACCAGGAAAGGTTTGTTTTCTGTGGCCAGGAAATGGAAAAGAAGTCCAAAGTAAGCAGAATGCTCAAACATTTGTAGTCCCATATGCCAGGCTCATCAAGCACCTAATGAATTTGTCTCTGGGGACAGCCTTGATAATCGAGCTATAAATCATTCACCCAACTCAATGTGTTGTTTGCTTCACTGAATGCTCACAGGCAGGAGAGGGATAAAAAGATCAGCTTTTAAAAGCAATCTTCATTTACACTTAATATAGTGGATGACCAGGAAATGAATATAATTTTTCTCCAAGTACAGGTCTTTAAATTTATGCACTTCTTCGCATATTCATAATCATCAACCTAGCAGAAAGAAGTATCAGTTTGCAACCAGTTCTGCAAGAATATCAATTCAAGAACACTGAAGATAGACTGAGGAGTCATACAGGTAACCCTGACCATTGACTGTGCTGGCCAGGGCTGATGCGAGCTGAAATCCAACAAATGGGGGGTAGCACATTGGCTACTTGCCATTATATAGATGCCATTTTTTAATATATTTTCTATTGTGCTTGTGGAAGTGATTGGCTGAGCTTGTTGTGACATGGAACATTCACAAATATTCAGTTCTGGGGGAAAGCACTAAGGAAACAAAGGTATCAGGGTGCCATCAAGTGAGAGAATTGAAAGCTATGAGGAGAAACTTTCATGATACAAGCTAAAGAAGGGAAAGAGGTTCCAGGAGGTAATTTACCTGTTAAGAATATTTCAGCCCCTCACCCAATGATTCTCACCTAGAGAAGGAAAAGACAGGGAGCCCAAACAGAACAGGAAGAGTGAACCATGGCAATGAGGGTCAAAAACTGGCCACCTTTTTATGTGAACCAAGCAATTCTTTGGCTGCAGGCTTCTAGCTTGTTTTGCTCCTGCACAGACGGGAAATACTCATTCAAGCCATTTCCTTTCTGCTCCGATTCTCTACATGTCTCTGAAGCTTCTCCCACAATTACAGTTCTATGAAAAATGATCTCAATGTCACTGTGCTCTGTTAAAAGTCCTCTTTCTTTCTGCAGTCACTGTAGATTGAAACTGGGATAAGATGAACCAGTGAAGCTCATGCATATATTCCAATTAGAATCAAATAGCAGCCACCATTTCATCCAAATCTGATTTAGAGCTGCTGTAAAAGAATTGGCAAAAGAGTGCTTATTGCTAGCAAAATGAGTGTGAGACTTCACAAATGAAAACTGATTCTCCTCTCTTGGAGATCAAGTTTTGTGCTTTGCTTAATTCCCTAATAATTAACTGAACATTGCTGCTAAAGACTTTGAGTTCTTAAAAAAAGTTTCCATAATCTAAGATAAAGAGTAAAATTTTTGTGCACACTGAACTATTCATGACAGAAGCATTTTGAGATGCTTTGTGAAAAATTCACCTCATCTAAACATCACCACAAAGCCTAGATATACATTTATATATTTCTAAAATCATAAGGAGGCAAAGGCTTTCTGTTATCTTCTATGAAAGCAACTTATCAGTTCACAAAGATAGATATTGAAGATGGAACCTTTCTTCTGCTCAGGCAGATCACTGTGAGCCAGTTACCTGAATCAGAAATCTTCTGATCAAAACATGATGGGTCTGGAACTGAAATTTATGAGTGCCTTTAATTAGGTCTAAACATATCCATAAGTGGAGTCAGCAGCTAGCAGAGGAGCATGATTCACCCAAGAACTGAGAGGCATGGGGAACCCCCAATATGTGCAAGCCATTATCTAAAGAAGTACCGTATTTTTCTGTCTATAAGACGCCCCCATGTATAAGATGCCCCCTATTTTGGGGGACTCAGATTTAAGAAAATGGGGGGAGATGGCCCAGAGTATAAGACGCCCCCTAATTTTTGACATTATTTTTTAGGGGAAAAACCTAGTCTTATACACTGAAAAATACGGTAGCTTTCCTTTTTTTTCCAGACCTGGGACCTATCTTCCCCTCAAGTATGCATTTGGGAATCTGCTTCTTATTTCACACATAACACACCATATATTTATATGGTGGTAGTGCAATTAGTATGATTCACTTTGGGCCAGGGTGACCCAGTAGTGGATCCCAGCTGAAGATCAATGCCTTAAAGCATGATCCACAGAACATTTGTAACAGTCCTAACTGAGAAAATATCTTCCCTAGAATTCAGCTTCTCTAATGTAGATGTGGAGCTAAACTGATACCTTGATATCTGTTTTCTGCTACTAGCATGTGTCTATGTGAGCAAGCACACATATTTGTAAATCGTGTCCTTCCTAAAAGAGGGCATGTGTTGCAGTGAGATCTGGTAGACTGACCTCTTGGTTGTGGGTGGGTCCATTGGATAGCCACAATACCCGATTGGTAGGTCCCTCGATGCTGGGTTTCAATCTGGCCAATGGGGTTGCAGTCTAAACAGATTGAGGGACCTATATAAACCCATGCACATGACCCAGAGCTTCCTCTTTCAGCTTGTGCATCGGAACACCCACCCACCTCTCCCTAATTTTAGGGCCTTTTGGGATTGACATGGCTATGCCGTTGTGTGTCGTCTATCATGGAAAAGGGGCACAGCAGGAATTTTCCCATTTGGCTGATTAGCTGTTGTCATTTGGGTTTCACCGGCCACGTAGCAATTCGTCACAACTTGTAAGGTTGCGGATAGGCACTGGTTCATGTGATAGGGATGAGAGAACGGTCTCGCCATCCCTATATGAAGGGTATTCCGTTAAAAGAATCTAGGGACTCAACTTGGTTTGGCCAACCCCCGAAAAGGGGTTGTGCCCATGCCTGAGTCCAGGGGAGCATGTGGGGAGTGAATAGTGTCTGCTCCCAGGCTTTTTACCTTCCTCAGGTGTTCACCCTTTGGATGACCTATGATGGAGCTCTGGGTCAGCGCTACCTGCAAGGGTGTAGGGAGCTAGTCAAACCAGAGCCTATGCAACCACTCACTTTTCTGTAATCAATAAAGTTGTGGCCTAAATTCTGCCAAAAACCAAAACTAAAATTTGAGTCAAATGGGTCTTTATTTAGGAGGGAGGTCTCTGGGTCCGAACACGCAAAGGAGATCCCACTGTGTATGTAAGTTCTAAGTGTGTAGGAAGGAAGATCCCATAAGCTAAAACACAAAACAAATTATAACTATCTTTAAATTACCTCTTTTATGTATTAACATTTCCTAACGTTAAGTTCCTATTCCCTCTTGACAGATAGAAGAGACTACCAAGCAGGGGGAAAATAGCTCAGATATTTCTTAGGGATTCTTTTCCTTATAATTTGCTTGGAGTACTTGGAGTACATACGGCATGATCCAGCCCCTCAACAGAGTCCATCAGCAGAAATGGCTGAGGCTGAACAGATGGTTGTGGTACAGCACTGTGAACTCTTCCATGCCTCTTAGCAGAGTACCCAGGAATCTGGGATTTAGTTGACTTGAGCACAATGAATTTTTCTCAATGTGCACAAAGTGTCTGGCTAGATGTAGACCACATGAGTGGAAAGAACAGTAGGTGGACATGATCAGCCTTATAGCTCCTAATCTACACCAACATACATGAAGCTACAAAGCTCATTATGGTCTCCTCTAGACACATAATTCCTATTTATAATATACACTGTTGTGTATCATTTGTAATCACCAATTTAGATTATAAAAAACCCTCAAGCAATGAAACCAATAAATCACAGAATAGCTTTGAGCTATAAGAAAACATTAATTCTATTCCCAAAGCTAAATTACATTTCACAATTTCTGTCAATGGACATGGATGGAACCTTGAGATGATTAATGCTTTATCAGAGATTGCACACCGACTGGGGAAAAACCTAGCTAGCCAATTAAGATGTGCCGCTAGTGCTGCTTTTCCTGAGCGGGGGGGGGGGGGCTGATAGAGTTGTCACTGGCTCCAGCACCGTTACTTGGTTGAATCAAACAGTTTGACAAAGTTAAGCTCTCATTTGAAACTAATTCCACTAGTCAACTCAACTCATGAAGGTTAAGAAAGGGGACTGAAAGAACAGCCTATAGGATTCCATTTCCAAAATCGGTAGAAGATGCATCTCAGGACAAGGAGAAAAAAGGTGGCAGAAATAATAGCGTTATGTTCAGAATTTCAGGGTTTCAGACAGTTAAAATATAGGGGGTGGTTAGCAGTGGTTAAGCGAATTGTCTTATGAAACTTATAGTAAAAATATAGCCGGGGTTAGCCAACATGGAGCCTTCAGGTGTTGTTGGACTCCAAATTCTATTAGCCCTAACCAGCATTGCCAATGGTGAGGAATAATAGGATTTGTAGTCCTTTGCATCTGCAGTCCTTAACATTGGTTACTCCAGCATACAGACAATAGATCGATTTAAGGGATGGTGGATATGTTTAAAGAAAATGCAGAAATGCAAGCTTGAACTAGCACAACAGGCAGCAGCTGAAAAGATTTCTTATCCTCTCTAGCAAAGAATGACCGCTGAGAGTTTGCAAAAGGTAAGACCTATTGGCGAAGCCCCATGTAATTGGAGACACATTGAATAATAGACTTCATCATTTTTAAACACTATGACTTTAATAGCAAACGAATAGAGTGTTGTTTTTTACAAGAACTGGAAAATTTAAAATGCCACAGTTATTGTCTGTTGAATATTGAATATCCACGCAGGCTCTGCACAGGTGTCGGTCACATAAAACGTTTGTTAAACAGTTAAATATGGTTCCCTGGCAGGACTCTAAATGCATGCCTGCAGCAGGGCTGATTCTAGTCCAAGCAAAGAGACAGAGTGGGTGCAATTATGGCATCATTTAACGGCTTAGTTACTTTGACAGCTAAAAGATTTCAGTTTAGTAATAAGCACTAAAAAAGAGTGCAATATACCAGTACCCCCCTTGTAGTATAAGAATATGACAGTCTGCTGGAACAGGCCAATGGCTCATCTGATCCAGCACCTTGCAGACACAATAACCAGCTAGAAGCCTATGGGAGGCTAGCAAGCAGGGCCTGAGTGCAACCAAGCTCCTCTCGCTTGTGATTCCCAGCATCTGGCATTCATATCCCCTCTGACTTGACAGTAGCAGTAGAACTTACCCATTGTGCCTAGTAGCCACACTAATAGCCTTATCTTCAATGAATTTGTCTAATCCTCTTTTAAAACCATCTGAGTTGGTGGCCATCACTACTGTGGGTGCAAATTTCAGAGCTTAAGCGTACACAAATAATTCAGGCATCCCTGTTGCTTTCAGCAAGATGACAACAATTATGTTTCCACAACAGAAAACAGCTGCTTGCCATCTTTTCAAATGGGACTCTTAACAGCAATCATATTTTAGGAATATTGCTGAATATATATAATCAGGCATGCACAAACTAGCCACACAACTTATTTTCAGTACAAATAAAAAAACTAATACATGCCTTCCCGATCCCAACGACACTCTAGAAATAATGGATGTTAAGGCCAGTTTGGAATATTTGCCAAGAGTTCTAATCAGAATAGCCTTATATATTACTTAGCAAATTAGCCAGTGCATGTATTTGTAGGGTGACAAAAGGACAATCATTTGAGGCATATGAATTGTAAAGCTGGTGATACTCTCATTTGAACATAGTGTTATAGGTGTAACCATGAAATTGAAAATCATTTAAGTATTTTCCTCTTGAGCATGGGTAGGCAAACTATGGCCCGGGGGCCAGATCAGGCCCAATCGCCTTCTAAATCCAGCCCGCGGACGGTCCAGGAATCAGCGTGTGTTTACATGAATAGAATGTGCCCTTTTATTTAAAATGCATCTCTGGGTTATTTGTGGGGCCTGCCTGGTGTTTTTACATGAGTAGAATGTGTGCTTTTATTTAAAATGCATCTCTGGGTTATTTGTGGGGCATAGGAATTCATTCAAACCCCCCCCCCCCCAATATAGTCTGGCCCCCCGCTGAAAAAGTTTGCTGGCCCCTGCTCTTGAGTAAGACTATGAAAAACAATGTTTACTACATCTTGTTTTAAAAGTATATTCCTTCTTGCTACCAGTTCATCCTTCCATGTGTAAGGTATGTCCATTCAGTCTTCTTGTCCACTTAGAACTTCTCCTAAGAAGGGATTTTTCTGTTCCATGTCATGAACAGAGACCACCCTCAGGGCACACTTACATACAGCATGAGCCAATCCTGCACAGACACAACCAATGTACTGCAATTTCTGTAAGAAAATAAACACTTTTTCTGCAGAAAGAACCCCTGAAAGTACATCTGAGGTTTTGGAGCAGATCCACACCATTAATTTAAAGCACACAACTCTCCACAAAGAAATGTAGTTTTCCCTTGCAGAGAACTACAATTCTTAACAACCTTAATAAATTACAGCTCCCATGGTTCTATGTTGCTTTAAATACACATTGGACATGCTTTAAATGTATTATGTGGATCTTCCTTTGGATCAAATATATTATTTAGTGACCTGTACTAGAATAGGTCAGCAATGTCTAGGCAACACGATGACCATGTACAAACACAATAGACAATCTTTATAGAATTTCTTCAAACCATAACAAGTACAAAATGAAATCTTTAGTCTCAAAGTCTCTGAAAATCTTTAAATGAAGCGAGTACATTACTGTTTGTATTATAGTTTATAATTTTTGTAAAGTGATATGTGCATGCAGGTCATCATCTGTAAAATTTTATTTTCAGTTTATGAAGCAATTCTATATCCTCCCACCACGCTGACGAAGAATTCTACGAAACAGTCGTCAATATCTGGAATCACTGTTCAGTGTTAGACATCATATTTGCTGAATACACAAAGCTTCACAGCTTGTCTTTCATCCTACACGGTCTGGTACCTTGCTTCATTTAAAGATTTTCAGAGACTTTGAGACTAAAGATTTCATTTTTTACTTGTTATGGTTTGAAGGAATTCTATAAAGATTGTCTATTGCATATGTACATGGTCATCGTGTTGCCTAGACATTGCTGACGTTCTCTTTGTAACACAGGGGTTTGTTCTGTACTAGAATAAGACAGATGAAAGCTCTTGGTCCCTGAGGAAGACCTACGGACTAAACACTTTGGGACTGCTTCACAAAATAAATTTTTAAAAAGTGGTTGCTACTAGGTTGTTGTTTTTGAGCTTAACACTCCCACCCCCTCCTAAACCTCCCAGAACACCACTTTATAGGAGCATCTAAAACTGCCTCATACCAAATGAGAACATTTATCTTGTCCAGTTATTTGTCTGCTGTGACCAGCAGCTCTCCAAGGTCTGAGGCATGACTTTCTCCCTCTCTGATCAGCACTCTGTAGAGCAAACAGAAAAAACCCACCAAGAATGTAACTTCTTTGTATACCTGCCAACTAAGAATCAGGTTCGTGCTTCTGATGAAGTGGGCTTGAGTCCACAAAAGCTTACGCTATGATCAATGGGTTAGTCTCTTCCAGCAATAACCAAGAGTCTTGTTGAACTTTAAAGACATAGCCAGCTATCCAGAAATCACTTTAACTGGTGGTGCTGGAGATTCAACCTGTGACCTTTTACATACAATGCATTCTACTAAACTCTTAATAGTGGATCCAGCTATCCTGGCAAGATGAAGGACTCTAAGTTACCAGCTCTCGATCAGCTGAAGATAAAGTGAGGAGGGATACAAAGAGAGAGGTGGGGCATGTTGATGGACTTCAACAGTTCCCTGCACAAACACAATGACCCGTGATAGCTAGTAAGATTGTGTGGCTGAAACACTCTGGGAATCCTAGGCTGTAATTGGAGATTAACAAGCAACTTGTTTAACACAGCCAGATTTGTTACGTGATTGTCTTCTTCTGTGCTTACTCAATGAGCACAAACCGTCTCATATTATTCAACAGTTAAGTATGTGTAGCACAAAGGTTTTTGAAAAGTGGTACAGAAGTTTTCAGAATGAATTATTGGAGGTAGAAGAAAGGGAAAAGATCTTGGTGTGCCTCTCCTCCTCCCACCAGGTGGGCGGAAAATGAATGGTGGTCATGCCAGGGCTTGCAGTGGAATGGCTGCAGAAACAAACATGTGAATAGCCTCACAGTTCTTTTATACATAAAAATAGTAACTCGGAGAAGAAACAACCATTTTACTTCCAGGACCACTGAAAGCCTCACATACAAATAATAATATCCACCTTTGCACTAGGAAAATCTAAAAGTCAGCTGGCAAAAATCTCCATGCTTATATTTTTGATATGATATATATAATTCCTTGCTTTTAGACTAATGCTTTTCCATCCACTGGGCTACCAAATCTCTTTTCTTTTTCAGTTGCTCAGCAGGCTTTCACTTCATTTCATTTTTTTGAAAAAAAGAATTTGCAGTTTACAAAACAGATGCCCAAAAGCTTACTTATAATACAATACCACCCCCATGAATGAAATAAACTTTTTATGACCTGAAATTCGAGCTTTTAACAACAGCTGTGCTTTTCAAAATATATATATGTGGACTTCTTAATCACAAAGCGAAGCAGAGTCTTTTGAAAGGGACTATCTGCCATTAAGTACATATTAGTGGTATTATGTTAAAATGATTATATGTTTATTTAATTACAGCCCACTCTACATGGCAGTTCATGTAGCCTGTCTCACAATTAATCATGATTAGTGAAACCTGCGGCACAAGGCAGAGCAGAGTAAATCAGAACAATTACACAATATAGGAGCTTTACGATTCTGTTTTGTCTCCACCAGAGTTATCAGATCCCCATCAATTTGGCATCCAGGAAGGAAATTTAGACTGTAGGACAACACTAGACTGGGGAGGGGGATGACCCAACAAATGCAATTTCTGCTGCAGAAAACCATTCATGCTGAAAACAGTTTTATATTCCCACATTTTCTACTTGAAGATTGAAAGTGAAAATAAGACGAATCATCAGCACCCCATCATGAATAATACATACCCTCACCCCATACAGTTCCCAAAGTTCCATCGCACTGTAAAACTTGGGCGCTCTGACCCTGATTGGGAGGGATGCACTTGGAAATTTTCAACTGTTAGGATCTAACATGACCAAACAGTAGCCCTCTTAGGTCATTATGCCCAGATAGGGAATATTAACATGGATAAGGAAGCACACTACCCAGAAATGCTCCTATTTACTAGTACATTGCTATTGTGGTCTGTTGTAGTGAGAACAAAAACCTGCTCTCCCATCCCTACATCCACTTCTCACTTGCAGGGATCACATAGAGGTGCAGCGTACATCTGCACACAAACACTGAGAGCACACCAAAACATCCTGTCCTCCCTCATCCCAAGGTCCTTGCACTATACAGGTCCTTAATCTGCTACCCCCTTCTCCATTGCAAGTGGATCACGTCACACTACTATGCATTTTGGTAATGCTAGTGATTTACTGTTTCATTACAATATCTATGATCCATGGAAGCAATGGGTTAAATCAATGGGGGGGGGGGAGAAATTGGTACATACCATGATTTTTTGTTTGAAGAGTGGACTGAGGGACATTCAGTTAATAGTTCTGCCCTGCCTATCCAGTCCAGTGGGAGGAGTCTTCCTATTGACTGAATGTCCTCCAGTCCACTATGGCAAATAATTGTCTTTCTAGGAAGGCTGTGCAATCCTCTGTGGAAGTTTATTAGAAAACGTTGGCTAGGAACATTCTAGTGATGCTTCAGAGGCGGAATGTTAGGCACAAATAAACAATATGACCTATTGGTATTGAAAAATACCAAGTGCTTTTCTTTAGGCTCACAAAACAACAAAAAATGTGCCTGCACATGAAAGTATGCACACACATACAAACATAACCATGCTCTCACTGATATAAGTGGACAAGCTATGTGCTTGGTTTAGGGAAACAGCTCCATGTCCTTCTACAGTGTGGGTTAGAGGTTGACCCAAATTTTCAGTGCATAGTCGTTATATAGGATGGTTGTTGTTGTTTTTCCTGAATGCTAAACAAGCACAGTTGGAGCACGTGAGGAATTTCTGTGCTTACAGTCTCAGAAGGGTCAACCGTACAGGGTTGGCTGTACATCCTGGTTAATCAATGGCTGCCATTAGCAAAACCCTAAAGTGAGTGCAAATTTCCAGCAACGTTGCAATTAGGCAGCCACCAGTAACCGGCACATTGAGAACAAATGCCATACGGCTGGAGAAAAAGGAAAAGAAGACAGGATTTTTGTGTGGGTTTTCTAAGAAAGGGGAAAAAATAGGAAAACAATTACCCCGCAGATGTTCAATAAAGCTAGAATTAAGTTCCCAGCAGTATGATTAGCCTCAACTGTATAACTGTGCTGGCAACACCAGGCTCCTTGGAAAATGACTGACGTGGTGTCACTGCTCATCATTGCAACAGATGTTAAATGTTTCTTTATAATGTCCTTCTAATATTTCATCAGATTTCTTTTAATTTATTTTCAGAAACTTGCTTTCCTTAAGGCTTTGTTAAAGTAGATTTTTAAAGAGTTTTTCTCCCCCTCAAGAATAATGACCCACCAGCAAAAAGGATTAACAACACTGCACACAGACAATGTATAATCAAGGCCCGCCTAAGAGTGCCCCAAGCCATACAGCTGTTGCAACTAGGCCATGCTAGTTTGTAAGGTTTGCATTACTACAGGGTGCCAACTCTGCATCACATCCGATTGCCTTTGATTTGGTCAACTCAACTTTTAGAACAGTCCAAATCACAAGGAGGACAAAAGAAGGATAAGCAACTAAAGGGAGAGACATCTACTTGGCCACTGGAAGAAACAGGATGCTGGACTAGCTGGGCCATTGACTTAATCCAGCAGGACTCTTATGCTCTGGATATTCTTATGTTCTGGATATTCAGAAACATCTATTGCTTTGATACAAAGTATGCCTATTCAGTGCCACAGCTAATATGTATTCTGTAGCTTTGGCCAACAATGACAAAAAAACACCTCAATTCTGCTCTTTAATGCAAACTATTGTGAAAATGGCTGAGCCACATAGTTCAATGCTTTACACTTTTGAATAGCCACCCATTCAGGCTGTGTTCACATCACTGTTTACTGTGGTTCCAGTGCCCTCCCACTGCTGTTATCTGAAACCACTTCCACATGACATTAGCCATAATCCAGCTATATCCTGCCGCTTCCTGAAAATCCTACTTTTTGATGTGCTTTACCATGAACCAACTCCCAACTGGTTAGAAAACAGAAAATGCAGTTACGCTGTGTTGTGAACAGTTCAGGCAGCTTTTGCACAGATGCAGTTGATGGTACATGCACAGATGCTTTATTGAACTGGGGTTCAGCATGAGAAAACAAATCACCATGTGAAAACGTACTCTAAACAGCAATGGAAGAACACATCTTGAAAATGCAGTGAGGGCAAATGACCTTGCAGCTTTTCAACCAGGTAATGTGGACACTTTTGAATTATGGTGCTGGAGGAGACTCTTGAGAGTCCCATGGACTGCAAGAAGATCAAACCTCTCCATTCTGAAGGAAATCAGCCCTGAGTGCTCACTGGAAGGACAGATCGTGAAGCTGAGGCTCCAATACTTTGGCCACCTCATGAGAAGAGAAGACTCCCTGGAAAAGACCCTGATGTTGGGAAAGATGGAGTGCGCAAGGAGAAGGGGACGACAGAGGACGAGATGGTTGGACAGTGTTCTCAAAGATACAAACATGAGTCTGACCAAACTGAGGGAGGCAATGAAAGATAGGAGTGCCTGGCGTGCTCTGGTCCATGGGGTCACGAAGAGTCGGACACGACTAAACAACTAAACAACAACAACAATGTGAACAAAGTTCAAGAGAGATGAGTTCTAATACTCTCCTGGCCCAGGGCATGCAAGATGTAGAAATGTGGAGCCAGGGAGAGATACCTAGAGATCCCCTACAGCAATAGCTGGATCGTGAAGATGGGAAGGGGGGACAAAAAACCTCCCATTGATCTGGGTCTTCATCCTCAGATGCCTCAGCATCTGATAAGGTTTGAGAATGAAAGCTTCTAAGACCCTGGTCCTAGCACGTCAAACAATCAAAGGGAGGAAGTACAGTTTATATGTCTAGGAAGATGCATACCCACAAAGCAGTGTAATATAACAGAACCAGGACTTGGGAGATTAGTGCTCAAAACCCCACTCAGCCATGAAGTTCATTAGGTGATCTTGAGCCACTCAGAGTTTCTCAGCCTAACCTTCCTCACAGGATTGTGAGGATAAACTGGAAGTGTGCACATCACCACAAATTCTTCAAAGTAAAGTTGGGATATAAATGAAACAATTAATTAATAAAGATGTGAATGTGGCAGTATTTTTCCCTAAAACATGCTTCACATCTTGCAGTGCTATATTACTGTGCACAATGCAAACCAGACCTGTGTGACCTCTATAATAAAGCTAAAATGGATCTGCTTCTCTTATCTATCATTCAAGCTCCCTTTTCTCAACTCCGGCTGCACTCCTCACTATCTCCCACCAGTGCAATTGGCACGTGCAATCCGATCAATAGACCAGAAACCAGTGTAGAAATTACTGCTCTAGTATGTGACATTGCCAGAGACAGCATGACAGCAGTTCTCTTCACTGTCTGATTAAGTAGCTGTTAAAAGAGAGAGAGAGAGAGACGTGACACAGAAAAATCAAATTGGAGTTCAGCTTTTCTACACACAAGAAAGTCAGAACTGGTAATAGAAGCACTAACACGGATCATAGAGATGCTTTATAAAGTTGAGAAATCAGGTGAGAAATTGCTTCCAGGGAAGGGGGGAGAAAAAGAGCTTCTCTTTTTAAAACCAGTATCTGAATCACAGCTACAACTCTGCACTAACCCAGCTTTTCCTCTGCATTATATAATACAAAGTATAGAATTTGCAATCACATCATACATGTACTTCTCAACATAGGCTTGGCTTACAATTAACATGGTCTAACAAGGAGGAAGGCAACATACGAACAGCCGATAAGCGGGCGCAGAAGCAGACTTGTACAAAGCAGACAAAGACCCAACATGTTTTGGGTCAAAGATGGCTCTTTGTCAGGGAAATCTATAACTAACAGATGCACAATCACAATAGGCATGCAAGATTTAATTTGTGGTGGAAGCAAAGACAAAAAGGTGGGGAAAATACGAGTTTCCTGGCAGAAAGCAACCACTGTTTCTGGGCTTGTTATAGCTGAACATATATTATTCTTCATCAACAAATCAGGGCAAGAAATCCAACCTGTTATTCACCATCTTAGATCACTAATGTCTTTGCAACGTACTGTGAATCTATCTATCTATTTAGTATTTCAAGTGTCACACCTGTGCACACACATCTGTCAGCCTTCTTTCCTAGAGAGGAAGATAACAGGCTGGACCTAGTCCCTCTAACCTCCCCCTTCAGAAAAATCCAGGCCTGAAATGGCTATGTTCATAGAAACTATATAACACAGCAAGGCAAGCTAGGTTTTCAAGCATTCGTGCCTTTATTACTTCACCATGCAATGTACCAATCATATTATTCATTGCACGCTGATTAGTATGGTTCCAGTTCCAAATATTAAGTGAAAAGTAATCCAAAACAGCAGGTTGCCAAGCAACCAAATGGCCTGTGTTTAGAAGCCTCTCCTGTCTTTAACTTACCATTTCTACCACTGTTGCCCCAAGCTCTCTGTAAGAATAATTTGGCTTGGGAAGTGGGATGGTGGGTAGCAAATCCCATTATGAGCTAAAATCAAGTTATGAGTTTGGGTCTGACTCATAACTAGACATAGATTTCATATACCAGGTCCTCTGCTCTGAAATTCATTGCCACCACTTTTTGAAGCAGAAGAAACCCTTCATTACTTGCTGGTCAGGATTCCCCAACCCAGTACCCTTTTGGAACTACAATTCCCATCATCCCTGAGCATTCCCCGTACTAGACTCAGGCTGATAGGAGTTGTAGTCCAAAAACCTGGAGTGCACCAGGTTGAGAAAGGCAGCTCAACACGATCCACAATAGTCTTTGCAAGGGCCATTTCAGCTGAAGTAGTCACTTTGTGGAATTCCCTGTCTTCAAAGGTGCAGCAAGCTCATCAGTGCTTAATTTTCACCATTTACTGAAGATGCACCTCTTCACTGAGGCTTTAGAGCTGTCTTGATATTGCTGTTTAATTGGGTTTCTGCAATCTTCTGAGTTACTAAACAGTCTGTTGTAACATATAATCTTGCTCCTGTTTTAAAGTTATGAGATGGTTTCTGATTATATATTGTATATTATATTATATTATATTATATTATATTATATTATATTATATTATATTATATTATATTATATTAATATTATTTTATATTATATTATATTATTACATTTTTTGTACTTTTATCTGTGAACTACTACTACGATTCTGAATAAAGAGTGCAGTATAAGTGGAAATCATAAATAAATGCAAGGAGCAGAAGGTTTTCACATAATCTTTACAACATACAGAGGAGAAATATATTGGCCCCTAGGTATAAATGTTCAAAGGAACAAACTTTTAAAAAATGGTCTCAAGCGAGGCTGAGAATTTTAAATAAATGGCATTTGATGCTCAAGAAATATTCAGAACTAGCCATATATTATGGGCAGGAGCTTATGCAACTAGACAATATTTCTGAATGCCGCCAACAGTCTCCACAACAAAGCTAGTGCCACCCCACAAAATTTATCAAAAGCAGAACGCCAAGTCCTACAGTTCAGCAATTTCCAAAACTTCTGCCAGTCATGTTACAACTGTAAAACCTAGAGCAATTCCTTTCCACTGGTCTCTTTAAAATTCATTCTACAGTTTTATTATGAGTGCTGAATGAAAACACAATTCTAAAAGCATATTTCCCAACTAATTTGCAGACCCTTCAAGTGTCCCGAAATATTCGTGATATCCCAAATTGGCAGAATATGCCCCTGCTTCTCCTCCCAATCCCAAATGTCCCAATTTTGCTCCCCTGCGTTGGTGGTGCTAGAGCAAGGGAGCAATAGATGGGCATTTTTTTAGTTCTGCTGTGGCGTGATTCCAGGACCAGGACCAAAAAATAGAAGAAAAACTGACCTTGACCTCCTCTTCCAGAAGTCCGTCTTCGGTGCCGGACAAGGCAGTGGAGGCAAATCTAAGTCTGTGCTGCATCAAAAGACATGGCACAGGCCAGTGCAACCTCTCCCAGCTTCCTTAGGTCTATGTCGCATCAGGAGATGCAGTGCAGGCTGGGCTGGCCTTCCTGCAAGGCTTGCTGAAAGGTCTGCCCAGCCTGTGCCACCTCTCCCAAGGCAGTGGAGGACAGCCACAGCCTGCAAATGGCCAGGCCAGCCTTCCAGAAGGAGTGGCAGTGGACTTCCAGAAGGAGTGGCGAGAAAGTGTCAGTGGCAGGGAGGAGGCAAGGGACGGTGTCAGTGGGTGGGTGGTGGGGTGCCTCAAATTGCCCTCCCAACATGTTGGGGGGTATGACTTTGTCACCATTTGTCAGATAACTTGCAGAACAATCATCTTCCTGTCTACTCAGAAGCACAGGGTTCAACGGGACTTACTCCTAGGCAAGTAGGTAACAGGATTGCAGCTGTAGACTAGGCTTCCTCAACCAGGATGTTTTTGGCCTACAACTCCCTAGCTAGCAGGACCAGTGGTCAAGGATGATGTGAATTGTAGTCTCAAAACATCTGGAGGACCGAGGTTGAGTAAGCCTGCTATAGACTATTATTTCACATCAGATATACTGTAAAACACAGAAAACACTGAATCTATTGCTACATACACAACTTAAGAAAAATAAATGCACACAGAGCATTTAGTCAATAAAACATTTTCTTGGGCGTGTGGGCAAGAAATTAACCTCCTCCTGTGTTCCCAAGGCATTAATGAATGAGCTTGCTCAAGTTCATCAATTCTTACTATGCTCTCCTCAAGGCAAAACTTATTGTTTTCCTCATAAATTCTAAAGAGAATTTCTAAAAACTTCCTCAAGGGTGGGATTTTGCTATTTCATCATTTCTTTTACCTTCTTGGAAATAACTCCCACTTCTCTCTCCCCCACCCCACCCCCTACACAAAAGAGACTATGGTCCAAGAATATGCAGAGAGAAAATACTATTCTTCTAAAGGACACACACACTATAGTGAGAAAAAGACAAGAGGGTAAAATGTTATGCAAACACACCCCTCTCATTACTGTGCAAAGACCCTATTCAAACGTTTCTATGGTGACATAGTTCCTGCTGAAAAACAGTTCTGGCACAATCTGGCCCTCGTGTAACATGAGTTGCCCAAATCACATGATCATATCCCTTACATGCATTGCAAACTGAGACTTCTGGGAAAGGGTATATTTGTTATTGAATTTATTTTCCAAGAGTGCCCTTCAATATAAACATTTCCAAGGTGCCTTATAACAATAGATAACTAACAAGATACAAGCCATCTCAATGATAAAAACCAAATCAGATGGTAAAAGCTGTGTAAAAATGAATGACAGAAGCTGTTTAAAGTTCTGGGAAGATTTTTTAAAAAGCATTCATGGAGCACTGGAAAGACATTAGAGCAGGTCCCATAACATTCTATAATCAGGGTGCTGCCCCTGGAACCCCCCTTCCCCAACATCTGCCTTGCTTAAGATTTCGCCATGGGGAAAGGGCAGCCAATGTTTGGGGGTCAATAGAATGGAATGCGGGTGGCGCTGTGGGTAAAAGCCTCAGCGCCTAGGGCTTGCCGATCGAAAGGTCGGCGGTTCGAATCCCCGCGGCGGGGTGCGCTCCCGTTGCTTGGTCCCAGCGCCTGCCAACCTAGCAGTTCGAAAGCACCCCCGGGTGCAAGTAGATAAATAGGGACCGCTTACAGGCGGAAAGGTAAACGGCGTTTCCGTGTGCGGCTCTGGCTCGCCAGAGCAGCTTCGTCACGCTGGCCACGTGACCCGGAAGTGTCTGCGGACAGCGCTGGCTCCCGGCCTCTAGAGTGAGATGAGCGCACAACCCTAGAGTCTGTCAAGACTGGCCCGTACCGGCAGGGGTATCTTTACCTTTACCTTTTAGAATGGAATGTGTAATTTCTAAGAGGA
The DNA here is from genome assembly GCF_964188315.1 of Podarcis muralis. Classification (NCBI taxonomy): domain Eukaryota; kingdom Metazoa; phylum Chordata; class Lepidosauria; order Squamata; family Lacertidae; genus Podarcis; species Podarcis muralis. The sequence continues at coordinate 18,529,021 of NC_135666.1, read as the reverse complement.
AGTAATAGTTCTCTAGCCAAGAAGGACAATGTATGCAAAGAAATTATGACCTAGAAGTTAGCGGGGGTAGTCAATGTGGTGTCTTCCAGATATCATTGGACAACAATTCCCATCATCCCTGACCATTGGCCATGCTGACTGGGGCTGATGGGAGTTGTGGCCCAACAACATTTGGAGGATACCATGTTAGCTACCCCTGAAGTAAACCACAACATGATGGTTTGAAGCAGAACCTAGAAGCTCAGGTGACAATAGTCTAGCCCCACTTACCCCCTAAATTCACTTGAACATGCAAGAGATGACACAGAGACTCAAACCTTCCTCTTGGCTTTTCATTCATCCCAGAAGGCATGATGATTTGAATGATTGCATGACTGCGTGTTTTGAGATGTAGAAGGTGGTGGTGGGTGGCAAACACCCAGGAAGAACAGTAGTTTGCAAAAAGCTGTGAGCAGCACTGAAACGACTCCTCTAGGTTGCCTCTGAATAACAGCTGGAAACTAACCATCTCTGGATCCAAAAATTCCTCTTGGAATTTTACTTTAATCAGCCAGCCAACAATCCATACTCACTGTGCTGTCTAACCTCACTCTTGGGCTTGGTTTTAAAAGATTTTTTTTTTTTTTTATTTTTTGTATTTCTGCAATCTTTGGGGTTCCTGCTTACTCACTCCTCTTCCGTGTAGACAATGTTGTTTTGACAACATAAATATAGGCATTAAAAGAATGAGTTCACTCTGTGGACAGCCAGAGTAGTGCATTGGTTTTAGTGTTGGACTAGAACCTGGGAGACCACGATTCAAGATTACACCTTGAACTCATTGGAAAAAATGTAGAATATAAATGTTAAAATAGTAATATTAGTATGTCTAATGCTGCATGTTATATTTATGTTTCACTGCTTGTCATCTCAACCTACAAAATTATATCATTTATATTAATACTCATTGTGGCAACAGTTCTCGTTTAAAAAGTGAGCAAGGAAACCACAGTCAAAATTATCGTTTTCAGTCAAAGCTCTCCAAAACATTCCCTTCTGCTGAATAATTTTTGAAACTTTGAATGTATCTAAAGTGACGTGACTCGCCTCAGAGGACATCTGAGGTTTGCCCTTTTTAATTTTTTTTGGTGGGAAAATTCACTGCAGCCAAGAAAGATCTTGCACAACTATATGTCATTAGAACAATTTCTTTCTCTGCCTGGTTTGTGAGAAGAGAAACTCAAACATGTGGTCTGCAGTTCTTGCATGCAATCCTCTTTCCAACTCAAATTGTATGAGAGTTGTTGATTCCTTCACTCGACATCTTGTATTATTCGGTGAAATTTCCCAGAGCAGAACATTTTCCATGCTCAATGTCCACATATGCAAGTAGTTTTTCTATCCTGCTCATTCAAAAACTGCAGAGAACGGCCAATTGGCATCTCATGGTCATGCCATGATCTCACAAAAAATCTGAGACAGATTTGGAAAACCACCCACACCACAGAGCTCATAATTGCCACCTCCAAAAAAACAACAGCACCAACTCTCAGCATTGGTAGCTGCTAACTGCTACCTCATAAAAATTCAATCAGTGAAAAACTAAAAATATAAAGACATCAGCTCATGTTTCTTGCTTCCTTGATTTAGCCTAAAAGACCAATAGACAAAACTTCAGCCTAACACTCAGAACATGACAGAATTCTCAGATATAACATAATAAACCCATGTTCCAATGAGTTTTACTGAAGCTAAGCAGAAGCTCAGCTGACATAAGAAGAGCCTGGTGGATCAGTCCAGCATCCTGTTCTAATAGCAGCCAACCGAATGCCTGTGGGAAGCCCAGAAGCAACACAATAGCCCTCTTCCCTCCTGTGGTTTCCAGCAACTGGTTTTCAGAAGCATATTGCCTCTAAAAGTGGAGGTATAACACAACTATCATGGTTAGTAGCCATTCATAGCCTTCACCTCCATGAATCTGTCCAGTCTTCTTTTAAAGTCATCCAAGTTGGTAGTCATCAGTGCCTCTTGTGGGAACCATTCCATTGCTTAACTATGTACCGTGTGAAGAACTACTTTCTTTCTGTGATGAGATGGAGAAAAACTATTCTCTACCCACATTCTCCACGCCATGGATAATTTTCTGCATTTTGATCATGTTGCTTCTCACAGTTCAGTTGGTTAGAGAATAGTGCTGATGATGCCAAGATTGCAGATTTAATCCCCGTATGGGACAACTGCATATTCCTGCATTGCAGGTGGTTGGACTAGATGATCCTCAGGATCCCTTCCAATTCTATGAATTCGCTCACCTTTTCCCTTAAAAAGCCCCAGGTGCTGTACCCAAATGTTGCTCCATCCAGCTCCACAATTTAGATTTTGAGGTGAGGCAACCAGACCTTGTACACAGCATTCCAAATGCAGTTATACCATAGATTTAAATAGCGACTGTATGATCAATTAAAGAGAGGTTTCGCTTGAAAGCAAGCAAAAATATCATTTTGGGAATCATTCATTCTATGTAAAAATGCCATGTAACATAATAAGAGCAGAATATAGGATTACTTAAAATCTGTAAATACCAGGAATGAAAGTAGTGCACAATGGTTAGAGTGTCTGATTTAGGCAGGGGAGATCTGGGTTTGAATCCCTGCTTAGCCATCGAGTGCAATGTATGATTTGGAGCTGGTGACGGGCTGTCAGCAGAGCATAATTCATGGGCTTGTTTGTGAGGATATAATGGGATAACTTTCCTATATGCTACCTACCCTGAGCTCCTTAAGCGAAAATGTAGGATATATACATGAGAAATCAATAATGTAGACACATCAGAAAATACTTTGCTTCGCAGAGAGAATATATTTATGCAAAAAGCCCAAAGTACTGAATAAATATATTTCCCCCCCCCCCCCCCCAGTTTTTCCTATGCCTGTGGGGAAATTCTCACAATGATGCTGTTTGAAATAACAAGCTCCGTATCGTGAATGCAGCCCCTATTTTGGTTGTAATTTAACAAGCACAAGGGGGTCCGTTGGCATTTTCTTACCTATCAAGCATTTTCTGAACATTTTAAAAGGGCTTGTTATAATTACCTCTCTACCACAACTCTCTCCCCGACACCTAAGCATACAGAGGTTAAGTTAATATGATCTCCCAACGACTCTAGCTAGGGGGAAAGAAATCAGTTTCAGTAAGTGCAATTCAGCTGGGATTTAATGTACCAACTATAGGATTAAAAATAAAACCCATCATATTGGAATAAGAATGATGGGTGTTTGCTTCCACCACATCCTAATTTAATGAGAGATAAGGGGTGGGCAAGGGGATGCTTTATTATTGGCAGACATTATCATAGCCTTCATTAGATAAAAGGACAAATTAAAGCTTATCAAAGGTTCCTCAATGAGGGTATCATTAATGGCAGTGAGCATCACCACTTCCGATTGTCCCCTAAAATGTGCAAACACAGGGAAGCACCAGGTCTGACCAAAGGCACAACCTCTTCATTCCCAATACTGAGGCTCAGCTGCATTCTAGAACCCAGTGGGGCAGGTCTGCTAGAACACTAGTGAGTGAGTGTGTGCGTGCATGAGTGAGTGAGTGAGTGAATGAGGGTCTACCAGTGGGTTGTCCCAACAGCCACAAATAGGTAACACTACCAGTGTGTGTGTGTGTGTGTGTGTGTGTGTGTGTGTGTGAGAGAGAGAGAGAGAGAGAGAGAGAGAGAGAGAGAGAGAGAGCGCACTGATAGACCAGATGTCAAGGAAGCCATAGATTCCATAGCTATGGGAATCTCCAATCACCCTCGCAAGCTGCAGTTGTGCTACAGAAAAGTGAGAAAAGTTACATCTATATAAACTCACTTTTCTACATGGTTTCTGTGAACCGCCTTGAGATCTCCAGCCAGGTATAGGGCGGGATATACACACACACACATTAAGTTACTGTTCTCCTTTTTATCTGGTCAACCAAGAGCAGGGAGAAAGATGGATGTAAAGAGTCAATCAGGAGCACCAGCTCCTGGGAGCAACCCTCCCCCCCCCCAATTATTTGGGGTACCCAAAAAGCATGGAGACAAAATGCAGAGCCAAGTGTGGTGGCAGCTCCAGTGGCTGGCTCCTGCTATGGAGGGGAAGAGGGATTGAAGCAGCTTTCCACTTGTGGTGGTATCAGGAGGAGGAGGAGGAGAAGCCGCCGGCCACTGACGCCATGTGGCTGCCACGTTCTGCTCCAACACCAGCTCCTTCCAACATCCTGACATCATGCACGTCACATTGGGACATGTGACGCTGCCTCTCTCCAATCACCCTTGCAAGCTCATGCCTCTGGAGTCAATATATTAAGGCAACTAAACTAAAACCACTTCCCAAAATGTTTTAGAACACACTAGTGTTTGACCAAACCATCAAAAATCTGGCATTTCTATCTATTGTGCAAAAGAGGAATAAACTGGCTCCCTCTTTCATCTTCCAGGTGTAGGGCACAGATTTCAGGGTGGGTGTGAACACTACTAACAGGTACTCCTATAGGTCCCACGTTTTCACAGTCTTTCCTGCCCCAGAAAATAACACTATTTCCACGATGTAGACACATTCTGCAAGGGGGGGGAGCAGTATGGAGGTATCTATACCCTCCCAAATTTGCTCCAAATTCCCAGATAATACCCAAGACAGCCTTGCCACTTTTGCAGCTTGCGAAAAGTCATGAAAGCTAGGTGGCCATTTTGGTCCAGCACTGGAACACACAGCTGTTCACTGATAAATATGTAGGTGTCTCTCACTGCTTATACAGAAACTGCTCCCTGGATGTAGAAAGTTTTAAAACTAGCAGCACAGCAAACAGTGTCATTAAAGAGTGGGAAGAAATGTACTATCCCGGCTCAGGAAAATCAAGTGGTTCTCATTAGATACAAAAGCACTTCTAATTAAGGATTGTCTTGTTTTCTGTTTAATTTTAATGTGGTGATGTGCAAGGGATTATTTAACAGCAGATACCCACCCTCCATCAAGTGCAACATTTCTACAGCAATGTTTCAAAACAGACTGATTTTTTAAAATTGCTTTCTCTGGAACAATAAGCGTGTTGGGGGGGTGCAGAGCCATAAAGATTCAATTGTCTTCAGAGACTAATTAAAATTTGGAAAGCAAGTTAATCATTCAACTGCATATCAAAGTTATATTCCGTCCTCCTTGTGGAGAATACTGGAACATGCATCAATGCATACAGTTAAAACATCTGTTTTACAGAGACAGGCACAGACTACTCAATCCTAACAACAAAAGATACATAGATTTGTGTCATCTTCCTTCAACGGTAGACTTTCAATATACCCCCTAACGGCAACTGGAAGTTCTAAGGTTCACAATATGTCAGTTCTGTATTTGTGTTGTTTTAATTTCTGTTCTAGATTTTAAAATTTTACTAAATCTTAATCCCTTATAATTCCTATATGAACAACAAATGTGCAAAAAAAAAAAAAAAAGGTTGGGAGGGGGAAACCTGGATTAATTTTCTCTACAAGTCTAATGCAGCACTGTGTGGATGTAACTGCTTATTACATAGATGGCATCCTGATGAGGACCAGAAAATAATTCAAACCACAAACTTATACTGACCTCTGCTGAGCATTCAGAGTATATTACATTAAGGAAGACAAAAATATTGTTAACACCGACTAGCCTTTTTAGTCCAGCTACAGCACAGGGAATATTGTTAAACATATGGGAAAACCTGCACTATATGCAGAGTTTAAGCAAGTATTTCTGTTCAAGGTATGGCTAATAATGTACAACTACGTACAAAAGGCAGGTTGCTTCTATATGTTTACATAAGGAAGAGAGAATATCATCCAGTGCAGCTTTCCCCACTACACTTATGCAAACATTTTTCTCTGGAGAGGAAAATTGCTTCTTATCCAGGTCTTTGAAAAATTCCAAGTTCCTGGCATCATTTTGAGCAAGCCACAGTTTCCCATTATATCTGAATTGTTATCTGTCTCTCAACCAAAATTCAAAGGCACAATGCAAACTGAGAATGTGGCGGGGGGTGGTGGTCTTTTTTGTAGAGGAAGAAAACTTTTAAGAAACCAGAGGACAGATTCTCAGCACAGCATTAGTGCTTACAGAAGGCATTTGTTGAATGTTTTCATTTGTGACTAGCTTAATGAAATCATTGGATGTTTTTTCACTCCAAGAGCAAATAAATAATGATATAGGCTGCAAGACTGATTTTGCTTATAAATCTCAAGTTGTCCATCTCTGCTCAAGCCCACCCATATTGCATATTTACAATCTTTGCAATGGAAGCAGGTCCTGTCATGTCCCAAGACATGGTTACAAGGGTTACAATTAAGATAAAATGTTATCCTTAAATCCACAATTACATGGTTTTCAAGGATGTCTAAACAATGCCACATTGAGTTAAACACATTTTATGCCACCAGATCCAGTTTACGACACAGCTCTTCCATTTCATACTATCTGGAGTTTTAAATAAAGCTTATATAATTCTCTTGCCAGTTTCTTTTTTCCCTATTGAGAAAAACCTACACAAGAATAGAATCCTTTCTTATACTGCATACCACTTTGTTATAAAGAATATTGATGGAGGCAATTGCATGCCAAAAAAGAGAGAGCAGAGTTTTTAGGAAAACCACCTGACTATGATTAACTTATTAGGGGCAACAATGGCTGTGATTCAGAATGCTATAGGTGTAGCTCAAAACATTTGAAATGTTCTTTTGCTGGTGAAGTGAGTTCTCAGCATCCTTCCGGTCCAGCATAAAAGACTGACAAGGCATTCTCCACATGTGATTCAGCTGGTCTGAGTGTTGTTGCTAGTTTTCGGAGTCTAGTGTCATGGTGCTTTTAAAAAACGCCTTCTGGCTCATAATATGCCGGAACACATTATCACCACAGTCATGTGACAAAACGTATTCTGGGCTATACTATTTCAGACTGTAAAGCGTCCATCACATATCAACCTGCACCGCCCTGCATACACAAAATAAAGCTATAATGGACAAAGAATCACAGTGGTACCTCAGGTTACATACACTTCAGGTTACAGACTCCGCTAACCCAGAAATAGTGCTTCAGGTTAAGAACTTTGCTTCAGGATGAGAACAGAACTCGTGCTCCGGCGGTGCGGCAGCAGCAGGAGGCCCCATTAGCTAAAGTGGTGCTTCAGGTTAAGAACAGTTTCAGGTTAAGTACGGACCTCCGGAACGAATGAAGTACTTAACCTGAGGTACCACTGTATACTTTTGAATTCCCCACCCAAAACTATAGATTATTATTGCACTGACTGTGTATTTAATTCAAAGTAAAAAGAATGCAGGAACCAATTCTGAGAAATAGTATTTACAGCTGAAAAGGGCTGAAAAAACTGTTCTGTTGCCAGTCTTCATACTCGCTGGCTTCTCCTATACCTGGAGTACCTGGTTACTCCTATACCTGGAGTAACCAACACTGTTGCTCCCCTCCAGGTATCTTGAACTACCACCATCCCTGAAGACTGGCCATGCTGGGTATTCCTGGACTATACCATAATTTTTAAATTATTTTGCAATATGATTTCAGTTTTGAGAAACACTCCTAACAGATTTTTCCAAGTATACCCTCCATACTGATTATAGAGCCTAATCTCTTTTTATTTAAGAGCAACAGCAAACATTGTAAAGCAGGAGTGAGAGGTTGTGGACCTCCAGATGTTACTGGACTACAAACTCCCATTATCCCTGATGACTAGGTCCTGCTGGCTGGGGCTGATGGGAGCTGGGGTCCAACAACATCTGGAGAGCCACAGGTTCCCAAAGTCTGTTTTGAAGTGTGGTAGTTATATGTTATGAACACATTCTCTGCATTCTGTGAAGTGTTTTCAAAATAGAGAACATGTGGTCAAGTCACTTCCACATAAGATCAATGGTATCATGTGTGTCCTGATCAGAATTTGCCTGCCCCAAAGCTTGTATTGCCCTTCATAGATTCTGTTCACAAATCTGCCTTCAGCCTAGAGTTTGCTGCCATTTAGAGTGTTAGCATTCAAAATAAACCATGGGCTGTTTACTTTTTTAAAATAAAGTCATGTGAAACTGCAATTATTTCCTGGTAATTTAAATGCATCTCCATTATCATCAGTAGAAATAATTTCAAAAGGAGGAAAAAACATTATCAAATTTTTATCTCTTTATCTGTTTTCATATATTCAAATATATTTCCCCATTGCATCTTAAAATTAAACTGTTTCATTTTCATCTGTGTGCCCTGAGGCTTTAGGCTGCACATTAAGAAGATATTTTAATACATTGAGATGATACCCATGTTGTAGAGTCTTAATTCTTATTGAGAATGGTCATTAATATCACTTCGTACCTCAGAGAGTACGATAGCAATTTTGTAGTAAAACATAGTATTATTATCATCTTCCTAATAACATGAAAGTGTTTTAATCCTAAGGCCTTAAATGTGTAATGGTGTATCACTTGAGACAAGAAATGTTCTGGTCATTATTTAGATAGGAACATTTCCCATGCCTCCTATACCTCATTCGGTAATTGCTGGCTCATAACATAATTAATTTTTTCTCCTTTAAATTGTCCGTGATATTTTTAGAGATTCATTGGGGAAGAGAAGGGAGCAGGGTCTTGTGGGACAACACTATTGTTGGTTTACTTCTTTCTGGCAGAATTATTGTTAATATTTACATTAATTCATTTATGTTTAAATACACACATAAGTCCTTCTGCAATGATAATGCAATATCCTGGTTTATATTAAAAGAGCAAAACAAGGGCAAAGCAAAACCCAACAAAAGTCTAACAAAACAAAATAGTTTCTCAAGTGAAACTCTACCCTTCTTTGGACAAGAGGTGCTGGCATTTCATGTCATGAGGTGAGGGGTCTTCAAGAGTTCAGTGGAATATTTTAGCCTTGAAATGCTTTTTTTAAAGCAGAGAACTCCTGAATGAAATGGCCAACAATTAACATATTCAGCAGGTGTCAACTTAAACAACATGGGATGAAAAGCCAATTATTAAAAGCTCAAAACTCACTGGCACAGTTGAAGGTGGGATAGACACATTGAGGGAGTACTAATCCATTTTATCACTACAACATTCCTTTAAGTTTGTGTAAGGCTAAGAGACAAATCCAAGGCTGTTGTGGAAGGATTTGAATTCAGCAGCCATTGGGAACTTGGATTAATGGGCAAATTCAAACATGGCCTGTTCTGGAAACTGCACCAAGTTCTATGATGTGGTCTGAGGACCACTTGTAATCCCCCCCTTAATTCCCCCCACCACAAGTTTCTGGCTGTTAAAAGTGGTCAAGAAGAACTTCAGCTGCTGCTCACATTGAAAATGCATCTAAAAATGGCCCCCGGGAATGACAATGCTGTGTCCCCATACAATGCATTGCCTGGGGAAAATATGCCTCCCCCATGTACCCATGGAGGCAGCCATCTTTTTTCCCCATGCACTGACCCTAGGATGCTTCAAGGGTCATTGCACAGTGTAGGAAAGGCAATACTTTAAGCAGCGATGGGGAACCTGTGGCCCTACAATTGTTGGGCTACAACTCCCATCATCCCAGATCACAGGCCATGTTGGCTAGGGCTGATGGGAGCTGAAGTCCAGCAACATCGGGAGGGCCAGTGTTTCCCTCTCTTTAGCTTTAATAGAAATGTGGTGCTCAGGCCATCTTTATTTATCCATGTTGGATCCCTAGGACATCCATACTTTCCTCTCAGATTGCTTCTGGACATTACTTCATCCCATATGGACTTTAGGGAAGCACGGTCTCAGGTTCAGGACAGTGAGGAAAGAAGTTAGATGTTACACATAAATTCAATATGCTGAAATGGGCCCTGAGAAGTAGTCTGGCTTAGTCCTCGTTTGCAGATTTGTCATCTTAGCACTTTACAACAAAATAAGCTGGCAAAAGCCCACATGTGAGCTTCTAATAAAAAGATTTTATCAGAGGCATTTAGTAAAGCATATGGGCTATTTAAATTGCTGTTCTATTTAGGTACCTTTGTGGAGCTGGGATAAGGGAAATTTACCAAGCACAGAATTTAAGCCTTGATTTTGAACACTAAGGGCTTTGGGAGATTTAATTTTCATTATATTGTAGCTTTGTATATTTATTTTCTTCTTCGCTGTAAATTGCAACATAAGCACTTCTACTATATTGTTCAGAGAGCTCTGTAACTATCATATGTTTCAAAAGAAATCAGAGTTAATGTTGTATTAAGGCATCTTTGTCCACTGTGCTGAATGCTAAATTGACATTTTTAAATCAAAAAGCAAGATAATGTTTTGCATTCTCATCCAATATCACGTTCTTTATGTTTATATATAGATTTTGATGTAGAGTTTGCAAAGTAGAACAGCAGAAGGGAGTGCTGAAGAGCAACTTTGGAATCCTAACCGAAGTACAGAACCATTTTCTAAACCCAGACACAGCAGTTCCTAGTGCAAAATCGGCTCTTGTTTCTGGGTTGTGTTGACCTATGGTTTTATGTTGGGCCACAGTTATTCCATCTCTGCCATAATGGAAAAGCTGGTTTTCTGTGTCTAAACAAAGCAATGTAAGACATAGAACATATCCTCTTTTTTTGTAGTTTCTAGGTTGGCTTTCAGCAGCATTTGATTGGCAAACTGCCAGGAAGGACAGTTAAATTTTATGTTAAATATATGATAGAAAATAAAAAAAAACCCAAGGTGTCACTGGCAATGGCTAAATTTCTACGAGCAGCAGTGAGAACAAGTGAGCAACTCATTATCTGAAACTGGAAGAGAGATCTTCAGGGACTAACTCCCTGAAGTTGTAGCTTTATATGATTGTTTTTATGTTACAATTTTGTTTTGCTCTGAGAATATTGTGTACTGCATGCTTTTTATTTTTGGTCTATTGACAGCAATTGATTGAAGTAATTTAAGAAGCAAGCGCCAGTCAATCAAATGTATATAACTAGGCAGCAGACTTGTATTAAACCCAGCATTAAAAAAAGTCTGGAAATGTTTGGAGAGGGGGAGAGGGAGTGAACATCTACAAAAGAAAATGAGCATCTATAAAACCCCTCCGACTCCACTCAGGGACACCAAGACATGAAAAAGCCTTCTAACATTGAGCCATACCCTGCTTTCAAGTTACCTTTGTCAAGGTGTCCACCCCCTCTGAGAAATCACAATCAGTATTCAGATATTTCACATTCCTCTTTATAAGCCTGAACTTTCGAGTGCATGATTCTTACTTGAGCTCAGTATTCCCAAAGCACTTTGAATGGGACATCAAAAAGAAACAGTGATGAGATGCCATCCATCCTTCTAGTAAGCAAAAAGGCTACACACCATCCTCGTGGGGCAATTTGTGTCAAAGCTTTATTCACAACCTGTAAAATGGCATACATCAGAAGAATCCAGAGGGGGTTGATCACAAGTAAACTGCATCCAGACAACATAACAACTGAAAAAGTCTGAGAATTTGGCACACTTACAGCACAACAGAAGCCTGGAGGTGTGTGCCAGAGAGCCGTGAGGCTAGAAAACAGCATCCCTCGGCAGGAGAGCATCTGGATTCTGTAGTTGCCATGTTCACAGAAGAAAGCAAATAAAAAGGAATGAAAAAAGAGTGTTCTTTGAACAAAGCCAGAATTAAGTACATATTGAACTCACACTTCCAGGCTCATAGTGTCCTGGAAGTCACAACCTTCAGATCTGGAAGATTTTTTCCTAATGTCTTGGTGCGGGTGGTTGATGAGGTGAGGCATTCTGTGAAGAAACACTAATTCTCAGAATGATCCACACCTCTCATTCTTTTTCCAAATAATGATGGGAAACAGCTAAAAAAAATGCTGTCTCAACCCTCAGAATTCAGACACTAGCTGACTTTCAAGTGGCATGAGACACTGATTTAGCCAAACCTCTTTACCACCCAAAATGGTTGGAAGTCACTACCATAAGATGCAGCAATGACCAGTTAGATATGTGGATATATGTATGTGGATAAATGTCTACACGCCAAAGCTAAATAGAAGTTTCATAGACCGAGGCAGTATACCTCTGAACAACAAGTGCTAGGGACTCTTTTTGCATGATAGTGGTGAAAAACAATTCCAGCTGCACCAAACATTAGACAGGGGGAAGGCAGAGAAAAGATAAGGAGACCTTCTTGGAGGATGGGAAGAGGAAGGAAGGAACACAACAGAAAAAAACCTCAAGGAAACAGCAAGGAAGAGCTAAGCCAAACTGCCTCGGACAAAAGCAGGAAATGAACTTGAGTTGAGGAGGGCCAAGTCACACCTACGTCCTTCAACTTTTGCTGCCTGTGGGCAAAAGATGGAGCCCTAGCCAACATGATGGCCTGTCATCAACGGAGAATGAATTTGCTACTGAAAAGCAAAGAAACTCTTCCTCACATAATATGCTGCTGAATTTTACCGTTTTAGAATTTAGTACTTGCCAACTGTTCAAAACTCAGACAGCATAGGACACACATGATGTCCCTGTACAATTTGCCAATTCTTGATCAGGACCAAAAGGGCAGGTAGAAGAAAGGAGAAGGAAAGTATCTTAACCATCCATTCATCCATCTGTTTATTGATATGCCCCCTTTCCACAAAATTGTCCCCAGAGTTGCTCACTAAACAGTAAGTCTAGAAGTAAATACAAAAAAAATCAGTTACTACAACATTGTACAAAACAGTACAAATAAACTAACCTAATTTAGCAGCTTAAAACTGAGGGGAGAGATAAATAAAATGGGCTTTGTACCCTGAAGAAAAATATTTCCAGGATGGCACCAATATTTAGCTGATTTCTGCAGCATATGGAGGAACCTTGCAGGCATGGCAGCTCTTGGAGTTTGTAAGCACAAGTACTTGGTAGCTGTACTGGCAAACCAGCTGATATCAATACTGACCACTGGACTAGGGCTGTGTGTCAGTGCAAACCTAGCTTAAGTTGCTGGCATGCTGATTAACATGGGGAAGCAGCCTTATACCAAGTCAGGCCATAGGTCCTTCTAGCACAGTATAATTTATAGTGAGTGGCAGCAGCTTTCAGACAGGAGACATTCCCAGGCCTCCCTGAAAATCCCAGGGATTGAACCTGGGATTTTTGTATGCAAAGCAGATGTTCTACCACTGAGGTGCAGCTCTTTCCCCAGAAAGCTAAGACATATATTGTGATGGCATGGAGGCAGCACATTTAAATGTGGCATTCCATCTCTTGGCATATTTTACTGATGCAATGATTGCTTGTCATAAAACAGTTCACCCATTCCTTGGAAAGATATATGTACCTTTCAGTTTTCATTCACATTATTGAATAATGGTCCATGCAACTGAAAGAGGAACTGTACAACCTAAACACAGAATTATCAGTTTCCTGAGTTTTAGCACTCACTTTGCGCTAAATCCTCCATTCCAGATCTTTAATAAGTATCTGCCTTTAACCTATAAATTGTCTGTTATAGCAACACTTCCTAAAAATATTTTTTTAAAGACTTATAGAACTCCTGCTCTAGTTGAGCAAGAAGCAGAACTCATTACAAAAGTAAAATCCCTTAACCTGGAAGCATTATATTATTAGTGGAATCACCAATATTATCCTATTATAAATATAGGTGCTTGGTTTGCAAAAGGCATATTCTATTGTAGTTTAAGAGATTGAACACTAGAGGTGGCTATTGGCATCACATTTAATGCAGTATGCTGAACAGAACAGCGGACTATTTGGAAGAAATTCAAACATTTGAGTAAAACAGAGCCAGATGGGAGATGGGAGTGTTTTTTGGGGGGGGGGTTAATATATACAGGAAAACAAAAACAATGTTTTCTTACTCTGAGGAGAACACTCAAATGACAAACAATCAAAAGGAAGTCACATTTAAGTTTGCCAGTGCAAGCTCAATGATCTAAGTCTGCAGAACCCTCTGAAATGCCTATAAGTCTTCTCATTATATAACATTTTCTATCCAGGCAGCTTCACATACTGAACTGGTTTCTCTGCTACTGGTAAAAGAAAGGCACTTGTTTTATATATAATCGTTTTCAAACAAATTTACCAGCTGCAGTGTTAGGCATTTTCATATGACTGATTTCCATGTGAAATGCTGCTACTGAAGCTATAATTACAGAAGGAGACATTTCCTGATTTCTGAAATATTTTAATTAAAGCCTGGACCCGCGACAGAGTCAACCAGCACATAAATGCAAATGTGTGTGTGCACACACAGCATTTCCAGCACAGCATAATTATTACCTGTCTGATAAAGCCATCACGAAGATTAATCAATGTTTTTCCTTGGTGTGAGTAATCATTTTAATCATCATTTTAACACAATAGAAGCGATCCATCAAAATCAAAGGCGATTTGGGCTTTGTTATGCTTTCCAAAAGGGCACACTAGGTATTTCCAAATCTTTTAACTGTAATAATTAACCATCTGGTAAAAATGACCTGTTCGTGTCTGCGTTTCATTCTTGGGTAGATTCTTCCATTAATTATGCACACGCGCATTAAGAACAACAACATGTCTGCAGGAGAATGTGTGAAATGGCCTAAGCAACTCCCTGTTGGCCTAGCCACTATCTGTTTTGAAGGCCTTGGCAATGTTTGCTGACTGGAAAACAGATGCCACATAAAAATTGCAGGAGGGCCAGGCTTATGTATGCATGAGTGCATAATGGGAAATATACTGCAACAAAACCACCTCCAACTTTTAATAATATTTGTAAGGACTATGATGATGATGATGATGATGATGATGATGATTAACCTTACAAGACTCATTTTATATAAATAATACAATCTCATTTCTATTTATCTGCCACATGACTCCAAGACAGAGGATGCCAACCTTTTTGCACTTGTGCACACATCTGAGAATACCACGGGCACAATCCTGTCTGGATGCTTCTGCCTGCTACCCCACACCCTGATAGGCAGACAAACAGAAAGTGAGAATAACCAGTTTAACCTTTACAGCTGTGCTTGTCTTCAATATGATGAAAAGAAACATACTCTGCAACACAGGGAAGTCCTCAAGAGTGCCAGCGAGTCCATGGGCACCACACTGGTGACCTAGCTTTATGGCATCTGAAGCTGTGCCAATGTATCTAATAACTTTGGTAGTTAATGTTTTAAATAATAATACTTCAAGCTTTTGTTGTTGTTTAGTCGTGTCCGACTCAGACACAGTTCTGGGTATTATGGCTGTGCCCCTTGATCACATAGAAAACTGTGTATCTTTTCTTCCGTTTCAAAACTGTTAATGAGATACAGCTTTCTAAACTTCAAATCTTTAACAGAGAGCTCAAGGTGGCATGCATAGTTTCCCCTCTCCATTTTATCCGCACAACAACCCTTTGAAGTAGGTTAAGCTCAGAGTGACTGACTGGCCGAAGGTCACCCAGTGAGCTTTACGGCTGAGTGGGGATTTTAATTCTGGTTTCCCAGTTCCTACTCCAATATTCTAACCAGCATACCACACTGGTTCTTATAATTTGTAAGTTATGTATAAGTTATAATTATAATTTATTTATTTTAAGACTGACCTCGAGGCACTGAATTTCACACCAAAGGGGCAATTCCATAATTATTTGAAAGTCAAAAAATCAAGAGAGGAAAACTGCCTTCAACAGGAGAGTCCTTAATTGTATCACAACATCCAAAATGGATTCTGATGCCTTTCATGAAGGAGTTGTCCATCTTTCTTGGATTCTACTCCTCCAACGTAACACTGTTCATTCAAAGCCAATGCACAACTCCCACTTCAAGGAATAAAGCGAATAAGTCATTATCACTAATATGCAATCATTTGGCAACTAATAAGACAGCATCAACAACACTCCACCAGGAACTAAGACTGAACCATCGAGTGATCATTTCTACTCATTTGTCAGGTCAACACAATACGAACCTCAGACTACCAAATCAAAAGACACTGGCATGCTGCTATTGATTTAATGCCATTAAATTAATAATACCCTATTCTATCTCAATTATTAAATGGAGGGCAATTTTTCTTCTATTTACTTACCCCCTTCCCTGATATTTAGAATTGTGAACTAATTGGAAAAGGGCAAGCAAAAACAAGAACCAAGGACCACAGGCATGTTAGTCGGCTGTCTGTATAAGCTTTAAGGCACACAGGGGAGGTTCGTGTAAAGTGTGTAATTGAAGATGTAATTATCTCTTGTCTGAATGATGGCCACCGGCAAAATCCCACCATGTTCACTTGTACAGAACTAACTGGCACAGCCTTTTCCTTAACTACCAGCTCATATGCTAGAGTGACCAGGCCAGCCCAACAGATGCTTTCCAGGGTTAAATTAAACCTCCAAATGAACACAAGCTGCTCGGGGTTTTAAGAATCACACACATTAAAAGGGAATGAAATCTGTAAATGTCTAACAGCAATGGTCAGAGCACAGCTACCAAAGTGTAGATTATTCCCTTTCCGAATTTGTCTTATTAAAGACACACACACACACACACACACACACTTAAAAGAGCTGGTGTATAGCATCACAGTCAGGACAATGGACATTTAAACCCCTGGTTCAAATGTTGCTTTGCTTCTGCACTTCGGGACCTTAATTTCATTAGTACTATAACTCATTACTAAATCACTACAGTGTTAGGGTTGCCATATCTTGAAGACCAAAATAGAGGGTGCAGGGGGGATCTAACAGAGCCACCAGCCCCATCTCTGGCTCAGCTGGGGAGGTGTGGGCTCTGTCACACTTCTCCATTTAGGGGCGCACAGTTGCCCACCCCTCAACCTAGAAGTTTAAAGGAGCTCCCACCATGCCTCCAGCAGACGGGGTGGGGGCTCTGTTAGACTCCCATCAAGGCAGCATCTGTATCAGAGAGCCCTGAAGCAATAATAATAATAATAATAATAATAATAATAATTATAATTTATTTATACCCCACCCATCTGGCTGGTTTCCCCCAGCCACTCTGGGCGGTTTCCGACAAAGTATTAAAATACAGTGGTCTGTTAAACCTTAAAAGCTTCCCGAAACAGGGCTGCCTTCAGATGTCTTCTAAAAGTCTGGTAGTTGTTCTTCTCTTTGACATCTGGTGGGAGGGCGTTCCACAGGGCGGGTGCCACTACCGAGAAGGCCCTCTGCCTGTAACTTGGCTTCTTGCAGTGAGGGAACACCAGAAGGCCCTCGGCACTGGACCTCAGTATCTGGGCAGAATGATGGGGGTGGAAACGCTCCTTCAGGTATACTGGACTGAGAGCAAGGGCTCTGTTGTGATGATGATGCTGGCAGCCCGCTAGTTCCATGCTCTCTCTGCCTGCGAATGCTGCTTTGCAAAGCAGTCCAGCAAATGCACACACAGAGAGACTACTACCCAACCCCCACACTTTTTTACTAAGGAAAAAATCCCTCATAGATGCATTTTTTGCATTTTAAGCAGGGGAATGGGGACAGAGTGTTGGAAGATCCTCTCAGTTTGATGGTGGTGGGGCGGGGAGTTCTGGCCAGATAATTTATTTCTCTTTTCTTTTTCTCAAGGATTCTGAACAAGCGAGGGATGGGGTTCTTTCCTGTGCCTTCCCCTCCCCGCCCCCATCAGTGGCTGGCAAATGGTCTCGGCAGCCATAGAAATTGTGGCCCTGCCCACCGTGCTACAGCCTCAGAAGAGGAAGAGGTGAGCAAACGAGCCAGGCAGTGGAAGCCAGAGTGTGGGCCTGGCTAGGGTGATGGGACATAGAGCCTGCGGGCTTCCCTCTCGCCACCGCTGTCGCCATGGTGCTGCCATCAAAACCCAGACATTTTGCAAAATTTAAGAAACCTGCCCAGATGGTGATTTTACACTTGAAGTCCTGGTTATGCCCAGGAAATTCTGGATGTACGGCAACCCTAACTACAGGCAACGACCATTTTAGGTGTGCCCAATTGGTGCACGACTGTGCACGTTTGCATCACGCCGGCCCTGGAAGAGGGCAGGGCAAGGGCAGAATGGGGCAAAGCAGGCTTACACACACTCTGCCAATGCACGCTGGGGTCAGGAACGCAACCGTTGCACAAAACGGTTGTTGCCTGTACTAAATTCATTAGTACTATGAATTAGAAGAGCAGCAATGTCACGCTGGCCACGTGACCCGGAAGTGTCTCCGGACAGCGCTGGCCCCCGGCCTCTTGAGTGAGATGGGCGCACAACCCTAGAGTCTGTCAAGACTGGCCCGTACGGGCAGGGGTACCTTTACCTTTACCTTATGAATTAGAAGGCAGGACACACACACACACACACACACACACACACACACACACACACTTAGCCACAAATGCCACTCACCCTGTGTGCAATATTGGGATAATGATCTGTCCTCATTTACAGGCCTGTTGTAAGGACTACTAAGATTAATGAGGGGGGAGGTAAATTAATAGAACACTGAGCTGAAAATGACAATTTATTGATTTGAAATTGAGAAAAAGAGGGAAAATGTGCTCCAAGAGCACTCCCAGTGCTGGATTTAGGGTGGTGTGGGCCATTTCGCCGCACAGAGCACCAAGCCAAGGGGATGTGGTGCAGTGGGAAACCAGGTTCGCGTCTCCGCTCCTCCACATGCAGCTGCTGGGTGACCTTGGGCTAGTCACACTTCTCTGAAGTCTCTCAGCCCCACTCACCTCACAGAGTGTTTGTTGTGGGGGAGGAAGGGAAAGGAGAATGTTAGCTGCTTTGAGACTCCTTAAAGGGAGTGAAAGGCGGGATATCAAATCCAAACTCTAATAATAATAATAATAATAATAATAATAATAATCCTATATTTATATGGGTACCTACTGAGATGATCAGTAAAAAAAGCCACTGTACCAAAAGAAATTATTTTGAAAGCAAGAAATATTAGGTTTTGTGAAATTGCATAAGATTGCACAATAATAAGCAAACATTTTTGTAGTTTTTAAATTCTTTCATGTCTATGTTATATGTGGATATCATGTTTATTTACTACCTTGACTTATTTTTTTCTTTTGCATAATTTTTCTTTTTTGCTGTGCTCTCAAGCAAAGCAGCAACTGCAGTTCCCCACAGATCAAGCTTGAGTAGCCTGTGTTTTTCCCTCTCATACTCCAATCCCTGACATACGTCTGCAAAATTCTCGCTTAAAGGAGCAGAGCCATGCTGCCCCTCTGCAAATTCTCGCTTGACACTGCTGTACCGTTCCCATGCCAACTTGTCCCACATGTCACTGCTCTTTAAAAGAGGGTCACTGCTCACAAAAGTCCATTGAACAGCAAAGTTTTGGCTTCCCATAAAGTTTCCTATTGATGCATTCATCTCTGTTGAATGGCTTTCTTCACTATTACACTCACATAAACACAAACCTTTCCTAAAAACATTCACAGACTGAGAAGCTGTCTCTAGACGAATTCTGGATGGCAAACTTATCAACTATAACCAGCCACACACAAAACTACTAGAATGTGTGTTGTTGTGTGTGATGTAAAGAACATTTTAAGCAAAGTACATGGTTCTTTATGCTAACACTGGATAATAGGCAGTGTTTTTGTTTTATTTTGTTGTTTAAAAACGCACAATTGTACACACTGAGCAACACACACTATGAATGAAATTCCAAAGTTGATCAGGCCCTGCCCTTCAATTACCAATTCTGGCTGTATTTTGCCATCTAAAGGAAGACATTTTTATTTAGGGGGGGGAACATTCTCCATTTAATGTTGCATAGGTTGCTTTACTCAATTTTGACTGATGTTTTAATGCAATCACTACACCACTGATATTTGTTGTTTTGTTTTATGTTTGCATTTCACATGTTCAGCTTTAATCTGTACATCACTCCATTTATCCTGAGTACAGAATCAACTGTGTTTTGAGTTTTATAAATCTACTGGGTGAATTTCAGCCAGGGTGCTTACACGAGCTAAAACTGCAAATAACAACCTACCACAAGTAGTTCCCAAACCATTTTCTGTGAGGGCCACTTGAGAATTCCTGAACACCTTGGTGTGCCACATTGATTTTTCTGCCATTTGTAGTGATTGTGCTAGATGTTCTATGGGTTTTAATTGTATTTTTATTGCTTCTATTATCATCATCATCATCTCTTCCTCCTAATCCTTTCCCCTCCTTTCAAGTTGCTTCATGTCCCCATAACTTCTGGTCCATCCTGCTCACCTTTCAGGTGGATCAAGAGGGTCTTAGAATTACAGAATAGTTGCTGCTGCCCCTGTTCTTCACAGACACATCACCAGATCACCAGAATGAACTTTGTGGACCACCGTTTGAGAACCTCTCAGCTACTAGATAAATTCTTCAGAATGCAAGACAAGCTGGAACCCTGCAAGCATGTTCTGCCATATTAAGTTAAAATTTGCAGCATAAACAGAGTCCTAAAATGAATGAGAGTCCTCTACTCTCAATTTTCATAATCTATTCTGTTATTTTGCTGTTATTTATTATGTATATCTGCTCTTTTTACAAGTATCCAGAGTAACTTACAAAAAATTATTATGTAAATTCATTAACGTAACCAATAACTTTTTAACTAACACATTCTTGTAATAAGGATAGCCAGATAAAACTTTAACTGCACCATTCAGAATAAATGCCAGTTTCATAACACACACTTTAAAATACTAGCACATTGTAGACTCTATTGCTGCAAAAGTCTAACATAGCTACTTCTGTGGAACATGCAGACCTTCATACTAATTAACTGGGATAAGATACAGACAAATGTCCTAATGCTCCTGTCTTTATGGTCATACAAAATACTTTATCAAAGAATAAATTCTCAAGATCCTTGAGAACAGAAATTAGCATCCAACAATCCCAGGATAAATTCAGCCACTGAGAACACAATGCAACTTGATTGTTATGACCTCAGAGTCCAACAATTGCTATGACCTCAGAGTCAGCGGCTGCAGACTTTCAAGCTATGAAGCAAAATAAGGTGCAAGGTTCTGGGTCTGCTGCTTCAGATCAGGAAACAAATGAGGCTGAGTAACATGAGCCTCCATAAGAACCTCCTGTATCTGTTGGGCCAGAGCACAGAGCCTCAGCTAGTCTCTTGTGTTGTGCGCTGCCTGCACTCAGCTGTACAGGGAGTACATGAGGCAAGAGACTAGATGACAGAGGAATGCCCATCTTCAGGCAGAAGATGCTCTTTAAGCATCACAAGGCATGGCCTAGGGCAGACACATCCTGAGAGACATAGTCTGAGAGCAGGAGCTTCAAAAGGCTCAGTTTGCTCTCAGTCTTTGTCGGACCAACTTGCTCACTCAAAGCTATGTGTCATCCTGCAACTTCTGACCAGCCTTGCCCCCTTCTCCATGAGATCTTGCAGCAGGCCACAACATGACAGCAATATAGCTTATTTCATCAATAAAACAGAATGAAAGGCCATGTACATTCACATGTACTTCAAAATTTCATGTGTGCTGTCGAGGAACAGCAACCACTTTCCCTCCAATGAGGAAGAACATTTTCTGTGGCTCAGAAATCCATATTGGATTTGAGAAAGGCAATGTACGCTACAGTAATATTTTCACAGGGCCAACATACATCAATGTCTATAAAACAATTTGTCAATACTTAACAGCGCTGTACAAAAACAAACAGGTGCCGAGGACTGATAGAAAAAGACTGATGTCTCAAAATTACATCTGCATTCCCTGTTACTGCATCTATTGGAGCCCAATAATTGAATTACTAATGCTAGGGTATAATTTGTCAAAGTTCTTTCAGGGCTCTTTGCTAAAGAGAGATGTCCTTTATTTGGCAGCTTACTTTGTAGCATAGGAAATGTGGGTTAAATTAAAAAGGGGAAATTTTGGAGAAAAAACATTTTGACAACATGAAGGATACTTATAAATCAAATCATTTTGGATGGGAAAATGTCAGGCGCTGACAATTTATGTGTCCTCCCTCACATAGGCTTTCTGTTTTATAAATAATGTGTTTTGTATTGTATTTATAAGACACAAAGGAAGTTACCTTTTACCAAGTCAGACCATTTCTCCAGTATTGTCTACACTGACTTGCAGCAACTCTCCAGAAACCAGAATCAAGAAACCAGTCTGTGACAGGTTTAAGGTGCCCGCTACTTACCCAATCCAAAAAAGCAGGGGGAACACCTACAGCAATAGTTCAGTCTCTGTGGAAATTGTAATGCAGGCCATACAAAGGTGAAGTAGCCTACTGAAATTGATGAAAAGTTCCATACCACAACGTGCCATTCACATGCACAGTTTCCCATAAAAGGGTCAACAGGTGAAAGACACCCCAGTTCCACATATGAACAGTGCTGTAAAATTAACACATCCCTTCTAAGGCATTAGACAGCAAAGCAATGCAGAGTATGGCACAGCTGCCTTTGCCATTTCTCCCAATCTATTTTAAATAATAGATGAAACACCATTAGGATTTACTGTATCCTCAGTTCTGCCAGATGCTACAGTCATTAGGCTATAGTCAGATGAGGCAGCATCTGTTGGAAGGGATGTTGCTTGCCGACACTTGTTTTTCTAAAAGCCACTAAGACTGTCAGTGAAAATTACAGTCCACAAATCGGGGGGGGGGGGGAGCATACATAGCATAGAGCCACAGTTCAGTGGTAGAGCACCTGCCTTGCATGCAGAAGCTTCCAGTTTCAATCCCCAGCATCTTTAGGTAGGGCTGGAAAGTCTCCTGTTTGAAATCCTGCGGAAGCTGCTGCCAGTCAGTGTAGACTATACTGAGCTAGATGGACCAGTGGCCTGACATGGGATAAGAAGAAGAAGAAGAAGAGTTTGGATTTGATATCCCGCCTTTCACTTCCTTTAAGGAGTCTCAAAGTGGCTAACATTCTCCTTTCCCTTCCTCCCCCACAACAAACACTCTGTGAGGTGAGTGAGGCTGAGAGACTTCAGAGAAGTGTGACTGGCCCAAGGTCACCCAGCAGCTGCATGTGGAGGAGCGGAGACGCGAACCCGGTTCCCCAGATTGCAAGACTACCGCTCTTAACCAGTACACCACACTGGCTCTCAGCATCCTATGTTCCTATTAAATCGGGAATGACTGCCCTGAAACCGTTGTAATCCAAGCAAAGAGAATGGTCTCACCAAAAAAGGGAGGAGAAACAGACACGTCAAGAAGCACAAGTTGATTTTTAAACTACAGCAGAATGTTCACTTTGTTATGAAGCATTAGAATCAATCCTGCGGTAAAAAGCATGTCACACTATCAGGCCTGCATACACCTTCACCCCAAACTCCAGGAAACAAGCATGAAACTTGTTTATGATCTAAATCATCTCATACACTGTTTTCAATTCAAAGTTGATGGCACGTAATAATGCACATTATTTTCAGTGTAAGCCTGGTATGCTCCTTATGTTAGGTGGGGAATCCATGACCCTCCAGATGTTTTTAGGCTACAATTCCTACCATCCCTGATCACTGGCCATTCTGGCTGGGACTGATAGGACTTGGGGTCCAACAATGTCCAGAGGGCCAGAGGTTCCCAACCCCCTTTCTTGAGTGGTCTCTGCTTCTTGGATTCTCTGGAACTTGAAATTTACAGAAAGGAATTTAAATTCCACATCAGCCACAGAAACTCTTGGACCTTTGAGAACTGGCCTCCTCTCTTAGTTTCCCCATGTGCAAACAACAAATAGTAAAGACGAGCTCTCTTTCCGGGTTGCACTCTCCATTTCTGTAGGATCACAGCCAGATGCAGCACATGGGATTGGGTGCCCATTGCAAATTGACTGACTGCCCTAGCATGAAACCCTGCTGTGTCTGGAGCCTGGTGCAAAGCTTTGGCTGCTATAGAGAAAAGAAATATCTAACTAAAGTTAAAGGCACAATCCATACTAGCAGAGTTGCCGTATTTATGGACAACTGGATTGTCATAGAGGTTAGTGGGCCCAGACTCTCCTTGCGCTCCTAGCGTGTTCTAGGATACTTAATGGGGATCAGAATGCCTGAGCACATAGTCTAGATTTATGTCTGCCCCTCCCTGGCTACATGGATTCATGTTACATATGCAACTAATGGCCCAGAATATTTTGTATACTCCACACACACAGAGAGAGAGAGACAGACAGACAGACAGACAGACAGACAGACAGACAGACAGACTTGCTGTTTTGTTCTTAAAAAGCCAATAGATAGAATAAAAAAGTAAGATATTTCAAATAAATCACAGGAGAACATCAAAGAAAAAGCACATATCCGGCAAACGCCTGCTGAAACAATAGCAACATTATACAACTTTTCTAAAAACCAGAACAAAAAACATACACTTCTTCATCTCAGGAAGGAGGTTTCAGGGCTTAGAGACCACAGTCTGGTTTCTAAATAATACAATGTTCACGAGTACTTTTGCTTGGCTAGAATGTGTTCAGAAACTGTAATACTTCCTCTTGCTTCTCTGGATAGAGGATGGAGAGATGTCATGTGCAGAAAACTCTGAATAGTGTGGCTTACTGTACAAGGCAAAGGTTTACATTAGTTAGCCCACTCCATTTTTGCTTCTGGGCTTGCCTCCCACTGGTATGTGGCCCCTGGAAGGTTGCCAAGGAGGGAATAAGGCTTTCAGGCTGGAAAAAGTTTCCCCATCCCAGTTACAGTCTCAAAAGAAGGATCCAATAATTTCCAGTTGGGAAATGGGGGGGAAATTAAACATGTGATTGGGATTTTTTGCGTCAAACTAATGATTTTAATCAAGCAAATGTAGTCTGATCAGAAAACACTGTTGGAATTCAAAGTGTGTGATTTGTACAACACAATGAAAACAATATTGTATTTCAACTACTATTTCCACTGACCACTAGAGGTCAGGCACTGTCTGTGGCACTCATCCAAATAATGTAGTATACAGTAGAAACACTCATGAACATGTAAAGGAGTGTTCTAGTTGTTAATAAATCAGTATTCCAGTCTTAAATGCAAGGCCTGTCTTGATCTTATGTGCCTCCTAGCAGCAACCTTTGCATGGAAGTCTGGCCTACTACTCTGCCTCACAGCTGCTTCCTCGCATTAACACATTTGGTGCAGTATAGTAATTTTTGACTCTGGATTTAATGATCGTATAAAGCCCCCCCCCCCCCCGAAACCTATGTGATGGTTCTGGAGTAGGTCATCTGGGCATTTGGGGCTTGGCGTCACCAATATGCAGATGACAAAGGATGCTCACTATTGGTCCCTTGTCATTCTGGAAAAAAGCGACAAATGGGGTGCCGCAGGATTCTGTCTTGCTCTCATTGCTGTTCAGCATCTTTATAAACAACTTGGACAGAGATATGAAGGGGATGCTCATCTAATTTGCAGATCACACCAAACACGGGAGAAGCAGCCAATGCCACTGAAGACAGAAACGAGATTCAAAATGAACTGGGCCCAATATTAGAGAACTGGGTCCAAACTAATAAAATGAATTCCAATAGGGACAAATGTCCCTTAGGCAGGGAGAACCAGGTGCACA
Source organism: Podarcis muralis (assembly GCF_964188315.1). Classification (NCBI taxonomy): domain Eukaryota; kingdom Metazoa; phylum Chordata; class Lepidosauria; order Squamata; family Lacertidae; genus Podarcis; species Podarcis muralis. The sequence continues at coordinate 18,503,590 of NC_135666.1, read as the reverse complement.
AATATAAGATGGGGAACATCAGGCTTGCCAGAAGTACATGTGAAAAGAATCTAGGGATCGTAGTTGACCAACCATTTAACATTAGTCAACAGTGAAATGCAGCAGCAAAAAAAGCCAGTGCTATTGTAGGCTGCATTAACAGTAGTATCCTGATTAAAGGAAGTAATAGTCCTGCTGTATTCTGTCTTGGTCAGACAACACCTGGAGTACTGTGTCCAGTTCTGGGCACCTGCACCACAAATGAAGAAGGATACTGACAAACTGGAATGTGTGCAGTGGAAGGCAACCAAGATTATCAAGCCTTATGAAGAATTGTTGAGGGAACTGAGTATGTTTAGTCTGGAAAAGATGAGACTGAGAGGAGATAAGATAGCCATGGTCAAATATTTAAAGGGCTGTCATGTGTAGGATGGAACAAACTTGTTTTCTCTTGCTCCGATGGCTAGGAGCCAAACCAATGGATTCAAGTTACAAGAAAGGAGATTCCAACTAAACATCAGGAAGATCTTTCTGGCAGTAAGATCTGTTCAAGAGTGGAACAGACTCCCACAAGAGGTGATGGACTCTCCTTCCTTGGAGGTTTTTAAGCTGAGGTTGGATATGATCTAGTTGAGATTCCAATTTGCAGAGGGTTGGACCGGATGACACTTGGGGCTCTTCTAACTCTGCAATTCTATGATTCTATGACACCTAGTTCTATCTCTTTATTCCATCTGAGTAAGGTGAAACTGTACAGGTACTGAATCACTGTGCCAAGGCAGTAATGAGAAAGATGGAAGCACTGATGGTAGTTGGTTCCCACAACTGGGTGCAACCAGGAGCTGTTTCACTAGTGGTACTCTTGGATTCCAAACTCTCACTTTAAGTTTGAGTGGCATCAGTAGCTAGCAGTGCCCATGCCCAGCTCTGGTCTGTCAGCTCAAGTTTTTCCTGGACCAGGACAGCCTAACCACAGTTATCCATGCTACAGTACACTCATAAATGAATTATTCCAAAGCACTCTATGAGAGTATGCTAAAAGATTATGCACAAGCTGCAGTGGACATGGAATCCCTTGGCAAGTCTGCAGTATGGTATCTCCAGGTGGAATTCAATAACACCAGTTCTTTGTGAGCTACACTAGCTGCCTATTTGCTACAAATTCTGGTCTAAGGTGCTATCCTTAGTGCATAAAGCTTGACCGGCTGGGGACCTAAATACTTGAAGAAGCCCCTCTCTCAATGTAGGTCAACACTTGTCATTAGATCCATGTGGAAGTGCCTGCATGAGGTAATGTCAACAGCCATATATTTTCTATAAGATTGTTCCCTTCAATATTCATCTTCTGACACCAACTGATGGCTTACTTCTCCATTTTGGTCTTTGGGGAGATGAGTGAGAGGACAAAGCTGTTAGGATTTTATATTACTGTTCATACACTGCTCTGCATTCTATATAGAAGAAGCACAGTCTACAAATGAAATGAAACAAATTTAAACACACATCAGTGGACTGCAAGTTGACAGCCTCTTTCTTCCCTGTCCCTGAAGTTCAGCCAGGAGGGTGTCTAAGCTTTTCTTCTTCCAGCAGGCATTTTATGGTAGTGTTCAGTTTTTTGATAAATACTGTTTTACTCTCCCTTTCTTTTGTGGTTTGTTTTTATGTATAACACTTAAAAATGAGAATTAAACAATATATAAAGGTCTTAAATAAATGTAAAAATGGAGGAAAGACAACAAAGCTTTCATTTTAATGAGTTTGAGGACACTAAGAGGTAGATTTTGAGAATCTTTTTTCAGGTTTGCTTCAGATCTGCTCACTGTGGGAGTCACAAATCAGCTTCAGAAAAAAATAGGTAGGTATTAGGGTTATCGGTAACTATATTGAAATTTTTAATTTTATATGTTTTACATGCAACAAACCCCATTTACATGCTACAATAATATCACAAGGCACCTGTGTAATGGCTACCTGTATCTGCTCACCTATCTTTGCTTTTCTTCTGCTAAGAGTAACTCCCCACCATTTATGCTTCCTGAGATGTTTATAGCATGTATTTATTTTCCTTAAAGTTCTTACCAATGCCTGTGCCTAAGGGAGAAAAGCAGGATAAGAACAGGTAAAAGAAAACTGGTCCCTCCGGAACAGGTGAGGGACACTTTTTTTTCTGTTTGTTCAGCTCCACACAACTTCACACAATGTATTTGAATTCCTAGGAGCCATTCTTCCCATAGTACTCACGAACTTTCTTTGCAAAGTTTAAGGTCACTGTGACACAAACACACCCGGGCACACACCTCTGCCAAACATTAAGCTTTCTAAATTCTTTAATCATTTCACAAAACACAAGTGTAAATTAGAACCTGCCAGCCCTAGCGGCAAAGCCAAACCAGAAAGTGCCCCGAAAGGTACTTCTGATTGTGACTTTTTTGAACTTCTGTTTGATTGGGACTAGAAGTAATTAGCAGAGGAAATAGCCAGACCCTGAATAATTGGATTTCAAAACAGCCAAGGGTCTAGTTCAGAGCAATGATCATCCACAAGAGTGCTCTTAAAAAGCAGATAAAAGCTCACATCTCACCCTCTCACAAAGTCCTCAGAAAACAAACAAGGCTGCTCTAGCTCAGCCTTCACCTACCTGGTATCCCCACATGTTGTTGGACCCCCATCATCCCTGACAGCCACATGGGCTGTGGGTGCTGAGAGCTGTAGCCCAACAAGATCTGGGGACTCAATATTAAGGAAAGTTACACTAAATGAGGAAAAGACAAATCATGCAAAACATGAAAAGGGCAAGCAGGACAACCAGTCGGGAGGGGGGTTGAGGCGTAGAACTGCACCTAGTAGATGAAAATTAAGATCTGTATTAACATCATGTGATTAGGAACTATGTAAAATGAACTTGTACCAACCTGCCTGTCTTTCCCTTGTCTTTTACAGGTTTCCAAGGTAGCAGACTTAAAGCGGAGAGATTTGGTCTGCCTCTTAACTTTCACCGAATCCCTTCGGCGATCAAAAGAAAATGACTTCGATTTCTTTTTCATTTTCATTCTTGGTTTGTCTTCCATTTAAATCCACAAATGCCAGCGCCAAATCCAGGCCTTCAATCCCCCAAGCTGCAGCGCACAGACAGCAACTTCTAGACACTTCCAACTTTCTGGGTGAGTTGAATGCCTTCAGTCTTACAGGAAAGCAAGCGACCTGGCCCAACAGGTGCCACTCAGAAAGCATCTGTCATGTGTTCAAATGGTGACACCTTCTCTTCTAAGAGTTGCTGTCACTGGGAAGCGAGAGCAGATTTTTCATACCAAAAGTAGTATGCAATGCTGATGTAAAGCCGCAGCGCTTATCCATCTGAAGCATACTAAAGGTGAAGGAAAGGTAACTTAATGCAAACCAAAAGGGTGTGGAAGTAGTGTCAGCACCTACAGGGTGGAGGTGAAGCTGCTCAACTGGGGTTCCAAGCCATCTTCCGAACTCCTCCCTTGCACAGACTCATTGCACAAGCTGTATTGTATCAACTGGGTTGAGTTTCCAGAGACAAACCGACCATTAGAACTTTCACTGAAGCCACATTTCAAATGTGCTCCCACCCTCACACACACAGGCCAAAGATGCTGAGCATTTTCATCCTTTGCCCGCCTGCTTTCAATTTCTCAGAAATTAAGAGCTGCCAGTTTTAACATCTTGGAAATGTTTATTTTAAAAGGTTTATACCCCCCCCCCCCATCTTCCCAGCATTGTAGTCCTCAAGGCAGCTTACAAGTGCTATTGAAAACAATATAAAACACTAAGAAGAGCAAATCAAGCATAAACAGCCTAAAGACATGTGAACCAGCAACAGCAGATCAGCTTAATGGAGGGTGATGGCTTGGGTGAACAGGACAGACTTCTCCAGGTGTCTGAACAGATAATGAGCAGTGACTGTGCCAACAGAAGGAGTACAGTGATTGGAGTATCAGTCCAGAAAAGGTCTGTTTCTTGTAGCAACACTCACCTAACATCTAGGGAACTGTCATATTCACTGCCTATCAAAAGCCACCTGGCTATAGATACTAGGTTAAAACAGAAGCCCTCTTTCTTCCTAAAATGTGTAAATATAATAATATAGTTCTATATTATAATAAAATATATAAAAAAGAAGTTTCATTTGGAAAAGAAAATGAGAAATTAAGTTGACCCTATTTTTCATCACTCACTCCCATACAACTGATCACTGTGATTCCACCGCCGTCCGTAGGCATTCACTGCATAAGATGCACAGACATTTCCCCTTACTTTTTAGGAGGAAAAAAGGACGTCTTATGGAGCGAAAAATACGGTATTTATTTTTTAGCAACAAAACCAATTGTAACTAAGAATGTGGCTTAGCAAGGGTTACACAACTGATCTAGCAGTGCCAAAAGTGCCAGTATTGCTTCCATCATGTGCTTGATAGCCTAACCAAAACACTAACAACAGCAGCTCATGGCCTGCAGGGTATGTACAATTTTGGCAGCATCAGGCGGAGACAACAACAGGCCCACAACAAAGTTGCAACATGCCCACCCATAAAATATATGTTAATTAAATTTTGATTTGCATATAATCCCTTAACACATATTTTGTCTTAAAATTAAATAGATCATTTGGATTGGCCCTCCAGGATGTGGTATATTTCTGAGCCTGAGACGCCTCCAATTTGCTTAGCCTCTCATTTATACAGTAGCTTATGACTCATATGAGCAGTAGCTTATGAATTATGTGCCAGAAAGTTACCAGCAACATATTAATGACACAGATTGTGTTAGTGGGAAGCCATTGTAAGCAAATTCAGACTGGAGCTACCAGATTTTTAAAAATAGACGGCATGCAATTCAACAAGATCTAAAGTAGTAAAGCAGCTTGCAATGGCTGGGATCCAGAAACTCAAATGGAGCTCTGTATATTCAAAATAATTTCAGCTTTCTCTTCTATAAGCAAGAGGGTGCTCTGCATATAAAATTAGAAGCACCAAGCATTCATGAAGCACTTTGCTTCTCAGTAGAGATTTAAAAAAACACTTGGGGCTTCAGGATTACACCAAGGCAGACAAGTTAACTGAAAATAATGACAGGAATATCGGCCATCATTTCCATTGTCCTGTATTTTTAATTATGTAATTACATTATGATGCTTGATTGTTATGTGTGAGTGTTACAAATGCATGTGCATGTTTGTGTGTGAATCATAGAACTGGAAGGGACCCTGAGGATCATCTAGTGAAGCTGTCCTATAGAGGGATTGAACCTGCAACCTCAGCATTAGCAGCACTGTGCTCTACCCAACTGAGCTAACCTGTCTGTTTATTTATGTATATAACCAACGGGTTTTTTCGAGGGGGTACTCAAGGGTACGCAGTACAGGAACCCCTTTTCTGTTGTTAAAAACTTGTGGCATTTACTGTGACAACTTCATGGTGAGTACAGGCACCTATTTTTCTAGAAAAAAAGCACAGTAAACGATTCTGCCCATTTTGTTCTGGGCCAGCCCAGCTTGGGACTAGCCCCACTCAGTGCAGGCATGAGGCCCCCAAAAGGATAGCTATAATGAAATGAAGCCCTCAGCCCTGTTTTAATCCACTGTGGAATGTCATGGCTACAGGCAAGCTTTCACGGGCATGATCACCCTTCAGTGCTCACAACATCAACTGATGACTTGCATGTATAAAAGAGCCACCATCAGAGACAAAGCTTTTGTGGCACTATACAAAAACGTGCAAAGGAGAAAGTTCAGAAATTCCATGTACTGAGTAATGAGATATCAAGTATGCATGACTGAGCCCAAACTCTTTCATTTATGAGCATATGGTACATAAACTTGGAATGATGCTTAGGCTCATAGCTGACATTTCTTCGCTAAGATATTATAAGAATGCACCAAATCTGCATAGCATGGATGCAGGGAACGTATGCATGAAAAAAGAAATTGAAGGCATAGGAAGCTACCTTATCTTGAGTCAGATCTGTTGGTCCATCTAGCTCAGTATCAGCGAATGCCAGCAGCTCTGCAGGGTTCTCTCCCAACCTAAGCTGCAGCTGCCAGGGATTGAACCTATGACCTTCTGCATGCAGGGAGGATACTTTGACACTGAGCTACAGCTCTTTCCTAAGAGCCACATTGCCCTTTCATACAGCTATGTATGAGATAGTATACTTATCAGAAAACTGAAATTGGCTGCAGAGCCCTTCCAGGTTTCCCTCTGTGGAATGTGTAAGAAACTCTTTAGACATATTCATAGGAAGAGCTGATCCAGGCCATGACCCAACCTGTTCTTCTGCTGAAGGCAAATAATAATAAGAATTTTATAGTAAGAATTTATTATTTATACCCCGCCCATCTGGCTGGGTTTCCCACTCAAAAGTGCCATCAATTACACACATGGTCCAATGACTGTAAACAAGAATACCGGAACATAAGGCTTTCCTAATAGGAGAACTAGCCTTGCCTTCAACAGAACATGGTCTGTGCTGAGTTAAGAGATCTTTCCCCTGTGTGTGTTTGTGCAATCCATTCCACATAAAACAAGTGAAAACAATTTATAGGCAATGTGGTTTTAGCAAAGGACCACCTTAACCAAAACTAGGTGGGGGGTCAAAGCTTCGTGGTATAAATCTCACTGTTTCTAGGAGACACATGTGAGGAGTTATAGTAAACCCTCCAAATGTCAAGAGATAAAAGGGCTATGATTTGTTATACACACTCACAGCTTTAAAGTATAACTGCATTCTTCTCTCTTTACAAGATAAGGATTAATGGCAGAGTCACTGAATGAATGGAAAAGAGGAGTCAGCGTTCAGGGTGTGCTAATGCTAACATGGCCTAGATTTGTAAATTCGCCTGAATTGCCACAGAAGATCATTGCTCAACTATAAAATGCTGTGACTGACCACAAAAGTGTTGCATATCCAAATCATACACTGTCCTTCCGGGTTTAAGGTATGGGCTACCAGTTAATCCACACCTACATTACAGTCTGCTTCAACAAGCAGGAAGCTCAGTCCTAAGAAACACATGCTAACATTACTGTTAAACCCCTCTGTAACATTATCCAATAGTTCGTCATTAGCAGTGGTGGCGGTAAAGCAACTATGTTGGCAGCCTGGTTACCATTTTGCATATCCTCCTAAATTCCACCATTGTTCTAGGCCAGATTTAGATAAAAGTGACCTCTCTGTCTATAGGGAACGTGACTTTCTTTTTAATAATAATAATAATAATAATAATAATAATAATAAATTTTATTTATATCCCGCCCTCCCCAGCCGAAGCCGGGCTCAGGGCGGCTAACAACAATAAAACAGTACAAAAGTACAGCATAAACAACACTCTAAAATCATTATTATAAAATTAATTAATTCAAGCCACTGGCAACCATTGGGCCAGAGCTCCGCGAAGATTGCTGAGGGAGGGAGTCAGGCTGTGCCCTGGCCAAAGGCCAGCTCTGTCTTGCAGGCCCTGCAGAAAGATGTCAAGTCCCGCAGGGCCCTGGTCTCTTGTGACAGAGTGTTCCACCAGATCGGAGCCACAGCTGAAAAAGCCCTGGCTCTAGTTGAGGCCAGCCTAACTTCTCTGTGGCCTGGGACCTTCAAGATGTTTTTATTTGAAGACCGTAAGTTTCTCTGTGGGGCATACCAGGAGAGGCGGTCCCGTAGGTACGAGGGTCCTAGGTTGTATAGGGCTTTAAAGGTTAAAATCAGCACCTTAAACCTGATCCTGTACTCCACCGGGAGCCAGTGCAGCTGGTATAGCACCGGGTGAATGTGATCTCGCAGCGAAGACCTCGTAAGGAGTCTCGCTGCAGCATTCTGCACCCGCTGGAGTTTCTGGGTCAGTCTCAAGGGCAGCCCCACGTAGAGCGAGTTACAATAATCCAGTCTGGAGGTGACCGTCGCGTGGATCACAGTGGCTAGGTCAGGGCGAGAGAGGTAAGGAGCCAACTGCTTAGCTTGGCGGAGATGGAAAAATGCCGCCTTTGTTATAGCTGCAATCTGCGCCTCCATGGAAAGGGAGGTGTCGAAGATTACACCCAAACTCTTAACGGCCGGTGCTTTTCAGTAAGGGGTGAGAAAAATATATATACCGATATTCAAAAAGTGTGTTCTGAGAAATGTAAGTTGCCTCTAATTTTTTCCTTGTCTTTTGCACCTCTCGCCTTTGTTTTGTTCTATTATTTAGGGAAGAACCATAGCTCAGAAGTCAGAGTGTGTGTTTTGCATGGAGAAGGTCCCAGGTTCAATCCCTAGCATCTCCTGGCAGAGCTAAGAATGTTCCCTGCCTGAAACCCTGGAGAGGCGCTGCTAGTCAGTATAGCCAATGTTGAGATGGATGGACCAATGGTCCGACTCGGTATGGGGCAGGTACCTATGTTCCTACATGTTTACTTAGTAATAAATCCTACTGAGTTAAGTAGGAGTCATTTTAAGGAAACTGTATTTATAGCCTCATTTATTTATCCAACTTATGCAACAATCATGATGCAGACTTATATTCTGCAACGTATAGCAAGCATAGGATCCCACTGCCATGTTAAAACCTGTCCTAGGAACGTTTCTAGGAATATAAAGCTCTAATGAGCCACATAGCCAGCAACAGCAGAAGGTCTAGAATTGCCATGATCTTAAGAAGCGTGAGACAGTCATCCAACGTGGGGGGAAACCCAAACAGGCAGAGAAGTATTTCCTAGTATTCCTTGGGGGCACTTTTAACTGAGGGTGGCAGAAACCACAACACATTTTTGTGTGCGGTTTTGCTTTTGAATCAGGAGAACTCTTGCCAAAATGCTGGCAGCCTGCATGCAACATCTGCTTTGCAGACCAGCTATAATAAAGTGCTTCTGATTTCTCCTCCTTTACCCTGGTAAACAGGATAATATGGAGATATCCGCTGTTCTCAACAGCCTCTCAAGTGAAAGCAAAATGTCCCTAAGATCATTTGTTTTAAATAAATATATAACCTTATAGAAACTGCACAAATGTCAGACTTGATCACCTCAGATGTTTGTTTAGTGTCATCGGAAATTACAATTGCTGCTCTTATCATCATCATCATCATCATCATCTACTGTTTCAAGCCATAGCCTTCTTCAGATATTCTTCTTCCAAGTTAAGTAAACAAGCAAGTCAGGCAAAGGGAATGATTGCACTAGGTCTACCCCCCCCCATCATTATTCCCATCACCCTTCATGAGTTTAAAGGCAAACTTCTGAAGTACAAGCCATGATGGTTCTGCACCACTTTCACTATCAGAGGCATTTTGCCTTTGCATACCAGTTGCTGGGAATCTCCAGTGGGAAGAGTGCTGCTGCACTCCATTCTGGCAGCATAGGGATCTGATTGGCTGCTGTGAAAACAGGATGCTCAACTAGATGGGTCTCTAGTCAGATCCAGCAGGGCTCTTCTTCTGTTTTTATGATCTCAAGCAGGGGCTCATCTGTACTCAGAGGTTCCCCATGTGTTTCAGAATCCCAATTTTCTCAAATTTATGGAGTGTGATATAGGATGGAGCTAGTGCATAGTCAATCCCATTGCTCCCCTCTGGGTGTTTTTCTAAATCAGACTAACACACCTGAAGAGGCTCACATACTATGCAAAAAGGAACTTGTGAAGATACGTTCAGTTCCCTTTGAACAGAATTCCTCCAGCATCAAAAATTTCACAACCTTTGAAATACCTAATAATAACAACAATGTTTTCTACCTTGTATTCAGGATATACTGCAAGAGGACAAACAGAAAAATGATCAAAAACCTACATTTCCTAAGATACTGAACCAGTTCACATGCAACGCTAAACCATAATGTAGCATTACATGCAGCAAGCCCCAGGCTCACATGCTTCCTCCCTTCTCTGCTAGGGTGTCCATAAGACAGGAGAAGTCTGGGCCTCTTTTAGATGAACCATACTTTAGAGTTGTGTCCAACCCCTTTGCTTACGGAAAACAAGCCAGCTTCATAACATATGGTTTAAACTTGTTTCTACTAACCACAGTTAAAACCAACCACAGTTTTTCTGAATTCAGATGTCACAAGTTGTGCTTAAGTCTAAAATGTGAGTGAGAGCTTCCAGACACTTCATGGCTATACTGGGGGCTGGGGGAGTTGTGTAACCCTAGGATCGATGCAGTTCATCCTCATAAACCTAGTGTTCTGTGCAAATGCTATCATTCCTCAATTCAACCTTTTAAACTGACTCCAACACAGCTTCAAATGCCACTTTAAATAAAACAGCTGTTTTACCATTGTATTTTGCAGATCTCTTTTCTAACATAGTTAATGACTGACACACAGATTATTTCTAAAATGCCTATTGTTTCACCAAATAATTATTTCTAAAATGCTGCTTGTTTCACCAAATAATTGCACCAAGTCAAAAGCCTAATGAGTCAAAGCCATACATTATTCCAGATGGCACATTATTCCACCTACAGTAGCACTAACAGCCTTATTGACTTGAGTGGGGTAGCTAACATTGTACTCTCTATGTTTTGTTTTGTTTTTGTCCTAGAATTCCCAACACCTCTTACCATTGGCCACATTGCCTGGGGCTGATGAGAGTTGTTGTTAAAATGTCTGAAGAGTGCCATGTTGGCTATTTGAGATGAAAGCATAATATGACAGAAAACTGTGCATCCCATGTGCTGTAAGATGTGAATGCAGTCACACTACGTAAGCATATAGAGATGTATCCTGTATATTGTGTATGTGTGAGGGGTAAAGGTAAAGGTACCCCTGACCGTTAGGTCCAGTCGCGGACGACTCTGGAGTTGCATGCTCATCTCACTCTATAGGCCGAGGGAGCCGGCATTTGTTCGCAGACAGCTTCCGGGTCATGTGGTGAACCAGAGCAGCGCACGGAAACGCCGCTTACCTTCCCATCAGAGCGGTACCTATTTATCTACTTGCACTTTGATGTTCTTTTGAACTGCTAGGCGGGCAGGAGCTGGGACCAAGCAACGGGAGCTCACCCCGTCGCAGGGATTCGAACCACCAACTTTCTGATTGGCAAGCCCAAGAGGCTCACCACAGCGCCACCCGCGTCCCTTATGTATGAGGGGTACTGCATATGATTTAGAGCATGCTGGGTGGGACTGCCTGATGTAGCTCCACCCACTGGGCTTTGGCACCACCCATTTTTGTTTTGGCTCCACCCCCAGGAGGCTGGACTTGAGATAAAGTAGTCCTTGGGTTCAAAAATGTCCTGCACCCTTGCTCTAAAGTAATGAAATGGCCTTTGCTACTTGAAAGCAGTCCAATCATCAGCTCTAATTTGAAATAACCATACATTATGATGATGGCAATAGCACAATGCTTTATGACATAACCACAATAAACAAAGAAATCTCTGCTCCAAGGAAGGAACAATTTTACAGAAAGAATGTGGGAAGACAACAGAGAGAGAAAGTAAAACCATGAACTTAGCTATGTGAGCATATCAGAGAGCATGAACAGGAAGAAATGCGTGCAGGAGCACCTTTACATTAATGGCAAATCTAGGCCTCGGAGGTGTTCCATCCCCAGCAGAAGGTCACTTGCTATTCTATATCTGAATCATTCATTAGACATTCCAGGGATGGATGGGAATAATGCAAACATAGGAAGTTGCCTTATACAGAGACAGACGCCATGGGTCCATCTAGCTCAGTATGCTCTACGCACTGGTGAGCAACAGTTCTCCAGGACTGCAGGCAGGATTTCCAGCCCTACCTGGAGATGCCAGGGGTTAAACCTAGGACTTTCTGCATGCAACACAGAAACCACTGAGCTATGACCCCTCTCCCTATAGAAGGACATTCAAAGAAGGCCTCCGCTGAGTTTCTAGCCTAATTTGATCACACAGGGCTCACGGGGTTCAGTTTAATTCTGGAGCCCACAAACACATGAAATAATAAAGATGGATGCCTCTGAGCATGTACAAAGGACCTCACTACTAAGTAGCTGGGCAATGCTGGTGGAAGAACACGAGCAATGCTCACAATGTTGCTACAAAGTGTATTTCAAACAGCAATTACCACTGCAGCAGATTGGACCATGAAAGCTTCTGCTCTCCCGGTCATCAACACATATGGCATGACTGTGCTGTGTTTTAGAAGCAATTCAGACTTACAATGAGGAGCTTTAGAAACAAATGGCACATGCTACATACGGCATTATGAATCAGATTCCTAATAGAGGCTACAGGGGGAAAGAGGTCAGCTTTCTTTTGCTCACCTCAATCACTTGCTGCTGATTGAGTTCAGCAGGACTTACATCTGTGTAAATAGAAGTCTGAGAGGGTCAAGGGAAATTAAAAAAAAGAATCAGGCCACCAATATGTAAAATACTCTAGCCTCATTTCCAGCTGCTTTACTGTACTTCCTTCAATCATCTCTCCCCCACACCCCACATCCCGCTCACAGCGCTTCAGCTGCTTAAACCCTGCATTTTCTACAGCCAGGCAAATAACAGCCAGACATTAATTAAAGGGATAAAGAACCCTTGCAGAGCTTTAAAATGGGGTTCTGCACATAAAGCAATTTGTTATCTCGCTCGAAATTTCAGCAGCAATTTGATCACTTAACATGGCTCTGTGCAATGAATGTTTTATGAACTCCAGTTCAGCACTGATCTACTAAAATGAACTTCTCATCCCCACCACCTACAGTTCTCAAAACAAAAGCACACAACAAAATTCCTTGGGCTCCCTTTCTCAAATCTTTGCAGAGGATGTGCCTGATCAACAATAAGAAGATAGCACCCTAATCTGTTTTGCAAAACAGGAGTACGAGGCAGGACAAACAACCTCACAAATCAAGGGCAGCAACGCTGACATACTGATGTGGAAATCTGGTCTAGACACCTCCGCTTTCTTACCCCCTCATCGCCTCGCTTTGCATCTCGGCACTCCCGAGCACATAAATAAGAGATGAAGAGTTATAAGGGAGCAAAAATGCTGACTGAATATTAAGGGATGGGAAGCCAAGCGAAGGAATTTTTGCTTCTACACTGGAAAACAGGTGACTGCAAACACAGTTGACATCATTCCTATATTCATAAGCAAAAGGTGAGGATATGAATAGCTGACAGCCTTTAGCAACAGTAGCACAACAGACCACAAAGGGAGCTGTTACACCAATAAATGGGGAACATGTTTATTCTCCATTATAGTGCTTTGAAGTGTTCAAAGTGCTTCACATACATTATCTGGTTATAATTCTTATAACAACCCTGTAAAGTAGACGAGAACTATTATTCCCATATTACAGAGATTGTGGAGGGGGAGATAAAGCTGAGATAGGGTGAAGTCACATTTGCTTGTAACAGTATGACAGACTTTCTGGTTTATTGTGCTTTATTAAGAGTGACTGGTGTGCTTGTGCATGCCACCCAATCACCCATCACAATAAGCCAGAAAGTCTGGTTATCATCATATTCAAATTTGGCTAAGTTCTGAACAGTAGGCTATTTAAGATTTGAACTCCTTGACCCGAAGCACAAACCCCTAGCCCCTATGATGTACCAGCTCATTAAAAAAATCCATTTTAAAATTATTACCAGAGTCTTCTTTCAAGCATTAGAGAGGTAAAGGTTTATCAGGGTGAGGGGAGAGGGAGTGGTAACAAATAGCATAATAATTGCTGAAATAATTGCACATTATGGCAGGGAGGGACACACTCTGCCGTCAGTACCAGCCGCATACCAGCAAAATAATTCCTAAACAGGCCAGTACAAATCTGATATGGCTTTGCACTGATTTATGTTTACGCCAGCAGGAGAAAGCACACCATCTCCCTACTCTGCATATCCATATCTATTCAAATCATCACACTCACAGAGAAGGTAGAGAAAGGCTTGCTGCCTCACATTGCACAAGCACCTTCAAAGTCTTTCAGCATGTGCCAAATCAGGGAAGGTAGGTTTTTACATTATGTCACATCTCCTCATAGCTGCGCAGCCACCCAATGGACCTCTTGAGTCACTTCAACAGAAAATGGCAGCTGAGCAAGCCCAACTAAATGCTTTGCAATTCGGAGATGTACTCAATGTTAGTCATATGTAGGGCCCAGACGCTGCTGAAATTAAGAGACATAACTTAGATCCATTGCTTTCGACGTGTCTTCATTGAGTAGAATTCATTTGGCTAGAACCCTCCATCTATAATGGAGATTTTCCATCAAATTATAAAGGATTTTTTTTTTTAAATGGCATTAAGAAGCTACCCGCGAACCTTCTTTTAAGGCAGCAAACTGTACAGGCGAGTCACCTGTTTCGGTTTAGAATATCAGAAGTTTCACATTTAAAGTTCTTTAATAATTTGTCAATTTGCCACAGAATGTCACATCTTGCCCTCAGATACCATCCCAGGGACGGGGGGACCTGCCTGACGTCTTCCAGAATGAAGGCTGAAGTCACATCCACACCATATATTTAAAGAACATGGCTTCCCCAAAGAATCATCGTTATTGTAGTTTTCACCTCACTGAGCTACTATTCCCAGTACCCTTAAAAAAACTACAGTGCTCTCCCATCTATTATCTAACAATTTAGTTCCTCCCTCATAGATCTTTGTTTAACATTGATAGCAATATTGGCCCCTAGAATGCTGTATTGCTTTTTGCATGAAAACATGCACCACTTTTTCCAGAGTTTGAGAAGCTTTTTCTTTTTCCTTGCTTGGGAAAGCACTTCTACTTTTTAAAGGAAGTGCTCTTGCCTATTACGGCTTCCCTGATTGTGCTAGTCAACCACAAGGCCATCTTCTTGGCCTGACTTCCTCATCTGCGGTATACATTTTACCCGAGCTTCCTCCGTTATCTTGGTTTTGAATAAACTCCAAGAGACTCTTGAAGTGATGCTGAGTACAATTCTTGTACACAGTTTTCAAGCTCATTTATTCAGAGTTATAACCTTTCTTTTAAGATTTCTTTCACCAGTACACACAAACCACTCATAGGAACTCAAGAAGCTGCCTTACGCTGAATCGGGTCATTGGGCCCATCAAGCTCTGTATTGCCTACACAATGACAGGAAGTGGCTCTCTAGGGTCTCAATTGACTAATTGTAGATACTACAGATTGAACCTGGGTCTTCCTACATGCATTGCAGGTGCTCTACCAATTAGTTAAAGCCCCTCCACCATGTCAGCACAATGTCTAAGATGCCTGTGCAAGCTACTTTGCCACAGATTTTGGGGGGAGAGGGGGCATTTTGTTCAACCACATCCTTAACTTACTCTTTCATAGTTATTCTTTTTACAGTTCAGACATGCATGTAGCAATAGAAACACTAATTTTAAACACTGTTGAAAGAATAACATTGTTTTAAAACACACACCAACCCTTTAGGAAAATGTAACTTTTCTGTATCTCTCTACAACAGAAAGAGACAACTATTAGGAAATGTTTGCACTGTACAAAGATCAACTACGCTTTGCCTGATCTGGAAACGCAAAAGCAAATCTGAATTCAATGAGCAACTGATCGTCAAGGAGTCTGACCTTCCAGAAAGGCCCTCAAAAGGTTATGCTAGTGTGGATATGACATAAAACCAATATAAAAACATTTCTAGAGTTTAGTGCCATAAAACTTTCTGCAGCTCATGGAAGAATAGCCGAGGGCCTATGATGGCACAAGGGCTAGAGAAAATCCAATACCTCACAACCAGGTCCTAGACTATCAGGTGGAATTCACTTCTAGACATACTGAAGTTCATGGACATGGCTTAGGTTCATTTATTTCAATGGGTCTACTCTGAGTAGAACTTAATTCAACACAAGAACCTGTGACCAGCTTACAAAATGTTATAAGGAAATGAAAATTTGGCTTTGTTCATACAAAGACAGACTGGAGGTTATAGTGTTTTGTTCCTTACTAGAATGAATGCATAGCCCATCTTTTTCCAAAGGAAGGTTCAAGATTATGCTAGGCATATGTGGGTCTCTCTCCTTTCTAATCTGCTTTAGCTTTCTCATAGATCTTAGTGGGCTGTCATTATCAACTCCCCCACCATACACTGAAAACAACTGCAGCAAAATAACAGGACCAGGTATCAGGAGCTGTGACCAGAGACCTCTGCGCCTTCTCCAGCTTACTCTATTCACCAGAAGACAACCAAAAACCATTCTGAGCTGATCATAAGAGAATCGAAAGGCATTCTGAGTTGAACATAAAGACAGCAAGAAACCATTCTGAGCTAAGCATTCCCCTTTATGGGGGTGGGGGTGGGGAAACAAGGAGCCCCTGCACATTTAGGACTGCAACTTGTATGTGCAGTAGCCTTTAAACAGATCCTCAAAAGCACATGTTCAAATACCCCGCCTGAGAGCGTGCCATGCCAGAGGACACAATACCAAGTTGACTGAGCTATAAATAGAGAAGGTTTAACAATGTACAATGAAAACCATTCACGACAAGGGGAATGAATGGCTAAGCATCAGAAGCCAGCTACACTCCAAGTGGGTGTAGAAAGGTATGCCGTTGGCAAACACTATGGGCAGAAGCATTTGGCAGAAACAAGCAAGGAGACTCAAATGACCAATTCAAGGCAATCCAGCAGTTCTACAACCACTGTGAGTGATTACAACATCCCCATGAATACAGGGCCAACAACTTGAGAGACTGTCAACACAAGAAAGGGAAGAGAACTTGGGAGAACGAGGAGTGGGGGTGGGGGGAGATCATCTTCAGTTGTCGGACAGGTATCTCACCCGCTGACACAGACACAATAGCATTTACTATTGTAATACAGTAATGAGGTTGCCTGTTTAATGCAGCAGTCAAGAGCTGTGAGCCATAAACTGTTGACATAAAAACACCCACGCACAGTGTCAGGATTAAAAGTTGTCCTAGAAGAACAAAACCTCAAATATGCTCAAGTCTTTGGGATACCATGAGCGATGACAAGTTACCTTTAAAAATGTAAAAGCCACACGGTAAAATGAAGGGGGGGAAAAGAATTTACATGCATTCATGTCATCTTAAGAGAGTTCTGCCTGTAGAGTCTTTTCAGAAGACCCCCCCCCCCTTTTGGAAGTTTAAACCACCTCATTACAGAAAGGACTGACAAATGGAGGCCTCACAGCCAATTCTACCCACTAGATATGTCATCTGACTTCTCACATCCCCTCCCAATGGCTGTCTTGGAGTCAAGAGAGGTGTGTGGAGGGAGTGGCTGGCTGTATCAATGAGACTTGCTTTCAGTCCACTTTGAGGTATGAGAAAGGGCCTCCACCTTTTTCTAGTAAAACCAGATACTGACCAGGGCCACATTCCTGTTAAAGGAGGAGATACATTCCACAGGGTCTTTAGGACTGTTATGCCTTTAAAAAGATCTTAACACGCAACACTCTCATGTTTCAACTAAGTATACTTTCTTGTTTAATTTAATTCTTGCCTTCAAATTATTTGAGTGCGCTACGGTGACAATACTGGAAATTTTTGTTTGTCTCCCACAGTCTATCCCAGCTTTCCGCAACCTTGGGCCCCCAGATGGGGGTGGATGGCAACTCCCATTCCTGAACATTGACCATGCTGCCTGGGGACTATGAGGTTTGTGGTCATACACCATCTGATGACCCAAGGCTCACTCTGATTTGCAATTAGAACAAGCACTGGCATAAATATGTGAAATGATTTATTTCATATCCCAAAATTATTTGTTCAAACCTTGCAAAATGCCCTTTCTATCCCATCGTTCCTTTTGTACTCTAGCTATACAGTGAATACCATTAGTGAAAGCTTCTGGGTGCTTATATAGAACAATCTTCCAAGCATTTATACTCACTCTGTCTTTATCGTCAGCGACGTCACAGAGAATGTCATCACGGTCAAGGATTCCCCCATCACCATGTTCCAGACGATGCACCTGTATCCAGTAGTTTGGATCCTGCAAACCAAAAAAAGCATAATAAACAAGAAATTATTCCACGGTTGGTAACTCCACAACTACGGCCTGTTTGAAAGTGTCCCCTCCTCACACACTCAAAATCTCTCTGCCAATGAAAAACCAAATGTCAGCTTGCCCTCTATGTATTCAGACTATTGATCCATCTAAATCAGCACCATATTAGTTTGTTTGTTTGTTTGTTTGTTCTGTTTGGCCCAAAGTGGAATAATATAATATAAAAGAATGATACAGGAAGTGCAATGAATACAGCAAGGCAATATGAAATAGCAAAATCATCAAATACTTCACATTTGTGACCTTCATTCATGCTCTCACCACAGATACAACTCCCCAGCAATCCATCTCTCACTTGGAAGCCAGGTTAACTCACAGCCCGCCCACCTTGGCTGCTCCAATCTCTCACCCAGGAGTGAAGCCATCCACAACAATCACTGATGGGGGTGTGCCCTCACCCTCATTGCAACCCACAAATAGCTTTGTTCCCTGGAAATGAGCCACAGCTAAGTCCTTATGGTTCATGGGCAGGGCTAGCTGATCCAATCCTCTGACTCCAACAGGCCACTGTTCCACAGGTGCAGCATAAAAGCTTCAATGGATGTCCATGAATTCTAGTGTTATGGGGGGGGGGACTTTTCACTATCCACCTTCTCCATGCCATGCAAGAATGACGTTTATAAACGTTTATAAACGTCTATCAAGTTTAGACTTTTTCTCTAAACTAAAAAGTCTGAAACACTGCAGCCTTTCTTCACTGCAACTCCATCCCCTTGATCATTTTGGTTGATGTTTTCTGAACCATTTCTAACTCAACAATACTCACCAACTAGATGGTGGGAACCAGCACGAAGAAATCTCACACAAATGACTCTCTTATAGTCACATATAAACACTCATTTTGGAGTGCAGCCAAGGATAGGGAGTTTGAAGTCAATGCAGACTGACAGGTAGCTATCAGAAGAGGTTAAAATGGAGAGTTGCAAGGTCTTAGCTGCTGGACTAAGTCAGAAAAAGAACCGTACATAGGAGACACATTTCTCAATCAACCAAGCAAGTTAGAACATGACTGGAGAAACAGCAAAGAGACAGGAGATTCAGTAATCTCTTCTAGACTAGAGATGACCAGAGCATGGACAAGGAATGTAGAGTAGACAGAGACCCAAGTCTTCACTCTGGTTTGCAGTTCATTTATTACAAGTGTGCTTTGTTTACCCTAGATGAATCAGATTGCAAACTCTGTCATGGAGAGAGCAGGTGGTACTGAGCCAAGGGCATTGTTAGACTATAGCAAATAAGCAACTAAAACATTCTTGAACGGTTAATCACAAACCTGTTGTGCTTGGAGCCAATATTAGGACATGCCCTGCACAGCTTTCCACTGATCTGCATCAGGGATAGGCAGAATTTGTTTTGGTTTAAGACAGAAGAAGCTTTTGAACTCGTTCGGTCAACTAAGGTTCCAGGAGGCCTAATCTTGAAGCATATGAATCCAGGAATGTTCCTATATAGCTGCAATGGGAGGGGTATAATTAATCTTCAGCTTTCATGGCAACAGTTTTCGTACAAGCTGTGTGCCAACTATCTATTTGTTTGCTAGTTTTATATTGCTTGACAGTCAGATTGCAACCGTGACAGTTAAGCTACAAACTCCGCTGGTATGTATGGTAGTACGTTAAGTTGGAAAGAAGTTCCATTCATTTCCAGGGGATGATAATAAAATAATAATAATAATAATAATAATAATAATAATAATAATAATAATAATAATAATAATAATAGCATATTATTTATACCCCGCCCATCTGGCTGGGCTTCCCCAGCCACTCTGGGCGGCTTCCAACAAAACATTAAAATACAGTAATGCATCAAACATTAAAAGCTTCCCTAAACAGGCCTGCCTTCAGATGTCTTCTAAAAGTCTGGGAGTTGTTGTTCTCTTTGACATCTGATGGAAGGGTATTCCACAGGGCAGGTGCCACTACCGAGAAGGCCCTCTGTCTGGTTCCCTGTAACTTGGCTTCTCGCAGTGAGGGAACCGCCAGAAGGCCTTTGGCGCTGGACCTCAGTGTCAGGGCAGAACGATGGGGGCGGAGACGCTCCTTCAGGTATACTGGACCGAGGCTGTTTAGGGCTTTAAAGGTCAGCACCAACACTTTGAATTGTGCTTGGAAATGTACTGGGAGCCAATGTAGGTGTTATGTGGTCTCGGCAGCCGCTCCCAGTCACCAGCCTAGCTCCCGCGTTCTGGATTAGTTGTAGTTTCTGGGTCACCTTCAAAGGTAGCCCCACACAGAGCGCATTGCAGTAGTCCAAGCGAGAGATAACCAGAGCATGCACCACTCTGGCGAGACAGTCCGTGGGCAGAAAGGGTCTCAGCCTACATACCAGATGGAGCTGATAAACAAATGCCTGGACACAGAACTGACCTGCACCTCCATGGACAGCTGCAAGTCCACAATGACTCCCAGGCTGCGCACCTGGCCCTTCAGGGACACAGTTACCCCATCCAGGACCAGGGAGTCCTCCACACCTGCCCACCTCCTGCCACCCAAAAACAGTACTTCTGTCTTGTCAGGATTCAACCTCAATCTTAATTCCTATTAAGATTTGTTGAAGATTGATGCTTGAAAGCTGTTAGAATAATTTCATCTTTTTTCCCCCATTCCATGCTCAAAAGTTTCCAAACATGTTGTCACAGTCACAACCTTTTATTTGTAACTCTTCCATTCCCTGCTTCCCAATGATACATAGGAACAAAGGAAGCCATCTTATATTGAGTCAGACTATTGGTCCAAACTAGCTCAGTACTGTCAACATGGACTGGCAGCACCCTTCCAGAATTTCAGACAGGAGACATTTCGGCCTTGTATGCAGATACCTTGGCTTGATCTTGAGGCTTTTTGTATGATGTAAAGCATGTGCAAGTTGGATGCTTAATTTGCATGCCATGGATCACCATTTCCCGTGGTTCTATTCCCTCCTCTGCCCTTTCAGGTCACTGAAATTTAATAGTGGTAACTTATGCATGTAATGTTAGTCAAGCACAGCATTCTGCAAAAGTGGGAAGTCACCAGGTCCCCTGAGGTGGATAAATGAGTAGAAGAACTCTTAGTTCTTGTAGATCATCAACAAATAGGCAATATATAAAACGAGGGGTGGAAGTTACATTTCAAAATATCTAGCAGAACCTATACAGAACCTATGCAGCAGACTAAAACAGTTTTCTGCCTCGTTGGCATTATTCTGTTCCACACCACTCTGAAGAGTCAATGCACACACTTTTAAAATATGAGAAGCTAACCTTTGTTCTTAAGCATACACCAACCAGGAGTGTGAATGATGACAACCAGATGTTTGAAAATATAATTGTACAGGTACACCTGTTAAAAACTGCATTCTTATTAAGTGTACATTTGGTGGCAACCCCAAGTTCTACATAATAAATGAGATATAGAGTTAACCAGGGTTTAAAGGAACTGTTGAAAGGAAGTGTGAAAACTGCTGGAGGAAAATATATCCCAAATAATTATTAGGTCAGTTATGTTGCTGCCAGCATAGCACAGAAAAAAAATATTGACAAGGCTCCTCTTTAATGGAAGTCACTAAAGTTTCCTGTATTTTCTCCTTCCTTTCTTTTTTCATCAAAATCTACATACTGGGTGTTTTCATGTTCTTGCCCTGCCCATTGCTTTGCTGCTACACTCCCTCTGCTGTTTGAAAACAACATCCTGCAAGCTACTTCTCAAGCTACGTGGTACTAAGTGCATACTTTCCCCACCCAGTCACATCACTGTTGGCAGCACAACTAGCAGAGGGAGGGAGGACACACTTTGATTTCATGCTCAGAAAGAAAACCCATTAGAAAGCAAAACTATCTTATTTTAATCTCATTAGCCATGACATGGTTGTGCTGCTCCTTCATAGTTCATACATTGCACAAAAGTTTATATTTATAGAAGCTTTGCTAATTCCACCTACGGGCAGGAAGGTTTTGAACAAAAACAGCACCATGTGTGCATGTGGTTTATGCATATATGTAGCACAATTAGGTGACATCTTGATAGTGGTGCATGAAATAAAAATAACCAGTCAACATAAGGATTTGCAAATATAATTTTATCATATACATTTGTTTTAAAACTGGTGTGTGTGTGTGTGTGTGTGTGTGTGTGTGTGTGTGTGAGAGAGAGAGAGAGAGGGGGGGAGTGCATGTGTCTATACTTCAACATTTGGTTTTTTCGGTATTTTTAAAATGAATACATCATATTGTTTTATGTAAACTGCTAATCTTTGTTGATTAAGCAGTATATAAATCTTGTTAAATAAAACTTAGATGACTTCTAGCCTCTTATCTAACTACCAAATGACAACCTCATTTTTTAGTATCCACAAAGTATAAGTACGCACGACATGTTTTTGTTGAACAAAAAGTCTAGCAGCACAGAGACTGACAGTTTTATTGTGGCATAAACTGTTTCATGGACTACAGTCCACTTCTAGTTGAGAAAACTCATGACTAGAAAAGCACTGCCTAGTTCTAGTCACAAGGATTGAGGCGTGGAGATGTCATGCAGTGGCACAAGACCTACTCAGCATGCCGAAGCTCCATATTTGAAAGTCTCTGGAAACTGAATTTGCCTTTTGATTGTCCCTAACAGTGCATTTGCCCTAAGTTCTCCATCCAATTTGTGAAAGTGCCATAACTCCTGCAAATATAATGTCCCAAGTTGAATTCCCGGCATCTCCAGGTAGGGCTGGGAGAGAATCCTGCCTGAAATCTTGGGAGAGTCACTGTCAGTTAGCATAGACAGTACTAAGCTAGGTAGACCAGTGGCTCGGACACAATGTAAGTCAGCTTCCTCTATTTCTAACTCTGGCTCCAGTACAGTAAGGCTGAGATGCACACGCCAGCTTCCTCCATGCCCAGCTGCCTATGGTGACAATGGAGCTGATATTAAAAGATTACTAGCAAACACAACTTTTTCTGCAACATCAGTTCCTGCTTTACCCCATTACACAGCAATCAAATATTAGGAAGATCAGAAAGAAAAGCAAGACAGGAATCTCCAGTTGGGTGAACTTCAATGTCACCATCAAACTTGGGAGTGACATGCAAAAAGTGATTATTATTCTGTTTTACAATATACCTCAACTGCTACAAGAAAGTCCTAAATACTCCATAAGCATAATGAAAATACTGGCAGAGAAATAGAGGTGAGGACCACAACAAGGTGGTATTTGCACTTTCAGCAAGGCATTCAGTTATTTGTTGATATCTACTAGAGAACCTGCATAGCTTTGCAGTATTGTCTTGCACCAGCACACTTGTAGATATGAACAAGTAGTGTTGGCTGAAAGGTTAAACCAGGTGCCATGACAGAGGTACACCAATTCCCCTTTCCTTGGACATAGCCACTGATCAGAGGATGAAAATGCAGAATCCTCAAATCACAAACCACAATTATCCTTCTGGAAAACAGGTAGTAATGCTGACTAACTAACAGCATTTTATCCCCTGCTGGAAGATCTTCCATATGCCACCCTCCAGATGTTGTAGACTACAACTTCCTTCATCCCTTCATGCAGGCTGGGGCTTGAGGGGAAGCTAGTCCACTGAAGTGCCAGACTGGGAAAGAGTGAAGTACTGTGTGGGCAGCACTTTGAACCTAACACTTGATTCTTATCAGTGCAACACTTGAAACCTATCTTCAAAAGAAGCCTAACATTTATATGTGTCCTTATTAAAACCTGCATTGCTCTCAAACAGCTTACGAATTTGTAACAGGCATTGTTGCCTTCGTGAAAGAATCTTAGAAAAGGAGACGGGCTCTATTTCTATTTCACAACCACAACCATAAAAAAATCCCTACATGCCATTCTCCAGCAGCTGGAGGCAAGCCTCTTGCGACTCTTCCTGTTCAGCAAAGGTATTACATAAAACAGTAGGTCAGCAAGACTAGAGAAGGCAAGGAACATCCTAAACTAGTTTGACAGCAGCTTCTATTACTGTAGGATCTCGTAAGTAGGTATAAAAATACAGTGGTACCTCGGGTTAAGTACTTAATTCGTTCTGGAGGTCCGTTCTTAACCTGAAACTCTTCTTAACCTGAAGCACCACTTTAGCTAATGGGGCCTCCCACTGCTGCTGTGCTGCTGGAGCACAATTTCTGTTCTCATCCTGAAGCAAAGTTCTTAACCCGAGGTACTATTTCAGGGTTAGCGGAGTCTGTAACCTGAAGCGTATGTAACCCGAGGTACCACTGTAATATCAATTTTCTGGCATTCAACAGCTGTCTAGTGATGAAAAATGTTCTTATTTTCTCTTTCAAAGCAATAGCCTTATTCTTCCACCAAATCCTCCACTGCCAATGATTTTCAAACTTTCGCTCATACTTAAGAACAACATTGTAAGGTATAAATATATCGACAATGCAGCTAGGTAAATCAGCTGGGGCAAGATTCAGAATGAGTGGACGGGGAAGCTTCCTAATTCATAGCTCAGTCTTTAGATATGCAAGCATAATGTGGGAATGCAGATCTACTTCAGAATATGCAGTTCTTCCACTCAAGTTAAAGGCACATTAACCTAACAGAAAAGTGGGGAACCATTGGCCCTCCAGATGTTGCCGAGCCACAACTTGTAGGGTCTGAGCTGACAGTGAAAGGTAAATTCCCTACTAGGGATCATTGAATAATAAACTGAAAAAAGAACTGCCAATATCATAATACCATTATACAAATTATGGTGCTCCCACAAATGGAATATTGTTGAAAGTTCTGATCACCTTCCTTCAAAAAGTGTATGGTAAAAGTGGAAAGGGTGCAGAAAAGGGCAACCAATAATATCAAGGGGATGGAATGACTTCCTTGTGAAAGGCTGTTTAGAGAAAAGTCAAACATGATAGAAGTTTATTACACTATGCATGCATGGAGAAAGTGGACAGAAATGTTTCTTTCTCACTCTCTCATAACACTAGAACTCATGGACAGCTGAATGGAAGAAGATTCAGGACAAATAAAGGAAAGTACTTCTTCATGCAGTGCAGAGTTGAACTATGGAACTCACTTCCACAGGAGGCAGTGATGGCCACCAACTTGCGTGGCTTTAAAAGAGGTCTGGTTATCAGTCACTACTAGCCATGATAGCTATGCTCTGCCTCCACCTTCAGAGGCAGTGATGCTGCTGAATACCAGCTTCTGGAATCTACAGGAAGTGAGAGTACTCTTGGGCTCAGTTCTTGTTTGAGGGTTTCCCACAAGGCATCTGGACGGCCTCTGTGGGAATAGGATGCTGGACTGGATGGGCCATTGGCCTGATCCAACAAGTGCATCTGATGTTCTTAATTTCCATGAATCCTAGCAAGCACGGACAAAGGCCAGTGTCAGTGGGACTTGTAGCTGAGCAACATCTGGAGGGCCAAAGGTTCGCCACACCTGACCTCATAGTCTAAACCTCCAAATGAGGGGCCACGAATGGAGTGTCCTCCAGATGGTTTGGACTGCAACTCCAGTCAGCCCCAACCAGCATGGCCAATAGTCAGGGATTATGGGAACTGTAGTCCAACAGCATCAGGAAGCCACCACGTTGGCTATCCTTGCTCTAAATGTTACATTTTCAATAACTTTTGGATGAGGCTATAAGTATAATGCATATGCACCTGTAAGACGATGCATACTTTTTAACCTGATATATTGGGAAGTTATAATTATAAGATCTATATCCACTGCTTTATATTCAGCTTACACAGTGTGTAAGAAGACTGGCCAGTTTATCAGGAAACTGCATAAAACAGCACAACAATATGATCACTTAGCTACACCCCACAAGTAAAAACAAGTGAAGTCTCTTATTTCCTGCTTACACCCAGCTACATTTTTCCCTTTGATGACATTCTGAAACTGACTTAAAGTATTTCACAACTGACAGACTAAAGCAATGCACTTATCTATGGACTTCAAGGAAGCCAAGTTTACACCTAAAGGTTGTAAACATTTTACAGGTTTATGGCATGCTCCTCAGAGATTGCTACGAAATAAATGTTTTGCTACCTATACAGAAATAATCTCATCCCCAACACAAATACTGCAGGTCAACTACTCAATGACTTCAAGAAATGTAGAAGTAAAACTAAAAACATTTCAAGGAAATTCATTCAAACACAAAGCCAACCTGGCTATAAAACTTCCTCACTTGATGGTAAAAGAGAAATGTAAAGACCCATGGTCTTCATACCCATAAAATAATGTGTGACTTTGGTTTGCTGTTCTTCACCATGGCTAAGTGTTGCATCTAAATATGGAAACCATGATCAAGGACTGAAAAAATCCAAGGTGGAAACTGCTGCTTGGAGTGAGTTTGCATTAACTGTGGTTAAGCAACATGTCTGCACCATGCAAGCCACATCAAAGGCACTTTTTGCCACTTCTCCAGCCTGTTTCAAGATAGCAAACACATGTCATTGGTGTCTCCCAACACAAGCACTGCTTAGTGCAGTAAGCTAAATCATAGCTTTGCTGTATGGTCTGATTCATATATAAAGTTAAACAACAGTTTAGACATGCGGGCCTCAGGATTTTGAGGGGAAGGGAGAAGAAGAACACAAAAGCTTGAAGCTCCCTATCACTCATAGTGCTTAACTGTGGTTTAGCACTGTGTGTGAACACAGCCTTTCTCTGATTAAGGCAACAAACCATGAACAGCACTAATCATGGTCATGTGCTCTTGATTTCACCAAGCAATCCTGAGGAAATGATAGCATTAAATAATAAAACAGATATTGCAGTATTCTTCTGTTAACAATAAAAATGAAACAGAATCTTCCTCTTGTCTCTGAAAACAGAAACAAATACAGAGAGTGGTATCCAACACTAGTTAGAGTTGACCCCCTTGAAATCAGCAGACTTCAGTAACCATTTCAAATGGGTCTAATCTGAAAATGACTTAGCTGGATATCACCTGAAAGCCTCTTCTTTACAATGGAGTATCATATGACAAGGCACAGCCAAGCTATAGCTCTTTGGGAATATTTTAATTCAACACTATGTCATCTAACCTTCTCCGACAGGATAAAGGTAAAGGTAAAGGTACCCCTGCCCATACAGGCCAGTCGTGTCCGACTCTGGGGTTGTGCGCCCATCTCACTTAAGAGGCCGGGGGCCAGTGCTGTCCGAAGACACTTCCGGGTCACGTGGCCAGCGTGACAAGCTGCATCTGGCGAGCCAGCGCATCACACGGAAACGCCGTTTACCTTCCCGCTAATAAGCGGTCCCTATTTATCTACTTGCACCCGGGTGTGCTTTCGAACTGCTAGGTTGGCAGGCACTGGGACCGAACGACAGGAGCGCACCCCGTCGCGGGGATTCGAACCGCTGACCTGACGATCGGCAAGTCCTAGGCGCTGAGGTTTTACCCACAGCGCCACCCGCGTCCCTCTCCGACAGGATAAACTTCAGCAAATCTTAATGCTCAGAAGAAAAGATTCCTAAAACTTCCCAAGCAGTTTTTTTTCAGACACTGTAAACTTTAAAAAGCCCTGCTTCTTTGTGTATGCCTAAATGTTAGTAACAAGGATTTATATCTTTATGATCACAGTGTCAACATCACAAACACAAAGGATTTCACAGTACATTTGTGTAAGGCTAATATGTTTCAAAAGGTCCCTACAGGAAGGCCAGCAGAGAGCACTGTTTGAACAGAGCTAAAGTAATAGCTTATACTTAAAAGATTGCAACAGTTCTAATGTGAGCAGCAACAACTCAGCATATGGAACTCTGAATCAGCAGCTCGAAACACTTCAGGCGTCCTGAATTAAAATCCCCTAATGTTTATTAGTTGTTTTCCTTTTTTTATTGAAGGGAATCTAAGGGATGGGAATCTATAGATTACACAGGAAAAAATGTGCTTTCCAGTGTGTAAGACCTCAGACTGCAGGTAGGAGACTCATAAGAAACTTCCTGTGTGTAGAAAATATTCTCAACAAAGCGAAAACTTTACCAAAGTCCCTTTCATCCCAGTGCTCAGACAGTACACTCAGGGAGCTTCTTCTGTGGGGGAAATATTTAAAATGTGATACATACATCCCCATCTGCAATCTGAAGTGGTACAGTCCATGAATCTACCATCCTTGCCAGCTACATCAATCTGTGTAATAGGGCTGAACAGCTCTTAAGCTGCACTGAAATCAAACCAAATCTAAGCACACATTTTATTAATAAACTATTTTTATCCTGCCTTTCTGTCCTGCAAAGAATATATACAGTAAATAGAAAGCAAGACATAGAGCAACAAAATCAGCAGCAAATGACAAGAACAGCGCTGCAAAGGAATGTACAGATAAGGATGAGATAAGCAAGTGATTCTGTAAATCAAAAGCATGACAAAACCAGATGGTCATTGCTAGATATCAGACCAATATGCCATCAAAATGGGGGTCAAACAAGCTTTCTTGGGTGAGAATTCCTGTGGGAGTGAATTCCATAGTTTAACTATGCACTGTGGAAAGAAGCACTTTGTTTTATCTGTCTTGAATTGGGAATGTATCCTGATTCCTGAACTACTTGTAAGAGTTGATCAGATTAGTCAGATAAGGCCACCAGCAACTACCTCCATCCCAGTTGCTGGGAATTGCTAGTTGCTGTTGCACTTGGGCTCTGTTTGCAGGCTTCCCATGAGCATCTGACTGGCCACTATGAGAACGGAATGCTGCACTAGATGGCCTTTGGATCATTCAGCAGGGTTCTTACATAAATGTTCTTATGTATTTGCACCCTCAGCCATTACATGGCCCACCACACTGAGGGCACTTATTTCTCAATAGCAAGGCATGCCTTTAGTAGTTGCTTTTAGCATGCCAGGAGTGGGCAGTCAGTAAGGAACCACAGAAAAGAAATACCAGTGGAAGAACCGTTGAAAAGGATGAATGAATGTAGGAATGTAGGAAATGGGCCCTATACTGCATATAACACCAATGTCTCACAACAAATGTAACTGATCTGTAGCAAACACAACCTGAAGAAAGAGAGGGTGCATGCGCTTTTGTAAATGAGGAAAATGTTTCATATATATTTTTTAAATATATTGCTATAATAGCCCATTTACCTAGGTGGTCATTGCACTTGGGGTACTGAGCATAAGAGGCTAGGCTTGAGCTGGGGGGAAAACCCCGTGATATGCTTCCCAGAGGCCTGGATTTATGAAAGGGTGAGAAATCTGCTCTGTATCTTCTGCCCTGATTTTAAGTCATTTGGAACATAATGTTGGAGGACCTGGAATTATAACGAGTGCAAAGGGAGGAGGGAATCCAATATATCCATTTTCCTCTCTTAAAAAAAGCAAGCATCCCCTTTTGTTAATTTGCTAATAATCATATTTTTCCATGCATGCTTCTGTCGTGCTCAAAGGAACAGCCAAAGCAAGCTTTTGGGTTGTTTGCTGAGGTGGGAAAAGACACAGCTTTTATTGTACAAGTTGGATTCCTATTACTTTCTTCAGTCCAACAACCCAGAAACAACAAACACTAGACTAGAGGTTGGATTACATCTCATTCAGAATGCCTTCCAGGATTTCGGTTAGAGAAATGTAATCAAGCAACTAACTAACAAAAACTCAGCAGCTGGGAGACTTTTGGGGGTGGGGGGAAACAGCAGATTCAGAGTAATCATGTTACAGTGCTTTCTGTGAGGTTTCTCAATGGAGTCCCAAACCTACAAGGTGACAAAATAAGGCTGAATGGGTTTGCAATATAATGTGTAATGTGTGTTCTTTGTTTGCAGGAGGGGAGAGGAGCACACTGTTAGCAGTAACTGCTTCCCAACTCACAAGCAAAAATTACTGTGTGGCAGCACAGCCCTAGTCAGCCCTCATATTGAAGATATTTGCAGACCATCCCTCATAAAATCTTATCCCATTATGGCTGCCACAGCAGCTACAACAAACACGCATGAAAAGTTTGCCCCCAAATATGCAAAACAGCCAACTGTAACTCCACCTAAGAATATGCAATTTGAAACAACCGTGTATCACTTTCCTATTCAGTCCTTGCTTCAACTTCAATTCCTTTCTTTCGCTGTTTCCCACGCTGAATTTTAGATTCTAAGCTCCTCACAGCAGGAACCTGTCCTCTTGTGTCTCAAAAAGCACCATGCACATGGGTGGTGTGTATCATTTTAAAAAGCAATAAAACATACCATAAAACAGCAGACTGGGAAAGTTTGAGGAACAGTTAAAATGAGGTCCTAAAATGACAGAGAGAATAAAAACATTTTAAACTGAACCCTAAAAAAATAGTAGCGTTAAGGTATCAATTGAGCCTCTTTTGAGAGAGCATTTATTTATTTTATTTACATTTACATTTACACGCTACTTTTCTCCCATCATGGAAACTTGAAGTCTTCCATCCACGCACTGATCAGACCGAGACCTGCTCAGCATCAGGAAGGTGGCAACCTCATGTGCCCTCAAACCATATCATGGGACCATATTCCATTGCCAGGTCACGAGAGATTAAAGAGGTCCTCACCTTCATCACCACTAGCCTCATCATCATCATATTATGTTGAAGATTATTAAATTTTTATATGAAGAGCCAAGCAATGCCTAGGAAAGACCAAAATCTCTCTGTGTATATCTCCTCAAATTATATATTGTTTTGTTACGTTTCCTCAGCAACGTAACGTTATCAGTATTTTTGTCCCTGGACTCCATCTACATTATTTAAGTGACTTTGCCAACACATATTAGATTCTTGAAGATAAATGGGGTTTTACAATTTTTCTTAAGGGCCAACAAGGCTTCCTTAATGGGTCAATTCTATAAACATGTGCTCGATAACTTAAAATATGTATCAGAGATCTGTGGCCCTCCAGAGGTTGTTGGACTCCAGGTCCATCAGTTCCAGCTAGCATGACCCAACGGTCAGGGATGATGGGAGCTCTAGTTCTGAAATGTCTGGAGGCTTATGGGTTCCCCATTCCTTTTCTACATCAATGAAAATTTATAAAAGCTGAAGAAATTAGCAACAGAAACTACATCTGACAGCAGGATCAAGCAGGAACCCCCGTGTCACAGCTCAAAAAGTGTTTGCTTCATTCCAGTAATCCCAAATTCTTCCACATAGTCATTTAGAACACTTTTCCAGGCAACAAATGACATCTGCACAGAAATGTAGCACTCTTGTGAATTAAAAAAGAAAGAAAGAAAGATAGCTGCTGAATACGAACAGGAATTTATGTGGCAGAACATTATGCTAATTCCTTCCTCCATGGAACATTTTCCAGCAATACTGATTTATTTTTTAATCTCTCAAATTACATTAAACTACCACCCCAATGCTCACGACAAAAATTAGTGCCTATTCATTTTCTGGTGCTGAACAACATGAATTGGTCATTAGCCCATTTTAGCTACTACCAGGCTAAAAGATACAGTCCCAAGCCACTCAATTGAAAATGACAGTCATGGTCAATTAACTAGCTGCTCTTGGATGTCGTTTTAATAGCAAAAAGCCACAATTCCAGCTGCTTAATTTCATTTGGCAAGCAAAGGCCACAAACTCTCACAGGCTAGCAACCAAGTGGCAAGTCTATTTATTCTCTAATTCTTTTCCTGGGGACAAGAAAATTCACTCTTCATGTTTCTGGCCCAATTACTTCTAGGGAGGGCAGACATCATCTGAGATGGTTCAGATGTAATGTCAAATGATGGTTTGGCATCAGCAGTGGCATAGTTCTACATCTTGGCTGAAGATTATGTAAACACAAAGTTTGGGGGAAAGACATAGACATGCTGACTACACATCTTGCCCAGTACCCTGCAATGAGAGTGTGCAGTGAGGAACATCTGGAACTATTTTTTAAAGACATGTCATACTTAACACTAGACAACATTCATTAATAGTTTTGGCTTGATTTATAGCAACTCTGTCTGTTTCATGCATGTAATTCTAGCTCTTAAACAAACAGTTTACATCTCTAAAGATGGTGAATGGGGCAAGGGAAATTGAGACTGGACTGACTTGAAATAAATCCATCTTATTTCCATTCAATGTCCCTCCCCCCAACTTCACAGCTACAGCTTAGTGGGAGGACGAGTCTTTGTTTGGATGACAAACTTAGGCCACATTCATGCCATACATTTAAAGCACTTTGGTACCACTTTAAACTGTCATGGCTTCCCACAAAGAAACCAACCACCTATCTTCTTGATCCTTGTCCATCCTGGCTCATAAAAGCGAGCCAGGAAGGGCTGGGGGATGGGCTCTGTGGGATGGTGAATGCTTCCCAGGCCTACTGAAAGAGGCGGTCATTAAACCGCTTCTTAAAAAAACATCTTTAGACCCGGCCAATATGGCCAACTATCACCCAGTCTCAAACCTACCATTCTTGGGCAAGGTGACTGAGCGGGTAGTTGCTGAACAACTCCAAGCATGCCTGGAGGATGCGGACCATTTGGATCCCTTCCAATTGGGATTCAGGCCTCATCATGGACTGAAACTGCCTTGATCACACTGGTCGATGATCTCCGGCAGGCTAGGGACAAAGGGGAGAGCTGTTTCCTAGTTCTGCTGGATCTCTCAGCGACCTTTGATACCATCAATCATGGCATGCTTCTGGACCATCGGGGGGGGCTGGGAGCTGGGGAGACCATTATACAGTGGTTCCGCTCCTTTCTCCTGGGCCATGGCCAGAAAGTGGTGTTGGGAGATGAGTGTTCAGCCCCCTGGACTCTCACTTGTGGAGTACCTCAGAGTTCTGTCCTCTCCCCCATGCTTTTTAATATTTATAGTAAGCTGCTGGGAGAGATCATCAGGGGGTTTGGGCTGGGTGTTCATCAATATGTGGATGATACCCAGCTCTACCTCTCTTTTAAATCAGAACCAGTGAAGACAGTGAAGGTCCTGTGTGAGTGCCTGGAGGCGGTTGGAGGATGGATGGCAGCTAACAGATTGAGGTCGAATTCTGACAAGACAGAAGTACTTTTCTTGGGGGACGGGGGGGGGCTGGTGTGAAGGACTCCCTGGTCTTGAATAGGGTAACTGTGCCCCTGAAGGACCAGGTGAGCAGCCTGGGAGTCATTTTGGACTCACAGCTGTCCATGGAGGCGCAGGTCAATTGTGTGTCCAGGGCAGTTGTCTACCAGCTTCATCTGGTACGCAGGCTGAGACCCTACCTGCCCATGGATTGTCTCGCCAGAAGGTGACTCGGAAACTGCAATTAATCCAGAATGTGGCAGCTAGACTGGTGACTAGGAGTGGCTGCCGAGACTGTATAACACCAGTCCTGAAATACCTACATTGGTTCCCAGTACGTTTCAGAGCACAATTCAAAGTGTTGGTGCTGACCTTTAAAGTCCTAAACGGCCTCAGTCCTGTATACCTGAAGGAGCGTCTCCACCCCCACCGTTCAGCCCAGACATTGAGATCTAGCGCCAAGGGCCTTTTGACGGTTCCCTCACTGTGAGAAGTGAGGTTCCAGGGAACCAGGCAGAGGGCCTTCTCGGTAGTGGCTCCTGCCCTGTGAAACGCCCTCCCATCAGATGTCAAGCAAATAAGCAACTATCTTACTTTTAAAAGACATATGAAGGAGCCCTGTTTAGGGAAGTTTTTAATGTTTAATGCTGTATTGTGTTTTTAATATTTGGTTGGGAGCCACCCAGAGTGGCTGGGGAAACCCAGCCAGATGTGCGGGGTATAAATAAATTTATTATTATTATTATTATTATTATTATTATAGCTGTAGTTTAAGGGTGTCAAGAGTTGTTAGAAGGGCTCTCTGAAGAGGGAATGGCTGTTATACCACTCTGACAACTGTAGCTTTGTGAGGGGAATAGGGCTTTCCATAGGTGGAAAGGTCACAATGGAGGGACAGTTATGGCATGGGGAGAAGTTAAATGGTACATTTCAGGGACTAAAATTATACCAGCCTGAATGGTTTTACTTTGCCTGCATGGTTTAAAATCAAACTATGTGAGCAAAGGAACAGGGCTTTGCAAGCACTGAAGATCAGCTGACTGGCTGCAAATCCCACTTCCTTTGCTTGTTCATTTAGACAGCTAGAGGACCAGACTCATGAGGAAGAAACAGCACATGAAAATGCACTTTAATGGTAACCATACAAGCTGAACAATCTGTATAGTAAAAGTCTGAATGGCAGCTTAATTCAGAACAACTAATCAGCTTAAGTGTTTGCATAGTGAGTCAAATGTTCGAGAAAGGGAGGCGGGGAGTCTTTTTCCACAATGGTTTCTAAGTTAAGAATTTTCAGCTCTGGAAAGAGAACTGCTGAAATCACATAAAAATACATTGGGTTAAAAATGCAGAAAGTGTAAAAAGAGTTGTCTGGGTTGCATAAGACCTGTAAAAACAAATGTAGTGATCCACTTTCTGACTCGCCTGAATCAAATTTCACACTGTTCTCTACTTAGTTAACCTTAAACATGTCTGGATGCCTCCAACTTTGCAAAATAACAAAACCTAAAAACTTGACAGCAGCCCTGTAGACTAACCGGTTTTAATAAAGGATTCTTTTCATTGAAACAGCAGGCAGATTGATGTGAGAAAGTCTTCCTAGCTCATGACAAAATCCCCCCTAACACAACTAGCTGCATGTAATAAAGAAGGGGGAGTGACTTGAAGTTTCACAATCAATCTGGAACAGGGGGGGAACTATTTTATTTTTGTAAATGTTGAAGATAGACATCTGGCCTTTTTCCTGATTTATTCAAAACCTCAAATCCTTTTGAATTTGGTAACTTTTGTGGTGCCACTGGTTGGTATGGCCTGTGGGGCGGCAACTTGGAACAGGGCCTCTTCTGTGGTGGCACCCCAGTTCTGGGACTCGCTCCCTGAGGAACTGAATTTGTTCACCACAAATTGATATCATTTAGACATACAATGAAAGTATACTTGATTGCTTGGGGTTTGGGGATATGAATCAGGCAACTGAGGGGTCTCAGCAGATTGGTAATCTGGTATTATGTATTTTAGAGATGAAATTTAACATGTTCTAAATTACTGTAACAATTGTACTTATTATGTTGTACATGCTCCTAATGAGAAGAAGGGCAGTATAACTAATATAAAAAATGAATGCAAGACCACACCCACACCATACATTTAAAGTGCTATTATACCATGTTAACTGTCATGGCTTCCCCCAAAGACTCCTGGGAACTGTAGCTTGTTAAGGTTGATGAGGGTTGTAAGGTTGCCCCTATTCCCCACAGAGAGCAACAAATACATGGTTTATTGAGATGGTTGTTGGAGTTTCAGTCTATGTTAAAAGCATACTTGTTCACTCAGGCCTCCCTTAACAGCTATTCACAGGCCTACGTACTGCTAAATATTGCGGATGCAAATAAATACTGCGGAAAGCTTTCAGAGATATTGCATTAGTTTCACAGTTTTATTGCTTCTTACTGTTATGAACTGCTTTGGATATTTTTAAAATAAAAGGTATATAAATATTTTAAACAAACAAAGAATAGTCGAAGTCAGCAACCGCTAACAACTACAGTACTATGAATTTGGTTCAAACAAAAACAACATCAACGGTATAAAACAAATGGGGTAACTACTAGAAGAAAACTCTCACATACATGGAGGACTAAAAGCTAGAGACTTGCTTCCACGCAGTTTCTTGACTGTAATGGATAGTAGCTATTTCCACTGCCGCAAAGGAACATAAAGCAGCAGCATCATTAAGCGAGCAAAATTCCCTACCGCTGTAGAGCCTGTAAAGCCAGTGCCTTTTATCCAACATCCATTGCCCATCCTTATAACTGTAAGAAAACCTAATAAAATTCTTAATTGAGTCTCAATAGGTTTTACTTACATAGACGGTGTTAAAAGGGGAAAAAAACTTTCAAGCAATTTGGCAAGGCAAGATGTTAGATGGCATTACCCATAATCTAAAGTGATCAAGTGCAGCTATTTGAGCATCTCCTTCTTTCAAGATTAAAAGGAATAATCAAGCCCTGAAAATCAGAGGTGATCACTACATGGAACAGCTCTCTCACTTCCAGGGCCTGAGGCATTGTCTTTGCATCGTTTCGGGCTTTAAAACTCAATGTGGGATGTTGCACGCAAAATTGCAAGAGAATAAATTATTGAACACTGAAGTAGCAATGATTGCAAAACTGGACTGGGACACTGTAGTTAAAAAAGAAATGTAAGCAAATTAAAACTCTTTTCTGCAGTGGTGTGGAAACATTTTAAGGCCAAATACCGCATTCCTTCTCAACAATCTTCTGGGGGCCACATGGCAGTGGTGGTTGGGGCCAAAAGCAAAAATGATTGGAGCAACAAATGTAAATGTTAGCTTTGTAGAGCAGGCTAGTTTCCACACACCCACACACTTTTCTGTTCTCCATCCAGACTAGCAATGGGCATTATCAGAGTTCAAAGACACATTCAAGCAAAAAGCACCAAGGATTATATGAAACAAAGTCAATGATAGTGAAAGTCCTAAGGGCCAGACAAAAAGGCCTGGAGGAGCCCATTGGGCTCATGGGCTTGAGGCTTCATTCTGCCTTACTGGATAACCACTGATTAACCAACCAGGAACATTATACAGCTGAAAATATGTTAACTGTGTTACTAGTCCTAAAAAATAAGCTGTAAACATGTTGTCACACATGTTCAAAAGAACTGGAAACAGGGAAGAAGCTGAAGACAGATTCCAAAATGCATATTAGTCCTATAGAACTATAGATTCACAGAATTGGAATTGTAGAGTTGGAAGGGACCCTGAGAGTCATTTGGTCCAACCCTCTGCAATGCAGAAATCTCAACTACATGACAAGTGACCATCCAGCCCCTGCTTAAAAACCTTAAAATGTCTTTAAATGGTTTTCAAAAAATAGGGCAGATACTTTTCAGTGCTTAAAAACGTAACATTCCAAAACCAAAATACTGCAGAATAGCATTGCTACTACTTGTACTTAGCATAACTTGTAGTTTATTGTATGCAGCCAAAATACAATAATAGTAAAAAATAATAATTAAACAATAGATTTGCTGTAGCCCTCCATCCTGCAGTTAACAGTGTGGTGATCCTGCTGAAGGTCACTTTGCTGCTGTTTACTGAAAGGGTAGATGGGGAGGAGCAAGGCGATAGCAAAGTTGATGCAGTGCAAACACACCAGCAGAGTCAATTCAATGCTTCCCCATCTCCTGGTATGAACAACACAACCTAGCCTCAACTACCTGCCTTCTTTGTTCAATTTGACCAAGGAATTAAAGTTCATCCTCTTTACTCTCACTTTGTCCTTTAGATACCTCAGCATGGAAGAGGGATGGAGACAAAGCTAGAATTAGTTGACTCTTCCTATCATTGGGCTCTGAGCCCACCTGCTTTTGGTCTCCCTGCCTTCCACCCTATCAATTCCTACAGGCACCAGCCACCACTCATACTAGAAAATAATTGTGCATCCAAACTTGCCAAATCTTCACTAAATGACTCAATGAGTGCTAAGTGAAAGAGATTCATGCTTTATTGATCAGTTACACATTGCATCTTGCTGACAGGCAAGGCTTTCCCACCAACATCTGCCTCTGTTGTTTTGCAGCTCCCACACACTTCTACACAGGGTTAGTTACCTAAGTTGTTTGTGTTTTCTGTTTGGCTTATTTGTCCCATTATCATTTTTTTTCTACACATGCAACTTAATTAATAAATAAATGTGTCAAGCCATTAACTATTTTTTCCCAGCTCAGTACATATACTTTGCTTTAAGTGAAGTACAGTATTTAATTCAAATTTTATCTTCCTTCTTTGTATACAAGGAACATGAGATTTGCTTTTCTTGTCTTGTCTTTTCTTTTTTTGTCAGAAAAGACTTCCTTGTTAAACACCATGCATGTATCAACAAGCTTCCACTGACTTTGAGGACGTTGTCCTTTTGCTATTACAGAAATAAACTGAAGTGCAAGTTTGCATGCCAAGGTGGTATCAGAGCTTTACTTGTGTCTCAAATCCTGTTATCATTCAAAGGCCAAAAGTAGAGAAGGATGTGCTTAAATAAAGTTACCTCTGAAGATTTCCAAATGCATGGCCAAAATATCAGGGCAGTAATCAACTGAAACTCCTGCCTAAACTATCTCTAGACCTCATGCGCTCTCTCTCTCTCTCTCTCTCTCTCTCTCTCTCTCTCTCGCTCTCTCTCGCTCTCTTTCACACACACACACACACACACACACACACACACACACACAAAAACACACACAGCTTCTTTGTCTCCCCTTAAAATTGAGAAAGGAGCATGAGGATCTCATATGCTACACTTCCATTTTTCAATCAGTAGGGGGCACAATGAGAAAAGTCAGTTTGTACATTAAATGTACTGTAGCCTGTTCCACCACTATTCATTTCCAAACTAGCTCATCATCTGCTAAATTACCAGGAAAATACTGGGATGTAACAGGGGTCCAGAGTTATCTTGGAATAGAATAAAAAGTCTATTATTTATTAGAGTTAAGAGCCCAAATCCTTGCCTCCTTGCCCTGGAATTTGCCAACATTAGCCAGTGCTATTCAGTTTATAAGATACTGGATGAAAGTCTTTTTATTACACATTAACAAAATTCTAAGCATAGTGGCAAGGATACTGAGGCAAGAATCACAATGACTCTAGTTCCAATCTTGCTCTGCAATTCATTTACTTCAGCAGGCCACTCTCTTCTCGTTTTCTCCCTCCCACCTCCCATCATCTACAACACAGACATCATCTACAAGTCTTCAACTGGTGAGCTGGGACTTGCTGGTATGTCATGGCCTGATCCAAGGTGGGCTGCAACAGGAGCAGTACCAACAGATGAATATGCAGAAAAAGATTAGGATATGGGTCCCCAAATGCATGTTTGGGTTAAAAGTGGGTTCTGGGACTGAAAAAGTTGAAGACTACTGATCTACAATATGTGGGCAGTAATACTGGCCCACCTTTTAGGATTATTGTGAGGATTACTCAGATAATGTGCACTAGATAGATAAGATAGATAGATAGATAGATGATATATAGATAGATGATAGAGATAGAATGTAATGTTTCATATGCTCTTAAATTGCTGTGCAAATACTAAGTAGTCATTCATTAAAATGAAACTGCAGCATCAAACCTAGAGCTCTTATTTTTTTATAGCTTTTTTAAAAAAAGAAATCCTAAAAAACCCTTTAAAAATCTGGTTTTGATATTACATGA
Organism: Podarcis muralis; assembly: GCF_964188315.1. Classification (NCBI taxonomy): domain Eukaryota; kingdom Metazoa; phylum Chordata; class Lepidosauria; order Squamata; family Lacertidae; genus Podarcis; species Podarcis muralis. The sequence continues at coordinate 18,464,523 of NC_135666.1, read as the reverse complement.
AATTAATGTGCAAAATATCTAAGTGCATCTTTTCTGCATTTCTGAAATTCAAGAACACTGCATCCAATTTTTAGAACTTTTGCATGTCATGACATCTAATCTTGATAATCTACAAATTACTAAGCATTCATATAAAGGTTGCCCATGAAGTATCATTTTCTTGCTCATAAAGCCTCATTTCCTTCCTGGGCATGTATAAAGCAAATGGGTTCCAAATGAAAGACCTTTCACAGCACTGCCATCTCCCTTCTAGTGTGACTAGAGCAAAGATGGTGAACATGTGGCTTCCAGATGTTGCTGGAGTCCAGCTCCCATCATCCCCAACAACTGGCCATGATAGCTGTGACTAACTGGAGCTGGAGTCCAACAACATCTGCAGGGTCTCAAGTATGGGCATCCACAGGTGGTCAAGGGGAGAGGAGCTTCTCCCTGACACCCACAATTATGCCATGTTATGGATTCCTAGTTTTCTTCGTTTCCTTTGAAAGCAAGACTCTAGCCCTTCGAGAGCCAAAGATATGAGGCAAAGTGTGCAGACACTATTCTGCTCATTCATTTTGTGAGAAACTAGCCTGCTCCAGCCTTTCAATATTTTAAGCCAAGTAATGAAGTCATGGCAAAGACTGACCTTTAGAAAAACAGAGAAGGCAAAGAGAAGGTTAGAGTAACACAAACGGTGCCTACAGAGAAGGAAGTTCTTGGTTCATATTTTATTATGCTGTTCTTCCCTAGTGGAGAAGTGGCTGCTGCCCCAACAGGGGGAAATCTGAAGCTTGAGGTTGTAGTCAATGAAGAAAAATCCTTTTGCCAATGGAATACCTTCATTGGTATAAACTCCCGGGATTTTAGTAGAGGTGTGACTGGGCAAAATATACCCATTTCTCCTAAGTAAGGTTCCTCCATGAGATCTATCTCTACACCCATTTTTCATACTGGGTGGGGGTGGTGGAGTAAAATAATGCTGGCATAGGATGGGATATTCAGACTTGGATTTGATAGAAGAATTTGGATTTGATATCGTGCTTTATCACTACCTGAAGGAGTCTCAAAGTCTTCTTCTTCCTTTCCCATCCTCCCCCACAACAAACACTCTGTGAGGTGAGTGGGGCTGAGAGACTTCAGAGAAGTGTGACTAGCCCAAGGTCACCCAGCAGCTGCATGTGGAGGAGCGGAGACACGAACCCAGTTCCCCAGATTACGAGGCCACCGCTCTTAACCACTACACCACACTGGCTCCCTCCTACACTTGGCTTTTATTATGCTGTTCTTATTGGTGTTTGTTTTTAATTTTTTTGTGCAATTAATATTTTTATATGTAAGCTACTAAGAGTTTGATTTTACCATAGGCAGGTAAGGAACAAATGTCTAAATAAATAAAAAGGAAGTGTTGTTAATATTCAGGTTTTTTGGGGTAGAATGATATTTTGTTTTCAGATTTCATCCAAAAGGAGATGGAGTTGTAAGAAAATCATGAAAATATAGTATAAAACAAGAAATATCTGGGGAGTTACCATTATGAATGGTTCTACCAGCCCATCTGTAGAAGGACCAACACAATATATCAATGGTAACTTCAACCAATACTATGGAAAACCCCTGAACAAATCACAACAACGAACCCATCTTTTTCTGCAATGATAAAGGTGTAATGCAACCTTTGCTAACCTGGAATACCCCAGATGTTTTGTTCTAGTCAATCCCAGCCAGTAGTGACGGGGACTGTATTCCAAAACATCTGGAGGGCAAAGGCTGGTTTAACAAGAAGTAATAACTAGAAAGAGAAGGACTATAGACTGCTTTAGTAGTCTTCAACCTCTGCAGAACCAGAGCCACGTTTAGCGCAAACACACACAGGGGTGCCCAACTTTTTTCAAAGAGGGCCAGATTTGATGAAGCGAACATGTGTGAGGGCCAACCAAAGTTCTTGAGAGCTTTTTTTAGGATTGAAGTTGCTGAGCTTTTTAAAGGATTTTACCCCAGAACATATACTGCCATGGGGGCCGGATTAAATTGACCGGCAGGCCAGATTAGGCCCCCAAAATGGACTTTGCACATGCCTGCTACTGTAATTATATGGCAATATTGTTGCTGTTGTGACCCACTTTACGCCAGACTGTGATCCAATACAGGACCCCAGCTAAAGACCAATGCCTTAACACTATTGGTTTCCACATATCACAGGATAACGATTCCAGCTCTTACTTAATGCAACCATAATTACTGAGATTATAGCACTGGTATACTCAACTCTTTTTTGTTATCATGGGTGGCTTTAAAAGCGGAAAACCCTATCCCAGCTACATGGTCACAATGCACAGATGCACTGCCCCTTTCCCAAAGGCTGTTGATTCAGAGCCACTGATAATGTGTACTTGTCTTTTTTTGCAAATGGAAGTTGATGGGTAGGATTTAGATTAAAGGGAGCCTTGGAAAGACCAAGGGAAAGAACTGGAGGGAGGGAATAGCAAGAAATTTGGCAAGTTGGATTTGTAGGCTATTAGATACTGCACATAGAAGGGAGAGTGTACTCAATTATGAACATCCTGCAATTCTGAACTCACTCCATTCCCAAAGTGTTCATAAGATCCATTGTTTTGCTAAAGAGATGCATAATTCTTTGTAGATCAATCTACTCGTTCTTTTTCAAGTATTTTTTCCCCCACTTTCAGATTTTCATGGAACACTCAACATCACCATACACCACTATCTGTAGGCAGCAGAGCAATCAACTTTGAAAGATTTGTGCTCCAAGTTGGAATGTTTAAAATATTATCCTCAAGTTTCCACCTAAAATGTTCTCACCGTTCCTTGAAACAATGGAAAGCATTGATGGCTGCACCTATTTTTGCTGAGCCAAGCATTCTGGGGAGAATTGTGTTTTGAGCCATTTCCATAATGACGAATGCTGTAAGAATCCTGATTTCCTTGTTCTCCATTACAAGAAGAGCTTCCCAGACTTTTTAGAAAACGTGCCTTGGTGTTTTTTTGGATATGTGTGACTAAGATCTGCATTTGTAGCATATACACATACCAAGACAAGAGGAAGCAAAATTTAGAACCATCAACTTCATCCTTCAACTGTTTACTTATTTCTAGAATAGCCAGTGAGGCTACTGCAGGGTAATTTGAGGACCACAACCCAGACGGAGCTCCGAAAGGGAGCCAGGGTGCCACATTCCACACTGATAAGAATAACTAATGTTCAATAAGGGTGCCAAGGGTTTCTCATGCATTACATTGTCCTGGTTCACACATCACAGTAAACCAAGCTATGGCTTACAAGGACTGCATGGAACATGCTTGCTCCTAGAGACGCATGGCACAGCACGGCAACTAAGGCAAGATTCAGCTTAGCATGTCATCTGAACTTGGGATTGTCTTTAATACATCTCTTTCTTAACTACAATCTGTAGCCAAGGTTTTGACTAAGGAGAGCAAAGTGGGCCCAAGCTCCTTCCCAGGAGCCAGAATGTTTGTGTGATCCCAGCAACCCATAGTTTGGCTTGCTGTGATGTGCAAACAAGGTCATTATCTCAAGAACCATTCACAATGACGCTAGTAAGATAGACAAGTAGTTGCAGTTCCATATGGCTAAGGAGCCACTGCGACTTAAGAGAATATTTTGTATATTTACTTACTTTTTAAATCCCGCCCTTCTTACAAATTACTCAGAGAGACTTACTAAGTCCTCTCCCTCCTATCACCATCCTCCCATGTTATCTTCTTTATAACCCTGTCAGGAAGGTTAGACTGAGAGAGACTAAATGAGCCAAGGTCATTCAGTGAGTGTCAAGGAGCAGTAGGGATTTGAATACATATCTCCATTGTCTTGGCATCCTAGCCACTATGCCACACTGGCTGTCACAGTGGCTTGCCAAAGTGAATTGATGGCTCGCTAACCTTAAGCTGTTAATACATAACAAGTATTTTTTCTTTAAAAATAATTTAAACCAGGTTGCACCAAGGATTTATTTTCAAACCAGAAGGAGTTGAGACTTTTTAATGTCTCTTATATTTCTGCTGTTTTACTCTCACTTTAAAATGGCATATGTTGAATGAAGTTGCCCAAAGATTTGGAGCATTTCTTGAGGCCTGATCCATTTTCAGTCAAAAAATGATAAAAATATTTTTAAACACATTTTATTGTTATGAAAAACTCAGTTAAGATACCCTTTAGATATACACTGAAAAAGTGTAAGAACTTAAAATCTCAGAAACAAAAGCTACTACTCTTTGCTAAAAGAGGAAACAAAGAAACTTTAATGGGGAGTATAAATTTTCTTCATTTCACACATCCACACTTCAATAATCACTTATAAGTTGTTCCCTTGATCGCTGAGAAGTATTGCTCTGAGATGGGATGATATAACAAGGCCTGTTTCACTGGCTCATTAACACAGACACCTGGTTCATTGCCAAATGTAAGGTCACAGGCAAAGGGAGTGTATTAACTGAATGCTGCAGTATGCCCTGGGGTGCCTAAATGTTATCATAATAATCCAGCATGCAAAAATCTTATACGGACTCTTAAAATCAATTCTCCAGCTAAACAACCCAACCTAGAGCAGGCAACAAACAGTTTGAAAAGCATTACATAACTAAAACTGGGGAAATAAAAAGAGATTAAACCGTTCTTAACTTTTGTGGGCAAACAATGAACACTGAGGAAATTTTTTTCCAATGTTATTGACTGCTTTTTCTGTTTTCCTTTTGTGCCCTTATAATTCCTCTGTTGGACAAGAGCTACAGCAAGAGAAGGGAAGGAAAGGGAAGGGAAGGGAAGGAGAAGAGGACAAGTGCATGCTCTCCACAATATTTTGCAAGTAGAAATGGAAATGCCTTGGTGCCCCTAGAACAGGGGTAGGCAACCTAAGGCCCGTGGGCCGGATGCAGTCCAATCGCCTTCTAAATTCGGCCCGCGGACGGTCCGGAAATCAGTGTGTTTTTACATGAGTAAAATGTGTCCTTTTATTTAAAATGCATCTCTGGGTTATTTGTGGGGCCTGCCTGGTGTTTTTACATGAGTAGAATGTGTGCTTTTATTTAAAATGCATCTCTGGGTTATTTGTGGGGCCTGCCTGGTGTTTTTACATGAGTAGAATGTGTGCTTTTATTTAAAATGCATCTCTGGGTTATTTGTGGGGCATAGGAATTCGTTCAATTTTTCCCCCCAAAATATAGTCCGGCCCACCACATGGTCTGAGGGACGGTGGACCAGCCACGGCTGGAAAAGGTTGTGACCCCTGCCCTAAAACACCTCAAGGCAGTAGCCACAACAGGGATAGGCTCCTTGTGAATATTCAAGGCCTCTTCCCTAAAAGTTCAGCTTAATTGGGGTGGAGGAGAGAAAGGGGAGTATAACTTCCTAGCCCAAATAACTTTTAAAGACCACCTGTATTTATGTTCAGAGTGTTCTTCAATTATTCTCTCTTAGACCTCTATCTGTCTCAACATTTTTGGCTGTGGGTCGCCTGTGGATGGAAGCTGAGCTGAGCTCCCAGGCAGCACCCACAGTCCACCACCTGGAACCAGTAGCAAGTGAGTAGGTGGTAGGTCAGAGTGACAAAGGCCCTTTTGAGTCCTGGGAGTCCTCGGCCAGTGTCCAGCCAGGCTGACCACTGGCACAGAGGCGACTGCTTGTCATCAGTATTTCCAGGGTGGTGATAGTAAATGTATTTGCCTGACCCTAAAGAGATATATTAGTGATGTATGGAAGTGAGAGCTGGATCATAAAGAAGGCTGATCGCCAAAGAATTGATGCTTTTGAATTATGGTGCTGGAGGAGACTCTTGAGAGTCCCATGGACTGCAAGAAGATCAAACCTCTCCATTGTGAAGGAAATCAGCCCTGAGTGCTCACTGGAAGGACAGATCGTGAAGCTCCAATACTTTGGCCACCTTATGAGAAGAGAAGACTCCCTAGAAAAGACCCTGATGTTGGTAAAGATGGAGGGCACAAGGAGAAGGGGATGACAGAGGACGAGATTGGATAGTGTCTTCGAAGCTACCAGCATGAGTTTGACCAAACTGCGGGAGGCAGTGGAAGACAGAAGTGCCTGGCGTGCTCTGGTCCATGGGGTCATGAAGAGTCGGACACGACTAAATGACTAAACAACAACAACAACAACAAAGAGATGTATCTCTCAATGTAAGAATACCCCGATGGATCAGGCCAACAGCCCAGCTAGTCCAGCATCCTTTTCTCACAGATGTCTGTGGGAAGCCGGCAAGCAAGACCTCAGCACAGTGGAACTCTCCCCATCCTGTGGTTGCCAGCAACTGGTATTCAGAAGCATTACTGCTTCTAACAGTGAAGGCAGAATATAGCAAACCTGACTAGTAATCATTAAGAGTCTTAAATCCCACTGAATTTTTTCTATTCCTTTTATAAATGTGGTCCAAATTGATGGCCATCCTGGCCTCCATCATTGTGGAGAGTGTTGCACTAGGACTTAGGAGACCTGGGTTCAAATCCCTGCTCAGTCATGAAACTCACTGAATAACTTTGGGCCAGTCACAGTCTCTCAGCCTAGCCTATTTCACAGGGCTGTCGTGAGAATGAAGGGGAGGAAGAAGAAAAGCATTTATGCCCCCCCTTGAGTTGCTTGAAGGAAAGGTGGGATATAAAAGGTGATACACAGATAGAAAGTTTTTTTAAAAAGGAATTCCTCTTTGATATTTAGCAATTAGGGAGTGACTCTGGCACAAGAAACATTTGCAGCAAGTGCAGGTTTCCCTTTTTTTTTTTTTTTTTTTTACAGTGAGGATAAATAATCAACTATTTCAGCTCCATCCAGCACAGCTATCTGACCTTCCCTTTCTTTGTGGTTTCCTGCTTTATATTTCCAACCTATATAGCCCCACTGCCTGCTCAATTTAAAGTCCTACCCTCTTCCCAGCCCACACACTGTTACTTGCCAAAAACCATTAAATACCCATTTCAGAATAAAGCATGCATTTTGCACAAGCTTATATATAATGCTCTAATCTGACCCATTGGCATGGTTAATGAGTGTTTCAAAACTGAAATAAGGGCTTTTGCAAAAGGAAAATTTCCAGTACAAAATTATGCTTTCGGTTGAGCTGGTTAAAAGTTCCAGTACCTGAAATAAGCAAAAGGGGAAAGCAGATCTGGACAGTAAAACAAAAATTTTAACAGCGTGATACAAGGCTGGAGGAAGAGAGAAATGCCTGCTACAGTCTCACACACAACTTCAGCAGAATGAAAGCCTGTGTGGTGTCATGCTTCAAACATTGAACAAGGAATTGGGAGACCAGGGTACATATTTTGACTCAGCCAGGAACCTCACTGAGTTACCTTGGGCCAGTTACCATCTCTCAGCCTAACCTACCTGAAAGCATTGTGTGCAACTACAGCAGCAAGAATTCTTATCGCAAAATACTGGAAGATACAAGATCTGCCCACGCTGGAAGAGTGGCAGACGCAATTGATGGACTATATGGAACTGGCTGAAATGACTGGCAGAATCCGAGATTTGGGAGAAGAAACGATGGAAGAGGACTGGAAAAAATTTAAGGACTATTTACAAAAATATTATAAGTTGTATGAATGTTAAAAACTGCACGATTTGGAAGTTTTAGCTTCAGCAATTAGATTTCTGAAACAGGAAATTAAGTTATAAGTAAGAAAAGGTTGAAATTTAAAGTATTACTATGGTTGATTTAAGGTACAAGTAATTGACAAAAAGTATTTTAAATTTAAAAATATAATATTTGAAAGGTACAAAATAAGATATGAAAAAAGGTAATAATTTGCTGACATTATTATTGTAAAGAATGCATGGTAGGGGAGATGTGAGGAAGTCCGGTTGGCTATGTAAAAATGTTTTTGAAAATTGGATTTTTTCTTTTTTCTTTCTTTGTCTCTTTTATTTCTTTTTTATGGCTTTTATATTTCTGATTGTGTATTTGAAAATGTAATAAAAAATATTATAAAAAATAAAAAAAGCATTGTGAAGATAAAATAAGGGGGGGAAACCTGTACACCAACCTGAAACCCTTAGAGGAAAGGCAAGATAGAAATGCAATAATTTTTTAAAAAATTAAAAATGTGTTTAATTCTAAACTTCTCAGATGAGTGTGGAGAGGAACGGTTATATGGATCTTTGACACCTGATCACTACCCTTTCCATGTGACTGTTTCATTCCCCCACAATCCCAAATGGTTTGGGAACAGACTAGGAGAGTGGTTCCCATCCATATATCCATCTGTGAACACAAAGTGGAAGTGAATATATAATAAATATATATAATATAACAACAACAAGCCACCCCAAAATGGGAAAATATATCTGGAGAAAATAAAATGGAAAGCACAATTAAGTTCTTTTGCTTAGTACATTTAGACCTATAAACAACTAAAAAGTCAGCCTGAAGGGAATAGGTTTGATTCAAGAGGCAGTACATCTCTTCTTGTTTTGAATAAGGTGAAAACTGTATCTGTGATCACAGGCCACTTGAAGGCCTCAGGCACTGAAAAGTCACTGATATCTGCAGAGAGAGAAATATTGCTAGTTTCCCACGGTTGTAAAATGTGCATTGCAATATCTTAGCTAGCTCCGGGGAAAGCCTGGAATAAAAAAAAAGTAAATTATGGCATGTATGGAAGCAGCAGCAAAAGCAGGTCAGCAGGGGTTCTTTGCACATGGAATCAGGGACAGAAGCCAATGTTGTAGGGTTCTCACTGAAATCCCTACAATGGAAGGTTGTTTTTTACTGTAAACTCTTACTAAAATCATCTTGGCTGTGAAGGCCGCAAACTGGAAGCATCTGGACAGCTTCTGATGAAGGATGGGAAACCAGAACTTTGATTCCTCTAGTGAGGGGAGGAAGATACAGCTGCTTAGCCTCACCTTCTACAGATGATGAATGCAACCGATAATGAATGCTGCAATAGCATTTGCCGTGGGCTGCAGTGTCTGAATGGGAAGCAATGTTAAATGGGCCTGGGGGTGTACATTCACTTCATAATGAATGAAAACTATTTATGAAACAATGGGGTCCATTCACTTCATTAGATAAATAAATACCCGCAGGATAAGGCTAACAGTGGCTACTAGTCATGGTGGCTATATTGGCTCCAGTGTCAGAGGCACTATCCATCTGCATCCCAGCTGCTGGGAACCACAAGTAGGAGGGCCCTGTCTACTAACTGTGGCTGGGGCTGAAGAAAGTGGTAGGTGTCTCCCCACCCCGTGTCCTCCTATTCTCTCTGCCCCCTCCCCATCCTTTCAACCCAACAGGTTGAGGAAGAGACAAGGTGACTCTTGCCAGATATCTGAACTGATTGCTCACAGAGAGCATGTGAAAGTAGGCCAAAGTTTGCATACAATTAGACCAGGCGACAGGCTATGCAACTATACTCCGTCTTGGAACTGGTGGTGGGGAAAGCTCCCAAAGGCTTGGGAGGAAAATGGCACACAGCCTTAGACTTTACCTAACCAGCTCCAGGGAAGCCTCTTAACCAAACCTAAGTCAAAATCTGAAGGTTAGATTCTGCTAGCTAAACTACAGCTCCCCCATGTTCTCTCTAGGGCAGGAACTGGGAAGATGTGGCCCTTTGAATGTTGTTGGGTTACAATTCCCACCATCCCTAACCACTAGGCTGGGAGTTGGGGGAAAGTATATTCCTCATCTTTGATCTAGATAATAATGAGATTTTTGGGATTTATTAAAAATTCTCAGATGCCAATTCTTGCTTTTTCTCCCACACACCTACTCAAGCCAAAACCATACCAAGTAGGTGCTTGCTTGACCTTCCTAAATGTTACTCCTATATGGAAGGAGCCTTATAGTGTCAGAACATTGGTCCATTTAACTCAGTATTGTCTGCAGCAAGTGGCAACGGCTCTCCATGGTTTCAGGCAGGGATCATTCGCAGCCCTACTTGTTGTTGCAAGGGACTGAATTTGGGTTATTCTATGTATAAAGCATGTACTCCACTCCTGAGCGATGGCCCTTCTATGTCAGCCAAGAGGCTGGGCCCTCTGCTTTTTGACCAAAGTAGTCCAGGTTCCCATTCTGGGGACAGGGCAAGAGTGGCCAACAAATTCCTAAAAATGGTAAGCTCCTTGCCTTTATCAGACTTAAAACCCCTTCTTCGTGGGCACAACCATTTATTATTATTATTATTCTTTACACCAGATACATTTGCTTTAGTCTTTGATCAGAATCTTGCTTGCAACACAAGAACATTTTTGCCTGAAGCACTGCACATCTCCCTAAACGTCTTTTTAAACTGGCACTTGCTGTCAGTAACTGATCTGGTGTTGACATCAAGCATCACCTCCCTTCCTTGCATCAAGTTTTACGATCACAGAGCACAAACTGGCAAATACAAGATGATGGCAAGCAGAGCACTGAGAGATCCTCTTATATTCTCCTTTAACCCAGTGTTTTCCTTGCCCTCATTCAGCATGAATGGAGTGCGGAATAAGCCAGTGACCTTTACTTGGTAGCAATTCTCTGCAAATAAGGTTACACAAATTAGAAAATATATATATTCCCAGGTATGAGATGATGCGTGCAGAACTTGGTATACACACAATGGAATATTGGGTGTGGGCTAGCACTATTAAAAAAACCTGGTTGTGTTGCCATTTCCGTTGCCAACCTTCTAGTCTGCTTTCTTACTTAAGGACTTTTATAAATCCAGATGGTTTCAACTCCTACATAGCAAAATCAGATCTATTGGTATTGACTTAGAACTCTTGTATAATTCAAGTGAGCAATATACCGTATTTATCATAATATTCAAATCAGATTAAGGGACATTGAAAAACAAAACCTCAAGTCAGCTGTAAGAGTGACTGAGTTTTTATCAATAGTATCTCTCAGAGTGGTGAATGGCACTATTTAGCAGGAAGAAACTCAGGTGGAAATCCTCATTACATATTTTTACATGGCTGTTTATTTGTATATATTTTTAAATTGTATAAATGGATGCTTTATGGTGGCCTATATTTGTAATGCCTAATAAAGGTTTGGCAAAATAGTAGTAGTATGTTGTCGGGACTCTCAGATGGGTCACTCTTATTGTTGATTATGATGACTGCAAAAAAATCTAGGCTCTTCCACAAAGAATGGATGCACTACAAAACATATCCATGTATGCTCTCAGATAATGAGTCAGGAGAATTGTCACATCATCCTGAAGCATAAACACTTTTTTGTTGTTGTTTTGCAGTACTTTCACATGTTGGCTTTGGAACCAGCTGTCTAACCCCTGACCTCTCCCCTTTCCTGCAAACAGCTGCCTTTCAGGTGCCAGAGATATGTCATGGATCCATTTGAACTTGCTTTGCTTTGATAGTTGCATGCCACTATTCCAGCAACATAGTTGACCTCAAAGCAACTCATGATGGAGCATTCAGATACAGTGGTACCTCGGGTTACATACGCTTCAGGTTACATACGCTTCAGGTTACAGACTCCGCTAACCCAGAAATATTACTTCTGGTTAAGAACTTTGCTTCAGGATGAGAACAGAAATCGCGCGGTGGCAGCAGCAGGAGGCCCCATTACCTAAAGTGGTGCTTCAGGTTAAGAACAGTTTCAGGTTAAGAATGGACCTCCGAAACAAATTAAGTACGTAACCAGAGGTACCACTGTAACATTCTATCAATTTCATATTCTCTCTCTCTCTCTCTCTCTCTCTCTCTCTCACACACACACACACACACACACACGTATATCAGTAAAGGGGTGGGGAACCCTAGCATATCAATGCCTTTATGGACTTTTGCCCACTCATTTTTGTGTGTATGTATACTGGTTCCCCCTTTTCCCTTCTCTATGGTTGTCCTGATAGCCCCACTCTGTATTTGATGTGTATCAGCTTCTGACTAAATAACCTGAACTTACCGATACAAACTCACTAATGATTCAAAAGCAATTTATCAGAAATGGCTGCTAAGAACCAGCTCAGTGACAGTTGACATAATGCCTCTGGGCGGGGAGGGTCCTAACTACATGTCATCTGCAAAACAGGACAAATTATGCCAGATCCTCTTTGGTTAAAGAGAGATATCTACTTTGCATCTTGGCAACAGGAATGAGATCCTAAGCAGGTTTGGAGTGCATGAGGTGTGTGCCTACATCTTGCACATCCACAAGCAAAGAAGTACAAAAAGTGCCTCCATTTGTACCCAACTCAACAACCAGTTTAAACCTGAATACAGCATTTGCCAACCCGATGCCCTCCAGTTGTTCTTAACTACAACTCCTATCAGCTCCAGCCAGCATATGCTGGAAGGCATCAGCTTGGCAACACATGCTCATTTATCATGCAAATCTCTCCCCTAGTCCAAAACCCAAGTCTCACTTTCTAGGCATCCCAAAATTCTTGCAAAAAATCTCTTAACTAGGTATATGCTAAACTGGCCATGGATTTGTATTTAGCTACTGCTGCCAATTATACCAGATGTGTGTGCATGTTCCTCTCACATATACCTGCAAAGAAAAAATAAAAATAGAAAAATGTTTGTATCTGTCACAATGACTTAACACCTTCAGTTTTGTAGATCAGCATAAACAAAATTTTCACAGCTGCAGAACATCCTTACCAAGCACATTAGAAAATTTAGTGTTCCGGAAATTATGCTGTCAGCACTCTTGGATGTAGCTAGCTACCTGTCCTGCTGGCTCAAAAATGGGGGGGGGGGGGGAATGAAGCTAACCCACTGCTCATGGCTTTGTTATTCAAATGAGGCCAGGAGGAACATAACTCTGGAGCCAGATGTTGGGAAGATATGGGGCAGAGATGGCAAACCTGTGGCCTCCCTGTGCTGTCGAACTACAGCTCCCATCATCCCTGACTGCTGACCATGCTGGCTGGGGCTGATGGGGGCTGGGAGTCCACCCCTGCCATAGAGGAAAACAAACCACAGAGAGAAAACTATAGCTTCCCCAACAAAACAGGGGGGCATTTACATTTATTCCACACACTGAATGTTTAAAGTGTTACACCATAACCAAACTGGGAAGGAAGAACCACACAGTTTCTTTCTTTCTACAAAATGACGTTCATATCACCTTTAAATTCCCAACATGGAGCTGCTGCATATTCCAGCACTGATTTGGAATACTGAAGCTTTTTCAGGAAAGCATTGTACAGGGCTTTCTGATCCTGCTAGATATTAAAATGGACACTCAATATTATTTTTATAGGACTTTTGTAACATGAACCCAGTGCATTCCACTTTGGTATTAAGACTTTAGCTTTTTTTGAAGCTGAGGTTATCTATAAGCAGAACCAGGTCAGAACTCTGGGACATCATAGTGGAGCCTGAGCAGCTGGTCTTTTAGCGCCAGAAATCCTTACAGGCAAAGTAACATCATTATACAACTTTCAAGGAGAATGTAGACCCAGAGCAAGACAACACACTATGTTCAACTTCTTTTACTCCTCCCTAAACCATACATATATTTATAACTTCTCTGTTTAAAAATATACAGTCAGGGAACATAATGTTGACTATTGCATGGTAAAGTTAGAGATAATTAAATACAGATGGGTTTGTTTGATTCACAGTCCTCCAAAGTTGAAGGGTACCTAAGGCCCCTCTCTCTTATGTGTAGCAGACAGCTGAGATGACATCATCAAAATGGCCACCATTGCATTAAAGAACATACTTTGTTTTCTCAGCATCTATAGGACTAATATCATGCACATTTTCTATGGAAAGATACTTACATAAAGCTACAAAACAAGTGATTTGTGATGAAGTTGTTTTTGTTATCTTTAGGCAAGAAATTGGATTTCAAATATATTTGGTTTGGGAGTTTTAAGGTTTATGTACAAATCAACTTACACACTAAAATACAAACCCCAGAAGTACAATGCAATCAAATGAAAGATCATTAACATTTTTTATAAAGGCACAGTAAGAATAGACTCCTGTGGTCCAGACAAGGGATCTCTGAAGTCCAGCATCCTGCTTCTAAAAGCATCAAGCCAGATGCCTCCATGGACAAAAAACCGGAGTATGAAGGCAACAGCCCTTCCACATTATATATCTGGAAAGGGCCATAGTTCAGTGGTACAGCATCCACTTGCATGCAGAAGACCCCAGGTTGAATTCCTGGCAACTCCAGCCAAAGCTGGGAAGGACCCCCTGTCTGAAACCCAGGAGAGCAACTGATTGTCTGACTCAATATAAAGCAGCTTCCTATAGTCCTGTCTCCAGGAGAGTCAGATATATACTACCTGCAAACATGGAGGTACCATTTAAGTATCATGGCTAATCCCTGCATTCAACTCTTTTTAAAATCCACCAAAAGCTTAAGTTAATAGCCATCCCTGCCTTTTGTGGTTAGTGACGAATTCTGTACATTAATTGCATGTTACATGAAGAAGAGATACTCTCTGCTTGCTGTCATGAATGTACTGGCAAATCAATTTCATCAAATTTTAGTAAAGGAGTGGGATAACAGACTTCATTCACTCTCTCCACAATCAAACAAAATCAAAGCAGCAGTAGAATAATTAAAATTAAGTCCATTCCAAATCACCCTACAGTAGCTAAAGGACTCTCCAGTAAATTGCAGGCAACGGTGTGGATTTTTCTTTTATTTGAAACTTGATTGGCTCAAGCTCATCATCCTGACTCAGAGTACTCCACACTCCCTTCATAATATTCCTCCTGCCCTCATGAAGCTTGACCTGTTAGTGTAATTCTGTACATTAGCTCATTCCTGTATTCAAACTTAGAATTCACATGTTTTGATGTCATATTGTAATTTTTTTCTGAAGACTATGATGTCCCACCAGTACCTTGATAATACCATAAACTAGTACTGTGACAACTCTTTGATAAAGATTCCCTAACCCTGATCTGTCAAGAGGGCCACATTCTCTTCTGCGCGGTGTTCCCTTCCAAAGACCACATGTCAGTGGTGGGCAGGGCCACAGGAAAAAGTGGCAAAAGAATGAATGTAAGTTTTGCATTGGCACAGATGCTAATTTCTACAGACACTCACATAGCCCCCTCAACCTTCCATCCAGATAGGCAAGAGGCATCAGAAGGGCACATTCCAGTTAGACAAAAACACTTGGGGGTGAAGAAAGGCCAGTGAAGGGTGCAGCCTGGGGTGAGTTCTGAGGGCAAGAAAAAGATAAAGGGACCTTGGGGGCAGATTTGCTCCCTGGGCGTAAGATTTCCCCACCACTGCATTATCGACAGTGGTTGGCTTATGGTTTCAGTCTCTTCCATTAGATGCAAGAAACAAACTTAAAAGTATGCACACCCTACATGATGAACAAAGTAGCAAGATTCTTGCATACAGCATTTAACATTTTCTCTCAGCAATAAAGAGCGCAGAGTGCTCTGCAATGGGTTATTTGATCAAGATTAGTCTGAAAAGGTTCTTAACAGTGCAGGATCATTTGTTCCAGAACTATATTTACAGTTAGTAAGAGTTTTAAAAACAAGAGAACAAAACAAACTAACAAAAAGGCTCTTGTTTCTTGTTACATATTAAGTTAAACCATCAATTGCAACACTGATCCATGATTTATTTCTACAAAGGGGCGGGAGGGGGGGAGATACATACACAGTTTAGGGCCTTTCTATTCTTGAAAAGGACTGCAAATGTTATTCTGTTTCCTTTTTAATTAGTATTGCAAAATGTTTACTTCAGGAATTTGCAAATTGCTGCGACTTCTTTTCTATCAGTTTTCTGGCTTTTTCCTGCAGCATGCCTGTGTCCCAGGTTGACACCCCTCTGTACAGCTAAGAACTGGTTGCTAACTACGGCTGCCTCATCCCTCATTACCCTCTGGTGCTCTTTTTATTTACTAACACATTACTGGTTTGCATTCAACTGTAAGCCAAACACAGGGGTGCCCAAACCTTTTCCAAAGAGGGCCAGATTTGATGAAGTGAACATGCTGACCAAAGTTGTTGAGCTTTTTAGGATTTTACCCCAGGACATGTACTGCCTCAAGGGCCGGATTAAATCAACCGATGGGTCCCCGAAACAGACTTTGGACATGCCTGGCTTATTAGGAATGTGCAAGCATACTGGGTGCACAATGCTTCAACTGCATCCACTACCCTCTGCCACATTAGGAGGAAACAACAACTGGCTTACATGCAAACCAGCACTCAAGGTTTGTTTCTCTCAAATAAACAATGAGATCAAGCCAAGAATAGACGGTTATTTGTTCTTGGCATGTTCTTATGGTTTGTTTGGAGAGATACAAACCTCGAAGACTGGATTGTACACAAGACTAAGCCAGCACTCTGGTTTGTTTCCTCCTGGCATCGCAAAGGGCACAGGAGGGAAGGATTTGAGCAGTGTGTAGCAGCAGCATGCTCACTCATTCCTGGTAAGACATAGCTTGTTGAACTCTGGCTTACCATTACCACATGAACCCAGAGACAGCATATTAAGCAGTATGGCTAACTACAGTATATGTAAAAACCCAATAGTTATTCCCCACTCCCAAAATCCAATGCAGCCTATCCCAGCTACTAAGAATAACACTGCTGTTAAACAGGACCAGCTAATCCAGACCTCAGCATTTTGCACAGCAAATCTACATGTGGATACATGTGTTGGCTGTTGGTTTTTCTTTTCTTAAAAAAGAAAGCTACTGTCCTACACCATGATATTACTCAAAGTAAAAACTTGCAACAATCTTCAATCATTAAACAAATTATAAAAAGCAAATGGATACCGTGGAAAGTGAAAATGCATTTTTTTAAAAAAAAAATCCTACTAAATTATTATACTCACCATGGCTGCTCATATCATGCCAAAGCATTGTTCAAAAGATCAAACTGATGCCTTAATCCATGAGTGGGGCACTGGATCCTTCCTTCTCCCACCCCACAGGAACCCAGTTTGACAGAAGGGGGAGGGGATATTAAGTTTGTTTGCAAGAGGTTTCACTACAAACTGCCTGCAAATGGACTTCAAAGATGAGGCAGCCACACCTTTACCTGCCTCACCCCTGATCCCCTGATGCCATTTACCATATCAAGGATGGGGCAGGCAGGCATGGCTGGGGGTAGGGCTGAGCAATGTCTAGTGTACAACATCGTGATGTATCACCAGCTATATATCACAATGTCTGAGATAAGAATGGAACGATGTAGATGCAAATAGGGTAACACCCTGGCCACTGCTGCTACTTAAACTGATTTTTTTTATTTTTTATTTTTTTGCCTTTAACATATTGTTACAACTGTTATTATATAGTCTAAAGCAACAATCATGAGAGAAGTTATGACCAGCTTCATGGTTTTTCCCATACTGCAATTTTTTACATAGCGCACACACATTGTGATTCGTGATATATTGCCACGTTGCATATTATGAAACTGCTCCCGCAATGTGGACTTCATACCGATTTTGGACAATGTGTCAATACATTGTCCAGCCCCAGCTGGGGCAGCAGAATGGTTTTGTGGGTTAAATCAGGACCCCTGATTATCTATACAGTGGTACCTTGGTTCCGGAACGGCTTAGTTTTTGAACAAATCGGCTTCTGAATGCCACAAACCCAGAAATATTCAGGTTTGTGAAGGTTTTTTGGAAGCCAAATGTCCGACGCGGCTTCCGCAGCTTCTGATTGAGTGCAGGAAGCTCCTGCAGCCAATCGGAAGCCGTGCCTTGGTTTTCAAATGGTTTTGGGAGTCGAACGGACTCCCAGAAAAGATTAAGTTCAAGAAACAAGGTACCACTGTAATATCATTATTTGGGCTATGCCCAACAGTGCATGTAACATCCATCATTCTTAGCCAGGCAAAAGGCTACATACCCTTAAAATGTAACAAAGTTATCTTTTGTTGCCTAAAAAGTAAAAATACTGCCTGAAGTGACTCTTTTGAGCTTGGCTGTTTGGAAACTGGCAGGAACACAGGAAACTGGAAACACTGATACAGAGGGAAAGGTTATAGGGAGGTCTAGCGAACTAAGGCTTGCGCCTCATCATTATGTCATTCACTGAAGTCACCACAGATACATGGGAAGAAGGCAGCCATGTGTGAGAGAAAGACCTAGTGTGGGAGTCTTCAATACATATTCATTTTGACCACTCTGACTCATAGCTCTTCCCAAACCCAAACCCACCCTGAATGGGTGTTGTCTGTACATGTTCTACAAATGCATTCCATGTCACAACATCATTTGAGCCTTTCCTGCTTGGAGAAACAGGATGTAAAGATATGGATTTTCACAACTAACACCACTGTCCCAGTTCTATGATGGGGAAAGAAGGGAGGGAGAACAGTGAGGCAACCCACCCAATGGTGCAGCATGAAGTCAGAGCAGGGTAGGGTAAGGAAGAGCAGGGAATGCCAGTCCCAATCCCATTGTGCTAATGCGCCAAATTCCCTCTCAGCAAGACCAACCATGTTGTAACACTCAGTGTGCTATCATGTTACAAAATGAACCTGTGACACAGTGAAGATTTGCCTCATGGGCAACCTCTCAGTGCCCGCATGCTGCAAAAAAAGCTAAGATGCTGCCAACTCCACTTAGTCCGACAGTGTAACACAATCCTCATAAGCTCAGATTTTATGTCCCTGTAGATGAACGTGTCTGAGCTCTCACAAGACTTATTAATGCAACCGGGGGGAAACAAGGCACAAAAATATTTTGCAGTAATACTGGTACTGGAGACAGTCAAGTATAGCAACTCCAAATTTTGCCAATACGGCTCTTGCCTGCATAAATAAAAAGGGGGATGGAGCATTTGACATGTTAAATTTATCACAGGTATTATATCAGAATTAGAACTGTGTCTAGTTCTAGTATCACAGAGGCTTTTACAGCACCCCAGGTGACACTTCAATATTAAAGTGGGCCTACTAGTGCAGAGGGTGGATCATAGTGCAGCCCTTCAGGTCAGACTCTGAGACCCTCCCCAGGCCACACCACACACCAATGCTGCTCCACACCCCTCTTCAGTCCTTTTGCCTGTCTAGATTGTGTTCTTGAACTGTGATGATGCCTCCTGCTTGCCTGCATGGAAAAGTTGCGTGTAGCTGCATAGACACCATACATTTATTTTTATTGAGATTTTACAACAAATTTTAGCATGATCAAAAATTCAAATTACATTTTATATTTTCAATTAACACCCCGGCCTTTTGCAACTGGATGGAGATGTCCAGGCACCACCCTTGGCCCCTAGCATCTCCACCTGCCTGGCTACAGTCAGCTGGTCTGCCAGGCACAACAGCAGCAAAAGATGTGCATCTTTTGCTACTGCTCTATCCCCGCCAAACACCTGATTCACCCGGCAGCATGGCAGCAAAAAAGAAAAGATAAAAAGAGACACCTCTTTTGCTGCCGTGCTGCTGGGCGTATCAGGTGCTTGGTGAGGATAGCATGGCAGCAAAAGAGGCAGGCAGACCAGCTGACTGCAGCCAGGCAAGTGGAGAGGCCAGGCACCAAGGATTGCGCATGGACATCTCTACCCAGTCACAAAAGGTAACGAGCATTCCTATTCCGGTTTCTAACTATTCCAGTTTCTAACACCAGGATTCTTTGGGGGAAGTCATGCACTTTAAATGTGTGGAATAAGCATAGCCTATGAACTTCTTTTGTGTGGCTAGAAGGTAGCTACCGTATTTTTTGCTCTATAAGACTCACTTTTTCCCTCCTAAAAAGTAAGGGGAAATGTGTGTGTGTCTTATGGAGTGAATGCAGGCTACACAGCTATCCCAGAAGCCAGAACAGCAAGAGGGATCGCTGCTTTCACTGCGTAGTGATCCCTCTTGCTGTTTTGGCTTCTGAGATTCAGAATATTTTTTTTCTTGTTTTCCTCCTCCAAAAACTAGGTGCGTCTTGGGGTCTGGTGCATCTTATAGAGTGAAAAATATGGTACTTGTACAAAAGGAGAGAGTTGCATTGGTTGCTTTACTCATGTTTGCCATCACCCTCCGGCATGTGGTTCCTGAAAGGTTTTCCTGTGGCTGAACAGGATTGCCCTCCCCTGCACATCACAAGGCAGAAATGTTCTGTCTCCTCACACTCATAAGGAATGAGAATAGATCTGTTCAAAGACTATTACCACAGCTGGGAGATACAAGGAACTCTCTTTTCCCAATGCAATGTGGAGGCTGATTCCCATGACAAGTTTGCGTACTTGCTTTGGGTTTTTTCCATTTCTATTAAGATTTGCCACTAACCAGCTAACAGTGAGTGACCCACTCAACACCTAATAAAACATGAGAAACAATCAAGCAGTAAAAAAAAAAAAAATCAGATCAGCAGCCACAAGTCGGCTGACAGCATCAATGAAGTACAATCAGCCATCCGTCACATTATAAAAGCCTCAAGAAAAAAGGTTTTCACTGTTTTCATGAAGACCACTAGCAAACTATCCAGCTGAACCTCCTTTGGATTCCACTCTCTCCACAAGACATGTATGCCTGAAACTCGGGATTAACACTTCATTCATCTCACAAAGCAAACCACAAAAGCTTGAACCATAATAAGTGTGATGGTATTAAAGGTACCACAAAACTCTTGATTATCTTTCCTAGAGCAAACAATGGCTGTGTACACACTATACCTTCAAAGCACATTTGAAGCACGATTTCCCCCTCAAAGAATTCTGCATATTGCAATTTAAGGGTTGCTGGGAATTGTAAATCTATAAAGATTAAACTACAGTGCCCATAAATCTTTGAGGGGAAGAATGTGCTCCAAATGTGTAGTGTGTAGTGTGTGTGCAGCTTTAGAGAATGAAAAAGTGTTCATGTGACCTGGCACTGAAAAGACAACACCCAGGTAAAATGATCTGGAGACACAGTTTCAAGACTAACTCTGGTCACAACCTTCTGAAAATAGTAGGACCTGAAGAAGGGCCTTTCAATCTGACCTTCAGGTAGCAGGAAATAGCCTCCAAGAAATCCTTTAAAGATATGCATAGATTAATTCTGCATAAGGAGACATGTAGTTTGTGATTTGAAAATTGCTGCATTAAAAAGTATTTTCATCCCAACATGTATGCCAAGAACCCTGTCCCCTATATGCTTCATAATATATTCCTAAAGATGAAAGTACAGTATATATTCATATGGTCATCCCAGTTTACAAAAATACAGAGTGTGTGTGTGAGAGAGGGAGCGCACTGTGCATTTTTAAAATAAATCCCTAAAGGGCTCATCTCCCAAGCCTTATCAGACGATGTTGTATACCACTGTCATCCCTGAGGAGATAGTCTGCAAATGACAAAACAAGAGCAATTACTTGGCCTAGAGCGGCCATCTAATGACAATCTGCAACTCATTCTGAAACCACTGCATTTGCCCCCCATCTTAATTTAGTAATGGTAATCAGAATATGAACTTCTTTATATGGGCCTAACTGTCTTAGATTATAATTGCCTTCTTGGAATCAACTTCAAGCCCAGGTTGAATCACTTGAATCCAAAATGAGTATTTACACAACAACTTCAAACAGCTTCATTAAAATCATTCTCTAATCTTGCAGAACTTTATGTATTTTTTTCCCAAGACTACAGCTCACTGTGAAAACATGATCTGGCATTATTCACTCTGGTTCCAGTATACCATCTTCACCTCTCCAGAAAACGTTTCTTTTTAGCTTGTGATCCTTCTTTTTTAAAAAATAAATAAATACTCTTTAATAGTCAACTCATAGTGGCAAACCATGGTTTCTTGGTATGAGAAGGAGAAGCAGATGCCCTCAGGCTCAGATGCTCCATGCTGGCCTCCTTCTGCCTTTCCTTAGTGCATGTGGGGAAAATTCTGCTTCCACTTAGGGGCAAACTAAAGTTTGTCATTTCATCTGAATTTAGCAAACTGGGTTTTGATGACAGCTATATTTTGCCCTCAGAACAGGATTCTACAGTAGATTGGGACTGTGGTTTGAGGACAAAATAGAAAAAGCCTTCCTCTCATATGCAAAGGAGCCTGGAAGCCCTAAGCTGCACACAAACACACACACACACGTTTAAAGCCTGTTTTCCCCAAAGAATCTGGGAAGCTATAGTTTGTTAAGGGTGCTGGAAATTGAATGGGTAAACCACATTTCCCATGATTCTTTTGGAGGAGTAATATCTTTAATCATATGGTGTATACCCAGCAAACAACTTTAATAATCTCCATGGTAAAAAAATGCTAAACAGCTTTATTATTGAAGCATTCTTCCAGATCTTAATGTTATTTGATCCATCATTTCCCAATGTGACTAGGTCTGTATTATGAGCTTCCTTTGTGGCTATCTTGCAGACCCTTTTAGCAAATAGACTTTAGACATGCAAGTTGTTTCATTGATTTAAATTGACCTGAGGACATTAGGCTGTTATGTTAATGGAAAGGTTCATGCTAAGGGTTGTAGATCTCTGTCTTTATTTTTAACTACTCATTAGATATCTTGCATATGTAGTTTGTGGCCAGGAAATGTGATCTGAAAGGGTGCAATGAAAATCTTAAACTCCTCGGACAAGATTCTTACTATTACAGCCTTCCCAAGGAAGGCTATCAAAGTCAAGGTCAGGTCCTGGTAGGGGTTGGATTATGGGTTTGGATTAAGAGTAGAGCCAGAATCAGTCTGGTGATTTTGCAACCCTGCCAGTCATTGCTGGGACTGGAGACTTGAATCAGAACCTGAAGTGGAGCCAGCAAAAAAAGAGGGTGGTCAGGAATCTTTTTCTGCTGAGGTCTGCATTCCTGCATACGCAACCATCCATGGCCACATGACAATAATGAGTATGATCAGAGGCGAAAGTGGGTGGAGCAATGGATGTGACTCTTGCCTTTTTATATAATAGGATGCATTCCAGCAATGCAAACGTATTTCTATACACATCCTCCACACACCACTCTCCATGCACCAATAAGAGGTATTATCACAGCTCAGTGACACATTCCAGCCAAGGGAAAGGACGCAAGGCTGATATGGACATGGCCTAGCACTCGAGGTCCACATTTGGCCTCCACCCCTGAGGTTTTCTGTCCTGTCTGCTCAGTGTCATAAATGATCATGCCCAAGGTCTTATCACACTGAGCTGACATCTGGGTGCAAAGCAGAATATCTGGGGCCATTCAGTAGAGTCTGGGATATGGTCCTATGCTAAGAATCAGCTTCAATGTGCATCATGTGAGAAGCCTACTTCCCACGCAACCTCAGAGAACAATATGCATTAGCAGGCAAAATGGCGCCTTTGATGAACCGATGACATTAGGGACACAGAACTCCTTTGCTGACAAGCATTCCTCTTGCATCTTCCATGAGCAATCTCTTCTAATGTTGCACTGCTCATGGGAGTCAGTCACTCGCCCTGGAAGGAAGTCACTTGCATGAGTGCAGTAGAGCAGAGTCATGATGGATGAACTGAACCGGCTCAGTCTCCAGTTCTCCTCTATTGCTCCCTTTCAGTAAGCGTTAAAGCAGCAAAAAGCCCAACTCTTCTTACTAATGTGTTTCTGAGTTATGCTTTCTAATTTGAGCGTTTGTGTAGTATAACTAGACTCAGCTATAAACCAGGAAGTTCAAATACAGTACTGCATGTGTCATGAACTGAGTGGGTGGTCTTAGTTTGCCTCAGCTACTCCTTTGGCAATTATTAAATGTTTGTGTGATACTGTTAGTACTGTGTAAATATATTTACTGATATTAGCATTCAAGTGCTGAAAAAAATAATCACCTGTACTTTGCTAGAAGTGCAAAAACAAAGGTAAGTGACAGAAAATCACATTCCACAGTCCTTTCTCTAGTGCAAACAGTTAACATTCTGAATTCTTTTAAAGATGTTGTTTTATTTTCTTTTTAAATCCAGCATACACTAGGAAGTTAAACATGAGAAAGTGAGTCACCCTGCAAAAGAAACCCTGTCCAGAGACCAAAACGCACAATGCAGTAACTGAGGCTAAAAAAAATCCCCAGAAATGACTTTTTAATAAATCACTCAACACGCATACAGTCTAAGTGACTCAGACGATACTCTCTGTGTGCAAATGCCCAATTAAACCTTTGTTTCCAAGCAGGAGGGAACTTGGTGTGAGCGACTCCCACTTGGCGATAGGGTGTGTCACCCTAGAAAGCATTCAACTGTACAAAGTACTGACAATAAGTAAAGTTGAGGAAGGGGATACCTATGCTTGGGTGCCAATGATACCTAATCATAAGCTGAAAGTCATGTTATTCAAGAGTAAAAGGTAAAGGTACCCCTGCCCGTACGGGCCAGTCTTGACAGACTCTAGGGTTGTGCGCCCATCTCACTCAAGAGGCCGGGGGCCAGCGCTGTCCGCAGACACTTCCGGGTCACGTGGCCAGCGTGACATCGCTGCTCTGGCGAGCCAGAGCCGCACACGGAAACGCCGTTTACCTTCCCGCTAGTAAGCGGTCCCTATTTATCTACTTGCACCCGGGAGTGCTTTTGAACTGCTAGGTTGGCAGGCGCTGGGACCGAACAACGGGAGCGCACCCCGCCGCGGGGATTCGAACCACCGACCTTTCAATCGGCAAGCCCTAGGCGCTGAGGCTTTTACCCACAGCGCCACCCGCGTCCCTATTCAAGAGTAGACCTGTGGAATTCTCACTGGAAGGAGGGAAAGGGTATCTATAGCTCTTTACCCACAGTTTGGGTAAAGGGGTCTCTGCTAGGGGTGTAAGAATGCACCAATTTCTGTTCCAACCCATGTCTGTTGCATGCGATGCTATTTCCAAACTGTGGCAGTTTGGCTTCTGACAAAAGCTATATTATTTATGTCACTGTCTCCTGTGGTGGAATTTTACATACTTAATTATGTTACTCCACATCATTTATTTCAGTGCAAAGAAAACACAATGTTAAGTAGAGGAGTGCTATCAATTACGTATTGTTTGCAAACTGAAAGCAATAATAAGAGTAAAAAAACACCTCATATTCATTGGACTGCTCTCCATTCCAAACTTGGAACAAATAAAGTGAACTTTGGAAATTTCCAATTCCCTTTCTGTTTCTGTCAGAACTGTCTTACCTCCCTAGTCTTTACAGAGACCACTACGTTATTTCACCTTCTAGCTTTTTCACTACAGCACCTGTACTTTGTATATCCACTGTGCTGATATATGGAAAGATAAAATCTGTGCACCTTTAACCTGTGTTGCAGCATTAATAAAATATTTACAGCTCCATTATTATTCTTTTTTAGCAGCAGCAGCAAAAAAAATATTAAATGATATTTACATTCCCAATTTGGTTTAGACACTACTTTCACTTATACCTGGAACTTTAATTGGAGATCATGAGTTAAGTGTTACAATTAGGTACCCACCAACTTGAATTTTAAAGGTTTTTAAAATGATGAATGGCCAAATGAGTGACTGGAAAATTCCAATCACCTTTTTAAAAAAATCCTAGTGTTTGTAGTTTATGTTCAATGCAATCTGGGATATCCAGCGTCAACTTTTTCTGTGATATTGGCTGTATCAGGGTTAGCCTTGTATCCCCTTCAGTAAAATGGGAGCAACAGTGTCTCTCTCAAAAGGATACTGTGAAATTGGTTGCAGATACAGTTTACAAATCAAAATTGCTAAATGAATGGAAAAGCAATAGGATGTACAAGTGTCTTGCATTCCAGTTCCAGAGCAGTGAACATGCTAGATTGATGCAACAAAATCTATTAGTCCCTTTGCATTTTAAAAAAGAATATCTAAGGAAGCAATCCTTCAGTCTCTGGGAGGGTACCCCAGATATATTAGACCACCCTCTCAGATGCTGGAGGGGAAATCTGCTGTCAGATTCCTCCCCAAGCCCTCTGCCAACACAAACACAGAGCACAACAGAAACCTCAATGCACTGATCCAACAGACAACAAAACTCCCTAGTCAATAATGCCAAAAAAAGGTGTAGCAGTTTGGATCCAAAACAATTTCACTCCCCCACCAAACCCCCATACCTTCCTGCAAAATAGATAATGCAAGCCCAGTAGGGCACTGGGTGAGCCTTGAAATCATCCTTATATTCCGTTCCCATCCAGATTTAGACTTTCTCCCAAATTATTGATTCTGGTATAAGACTTTCATAGGCTAGGTCCTGCTTTGTTCCCTGATAAAGCAATGGGTTAATGCATCTGGCTGTTAATGAGAAGGTTGGTGGTTCAACCACAGAGACAGCGTTAGGGAGGATTCTGGCACTGCATGGGAGTCAGACTAGAGTCCCTTCCTAGTCCTTTTTCACAATAATTCATATAGTTCTCCTTAGAAGACTAAGGAGGAGTTTATTTAGGATTTGGATTTAATAGCAATAACTATAAAAATAAAATGCAAAATTAGAAAGGAAGTTAGAAAACCATCAGTCAATGTTGATGGAAGCCCTAGGTTTATTATGTTGTTTAAAATGGGATGTTATGTTTGGAAAACATGTGTAGAAACATATATATATATACATACACACACACACACACACACACACAGAGAGAGAGAGAGAGAGAGAGAGAGAGAGAGAGAGAGAGAGAGAGACTAGAGTCCCTTCCAACTTTACAATTCTAAGGTAAAGGTAAAGGTACCCCTGCCCGTACGGGCCAGTCGTGTCCGACTCTAGGGTTGTGCGTCCATCTCACTTAAGAGGCCGGGGGCCAACGCTGTCCGAAAACACTTCCGGGTCACGTGGCCAGCGTGACAAGCTGCATCTGGTGAGCCAGCGCAGCACACGGAAACGCCGTTTACCTTCCTGCTAGTAGGCGGTCCCTATTTATCTACTTGCACTTTGACGTGCTTTCGAACTGCTAGGTTGGCAGGCGCTGGGACCGAGCAACGGGAGCACACCCCGCCGCGGGGATTCAAACCGCTGACCTGACGATCGGCAAGTCCTAGGTGCTGAGATTTTACCCACAGTGCCACCCGCATCCCTTTACAATTCTATGATCCTATAAAAGCAGGCTTCAGTCAACCCTTCTCCAATTTGGTGCTCTCCATGTGTTTTGGACAACACAGCCATGCTAGCTGAAGCTGATGGGAATTGTAATCATATAATTGTAGAGTTGGAAGGGACCATGAGGATCATGTAGTCAAACCCCTGCAATGCAGGAATCGTTGCACAATGTGGGGCTTGAACCCATGACCCTGAGATTGAGAGTCTTATGCTTTACTGACTGAGCTATCCCAGCTTTTCATGCTTGCATAAGACGGCAGCATGCAGTCCAAAACATATGAAGGGCAGTATGTTTGCAGGAGTGGGGGCTGCTACATAAAACAGTATGCCACAAGCAGCTAATTAGCATTTAAAGATGACAGGCTGCAAGTTGTTTGATCATAAACCAAGCAACAAAGAGCTCAGATATAAACAATAAGCAGCCCGTTTCAGTTATTCTTATTTAGAAGAGTTATTCACCACACACAACTGGAAGTCACAACTGAGATTGTTGGTGCCTAAGAAGCAGTGAATAGTTCCCAAGTAAACATATCAGCTAGCACAGGCAGAAGTAATGCCACACAAGCAGATTGCAAGCGTCGGTTCACAGATTCAGTGTCATCAACTGGCATCTCAAGAGTACTATGAAACGCTGTCTTTAGTGCCAAAAACCAAACAAGGAATTGCTCTCCTTTAAAAAATGAGCTTTCATTGCAACAGTGGAGAGGGACAAGCGCTTCTCAGCAGCAGTAGCTTGCCTCTCCCCACCCGCCCCCTTCTCCAATAGAAGCCACATAGAGACTGGAAGCCTGAGCAGCTGTTAGGACAGCAAGTGAAACACAGCTGGCTTTCATACAAGAGGAGGATGCCGGCACCTAACAAGAGGCACCCTCTGGGTTCTTTCAGAAAAGAAACTGACATTCCTTTTGGAATTCCCCGGGCCTTTGTGATGACATCAACTGGGCCCACTTTAGAAATCTTCAAAATTTAGCATTCGGGGTCCTTAATACTGCCACACACGTGGAGAGAATCAAAAGCTGTTTGGAATAGCTTTAGTCATAATAAATTGAAGGGATAAATGGTATTCCATTTCTATTTAACTCACACATATAATGAGTCTAGGGGACTCCTAAAAACAGTAGTGGAGTTAGAATGAGGAACTGGCATCCAACTTGAGAAAAAATGATGGATTTTGTCATTTGGGAAGCAAAATCCCAACCATCAAGGTGTGGTTTTCTACATCATGGATTTAACATGTCATAAATAGTCATGCCTGCACAACTATCAAACTACAGCTAAGTCATGCAGGGCATAACTTAGTCATTTCTGCACAGAGATCAGGCCTTCCCTATTTTGAACATCTGCCACCGTACCTGGGCACAACAAGCAGCATGTAATTATGCCACCTCCCTCATTTGCTAGCATAGAAGTGCATGTAGATAAGACAGTCCCGTGTTGCTTGATGGCTAATATGTTGATCAGCTGATAAACATGGCGTGCAATCTCAAGAACAGAAAAGTGACATTTCATCATTTGAGGGGGGAGGTTATTTAAAAAATGGTACTTTGGGGGACCTAGAAATTTCCTGAGATTGCAAGTTTCTGATCCCCATATTGAATCCTGCATCAACCAGGCTAACAATTTGATTCCATTAGCACACATACCACAATATTCCGTCCATCCTTCCCTATGTGTTCACAGCTCCTTACAGCTTCTCGACTTGGGATCTGCAGTTCAGTTCCCCAGTAGGCTCTTGACTTGTGCCAATCCAGTTCTGCAGCAGGGCCCACAATGACTTTAAAATGGGGCTCTACACATATCAGCACTGGCTGAAATCAGGATCCAAGAGAGAACGAGATAACTATATTCATATTTTGCAACTAAGCTAAGCATAAGCCTGAACAAGATCGAAGCCTTTTCTTTGGCAACTGAAAAACTAAAGGATCAAAAGACACCAGTGCACATTAGCATTTAATTATTGTAATTATTTGCATTACTTAGGAGGCTGTGCAGACAGAATATAAGGCAGTCTGTGCCCCAAAGGCTCAAAAGATCTACCGATCAACCTAAAACAAGTTCCACATGGGCAGAGTCCTTCCTGTATCACCTTGCTAACCATGGCCCACCCATAGGGGAGCACTCTATATAGCCCAAGAGAGCAAGTTGTTCTCTATAGGTAAACCTTCCAACTTTTCCTAGGTACTGAAAGAGCCAAATCTCTTTCAAGGCTGCAAACTCAGCAGCATCTCACCCTGCAAGGTGTTATCCTATCTGAATGTTAACACACACCAGGGAGTCTTGAACCAGACTGTAAAAAGGCAGGTCTTCAGAGGAGGAAATGAAAAGGAAAACTGCAGAATCACATGCCTTGGAAGTGCTGAGGGGAAAATGAGAGAGGGGAAAGGGTTTGTCCAGTGTTTTAGCCCTTAAATGGCTTGCTGGTCGATACACTAATTGAGGTGCAAAGCTGCCTTTATTGACCATCTTTCAGAATAATCATCCTTCTCTCTCTCTCTCTCTCTCTCTCTCTCTCTCTCTCTCTCTCTCACTCACACACACACACACACACACACACACACACACACCCTCCCTCCCTTACTTAGTACCATCTGACTTGGCAAGATTTTTTATGGGTACAATTAGAGATAAGCTACTACTACACACGCAGTCAAAATTCAAGGTTTATTTCAAACCCCTTGCTACTGTTTATCCAAAGAATGCAATAATTTTATTGCATTGCATTAGAAAAGTAAAATGTAAAGGGATACAATTTCAGTAAAACATTTATGCATCCTTTAGGGGAAAAGAAATGCTTAGATATTGCAAAAACAAACAAACAAACAAACCAAACCCAACATCATAAAAAGCTAGATATCATAAATGTGAGGCACACACACCTAAGCAAAAAACCTCATGTGGCCCAATCCTATGGTTATTTACTCAGAAGTGTGTAATAATTGGTTAAGAGGATTTGTTCCCTTGGTTGTACACAGAATTGCAGCCTTAATGACAACTTTTGGGGCTCTCTGGCACATTTGCACACTGGGGAAAAACCAACCTGTTGTGGCCATCCACAACCAAGCACGTGCCACCTGTTCTATTGGCTACAATAGACTTGCTCTTTCAAGCTTGATGGGGAGAGTGCTATGTATGGGCACCAGGAAGGGCCTCTGCAGGTGCACTTTGAGGACTCCTGCATTAATGTGACATGTGACATCTGACAAAGTGGGGTGAAAAAGCTCCTGACTGATGTAAGGTCTTTAGAGCAAGAAGTCTTCTTAAAAATGAGAAATAATGTGCTAGCACATTGATGCAAAAGCAAGTATTGCTTGAAATTAAAGAAGCAAGTTGCACTTCAAAGCATAAAGCGTTGATCACCGCCCCAAGGCAGAGGAGACAATGGATTCAGATCCCAATTAAGGAACATATGAGCTGTGGAAAGAATGGCACAACACTATTTACAGAAAACCTTTGCATTTACAAGACACTTTGGAGGAATAAGGCTGTTAAATATACATCAGGCCGGAATGCTCAAACTGTCTAGACTGCAGCTTGTAACAATGTAAAGACAAATCAAATGCTAAAAGGTGTTTTCCATGAGGCATCGAGTATTTACCACTTGTTATCATCCTAACAGAGGCTCAGCTGGTTGTAGTCAATGATGCTTGACAGTGATGTTCAGCTGTAGGGATCTGCTATTGCTGATTATATTCTATATGTCTTACCGATCTTGTTATTTAATTTTGGTTGGGGGTGCTATTTTATACTGTTGCAGTTTATCTACTCTTATTTTAATTTTGAAGCCACCATGGACAATTTTTTATTCAACATGGTGGCATACAATTATCTTAAAATAATCAAGCAGGTGGGCAGAAAATTGATAGTAGAGTTGGTTGTGAGATTTAGTGGGATGATGCCTAAATGTCCAAAATAATATATTTAACAAAGGTACATATTTTTTTCTTGTGTCAGACATACGCAGCTATTTTCTTTTTTTAAGGAAGACTAATAGGCAAAAGAATATGGTGCATGTATTGTTAACAATTAATTGCAGAGATGTGTGCAACGTTTCATCAAAGTCATATTTAGGAGAACAGTGTCAGCGTGGTGTAGTGGTTAGAGTGTTGGTCCATGACCTGGGAGACTAGGATTCAAATCCCGACTCAGCCATGAAGTTTACTGGGTGACCTTGAGTCAGTCATGCTGTCTCAGCCTAACCTACCTACTTCACAGGTGGTCCACCAAGACAAATGTATGCATGTAACATAGCCTGCCAGGAACTTGGCATCCCCATTTCTAGTAGACAGCTAGAGCCTTGGCTGATAGGCAGCTCATGGTTTGGTGTGTCACATGGTTTGGGTGCAGAACTGTTACTAGCCTCTTGTGTAGAGACTGCTGGCACAGGAAAGTAATTGAGAGCTGCTGCAATGCAGCAACCATGTAATGTGTCCTAGCCCTCAGTCTGTCCTCTTCAAGCCAATGGGGACTTTTGACAAAATCTACTGAGATTACCTGTGAAACCATTTAAGATTAAGAATGCACACTTAAAGCACAATGGAAAAAGGAAATAAAAGGAGGCCGCAGAACAAAAGGAAAGCAGGAACAGCATTCTTGAACGAGCTTAACTTTCAAATGAGATAATTTTCATTTAGGTCTTATTTACTTGGGAGGCAGAAACTGGGGAAGGAAAAGAAAACCAGAGTGATAAGAGCTGAAGCAAACTGGAGTGCAGCAGCCTGTCAAAGTGAGAAACAAATTGAAGTAGAGATAACTCTTTGAAAAACTGGATCATGGGTGAGGGGACTCAACCATTATAGGGTGAAAATATCTTTCCAGATTAAGAGATACAACCCGTGGTGTTTCCCAATAAACGGTGTGGGGGACAGAATAGGGCATTGGTGGGAAGCAAAGATGCAACACTGCATGAGTAATGAGTCCCTAGATGGTTGAATGTACATAAAGAAAGGCCTTGCTGGATCAGATCAAAGGCCCACCTAGTCCAGCATGTGATTCACACAATGACCAACCAGATGCCCATGGGAAGCCTGAAAGTACAACCTGAGCACACTACCACTCTCCCCCCCCCCCCCCCGTGTCTCCAAGCAACTGGTATTCAGAGGCTTACTGCTTCTGACAATGGAGGTAGAACATAGGCTCTGTGCCTGGTAGCTATACTAAGTCTTATCCTTCACAAAATTGTCCAATGCTCTTTTAAAGCCTTCCATGTTGGTGGCCATCATGATATCATGATATCTTGTGGGAGTGTTTACCTATGTGTTGTGTGAAAAGCTACTTTCTTTTGTCCACCTTGAATCTTCCAACATTCAGCTTCACTGGATGCCCTGAGTATTAGCATTATGGGAGAGAG
This sequence comes from Podarcis muralis, assembly GCF_964188315.1. Taxonomy (NCBI): domain Eukaryota; kingdom Metazoa; phylum Chordata; class Lepidosauria; order Squamata; family Lacertidae; genus Podarcis; species Podarcis muralis. The sequence continues at coordinate 18,432,314 of NC_135666.1, read as the reverse complement.
AAATAGAAGCCTTTCTTTATACACTTTCTCCACACCATGCACAATCTTATATGCTTGTTCAATGATTAATGGCCAAGAGTTGTGGGTACCAGCTCCAAAAATGAGCCTTGAAATGATATCAAAGGAAAAGCATTATAAGAAATTCCAAAATATAGTAGTGAACCAGACCCTTTGATCACTACAAGCCTTGCTTCCAACTGCATATCCTTCCTTAATTTACTATACACAAAGCCTTTCCCCAAAGCACAGAAAATCATCTTGAATGCAAAGTAGCCTTAAGAAGGCTTCTTAAGATGACAAAGGAGACACAACACAGACAATGACTATCATGTTGCTGAAGGGTATTTACCAGATTTTTCTGCTTGCAAAGGCCACTTGTGTTGCCTTTTCCAAACACTAAAGCAAGCAGCTTCACTGCATCCATCAGGGCAACAGGTTCGGAGAAAAGGCTTCAGTGGGAAACTTAAAATGGCAAGCAACAGTATTTTTGGTGCTGTGTTTCAAAAGCTCACAGTGTTGCATTTCCAAACATTTTACAGTAACTGGAACAAGGCTTATCCTGGCTGGGATAATAAATGAAAGGCAGACAAGTCCATGGTTGTATTACAGGGGTAGCAAACATGGTGCCCTCCGGATCTTATTGGACTCCCAACTCCAAATAGCCATAGCTAGCATGGCCAATGGCCAGGGATAATGAGTTATCATCTGACAATATCCAACATAGAGGGCAATACCCTGGCTACTCCTGTCATATTAAAAAAGAAAAGCAACTGCAATAACACATAGTTCAATTCAGATCAGGTATGGTATCATGGAATTTCCCACTTCTGGGCAAGCTGTTAAGAACTAGCCAGCCTGAAACTACAAGCACCACAGCTATAGATCTCCACCAGTCTAACTTTCGCCCTGGAGACAGCAGTGAAAATGGTACTTCATTCTGCAACTGGCCAGCCTTTCCTGTCCCTCCTCCTGCAGTAGCACAAGACTAGGAATGTGCAGCTTGCAGATTCCGCGTGTTTTCTATAGAGATGGAGAATGAATTCATTAGGTCCACCTTTAACAGTAAACCAGTGCAATCCTATGCTTGTAGACTGGAGCACAAGTATGCAACCAATGGATGCATTGGTAAGTATTCATTTTTCATAAAAAGCACACACAAAATGTATACAATTGACATGCAGACTCTTCATGCATTCTTAAGAAAACAAATCTGCACACAAAGTGGGATGCAACAGAGCACCAGCGAGACTGAAAATTAGGCTACACAGTCCAGTTTATCAATGAGCATCTCCATACAGAGATGTTTTTCTCTCCCTCTGGTTCAAGTTGATATGACCAGACTCTTTGTATTACCATCCATATAAAGAACTTTATTTCAACGGGGGGTGGGAACTCACTCACAGTCTGCACAATCCATACAAACAATATTTAATTAGGGCTCCAAGAAACTGCAGGACAACAGCTTTGAAAAATTGGTCCAATTCATTTTTCTTCTCCCCAGGCAGCACAAAAAGCTTTGCACATGCAGTCACATGTCTAATGGGTCTCCAGTGAAGTGACCATTAACTGGTCTTTTCACCTTTATCTTGGCCAACAATTAAAGCAAGAGCATACTGTGTTCAGTTAAAGTATATTAAAAGAACTGCTACTTCTCGTTTTGCATTTCTCTGTCCTGGGATCTTGGGATGAAGAGCAGTATACAAATTTAATTAATAAATTAATTAATAACCCACCTGAGTGTTTTCCTGTGCTGTTCTGTACAGAACAGGGTGATAACCAACTCTGGAAAGCAGACTCTCAATATGCTATTATTATTCTCCAGAACTGAGCTCCACATTGTCCTTGAGTAAGCGTCAACTAAGTGATTGACTCTTCTGGATGGAATACAGAAGGGACTTGAAACTACGGTAATTAGAAACACAATTCCCCCCCCTCCTTGGCATCCCACTCCTGAGAACTGAGCATTTTGGAGCTAGTTATTGACCAAACCCTCACCAGTTTGCCTTTATTGAGCTGTGTTTCCAAATGATGAGTCTTGGGTGGCTGCTGCAACAAGGTCCCGTATGAAAACAGACTTTGCATTTTTGGTCAACTTCAGGTGAAAATATCACTCATTAACTGATAGCCTGCACCTCATATAGAGACCCAAGAGATCGCTTTCTGGAACCTTTGTTCATACAAGCAAGCGGCTGCATCCTGGCAGAAAAAGTTTCTGTGAAGTAATAATAACTTCATAACATAGAGAGTGCCCCTCTATGCACCAGTGCCTTTATCTCTATCATATTCATGATTGCTTATGTCCTAATAAACTTGCTCGCCTTTAAAGTACCATGTAAATGGTTATGTTGATTGATACTTTGTTTGCTAAAATTGTTCAATAAAAATATATTTTTAAAAAAATAAATAATAAAATGTGTTGAACAAGCAAAAACATGTATTTCTCTAGCACATGAAGTTGTTTGCACTAGAAATGCTCAGTACACTTATTGTGTCACGAGGCTTAACACCCGCTCTGTGATCAAGTGTTGAAATTCTTCTTTGTCAGTATTTAATTAATTGGCTCGGCTCCGGTGGTGTTTTTTGTTTTCGTTTTGGTAAAAATATGAGTAAGTGCACATATGTTGATAAAAGTGCCATGAATGTCAGCACAAAATGACAATGGGAAGTAAGGGGAGGGGAGGTGATGGTACTTTGTATCAGATGGGTAATGTGACACATAAAATACCACTGCTCAGCTCCTTCATCTAGAGGCCACTCTTCATCACAGTGAACAGCAACAGTATGTAGAGCCTAGTTAAATGAACTTCCAAAGAAAGTGTACCTCAGAAGACCAGATACCAGGTAAAATCAAAAAGAAAAACACCAAACACTTTCACATCCTATTTGTGAAAGCTCAGAAACATCTGGCTGGTCATTATTGGACATGAAAAGCTGGAGTAGATGGACTTTTGGTCTGATTTTTTTTCCCAGAGACATTTTGTTTTTCATTAAATGAATCCTGCTTTGCTCCATTCTGCATTTTCATTATTGGAAAGAGAAAATAAAAAGGGAACTGCTCAAATTATTTACTTTGTTCAGAGTCTCAGAAATTTCAAGCGTAGCTTAATGGAAGGAAAGTATCAAATCTTTTGTGCTTCTTTTTTCTCTAAGCCTTCAACAATGTGTTTTTTCTTTCTCTACAGGTTTCGTGCGGCTTGACAATGATAAACAGACAATATCACAGCACTTCTCTAAAAAACTACGGGAAGAAGTACATGCTACAGAAAGCACGATGCTGTCCTCAAAAGCAGCACTCATTTGCCAAACTGATCCTTTCTTTCTGCAGCATGTGGTAACACTTAGCATTGTGTCATGACATCATAACATCTGTTTATATGGATTTTTCAAAGAGATCTACATAGGTAAAACTGTTTTGCTTTGTAAAGTCACTTACATATTATTTTAAGTCTGAAGGCACAACCCACTAGGATGGTCTCCTAAATAAGACTGAGATAAGTCAAACTACTGAACTGAATAAGCACAGCAAAAGACCTCCACAATTGTAACAAGTACATAGGAAGCTGCCTTAGACAAGTCAGACTATTGGCCCCTCTAAGCTTACTATTTTCTGTACCAGCCTTCACCATACTGGTGCTCTACAAGTCCCATCAGCCCCAACTAGCTATGCAACAGTAAACTATGGTTTATCATTATTACGAGTTTTAACCTCACACAATCCAAAAAAAGTATAAGCAAGATTGGGATTGTAACCAACGAAATGGAGCAGGAAACAGAGGGCAAAGACAGTGATGGAGGCTGGCAACAACTTAAAATACACTTCCGGTTAAAACACCAAAAAATAATAACAGTCTAAAAAAGGATGTCAAAGTTGTCAAGAAATAGAAACTTATGGGCTTGGGGGGTGTAGTCTAAAATACACAAAATTAGGTGGGGATGTAAATTCCACACTTTCACACAGACAATGAAGCCAGAGAAGGACAACAGATTTAGAGGTGTGTTGAGGAGGTTCATATGACTGATATCGAGAAGGCATGTGTATTTGAAAACAGGAAAATGTCAATAACAAAGAGAAGTAATGCCCGAGGCATGTAAGTGTAAATTGATATTAACAGCTAAACAGGGAAACATGGTTCTATGTTAAAGTTTTTTTCAAATGCTGAATAGATATGTATGCTGAACAGAACTGAGAAACCAAAAAACCCCTCACATGAGCCATTCTTATACTGGAAATTTCATAGGTGTAGATATTGTTCGGGACGCAGGTGGCGCTGTGGGTTAAAGCCTCAGCGCCTAGGACTTGCCGATCAAAAGGTCGGCGGTTCGAATCCCCGCGGCGGGGTGCGCTCCCGTCGTTCGGTCCCAGCGCCTGCCAACCTAGCAGTTCGAAAGCACCCCCGGGTGCAAGTAGATAAATAGGGACCGCTTACCAGCGGGAAGGTAAACGGCGTTCCGTGTGCTGCGCTGGCTCGCCAGATGCAGCTTGTCACGCTGGCCACGTGACCCGGAAGTGTCTGCGGACAGCGCTGGCTCCCGGCCTATAGAGTGAGATGAGCGCACAACCCTAGAGTCTGGCAAGACTGGCCCGTACGGGCAGGGGTACCTTTACCTTTTACCTAGATATTGTTCAGGCAAAATTTTCAGATTTGAGGAAAGTGATGATACTTGCATAATTTAATGCAGTCACAATAGATATGGCGCTTTCTGTTTAGTAGTGTGGCCAAGTTTTTGTTCATACAAGGGTTTCAATCCTATATCCAGCTGCCTAAGTGCTAGAGCAGGCATCCCCAAACTCGGCCCTCCAGATGTTTTGGGACTACAACTCCCATCATCCCTAGCTAACAGGACCAGTGGTCAGGGATGATGAGAATTGTAGTCCCAAAACATCTGGAGGGCCTGTGCTAGGGCTTCTGAATTCAATGGGACTTTGAATCCACCTACAACAGATGTGGGGAATCTTTGGCCCTCCAGATGTTGCTGAATTACAATTCCCATCATCCCTGACCATTGGTCATACCTGCTGGGTCTGATGCGAACTGAAGTTCAGGAACATCTGCAGGACCAAATGTTCCCCACTCCCCATCTATAGGATTGTGCTCAACTTATAAGAATCCTCTGTATTAAAGCACACTTTCTTTTCTGAGAGACAATTTTTAAAACTGAACATGGAGCATATTGATTTGAATACTGGAAATGAATATAGTGGTGCTGAATGAAGAGATTTGGGGTGGGGAATTAAACTACCATCCAATAAACATATCCATACGCAAGATATACATATACCAGGAGAAAAAGGAAAGCGCAAAGTGTATTCTGTATGGTTTTATAAGAACCTTGGGGGGGTTATTATAACACTCCACAAATGGGAGAAATAGCAGCTGTTTTTGAATCATATGATTGTGCACCACTAACATATGAAAAGGCCTGAATATCCTTGGCAGGAAAGCTATTGTCAGTGGATCCACAGAGTCCACATGTGTTTCATTACTATATCAATACAGTGACTCAGTCCACATGTGTTTCATTACTATATCAATACAGTGACTCAGGATGGCCATGCAATTCAACACACAATTGAAATGCACAGATTAGAGTCAGAAATAAAAAAAGTGTGTCTTATCTACATGAACCTACACTAAACCATAACACAATCATTTTTAGGTACATTAACCCAACAACCCACATTAGGCTTGTTGCTGAATTAAAGGGCAAGGTTGACTTAGGTAAAGGACCCATGGCAGTTAAGTCCAGTCGCGAATGACTCTGGGGTTGCGGCGCTCATCTCGCTTTACTGGCCAAGGGAGCCGATGTTTGTCCACAGACAGTTTTTCCAGGTCATATGGCCAGCATGACTAAGCCGCTTCTGGCAAAACCAGAGCAGCGCACAGAAACGCCGTTTACCTTCCCGCACCTATTTATCTACTGGCACTTTGACATGCTTTCGAACTGCTAGGTGGGCAGGAGCTGGGACCAAGCAATAGGAGCTCACCCCATCACGGGGATTCAAACCGCCAACCTTCCGATTGGCAAGCCCAAGGCTCCGTTTACACCACAGCGCCACCCGCATCTCTTACATACATGCAAAATCATCTCTGCACAGCAACAAGAAAGCGACCTCACAGCGCAGACATTTACTATTAAATTGAAATTTCCTCCTGGACACCAATTAAGCTCCCACCGCCGGACATTACCAGAATTTTCCAGTAGATATGGTGACCCTATCCTTGAATAATGTCTCTCTACTTTCCAATCGTTTTATTCAAACTCCTCTTCCCAGTTATTTGTCCTGCAGTGTTTCCCCCATTCACTTTGTAAAACGTTAACCAGGTCTCTCAAAAATGTCACCCTTATCTCTTTTTATTAGGGTGGATGCATCACCTTTAACTATTTCCCCTTCAGCTCCTTACCTTTCTTCCCCAATCAGTCTTTCTCCCACCTACTATGTGTTTTAAGGGCTTATTGTTATGGTCTCCCTGCTTTGATCCTGGTTTTTAGAACAAGGAAAAGAGACAGGCAGATAGACACACTGAGTAGGGTAGAAAGTGCTTATTCATAGCAATGAAACAAATCATGTCTCCTTTTATCCAGCCCTGCAGAGCCACCTGCCCCACAACTCCTTCAGCATCTCAATTTATTTCTCCCCATTACCCACCACTAGGGCAGCCAGATGAAACTGTGGACAGAATTTTAACAGTTGCATTGCAGGGGAATTTTGCCCTGTCTTAATCCTGCAGGTATGATACAAATCTGCACTTGCTGAAATTCCCTCTCCTACCCATCTATTAAAGGGGAGCAGAAACCTTTGTCTCCCAGAGGGAGAGCTGTTAGTCTATTGCAAAAGAAAACACAGCATCTTGTGGCATCTTAAATGTGAACAAGTGTATTATGGCATTTATTTGTAGATTAGCAAGGGTATTGTTGGAGCAGAGTAAGCCAACAGGATACCCTGTTGTTAGACTACAATTCTCATCAGCATCAGCCAAAATGGTCAGTGGCCAGGAATGATGAGAGCTGTAGTTCAGCAACATCAGGAAGGCTTCACATTAGCTTTTTCTGTGTTAGAAGGGGGTCCACCCTCCCAAGCCTTCTGTCCCCTTCCCTCCCTTTTTATATCTTCTTCTTCTTCTTCTTCTTCTTCTTCTTCTTCTTCTTCTTCATCATCATCATCATCATCATCATCATCATCGCCAACATTATTCTAAGGCAGGTGTGGGGAACCTTTGGCCTTCAACAGGCATAGGCAAACTCAGTCCTCCAGATGTTTATAGACCACAATTCCCATCATCCCTGACCACTGGTCCTGTTAGCTAGTGATGATGGGAGTTGCAGTCCCAAAACATCTGGAGGGCCGAGTTTGCTTATGCCTGGCCTTCAAGCAGTTGCTGGACTACAATTCCCATCAACATCGTTGGCCATGTTTACTGGGACTGACATAAGTTGTTGTTCAGCAACATCTGGAAGGCCAAAGGTTCCCCACACCTGCCCCAAGGCTTCCAAGCAACTTACAATGCATTTGAAACCCAAATGCATTACACCACTAATTCATATAAAACACATGTCATTCATTAATATTAATAAATATATAATTTTGTAGGAATGTGTTAATGGCATAATGTGTTTATGATTAAGTTGCTTGGCTATTTACACACACAAAAGCCCTGCATAACAAGATACAGTGATACCTCGGTTTACAAACTTAATCCGTTCCGGAAGTCTGTTCTTAAACCAAAACCATTATTAAACCAAGGAGTGCTTTCCCTAATGAGGCCTCCCACCACTGGTGACCTTCCATTGTTTGGATTCTGTTCTTAGACCAAGGTAAAGTTCGCAAACCAGGACACTACTTCTGGTTTTGCAGAGTTCATAAACCGAATCATTTGTAAACAGGACTGTTCTTAAACCGAGGTGCCACTGTATATGCACACAGAGGGCAGCTGGGTACACGACAAAATATAGTGCTGGGTACACTACAAAACACCCCAGCTTCCCACAAACTTACATTTATGGACACACCCTGCATATAGATGTTAAAAAGCACTGGGGACAAGATTGTACCATGGAGCTGAAACACAGTCTCCCAATGCTAGCGTCTGAATGTCACCCTCTAGGAACCAATGATACAGTGTCCCCAGTACCCATCCCGCAGAGCTGTTCCAGGAGGATACTGTGGTCGATCAAAAACCACAGGGAGAATGAGAAGCAGAGCTGCATGAAGGATAGGGCTGTCAGTGTCTACTAGCCATTATGTCTGTGCTCTGACGGGGCACCATGCCTCCAAATACAGCTGCTCTGAATCACAAGTGGGAAGGACTGCGTAGGACCCCAGTTCAGCTTGTGGGCTTGCCTTGGCGTCTGGCTCCCCACAAGATGCTGTAATAGAGGGGCCTCTGACCTGATTCAGCTGGGCTCTCCTTATGCCCTTATGTCCAAAGGGCCTCTCCAGACAACTGGGAACCCTGACATAGCAGCTGCAGGTGGGGCAAACATGCCCATTTCCTGACCACATCACACACTCACTGGCATCTAGACAAGCCATTGTGGTGCCCATAACCTGGGTTTAAGGAGCATTTGGCAAATAAACCTATCTGAATTTCTAACACAGGTTCAGATTAACATTCCTCCCAACTCCACAGAAATAGGGGCACAGTTCCTTGGATGGTCCTTTAGCACTGAATTCTCAGTGCTAAGGATATTTCCAGTTCTCATAAAAATGAGGACAATGCAAAAAAGGCTAAAATTCAGGGCAATGAGAGTTGGGAGAGGAGAACTGGAAATTTCAAAGGAAACCTCTCTCTCTCTCTCTTTGGCTATCAAAATTTATTATACTATGCTAACACCACCAGAGGGATAATCTGTGTTACTTTCGCCCCCTTCAGAAACATACATTTTCTTGTGTATTTACATGAGTATGTCAAGTCTATTTACATATCAATTCTTAACCCAAAACCAAACCTTCGTTTATTTACAATGCATAGTTTGCCACACACACAGGCACACACTTTGGCCAAGAAGTAGACATTCTGCAGTGTAAATGTGCTAAGGTAAGCTTTTTTTGCTACTTTTGAGTAAAAGCAAACATATTTGCAGTTGATAGCTGTATTTTATTTTAACTATCTCACACAGCCTTTAAAAATAAGGAGAAAAATATAGCCTTGTAGGTATAAACAATGGGCTATTTAGAATTTTATGTTATTTAAACTGAAAAAACCCAAACAAGTTAGTTCAAACATCTCCTTTTATCTTGGAACACATCTGGAACACATTATTCAAAAACAACAATTGGAGCTACTATTCCATAAATCCACAACTGCTAAAAATATTTTGCCAAATAAAATTAAGACAGTTTGTAAAAGAAGCCAAATGGATGGCTCCTAGCCCAGTGACCCATTCACCCCCCTACACCTACACCCACCAGAAATTAAAGATTATGGGGAAATCCAAGCCTGTCATTCCTCTTACAGAGTAGTGCAGGAACCAGTAGAGACATCCACTAATGCAGGAGTGGGGAATCTTTGGCTCTCTGGGTGTTGCCGAACTACAGCTTCCATTGGTCCTTGGAAGCATAACCAATGGGAGTTGTAGTTCAACAACATATGGTGGGCTAAAGGTTCTGTACACCTGTGCTAATATAAGAACAGGGGAGGCAATTTTTGCAACTATAACAACAACAAAAACCCTTTCTGATGCAGCCTCCCGTGCTCCCCAAATTATGAGGGACCCTCTATACCTTCACATTTTAGGTCAAATAGCCCCTGGCACATATCAAGACCATATTCAGCTTAGAGAGTGTCAATGGATTGGATCCAGATTCAAGACATGCATATAGCAGACCCACTGAAATAACTTCCAAGCACAGCTGAGACTGCAATCCTAACTCCACTCACCTGTGAATTAGCCCCATTGGATTCAATAGGATGTACTACTTCTAAATAGATGTACTTAGGACTGCTCTGAAAAACTGAGATCCAACTCAATGTTTCTCCCAGGATATTCTCCCTTTTCATAGCAGTCATTAAGCTATAAGTAGGGGGTAGTTATCCTTTCTTGGCCCAAGGATCACATTCAACGTTGACCACCCTTCTGGGAACTGCACACAAGCAGCAGATGTGGCCACCACATACTCTCTGCACACGTGTACAAGTCAACAACAGCCCACCTCAACTGATCCAATGCAGGTGATCAAGAAGGAAAGGTGCTTTGCATTTCCATCAGGGTGCTTGGTTGGGCAAGATTTAAACCTCTCCACCCAATCCAGTGCACTGTCCAATTTATTCTTTTCCCCCCCTTTTTGCCATCATTGTCAAAATCAGGAGGGGCAGTCGGGGGGAGGGTCAGAAAAAGTGCCTGGGGGCCAGATCAAGCCCCCAAGCCTGGGGTTAACTGGGAGCTAGAGCCTAGAGGACTGATCAGGAGCCAAAAGACTGAAGGCTGTACAATTTTGCTCTCAGAGTTTTCTAACAGGTATAATTCAAACACTTGTTTCCCACAGAACTGAAAACCAGTTACGCAAGAAAAAGAACTGCACACTGAATCAACAAAGATGGAATTCACAGGCTTTCTGCTGTGAAGGACAATATACAAAACCACTAACAGATGTGCCAACACACAAAAGCCTCCCACAAGATGGCAAAAGCTTCATGAACAAAAGCAAATGAAAGGTGGTTTTATCAAGTCACTTCTTTTTAGCTGTAATAGTAGAAACAAAATAAAGATGAAGTTTATATACCTGGGGGTGGAGCAGTTCATTGTGCCATTGATTAGCATGGCGCATGAAGTGTTAGACTGAAACAGGGCATTTTCAGTGGTGGCCACCCTATTGTGGAAGTCCATCCTTAATGAAACCCAGTGCCCTCCATACTGATGGGAGCCTTATGCCAAGTTAAGTCATTTTGGTTCATCTAGCTCACTACTGTTTACACTTACTGTTAGCACCTCTCCAGGGTTCAAGGCAGAGGTCTCTTACAAATCTAACTGGAGATATCTGGGGTTGAACCTGGGACTTTGCACATGCAAAGCAGATGCTCCACCATGGAGTGACAAGTCATCCCCTGATAACATTCTGGTGTAGATTCAAAATGTATGTTTTTCCTATACCAGGTATTTGGAACATAGTTATGCTGGAATTTAACAGTTTTATTGCTTCCTGCCTCATGTTTTGATTGCTGATAAATTTTATGGAGATGTTATGGATATTTTAAACATTTTTATGTGTTCGTATTTTATTGTTATTGTTAGGGCTGGTGGGCTCCAGAAGGAGGAAGGGTGGCTTTGGAAAACAAAGAATAACTAAATATTTCAAAGCACTCTCTTATGCAAGGCGATTCAGCCACAGAGGCCTACTCCCAGTACTTACCAAGAGCTTGACAGCAAAATGCTAATTTGAATAATGTGCCCACACCCAATTAAAAGTATCATTTACATTAAAAAAAAACCTGGTGGGTGCCAAACTGCTGTCAGAGGGGCTGTGGCATACTACTTCTACAATTAGCACATACAACTATAAACAAAACTGAGTAATCCCTTCAGGAATAAATACTTGACACTGGGACCTAAAGCTATGGGTTTCAACCAGTTGCAGCTTCCTGCTCATGGAAGGTTCTTCAATCCAGGAGAGGTTTCCATGAATGGAAGAGGAGAAAGCAATTTTTTCCAGTTCCCCCATTCCCTTGCAACCTTCTTCAGATCTGGTCCAAAGGGTTGGAGGACCTGTTTTGAATACTATGGGGGCAGCAAGAGAAAGGTAGATTTGCCTTTTTAAAAAACAACAACAACAACTTCCCTGCCCCCTCCATTTTTGGAAGCCAATCTGTTGGAGCAAAGAGCATCCTATGGACACAACCCTCAAGAATCCACGCATTAGGCAAGGTGAGGCAACTGCCTCAGGCAGCAGGATCTACATGGGCAGCAGATCCCAAGGTGGATGTTTATTGTTCTCTGCTTGTTCCTGATGTTGATCCTCACTCACCCCTTCTTCCCTGGAGGGGAAGTGTCATTTTGTGGTTCACCTCAGGTGTCAGAATGCCTTATGCTGGTCCTGTGCTCAGTTGTCATCAGCCTGTTTTGGGGAGGGGAGATGGGGGAGCAACTTCTGCAAAACTTGGGGCTTCTGAAGCCTGCTGAAACTTCCACCTTGCGACTGGCTATGTAAGAAGTGGCACTCAAACTGTGTTTGCTACTATCATATAGGATATAAGCCTTCAAAGTAGGAAATGAATTGCTAGTATCTACAGGGGCACTACAGAGCTTTGAAATGCAGGCTTCCCTCTCCAGTACTTCAAAAATGAAACCTTGTTCATTTTTGCAGTTTAAGTGCAAGGAAGAAGGGTACAAAATAGCTGCAACTCCAAGCCTGCCAGTCAACAAACAGATACGGGTGTCCAGGAGAAGCCGTGATGAGTACTCTCGGCAAATATTTGGAACTCACCAAAACCGCCACTATAATCCTATCCAGTAGAAGAGCAACTGCCAAATGCATTCCATCTCTGCTGATCCTCCACTAAAGTTATTCATATATTTCATACTGCATGAATAGCCAGCCAGTCATTTTCCAGCATTCCACCAAAAGGTTACCACTCTTGAAATGTGGTAGCAGCATAGGAAGTTGGCTGCTGCAACAACAAAAACAGGCGGGTGGGATACTTTTGGACATCAACTCAAGTTGGGGGAAAGTGGCATCTCTTCAGATCATTGGAACATAGGAAAGTGTCCATCCAGCTCAATACTGTCTACTCTGACTGGCAGAAGCTTTCAAGGGTTTTAGACATGCGTCTCTCTCAGCCTAGGGATTGAATGTGGGGCCTCCGACAGGCAGGTATACTGAGATACAGCCTTTCACAAGAGCCCTAAAAGAGGAAGCCCCCTTTTTTATCCATCCACACCCCCCCCCCAGCAAGCTTATGCCATGATACACTTTCTGCAACAAGAGGGTTATAGAACTACTCTTTGGAATACTTCCCTACCTGTTGCTTATTTGTTACTGAAATACACGGACTCTTGTCTCTCTCTAATGCATTTTTATTTTATGCTGGGCTCCCTCTAGCCACGGCTGTCCAATTCAAATCCAATAATAACAATATCAATAATAATAATAATTTGTTATTTATACCCTGCCTATCTGGCAGGGCCTCCCCAGCCACTCTGGGCAGCTTCCAACAAAATATTAAAATAAGTAATGCACCAAACATTAAAAGCTTCCCTAAACAGGGATCCTCTTTTTCTTTTTTAAACTCACAACTGCAGGGGGAGGAGCAATCTGGATCAGATTGATGGCCTCGTGAGGTTTTTAACCCTTTCGTCCCATGCCATTTTCTCTTCTGAAAATTACTCTGCACAAAGCTGCTATTTCCCCTAAAGCTGCCATTTACAGCAAATTTCATAGACAGGACTTACTTCCGAGTGAATCTGTCAAGGATAGGAGCCTCCCTGACTGTCTTTCACCTAGCTAGTTATAAACAATTTTATTCTGCCAGGCTTTTGCCTTCTAAGGTCATTGTTGCTTGTGAGCTCTGCTGTTGTTGCTTTTAAATAAATTTTAACGTCCTGTGTTTTGTGCATATAATTGCAGAGGTGGGGCAACATGGCCCAAGAGCCACATTCCCATCTTGGCAACCTTCTGGGTGCTACATCAGAGCAACTACCGTGAATTTGGTCTTTAGACAGTAGGCTAGTTTCTTCACAATCACGCAACCCATACAAGCAAGCAAGAAGCATTATTGGAGTTCAAGGATACATTCCACCCAGGCAAAAACATAGTTTTGGTGCACAGCAAGGCTAGTGGTGGCATGGCTTGGGAGGGCATTTAAGTCCAGGGGACCAGAAAGAGAAGACTGGAGGGCTGCATTTGGTTACCCAGAACTGGTTTAAAGTATTATGACTTTAAACAGTTGTCAACCTTGGGATAACTTGGCCACAGCTGCCCATGTGCTGGCACAACTGGATTGCTGCAATGTGCAAGCCAGCAACATCTGGGGAATGAAAGGTTCCCAACGCTACCTTACAGACTTATTTTGCATTCAACAAGAAGCACAAATTTCCACTTACATGTATTTGGGTCTCCACAGCCCAAAGTGCAAGGATGGGACATTATTCAATCTCCCCATTATTATAAAATACAGTAGACAAAATAAGGTGCATTTAGTCCTGTGTTTTCTTAAGTCTCCTTTTTATAGCAAGTTCTGTCTCTTGCCATGTAATTAACTTTTCATTTTCCTAGCATAATGATCCCATTCCAACAACAACAAAAGATGTCATTTGCATTATACTTGACTTAATTTTGAGCACTGCTTCCTATAAAAGGTATTATCAGCACCCGAGAATTCATCTTTTGCTTTTTAATTTGCAAAATAATATGACTCTGACAGACTACTGCCACGACGGCATGTTAAGAAAAGGAAAAGCAGAGCTAGAACAATTCTACAAAGTTCTACATAGCTACAAAGTTGATCCTGCCACTGAGGTATCCAACAGGGTAATCTTAGGCTAGGGGTGCAAGAAAACATCAAATTCTGACCCATGTTTGTCACATACAGCACTGTTTCCATTCTACTGCAGTTACTTTGGCTTTCAAAAAAAACCCCCTGTTATTCATCTCTTTGTCCGCTGGGCAAAATTTTAAATAATAAAGTACATAACTGATTACATTATTTCACGCCAGCAATTTCAGTGCAGAGGAAATGTGATGCAGATGGGAAGGGGAGCAATCAATTACTTATAATTTACAGCCTGAAAAACAAAAGTGAATACCGATTGTTTTCACCTGACTGATTTGCCTTCCAGACATGGAAGCAAATGAGTGAGTTTCACCAATTTCTGCTCCTGTTTCCATATGAGTTCTCGGACACCCCTATGCTATGCATGTCTGCTACTCAGAAGTCACATTGAGCTCCATGAGACTTTGCCCCGGGTAAGCATGTACAGAACTGCAGCCCTATAGTGCAAGCATGTGCATGTTTAATTGGAAGTCAGCTTCACTGTGGTCAATGGGGCTTAGTTCCTGGCAAGTGTGTGGAGGATTGAAGCCTTTGGCTATACTTGTACATAGGTACTTACTTGGGAGTAAATTCCATTGAGATCTATGACTCTTAAATGTGAGTAGGCAGATGTGCATAGGATAATATAGTCACTTTTCAGACCTGGTCATGCCTAAATTGATGGTAGCTTTTATGGGTTAATTCTTTCCTCTAGTAAAACCATTTTTATAGGTTTTATAGGAATCTACCGTGTCTACCTGGAGTAAGTTCCACTAAGCACAATTGAATTTACTTTCAAGTAAGCATGCATTGGATGGCCCAACAGAATATTTATATGAGGGATGGGAAACCTACGTGACACACCCCCACCCACCCACCCCGAAGTTGTTGGACTTGCAACTACTTTCACTCCCCAGCCAGCTTGGCCAGTGGTCAGGAATGATGAAGCCCAACAACTTCTGAATGATCAAGGTTCCCCATCTATGATTTACATAGTGTATGTTACACGTCACAAACTAACTTAAGAAAGGGAAGGTACATGCCCCAAAGAGCACACAATCTACATTTCAGAGTTGGTACAGAGGAAGACGAGGACTGGCAAAGGCAAGAGCAGGGGTTGGCAACTTAAGGCCCATCGGCCACAAGCGGCCCACAGGGGTCGTTTAACCGGCCCATGAGCCACCCCCCAACCGAGCTGCCTGCTCGGGGAGCCCCCGTGCGCTGCAGTGCAGCACGGTGCAGCGCAGCATGGGGACTCGCTTCCATGGTGCAGGAAATCTGCACAGACGCAGACGCCAGAAATTGCAGGCGTGGGTGCTCATGCGGGTGCGTGATCCGGCCCATGGAGGGATCTCCGCTGGAGTGAACCAGCCCAGACAAGGTAAACCTTGCCGACCCCTGGGCAAGAGAAACAAGGGATGGCTGTGGCTAATGTTAGGCTTTATTAAGATTGGCGTCAAGATTGTTTTAAAGGAGGGACATGCTGTTTTAAGGAATTTCATTTTCGCTCCACCGCCCCCACGTGCATGCGTGCGCACAAACACACAGACACACCCCACAGGCACCGGCAGGAGTTGCTATGCATAAAACATACTCAAATACGTCAAATAAACTTTCAGTAGATGCCAATTGCCTGCATAAGACTAGAAAAAGAATACAATGAGTGTTTCAAAGGTTCACTGTTCAAATGCAAAACATTTTGACCAATAATACCAGCAGGACAATCTATCAGTATATTTGAATATTTAAATATATGGCATTCATTTTCATATCCTGTTTTGAAATTATTTGTACAATTTCTCCCAATCAAGTTTAACCATGCCATAAAGCTTTTTGTAGATGGGGTGAGGCCATAAAACAGCAGTGAGGAACCTGTGAGCTGACCCTCTACATCTTGTTCAACTCCAGCTTTCATCATCACCAGCTAACACTGCCAATGGTCAAGGAAGATGGGAGTTGTGGGCTTGAAACATCTGGGAGGACCACAGATTCCCCACCCTTTCCCATAAAGCATTCAGTACTGTATATTTGATTGCTATAATCTGCTCTATAACCATAGGGTAAAGAGCAAATTAGAAATAGGATAAGCAAACATTTAAATTAGTAGCATAGTATTTTCTTATGGATGGCAGCACTGACTGCAAAACATTTCACATAATGCACATTTAGGTATTCAGTTAAGTACTTTTATAATGTGATGCTCTGGGAGAGGGAGAGGATGCACATTTAATGTACAACTTAATAAAGTTCTGGAGATGCCTTGGCATCTCTGCTGAATGAAAATATTGCCATATGAAATTATTATTCAGTCGTGCAGAAAAGCATATGCTACAGCCCTCTGACATGTCTGAACCACCTCTGGGGTTTGAGAGTTTGAAAACCTTAAAGTCCTCACACACACCCCATACACTGTGAGCTGGCATATCTGAGTGAGAGGCATCTCTCTCCAAAAACAAAGGAACTCTTCATACATTACATTAGATTTTTAAACATCTTAAGTGTGCCCCTAAATACACTAAGCACGAATGCTACAAGTTGATGTTTGTGTACCATTACTATATATCATGCTGTTGTTGCACTTAGGAAAACAAGATTGTCTGGAGCGTCCTTCCAAATAACACTTTGTTGCAAATCCAAGTTTGCTGTGGTGCAATGTTGAAACAATCCCAAACGTTAATTGTTTGGGAAGCAGAGAGCAAACAGCGAAAAGCAAACTTGAAACTTTGTCAAAACCCTTTGAGAATCGTTTCCCACCTTTTAACCACACAACTGAAGGAGTCTCGTGAGCCACCTCTCTAATCTCTTTCCCTTACCCACGTGCAACCATGCATAACCTGATACTGTATTCAGCTAGAGTTAAGACCTTGTATTCCAAGAAGTTATCAATGGCTGATATAACAGAGGAAGATAACTTCTTGAGAACAAGAGTATGAACACATTTGCCGAAAGTAAGGGGGGTTGGCTGCAATGCCCAAACAAGCCAATTTTATTATTTTTGAAGGAAAGGGAGGTGTCAAAGGGTACATGAATAACAGTCCAAGATTCTTAATTCACATTCTTGCCAGTGTGGTGTAGTGATTAGAGCATCAGACTAGGACCTGGGATCCGGAGACTAGAGTTTACATACCCACTCAGCCATGGACCCCAAAGGGTGACCTTGGGTGAGTTACTATCTTGCAGTCTAGCCTACCACACAGGGTTGTTGCTAGGATAAAATGGAGAAGGGGAGAGAAACAGGTATGCCACTTTGAGCTCCTTGGAATAAAAGTGAGATATAAATACAATAAAAATCGATTTCAGGCAAGTTTTCTTAGAGCAAATCCATAGCATGCAAACAGCAGCAACCTCCAGCCTGTTATATGTGTGATACCCTACTTCCCAAGGTGCCTCTGCAATCATCTCCAGTTGCCCGTTTCAAAATGAAAACTCCATCACGCACCACCTTTCATCTGGCTTTAAGAAGTGCTGGGCATGTCAAAGGCAGTGCTATATAAGCAACAGCACCGTTCTTTTCACGCTGTCCTGCGGTTTGCAGGCAACATGCTGCTGCTGCTGCCTCTACCAGCCATTCTGATATGACTCACAACCTGCTGGGCTTGTCTCTCACTAAAAGCCAGCTCTCCTCTTCACAGCAAGGCATTTTCTTGCACTTTGGATGGGGGTTCAAGCTGTGAATAAAAACACTTCTTAGGAGCTTACATACTTTAATTGGGAGGGGGTGTCCTATTTTGTTTTCCAAAATAAATAGATTGCTTATTTTTCTAACAGGGGCCTTTTTTGTTTGTATTTCCTTATGTCATTTGGATTTTGCCATGGATTTGGTCCCCCACCCAGAACAAGTAGCATTGTGAACACACGAGACTTACCGTATTTTTTGCACCATAACACTCACTTTTTTCCTCCTAGAAAGTAAGGGGAAATGTCTGTGCGTGTTATGGAGGGAATGCCTACAGGTGGCATGCCTACGGATTTTCCTCCTCTAAAAACTACGTGCGTGTTATGGTTGGGTGCGTGTTATAGAGCGAAAAATACGGTATTTGCCAGCTTCCTTTGAATCAAGAGTCTACTGTGTTTTGTTATTTTCAATGCACAGTTCTAAAATATACTGGGAAGTAGGAATATCAACCGAAAAGGATTGTATGGCTTACCCAAACACCCCTTCCTGTAATTACCTATGCTCTCTCTCAATTCCAAACAAAGTCCCCAAAAAATTCCCCAAGCTGCAAGATAGAGATGAGAACTAAACATCTCTAGAATGAAAGCCTGCAATCAACTTGTCAGTCAAAGGGAAAGTTACAGAATTACAGAATGTATTTTCTTTCCGTTTTAGAAAAGGGATTGTATCTTACAATAAGGCAGAAGAGCTGAACATTACTGATAGCTATGTATTCTGCCAAAACTACATCAGAATACTGTAATAATAATTATTTATTTTTATTTTCCAGGCGTCCTGCAAATCCAGTAAAAATCCAAGCAGGCTTTATATGCAGCAGGAGGACATGTGAACTCCAGTGGACAGTGTGCTCCAGAACAACAGTGCAGTTACAGTTCTGGGCATATTCTAATTTTGTTCAGCACCTCATGGAACCCACAATTAAACAGTTGCTTATGTTTCCCACCACCCAAAAAGGCAATTGTGCAAAGGAGGGATTTCAGTCCCTGGGGTGTCTTACAGCCTCACTCTCTCCTTCCCCATACAAAAGTAGGCAAACACACTCTGCATGCTGACAGTGTTTCAGGAAGCATGGTGAAGATATGATGGCTGCATCCAATGTTAAGCCACATTCAAAGGAGGCCCACCAAAATGAATGAAAGTGACTAACCTATGCCCATTAATATCAGTGGGTTTACTCTGCGTAGCACTTAGTTGGGTACAGCCCGTAATTTGTGCAAAATGTGACCTGCACAATTATAGTCATGGCACAGCTATTTATCTTACAGGAAAATAGAACTCACTTAAAATAATTTTTTTAAAAAAAGAAATCTAATTTTTGCTTTAGTTAACCAATTCTGTGTTTGAGAGCTGAAAGGAGGTGGAAGAAAAATAAAGCTCCGAGTTTATTTATTTTTTAATAGCAGAACTCAGTTACTGTTCCTATGCATGAGAACTCCATGATTTCATGTTTAGGGTTTTCTCTCTCCGGCCTGGACTAGCTGGAAAGCCTGGGGCTGGATTTCAAGTCTTTGCAGTAACCACAGCTCACGAAGAGAGGGGGTGGGGTGAAATTTACACGGTGCAGGAAGGAATGAAAGAAGGGGTTTTTTTTTCTTTCAAAAATAATAACACAGC
This sequence comes from Podarcis muralis, assembly GCF_964188315.1. Classification (NCBI taxonomy): domain Eukaryota; kingdom Metazoa; phylum Chordata; class Lepidosauria; order Squamata; family Lacertidae; genus Podarcis; species Podarcis muralis. The sequence continues at coordinate 18,412,559 of NC_135666.1, read as the reverse complement.
GTTGTTGTTGTTTTTAGACACCCACAAACCTTTGTGGATATAACTCGCTGTTGAACAACAACGCCGAACTACAACTCCGTGTAACAATTGCAACTGGAGAGATGTCAGCCTTAAATGACATCTAACAGCCTAGCTGTGCTTTGCAACCCTCGGCGTGCATAGGCGATGAATGCAACACAACACTCCCTAACACCATCCTCCTCGGAAGAACTACACGATTGGAGGGGGTGGGCGGGGGTCTTTATAAGTGGGAATGGGGGGGGGGGGAGAGGCCGAACTACAGCCACGACGACCACTTGCTGGTTCCAAACACACACACCCCAACACACAAAAACTGCAACAAAGAGTTCAGGCCCCAAAAGCCACGCGCGACTCTCTTTTGCAACTGTGTATCTCGCCACACCGGACTTAAAAAACAACAGGCAAGAACCACAAATCTCAGCGAAGAAGCACAAAAGGGGGGAAAAGGAGCCATGATGTTCAGCCAGCCCCAAACTCGGAAACTTCCCATTTCCAATCGCGCTCTCTCACACACACGCACACTCTCCTCCTTCTGGATCAGTAACAGGGACAAGAGCTCGGGGCGCTTGAAAGTTTACTGTCCCGGGGCGGGAAGGGGGAGGCGGCAGCGGACGACGACGGAAAGCTAGAGGAAGCGATCCCTGCTTCCCAAAACTCTCGTCCACGCTTCCTTGGGAGACTTTCCGAATCCCAGCTCCAGCTCAGCTGATAAAGCTCCCAACCCCGGGCTGGGGGTGTCCCGAACGGAGCCCCCCTCGCTCCTCTGGCTCCCTTCCCCACCAGCCTCCACTTTTTGCCTCTCTTTCCAGCTCCCTCCCCTCTCCAGGAAGCGCCATATTGATCCCAGGCGCCCTCTCTCTCTCGCTCTCCCTCCTCCTCCAGCTGCTGCTGCTCCTTCGCCTCCAGCCCGTCTTTCCTGCTCACCTCGCCCAAGTTCTCTCCCCCTCCCCGCCGCCCAGCTCCCCCACCCCACCCTTCGGCCCCCACGTCGCGCCCACGCACTCACCTTGGCGATCGCCTTCCTGTACCTGGTCACCGCTTGCTCGATCAGACTGAAAACTTTCATCTGGCCGTCCCCGCAGGGCACGACCACCCGGGTCCGGCCGAAGCACACGGTGACTTTCATCCTGCAGCCCAGCGCGGCTCCCGGCCCCGATCCTCGGCCCTCCGCTTCCCGGAGCCCGCTGCTGCTGCTGCTACTACGCGCAGCCCGCGATCGGCGGCAGCGCGGAGGGAGACGAGCGCCGCTCGGCTGGCCCTTCGCGCTTCCCCGCTTCCGCGCCCGGCCAGCAGCGCCAAGCGGGAGCCCGGCCCGAGGGCGGGCGGCTGGCGGAGCCTGCAGCTACCAAGTCGGCGGAGTCCCGTGGCGGCGCGAAGGGGGAGGCCCGGGCGGGCGCCCGTTCACATGCTGCGGGGGGAGGAGGAGCGGGGCGCCGCCGCTGCCACTGCCACTGCCGCCAGCGCTAAGCAGGCATGCTCGCTCCTCGCTCGCTCGCTCGCTCGCTGCTCGCCCGCTCCCTTCCTGGCGCGCCAGCCGCTGCCTCTGGCCACCTGTTCGGCGTCTCCTCCTGCGCGCAGCTAGGCGGCGGCTTGCCTCACTCCTGCGACACGGGAAGGGCCGGGCTGTCTCCCCGCGAAGGCCGTGCAGGGCATTGCTCTTCGCCAGTCGCTCTCAAAGGCTCTCCCCCCACCCAGCCCCGTTAAGGGGTCAGATGCATGGCCAGGCGCACTAGGTTCTTTTCTCGGAGAGCTGGTTGTTTTCCACCTTCCCACCACTTTGAAAGTTTTCCTCTACTTCCTGACTGTTTGCTTTCCCGCTATCAAGTAACTTTCGTCTTGCAGACCGTCTCCTTGCCCAGGGAGGCCGCAGTCCTAAATGGGGTGGGTGCTGGGGCGCCAGGCCTCTCCGCCTTGGTGGAATTAAGTGAGCACGCAGCAGTTGTGGCTCCAGAGATTGGGTGATCCGCAACAGATGCGCAGACCCAGCTGGTTCGGGATTACTCGGTGGAAAAGGTGCTCAGCGTTAGGAGAGGAGTAAGGCTGCCGGCCCATGCTTACTTTCCACTGAGTGTAGCAACAGGATTCTGTGCATGTTGACGCACAAGTAGACTGTGGTCGGGAAGTACTGTAAGTGGGTTTAGGATTGCAGACTTAGTCTCCTCAAAGCATCCCTTCAGACTGGTTTTTTGTAAGTGTATTTTGCAACATACGAGTTTATACAGTAGTAGTACATTAGTGGTGGATTTTTGGCAAACCATCCATGCTTCATTCCACTTTATTCGTTGTTCTGTGATACTTCCTCTGCATCATCACATTACTGCCGTCTAGAGGGGCACTCTTATGCTATAGCACCACAAAAGTGGAGCGTTTGTGGGATAAAAAATGTGCAGGTTCTCAGCAGAAAGTTATAGCGTGTGCACTGGTGCACAGCAGCATGTCCACCCTGAAACTTTTGCAGTTGCAAACAGCATTGAAAGCATAAACCTGTAGCTACCAGAAGATAAAGTGAGATAAATCACTCCAATGGACAATGTCAGCAAGCATTTAGGAAGCAACATTCAAAGTTATAATAGTTAATACTGGACCCCACTCAAAATGCACAGAATAAATCCAGATACTTTTAAGGGACTGCTGGAAAGGGTGTGGGGAGAGAGGAAGCTACTCAATCTATGATGGGGGGTGTCACTACATAAAGGAATTCTGGGACACAGTATTCACTAATACAGTAATTATCACAGATCAAATTATGCCTCCAGGTCAAACCCTTAACAGTTGTTGTTATTATTATTATTTATTGAATTTATATCTCACTCTTCCTTTCAAAGGAGCCCAGGGTGGCAAACAGATACACAATTTAAAAACCATAGCAAAGGTGCTCGCTTCGGCAGCACATATACTAAAATTGGAAAAACCATAGCAAAGCATAAGCATTCTAAAACAGTTAAAGCATTATAAAAACAATCACAGTTAAAAACATATAAAATCAGTAACAGTTAAAAACTTTCTTCCATTCAGTGATCTCAGGCTTGCCAGGCATAGTATTCTTCAGTCACCAAATGCCTGGGTAAACAAGAATGTTTTCAAATTCTTCCTAAAAGTTGTATATAATGGAATCAAGTGTGCTACAACTGGGCAAACACCACCGAAAAGGCCCTGTCACAGGTTAACATGTGAAGCTGCTCATTTAATATACTGAGAATTAGTGGTTCATGGGGGGGGGTATCTAGAATTAGCAGGTTACTGGAAAACCACAGGGTTTATGGTAAAGGGTTGCCAGAATGTGGATATGGCTTTTTCTGAACAATTAGCTTGTCAGAACTGGATGGTAAAAGGAATTGCCAAAATGGATAACTTTTGATACAATTTTGACTCTCTTTATAGCTAAACAAGGATGGAAATGTACTTACAAGTTGGACTAGATGATCCTCAAGGTCCCTTCCAACTCTATGAGTCTATAATGTCTTGCCACTATGGAGGGGATATGTTCACCAGAAGGAAACCTGAAGCCCCCTGAGGGGCAGAACTTAGTAAATGCAGAAGTAGAGCACTGTCTACTTATACTTTTCCCCATTTTCTTACTGTACATTATTGCTGTACTCTGCTTACAGTGTTGTTTTTCTTGCTATATGTCAAAAATTTCCATAAATAAAATAATTAATCGAAAGCAGGATTACATATAACTTCCCTGATACTGTCATGAGCACCAATCATCATGAATGCACAATAACGAAGATGTCTGGAAGGTCCAAAGTCAGTAGTGATTTCTGAGTAAGCATGTGTGAGACAAAATCACAGGGAGTCATAATTTTGATGCCAACATAACCATTTGTTAGACAGCCTTATTGCTATTAACAGGTACATCAGTCAGTTTGCCCTAGGGTTGTTGTTGTTGGGGTTTTTTTAAAGTGTTTTCTTTCATTTGCTAGTTTGCTTTTTCATTTGGTTAGGTTTCTCTCTCCCTGATTCAAATTCTCAGCTGAGGAAATGCTCTAAGCAATGTTAACTATGACAACTAGAAAGAAAAAGGTTTTGCATGAGATGCAAGATCGAACTAGAGTCCCATTGCAAACTTTGCCTCCTTTGCAAGTCAAGACACAGAGGGGACCCTTGAAGGCACAAGCACCAGAGCATTAAAAACCAGTTTATACAATCAGCAAAATCAAATGATAAAGAGGAAAGCTGATCCAGTCAGCTGATGAATGTGCATAGGATTGCAGCAGCCTTACGGGCCCAGACCTGCATAGTGTTAGCAACAGAAAAGAGTTGTTCTGGTTTGGTGGCTGGACCATTATGCATTCCAGATGACATTTGTAACAATTTGTTCAAACACTTAACATTTGATGTGTGTTTTCTTTGAGAAAATGCTGTCTTTCTGCTAGATAGGCAGCTAAAACTATACTGTAGCAATTGAACATACTACATATTTTCTTGTGATATATTTGTTTCTGAAATTAATTGGTTACTGTCCTATTGGAATAAAGTGGTGAGTTTGAGGAATATGGCATGCAGCTTCAAATTCCTACTAAGCCATGGAGTTCAGTGCCCTTTAACCTTAGATTTTTTATTTTAAAAAATCTGCTTTCCAGCAGTAAAATGGATATGTTTTATGACCTGCCCCAGAGTCTATATTTGAAAGCATGATTAAATACATTTATGTTTACTCAGAAGTAAGTCACACTGTGTTCAATGTGGCTTATTCCTCAGTAAAGCTGTCATCCTATATACAGCTACTTGGGAGTAAGTCCCATTAAACTTGATGGAGCTTCTAAGTATACATTTATGTTGTTGTTGTTTAGTCGTTTAGTCATGTCCGACTCTTCATGACCCATGACCCAGAACACGCCAGACACTCCTGTCTTCCACTGCCTCCTGCGGTTTGGTCAAACTCAAGCTGGTAGCTTCGAGAACACTGTCCAACCATCTCGTCCTCTGTCATCCCCTTCTTGTGCCCTCAATCTTTCCCAACATCAGGGTCTTTTCCAGGGAGTCTTCTCTTCTCATGAGGTGGCCAAAGTATTGAAGCCCTAGCTTCAGGATCTGTCCTTCCAGTGAGCACTCGGCTGATTTCCTTCAGAATGGATAGGTTTGATCTTCCTGCAGTTCATGGGACTCTCAACAGTCTCCCCCAGCACCATAATTCCAAAGCATCCATTCTTCGGTGATCAGCCTTCTTTATGGTTCAGCTCTCACTTCCATACATCACTACTGGGAAAATCATAGCATTAACTATACGGACCTTTGTTGGCAAGGTGATGTCTCTGCTTTTTATGATGCTGTCTAGGTTTGTCATCGCTTTTCTCCCAGAAGCAGGCGTCTTTTAATTTCGTGACTGCTGTCACCATCTGCAGTGATCATGGAGCCCAAGAAAGTAAAATCTCTCACTGCTTCCATTTCTTCCCCTTCTATTTGCCAGGAGGTGATGGGCCCAGTGGCCATGATCTTCCTTTTTTTGATGTTGAGCTTCAGATCATATTTTGCACTCTCCTCTTTCACCCCCATTAAAAGGTTCTTTAATTCCTAACTTTTATATGCCTGTTGTCTTTGTCCATGGAGTTTTCTTGGCAGGGATACTGGAGTAGCTTGCCGGTTCCTGCTCCAGGTGGATCACGTTTGGTGAAAACTCTCCACTATGACCTGTCTATCTTGGGTGGCCCTGCATGGCATAGCTCATAACTTCTCTGAGTTATTCAAGCCCTTCGCCACGGCAAGGCAGTGATCCATGTATAAATACATTTATAGAATTGTATTAAACGAAGTTGCCTTGCACTGCATCAGACCAGTGGTACAATTGTACTGTTATAAAAGATAAACAAAAAAAGAATGACAACATATACATAGCCATTTTTCCCTTGTTACACTGAATATGAATGCTTTTAACATGTTTTCATTCTATTTATATTATGGGAGGGGTCACCTTGAGGGTGAGGGTCCACTGAAGAAAGATAAGCAACCAAATAGATAATTAATAAAATGTTTATTAGCAAATGTGAACTTGAAATTTGTATGTGAAATACCTTCAAGGAGCTGAGGAATTAAGATTCTAGGGAGGAATTACTCTGAGTGGAGAAAACAGTTCAAATCAGAATTGGTTAAAGAAGAGTTAGTCCCATTGATTTCATTGGAAGTTGTCGAGTTAAGTGCAAGCCTGCTATTTTTAGCAGATAATGCTGTAAGTCATCTTGAAAGCTTATGATACTTGTCAAAGTCATGTTGACACTTCTGAGAACAGTATTCCTCATTCCTTCAATAGAGTATGTCCAGTTTTGGCTATGCATTTTGAAGTTCAAAAGTGAGTAGGTAAGAAAGGAGGGGGTGGAAGTGACTAGTGCTCCTTTTAGTCTAAAACTATGCCAATATACTATTTTAAAAGGATGGGGAAACAGTTCTACTTTTTGATTCAGGATCTTGTTATTTTTTCTTCCATCCCTGGCATCTCCAAGTAAGGCTGGAAGATTCCTGCATCTGAAAATCTGGAGAGCTGATGCCAGTCAATGTCAACAACACTAAGGTAGCTAGACCTTGGTATATGACAGTTTCCTATGTAAATGGGTACAAAATATAACCTTCTGAGCTTTTGGAATGTAGTTCATAGTTGGGACAGCATTTCAGGGTTTTGTAATGTGTAGCTAAACAATGTCCAGATTAATTGAACTGCTATACCCCAATCCTGCAAAGAATGTTTACTTTGACATTGTCAGCGCCAGCAAGTCAGGGACAGACAGCTGCAAGCATCCTACACAGAAATACATGAGTTCCATGTAGCTTACTCCCAAATGAGCATGGCTAAGGCTGTAGCCATAAGATTCATTATCTTTCCTTTACTTTTAAGCCATTGCTTGTAATACATCCTTCAACCTTGAACTCATTACTCTTGAAAAACATCATTGACTTCAGGGAAACAGTTGTACTTGAGATTCAGAATCACCAGGTATATGGTGGTTGACACAGCATAAATTAAAAATATAGGTCCCTGCCCCAATAAGTTTACAATATATCCCCACGCCTTTATCTTTTATCTTGCCCTTTCCCAAAGGATCTCAGGACAACATAGAGCATCCATCTCTAGAACAACCATCTAGTGCCCTCAAGTTGTTTTGAACCACAACTGCAATGACTGGTGCTGATGAGAGTTGCAAACCAAAACATCTGTAGGGCACCAGGCTGGGGAAGGCTAGCACAAAATGCCGCCCCCCTTTTTAAATCCTCACAACAATGCTGTGAAGACCATTAAGCATAGAAAAACTGACTGGCCCAAGATCACCCCTGCCATGGCTGCAGGGGTTAATGGGAAACATAAGAAGGCGGCTCATCTAGTCAAGCATCCTGTTTTGCTCTCAAGGAGAACCTGAGCACAGTGGCACTTTCCTGACCCATGATTCCCAGAAACTGGTACAGTGGTACCTCAGGTTGCATACGCTTCAGGTTACATACGCTTCAGGTTACACACTCCGCTAACCCAGAAATAGTGCTTCAGGATGAGAACAGAAATCGTGCTCCGGCAGCGCGGCGGCAGCAGGAGGCCCCATTAGCTAAAATGGTGCTTCAGGTTAAGAACAGTTTCAGGTTAAGAACAGACCTCTGGAACAAATTAAGTACTTAACCCAAGGTACCACTGTATTCAGAGACATACTACCTCTGACAGTGGAGGCAGAACACAACAATCATGGTCAACAGCACATGAATTTGTATCATCCTCTTTTAAAGTCATCCAAGTTGGTGGCAATTACTACATCTTCAGGGGGCAAATTCCACCATTTCGCTATGTACTGTGGGCCACAGGTTCCTCATGAATATTCCAGAGTAAGTAGTTTGTTTGCATCTTATACACTGGGCAGGAAACAGATTAAATATTAGGACATGTTGGATGTGTCCCAACTTCATCAGTTTTGTTTTCTTCTGCAGCCACTTGCCAATGCTGAGTTACCTGCCAAAGACACTCAGCTGAGCTTAGCCCCAGATCATGTTTTCAATGCCAATAATATTTCAATGTCTGGCCCTCAAACATGTGAAGCAACAGTGATGAAGAGGATGCCTTTGAGCAGTACTCTTCAAATTTTTCAAACTAGGATCCACCTTGAGCTGCAACCAAAAGATGTGGACTGTCTGTACCTTTTCCATGGTAGGTGTACATTGTTAGTGATCTGGAAAACTGCACCTTCCACAATTCAAGGAACAGGAGGCCTGTTCACCTTTGCGTCTGGTTTGTCCTTCTCTTTCTCAAACATGCCCTTGAAATGTGCCAAAGCCTGTTCTCTGGCCTGGGTGGGGGATGAAGGTGGGTGGGAACCTATGACTTTTTCATGACTGGAATGTAATCTATTATACAAAGGTAAGAGTCACATCTCTTGCTTTGCCCATGGTGATGAATGGGGAGACCCCATTCCTGCACCAATCCAGTTAGAGTAGCTCACTAGCAGTGACCCATACTGCTTCTCTCTCTCTTCCCACCCCACATGCTTATTTGTCACCTAGAAGATGGGTTGCAGTACTTCTACAGCCTTATGCTGGTATACTCAGAAGTAAGAAAACTGCCAGCCCTTTTCAAAGGCTCCTTTATGGCAACTTTAGCCTTAATTCCCTCCTGACTTCTCAGGCATTTTAAACCAGCAACATAGACCAAAAGACCAAAACAATGTTGCCAGACTAGATCTTAGTCTATTCAAAAACAATTACACTCCAGAAATCTTCTTAAATATCTATATAAGTGGAGAAGGGGGTGTGGGACAAGGGAAGAAACATAGACTATGCACAATCGAAAGGAAAACAAAATACTAAACCAGTATCTAATCCAAGGGTGGCAAATCTTCACTCTGCAGACCAATCTTGGCCCACTAGGGGATCCAGTTTGGCCCTCAAAACCATTTTCTCCAAACAATGTCCACCTGTCCATCAGCTGACAGTCCTTGAGCTAGGGAAATGCCCCACCCCACCCTGGTTTAGAAATGAACACTTGACCTGGCCCTAGATCTAGTCCCTATCCAGGTTGACAAGCAGGAGGATACCAAATTGTTGGAGAGGGGGAACAGGTGCAAGGAATTTACTTCAAGCTCTGCTTGTGGACTTCATCTGGATGACTGCTGTGAGAATCTTGTTGCTGAACTAGACCTTTGGCCTGCTCAGCTAGGTTCTTCTTTTACTTATTTTTTTGGGGGGAGCAGATCCAAATAATCATTCATTCCCAGATGTGCCCAAATTTCTGGGAACCTCTGCCAGCAGACATCTCCAAGAGGCCATCATAAATGTGTGCCTGACAGATGGGCCAGCTATAAAAGATTGTCTCCTGTCAATGGGAAGCTTGGTCGTATGCATGTAGAACTTAGAAATAAATGTTCCATGAGCTGCGTTCAACAGGACTCGCTCCCAGGTAAACATGGAGATGATCATAACCTTAATTGTGAGCCTATGCAGCATGCTTACATGGAAGTAAACCCCACCAAGTTCAGTGGGGCCTGCTCTCAAGTTAGTATGCTCATGTTTGTAGCCATAGCCCGGGGGTGGGGAACTGCAGCCAAAGGACCCAGATGCTTAGGTTCCATGGGTCATATAGATATGATGTCAAGTGTAGGACAGGTGGGCATGGCTTAGGGAAAACAGACTCCTGGGCCACATTTGGTGCCTCCAGGGCTGAATTAGGCCCTCAGGCTGCTACCAAAATCCTATCTGGATTGTTGAAGGATGACAGTTTTAATGCAAGCCACTGGTAAATAAGACGATGGCTGCCAAATTAGAGCACATTCTGTTGTGCACTTGCTGTCCATAATTTTCCAGTTGCATTAAAAATGAAACAGAATGTGTAGTGCCTTGTAAAACTAAAACTGGCATAAACAGTTTTACAGCTGATACGCCTAGAGTGAGCAAATGCGCTAGCTGTTTAATAGCAATGGGTTATCAAATTTATTGTTGAAAACCATCAAGTTTTCCATCAACCTGCTATTGTATTTTCCACTCACTGTTGACATTCCTGGAAAATGTGCCTAGTTGAGGGGAGGAGGATAAATCATGGTATTATTATTATTAATAATAAATGTCAACCTGAGAAATGTTGTTTAGGAGCAGTAACTTGAGAGAGGCAATGCAGAGGAGCACTGTCTTTAATAAGTAATTTTTTTACAGTGGCATAGTAAACTTTGCAATATGCAGTTTTAATGTGTCACTTGTCATATCCATTAACTACTGAAACATAATAGCACTGTAGCATATCCAACCGTCTCTCTCTCTTGCAAAATTAAGTACATATAAATAATAATGTTGCTGGTTGGAAGCCACATTTTTTATTTAGACTCATTTTACTGGACATTATAGAGGGAGGGGAAGGATCAGCTGAAAGGAGATTCTGACCACACATGAGGAAGAACTTTCTGACAGTAAGAACTGCTTGATAGTGGAACAGACTCCCTTGGAAGGTGTGGTGGACGCTCCTTCATTGGAGGTTTTTAAGCAGAGGTTGGATGACCATCTGTCAGGGATGCTTTAGTTTTGATTCCTGCATTGCAGGGGGTTCAACTAGATAACCCTTCTATGATGGCAGGTTACCATTTTGTAGTAGCAGCAGTATATTTATCATAGCATCTGGTTTGGCCCATTTAAAGCAAAAGGACCTGAAATTGGGCATGATTAACTTGCTCCATTAGGGTGACAGACAACACATTCTTACATCTGGTTACTTGAAAATATGTAGTCTTATTCTCATGCAAATTACATTGGATTTAAACAAATCGAACAGGATCAGAAGCTCTGCCTTCAAGGGTTACCCTTTTTTGCTTCTTCATTTCTCTCAGCATTATGTACTGTTCTCTTAAACAACACAGAGACATGCTTGGAAGGAACTTTAAATATTTCATCATATCCTTACAAATGGATAAACTAGATTTGCCTGTTTTGTTGACTGAAAGCCAATTCTTGCAAACCCATGGGAATATTTTACGTAAGTAATCACACTATCAGGTTCAAGTTAATAAAGTGTTGTTGTTGTTTTTCAAGATTAGGAAGCGGAAGAATTATGTGACTGCCAAATCTTAAACCCAAAAAGGGGTTTGAAAATAATAGAGCAAATACATCTCATTCCTCAACTCCGCCCAGTATTTTGTGATCATATATCCAAAGAGACATCACACAGATGATGAAATAAAAAATGGTCCAGGAAAAATTAAGCATATCTCTGAAAGTGTCCAAGGGTTAACTCCACAAAATACCTGAAATATAAAACATTCCTAACATAACAGATTATAGTAATCAGGAGAAAAACTGGCACAGGTTACTGATTTATACAAATTAGGAATCCTCTCCGTGTGCTGACTAGAACAACGCCCCACTTCAGCGTGGGTGGCAAATAAGTATCTGAAGTTTCTTCAGGTGCCAGTTCTGTCTTTTTGTTTTTTTGCTAGGGCTAATATTCTTCAAGATATGACAAATCCCTCATTAACCAGAGAGTTACTGGGTGATTTCCTTTATGAGGCAATTACTATTGGGACAACAAGGAGTCATTGAGAGTACCAAAGGATCCCTTTACAAAAAAAAGTGCCTTGTGGAGTCACTTAAGGAATAACTTTGTAGTGTGTGCTTCTGTTTGGCCACTGTGAGAACCAAGTGCTGGAGGATCACATATATAGAATCATAGAATTGTAGAGTAGGAAGGGACCACAAGGGTCATCTAGTCTAACTCCCTGCAATGCAGGAACACACATTTAAAGCACGTTGCTTCCCTTTAAAAATCCTGGGAATTGTAGTTTGTTATAGGTGCTGGGAATTGTAGCTTCAAGGCAACAGTCCACAGCACCTTTAACAAACCTCAGTTCATGATATACTTTGGGGAAAGCCATGACTGTTAAAATGGTATGAGTGATTTAAATGTGGATGTGACCTATTATTGCTCTTTTGCACTTAATTTTCCAAGTTGGTAGTTGAATACATACGACACAGAATTTGACTGATGCCTATGGAAGATGCCAGTCTAGTTTTGGCAAGGTAAGAATATTCTTCATAACTGGACCAGTTTACTTGGAAGTACTGTAGTTTCCCAATGAGTTAAATGTGGATACTTCCAAAGACATTGAGCTGGATTTCAGCCAGGGGTTTTCAGGCAATGCTTACTATGAATCTTTTACATATTGGGATCTATTGACAATTGCCTACTGCCAAAAGGCACCATTTTGGTACCAGTGAATGTTTCCCACAAGTATGGAAAAATGATGACAGGGGCAGAGCTAGCAACTCTCAAATCTACAAGCACACGCAAAGCCCTCTCAGACTTGGCTGCTTCTCCAAGGTTCATCTGGGTATGTGGTCTGGCTGGTACCACTGATCTGGGAAAGCTTGGGTGGAGCCAGGACTGAGTTGACCAACATAGTACCTAATGTTGGCAGAGACTTTTCTGGGCACTTAAACAGCTTGGGAGACAGGTCCATGACATGCATTTCCCTCTGGCAATTTGGTGAGTGGCCTGAGATGTCACTAGCACTGCATCTTGCCCCCTGCCCAGAAGTCTAAACTGGCAACAGCTCATACTGTATCTACACCTAGGAATATATAAATGAAAGTATGGATGCACACTAATATTAGTACTTATATTAATGTAAGCATAGTTATTTAAGCTGTAGATTTAAATGATTTGCCAGTGATCTAATACTTGTAGTTTGAAGTGTGTTGAGCACACTGTTTTTAAACTGAATCCAAGGCTTTCTCTTCCAAAGTGAGCACCTCAGGAAATCAGGAGGAATTGCTTCATTTACCACAGTAGCATTAGGGCTTGTTGGATAAATAGCCTTAAGACCCAGGGATGAGAGGTCTAATTAGACTTTCCAGTTGCTCTGGAGAGTTCTCCAATGCTATAGCATTCTTAGATTACAGTACTTCAATCTCAGATCCCATTCCACAAGCATGACTTTCAAGGATTTGTAAGAGGGCTTCTTAGCTGATTAGGGACTTCTGTTTGCCTAAGATTGGGGTGATGCTTGGGTAGAGACAACGTCTCTCTCCTCCTATATTTGAAGTGATTCATAACTTTCATTGACAGGATTTCTATAATAGTTTGAAAGCGTTCAGAAGGCTGTGACAGAAAATGAGTAGGGAAGAACTTGACACAACTTAAGTCAACATCTAAACTCCATAGAGTCATGAATCATTGGAAGAAGCTTGGGTTTTTAAAAGGGATGACTGTATTTTACTAGCAAAATTCCTGCCACTTTAATTGAAGGGGTATTTGTGGAGGGAGGAACTGTCTGCATCAGAAGCCTAGCATTGGGTGGTGGATCACAGTTTACATAGCTTCCCCTATGTACATGCACTTTGCAGAGTACAAGAGGAAAGATCTCTGCACTGAGAAGCTTACAATTTGTAATTTGACACAGGGAGAGACAACAGAGAAAGAGCCAGGAGTTTGGAGAAGGGATTAATATACATTCATTTGATTGTATTTAGGCTTAGTTACATAGTGGGCCTTCCTCAACCTGGTGTTCTCCAGATTTTGCAGAACTACAGCTACCATTATACCCAGTGCTGTTTCCCCCCTAAAAAAATGTTTAGGGGTACTCTCATTTTCCTACTCATATTGAAATACTGCTCCTCAATGAGGCCAAACTTAGATTCACAAAATGTTTAGGGGTATGCGTACCCCTGTGTACCCCCAGAAAAAAGCACTGATTATATCTAACCATCAACTATGGGCCATGCTGTTCCCTCTAAATATTGTCTAACAATAGATGTATTGTCTAACAATATCTAGAGGCCCCAAGTTGAGGAATGCTACTGGACCAGAAGGACAGCATTCAGATAGCAATGAATTCTATCTTTCTACTGTTCCTTACCTGTTAATTTCCATGTTTTATGTGACCTTTCACATAATGCAAAATCCACTTCTGGAAATCTAGCAGAAGTTTAGTGCTCATTTCCATGGTAATTGTTTCCAGAAAGAAAGAAAAACATTTGAAATCCTGGAACCTAGAATTTCTCATGAGTTTTGCATTGTTAATTTCCTGCAGTTTTCGTGAATTAGTTTCCCGCACTGCTCATGTAATGAAATTTTGGGTGCTATTTTGAAATACTGCATGGTAAATCATGGGGGGAAAGAAATGTGTGTGTGTAGAAAGGGTGAGAGAGTCTGATGGTGTTCATTGTTGTGTCACATCACACTTGCAGGCGTAGATGAAATGTAGCATGACATGGCAGTATATTGATCAAAGAACCACAGTTCTATAGCACAACAGGTACTGCAGTATAAATGAAAGATTAAAAATCAGGACAGAAGTGCTAGCATTATAACAAGTAAAACTACCATAATAAACTCCATGTCTGAATGCAGCTATGGTTTCATGAAGGTGTTCTGAGAAGCAGTTCCTAGAATAAAGGTAAAGGTACCCCTGCCCGTACGGGCCAGTCTTGACAGACTCTAGGGTTGTGCGCCCATCTCACTCAAGAGGCCGGGGGCCAGCGCTGTCCGGAGACACTTCCGGGTCACGTGGCCAGCGTGACATCGCTGCTCTGGCGAGCCAGAGCCGCACACGGAAACGCCGTTTACCTTCCCGCTAGTAAGCGCTCCCTATTTATCTACTTGCACCCGGGGGTGCTTTCGAACTGCTAGGTTGGCAGGCGCTGCGACCGAGCAACGGGAGCGCAGCCTGCCGCGGGGATTCGAACCGCCGACCTTTCGATCAGCACGCCCTAGGTGCTGAGGCTTTTACCCACAGCGCCACCCACGTCCCAGTTCCTAGAATAAGGAGCAGCAAAAGGGAAAGAGGCATGTGAGGAAATCAGTCTTGTCTAACCTCCCAACCTAGGGCCTTACAGATCTTCTACAGTCTCAATGTACTTGCAATACATGATGGTCTCCTTGGAGTCTCTGTACTTATTGTAGTCATTAGAGCAGGGCTGAAGAACAATTGCCCAGCCTTTCCTAGCCTTGTGTTCTCCAGATGTTTTGGACTACAACTCCTATCAGCCCTAGCCTGTATGGCCAATGGGAGTTGTAGTTCAACATCTAGAGAGCCACATGTCCCCTCCACAACTTTATAGTATCATAGGAGGCTGACTAAAAGAAGGGAAATAGATTTACACAATAACATGGCTAAGCATGTGCTCCTAAAATTTATTGAGATGCTTTTTGCGGTAACCAAAATTCGAACCACATATCATTTTCTGTGTAAATATTGGATCCAGAGCAATATTCTCTTTTGCTCACAGAATTAACATATTGTTTTAGGTTGTAAACAAGTGGCTATGTGGGTAGGATGTTCTTGGAAGAACACCGAGTAAAATTAATTCCCAGAGGCATCACTAGGATTTACTATGACTTTCTAGATTGTTAATTTAGTTCAGTAATTGTGCAGCTACTGCTCAGTTGCTGTACCTGATCCAGAATGTTTTTCTCCAATATGGCCTATTGTTGTATTTTCCCAACACATAGGCCACAATATTTTGCCCTTTAGAAAATGCAACTCCTTTCCTACCACACCCCTAATCCTACTACATCAATTACAGCTCAGAGTACAGCATGTATCACACTCAGCCAATGTCTGTAGGAGCGTGACTAGTAACCAACACAACTACCCAACTCCATCTGCACCATTGTGACTTTTTGCAAGGGTTACTTTTGAATCCTTTATTGAAACAGTTCCTCCACTCTCCTGCTCTCTAACTCTAAATACTTAGCCAGATTGCTGGTTTCTTATGTTTCTCTTTCCAAATTAAGAAACACGTGACTTAACTCTCATAACTTATTGGTGGGACTAATTTAGTAATAAGATTACCATGCTCTATTTGGAATGGTCTTTTGTGTTTCAGAATTGGAATGATTATTTTATTTGTTTCTATAATTGTAGATTCTGTTGTTGTAACCCACCTTGGGACCTTATGGCAAAGAGTGGGTAAGAAATATTATATATAAGTAAAATTATTTATTTGTACATGCAAGTATGTCAACATCCCTTTTCTATGTAGATGTACATTTGTACATGTTTCTGTACATGTTTTTATTAATTATAATTAATGCATATTAATAATACAACCATAATAATAAAAAAATCATTCTCTCCATAATGTATACCCTACATTACTAATACAAATAGGCACTTGAAGTAGACAATTTCAGCAAGAGTGGCCTTTCTTATCCACAGCAACGCACATTGCTTTGGGTAACTTTTCCTTTCCTTTATTAATATATGTAGCTTTTTTGAAAACACACATCCCAGTATTCTTCCCCCCTCTCGAGCACTGCAGCACACATCATTAGGGCTGGAGTAAAGGGCATGTGACCTAGGCAACTGGCTGGGCAACTGGGCTTGGGGGGGATGCTAAGTTCAAGCCTCACCTGTTGTGCACTATCTACTTAAGTATCCACGCAACAGGTGAAACAATAGTTGAAACAGTTCATCTTCATTTTCAAACTGGCAAAACTGACTTATTTCCCCAACACTGTCTTTCTTTACAATGTTCATTTGGTGTGAGCATGTGGTACTTTTTAGTTTGCAGGAAAACAAATCATACCAGCACTCATTCACAAACACCATGTGCATGAGTGTTTGTGATTAGATCAATAGTTTGGATCCAGACTCAGCTGGATTTAGGTCCCACTGAAAAATGTGAAAGAGCAGATGAAGGTTCAACTTTCATTCTAAAAAGTAAATCTGTAGCTCTTTCACTAAGGAAAAAGGCTCAGGCAGTATTCTACTTAATTCCTCCCTATGATGTAATTAAATGACTTTTAAATAACTTTGAACATATCTGGCTACTTGTATTTATTATCAGGCTGATCTGCAATTTTTCAGCAAGCTCTGTCTGATGTGCAAAAATATACTGCCTCTGTGCATTCAAGTGGTAGGACAGTCATAAGGAAAAGAAGACTCCTGTACCTTTAAGGGTTGTGTAGAAGGATTTCAGCTGGTGTAGCTTGTCAGGCAAGATACACCTGCTGAAACGCCCTCTTCTACATCACTATTAAATATGCAGGGGCTCCATCTTCTATTTGCATCTGGCCACTGTAACTGGTAAACCTAGACCCATATAATTTATGTCTTTGCCGCCTTCAACGGGTTTCCCAGGGCAGTCCAGTGCATATCTTTTGGGAAGCAAGTCCCACTGAATTAAATTGGACTTTCTCCCAGATGTGTATACTTAGAAGAGCGCTATTCATTTGTCAAGGGGCAGGGAGATATTATCAAGAACTCACTTCTTCAGACCTGTCCCCTTCCAGTAAAGGTAAAGGGACCCCTGACCGTTAAGTCCAGTCGCAGACGACTCTGGGGTAGCGGCACTCATCTCACTTTACTGGCCGAGGGAGCAAGCGTTTGTTCACAGACTGCTTCCAGGTCCAGTAGGTAGTACCAAATTGTGAGAAAACAATGTAAAGAAAAAATCAGAAACAAAGTCTAAGAAACAGAGACCAAGAGAGTAAAAAATTCTATTGAATTATTTTCTCCTTTACCATTTTGCTTTGTTTCGCAGTACATATTTTTTTTTTGTTTCCCCACCATTATTTGGTATACAGTATATCCTTTTCTTTACCACTCCTCTTCACCTTTTATTCACTGTCGTCATCTTCCACCCATCCTGTCTTTTCAAGCTATAGTTTTAGCTCTTGAGATGCAGCAAGAAAATGCAGTGAAATAGGAGACCCCTTTCTGCTGAGCTAAACCCCATTTGACAGTATGTCATATACTGTAAATACATCTGCATTTTGCAGAGCATAAGGAAGACGTCTGACAATAAACAGAACAAGATAAGATGTCTGAAATGCAATATTTATGTTGTATGATTCAGCTTTTAAGTCCTGCCAGGCCTGCATTTCAAAATGTGCTCAAGTCCAAGTTTACAATTCTTTCTACCCAATATTTTAAAAACGATGTGTTACCAGTTTTGTTAATGATGTTTTGATGTCATAGCACATTTTGGGTTATATCAAATTGCCTTCCTCCACTTATAAAAGGCTTTTAGATACAACTGAAGCTTCTGGGAAGGGAACAGGAAAGAAGGTGATTTTTGCACATTCCATCTTTCTCTTGTAGCCACCCCTGCATAACTTCCCAAGCAGTTCTAAACTTTAGAGGATGGGGTGTAGCTTAGGGGTAGAGCATCTGTTTTGCATGCATTAGATCCTGGGTTCAATCTCCAGCACCTCCAGGTAGGGCTGGGAGAGACTCCCTGCTTGAAATTCTGGAGATCTACTGTCAGTCAGTGTGGAGAATACTGAGCTAGATGGGCCAATGATCTGACTTGGTATAAGGCATCTCCCTGAGTTCCTAGGATCTCCCAACCTTCTGGAGCAGATTTGGAAAGGTGCAGGGGGATGCAGATGTGAGTGGGAACCAGTGAAAATTGCCTTTCTCCCACTTGTGGAAGACTCTGATAGATTGAAGAACTGTTCAGGGAAGATGGGAGTTGCAGTCCAGCAACATCTGGAGGGTTACAGTTTCCCCACTTCTGGACTACATAGACCACTGCTCTGACCCCCATGTTGCATATTCAGTGAGCTGGTCTGCTTTTACAGCTACCAAAAATACCGTAGTTGCTAGCGTTCTACAGCAGAAGTGAGAAGACTTCTAGACTCTACTTTGTGATTTCTTTCTTCTTTTCATTTCCTTTCCTTTTTTATTTTTATTTTTTTTACAAAAACCCTGAGATCTGTTAACTGGAGCCTGATGAAAAAAGGCATACCTTAAGATTGTCAGAACTCAAGAGCCCAGGAATTTGTTTTGAGCATGAGAACTAAACAGAGCTCACTGTCCTTCCACATGTACAAATCTCCACTCCTGGTTACCTCAGGCTTTCTTCAGTTCACTAGTATAATTTAGAGCAGGATGAGGAGAACATTAGCTCATAAGAAGAGCTCTGCTGGATCAGACCAGGTGCTTATCTAGTAGCTAGTAGCCATTGATAGCCTTATAATCCAAGATAAGGAGAATTATTTTTTTACTGCTGTTGTTAAACACAGTGGCAGACAGTAGCCAAACTCTCTGTAGTCAAATTCAGGGCGGGCACTGAATGTGCTCCCATGGAGACAGGATCTGGCATGGCCTAGCATATCACACACACACACCCCATGCTTCCTCACGCTACACCACTGGTTAAACAGTTGGGAGTCAGACATCCTTGCCACTCTACTACAAATGACTCTGATATTTGCTGGTCGATCCTGATCACCTTCTCTACCCTACACTTGAGGAATGCCACGGAATGCTAAGAACCATGGGCTGTCTGTAGTACTTGAGTAGCGGTAATTTTAGCACGGATAAAAGGTGCCAGATCTCAGAATGTAAATCTTTATTGTGTTTCCCATTCACCAGTTTTCGTAACATTTCTGTAGGCTCAGCATCTCTCTGATTAACACAGTAGTTCAATGGTTATGGAATCTATTTATATATACACCTAGTCCCTAAAGTTGTTTCTTGTTAATGCTGTTACTGGGGGTACTCTATCCACCTCTATAAGCATGCCCACACATGCACATGCTGATAAATGTGTCAGAGTGGCACATGCATTTTCAGTATTTATTTATGAGCATTAGTAATGCCTGAAAGAAGAATGAGCTTCAAGCTATCTGAAGAAGCCAGATGAACTGGTGACAATGTGGCTTTATCGTTAAGGAGGTACAATATGACACTCCTACTCTTCTCTTGATGAGTTTTTTTAACGAACACAGTCAAATCCTCTATATCCTCTCAGATCCTGTTTGTATAGACTGAGAAATCAATGCATTTCATTTGGGAGGGCTGGGAAACATTGCATTGATCTTGCACTATTAAATATATGCTTGTGCATTACGTAAATATTAGTTACTATTTAAGCCCACTGTGCATCTGTAGCATCAATGAAGGGAAGCTTTATTGCCCAATGTTGGTCCACTAGCAATAACAAGTCTCTTGAGTCTGGCACAATAGTTTGCTTCTGAGGATAATATTTGGATATTATGTGGTAGAGTAGTTAGAGTAGTTTGTCATGGGAGGCCAAGATTAAATACACACTCAGCTGATTGGGTCACCTTAGGCTAGTCACCATCTCTCTGTCACAGGGTTGCTGCGAGGATAAAATGGGTAGGGGGAGAACCATGTACACCAACTTGAGCTCCTTGGAGGAAATGCAGGATATAACTATGATAATAAAAAAAATCAACTTGGGAAGCTGATTTGGGAAGCATTTACCTTTATTAGAATGGGGGCCATCAAGCTCAAGTTGTATAGTGCAACCTTGTATATGTCCATTCAGAAGTTTATTGTCTTTTCTGGGACTTACTCCTAACAGACTTAATAAACAGAAGTCCTTATATAGTGTGCTGTGATTGAAACAATTTGATTGTAAAGTTTGCTATCAGAAGTTTTAATTGTTCTTCTCATGGCCTATTTTCTCCTTATCACAGATCATATCATGATTTCGGACTCACTATTACAACATATCATGATTCTATGTGGCAGTAAGCAATAATAGGCTATTAATGGAGTCCTCCAGCCTTTCTGGGATCTTTGTTGTAACAATAGTCTTTAAACAAAGATCTTTAAACTGTATATTTATATATACAACTCACTACATGGCATAATTGTTATATTATAGCCAGGTTTCTATTTGCTCAGTGCAAAATTCTGTTTAAGTGCAAAAGATGATCCACATTCTGTATATTAGCTGAATTCTACAACCTGTGTACTTTAAGCAATTTTTGTGTAACTTAGTACACAGCTTGCAAGCATGGGGACAAGCAAGCAGAAAATGTTCCACATTGGTGCTATTTAAAAAGCACTTTTTAGTGTGTCTTTTGAATTCTCAACCATCAAGTGTTTTCATAGGATGTGATTATTACATCTGTTTTGAGGATTGGCATAGTGAGTAGTCTATAGATTACAGTGATCCAATTACTGTACTAAGACCACATAGAATGTTAGGGGCCCACTCATTGATTGAATCTAGGCATATTGCCTTTCATTTTCGTGATTTAATTTCAGAACCATACTTAGGTATCTAAAGACCTTCTTTTGCTACACTTAATGCTATTTCATGGTTTCTCATAGCTCATGCATGGAGCTTTTTTGGAGACCTGTAAAGAGCCGACCATTCATATAGACATACGCAAACCGAACCAAATTGTTAACAGATGCAGTAATATAACAGCTCGGCCACACTGATGCTTGCAAAATGAAGGGTAACGACAGAAAAGGAGAGCTTGTTATTGTCTTTTATATGAAACCCATCAAAGCAACTAATGACGTGTGTGTATTTTTAACCCTGCTTTGGGGGGGGGGATGCAATGTGAAGTTTAACATTCCTACAGTTTAACATATAGCTAGCTTTCTTTTCACTCCTAAATCTCTCCATGCCAAAACCATACTTTGTCCCCAGACATTTTCCTTTTTCACTCTATCCTATAATTCTCTAACCACAAGGTTATAAGAGTTCAGCTCCAGCGAGATTAATTGAAGGCTGCAGACCTCTCATCCACAGGAGCAGGAGCCATTTTAATTTGAGGGCCCTCTCTGCTAGCTAGTGCAACACCCACAGTTTACACAAAAGTCCATCTTATAATGGTTGTCACACCCCAATTACATAACGCCGTTTCACCAGGCCTAGCAATGAACCCAGTGGTAATTAAAGGGGTCTATAATTCCAAAGTATCTAGCTTGTTTTGTGGAAATAAATTATAACAATTGCTTAAATCTGTGCATTTGGGATGGACATGATGCATTTTGTTGTTTGAGATGACAGACAAGATGATGTCCATCCCCATTCCATGTATAGAAGTTGTGACTGCAGGACTTAAGATAACAGAGTTAATTTAGGGAGTGATGGGCATCAGGCTATGTTAGAAGTGTGAGACAGGCTGTATGGCATATACAACTCTGTCAACCAACACCTCACCACCACTTGTCACCCCAAAGCACTCTGTGCTGTTGCCCAGTGGGTCTCCAGGAATATTAGAGTGGCTGGGAAAACCCAGTCAGATGGGCGGGGTATAAATAATAAAATTATTATTATTAGATATCAGGGAGTGGCAGGGCTCTGAAGTGTATGTGTGGTGGAGGCAGGGGACAAGGAGAGTGACCTAGGTGAGGGCACCAGTGATTTGTGGAGTATCACGCCACCCACAAGGAGCCAGGGGATGAGGGAGAGTCAGGGCAGTCTGAAGCAGAAAAGTGAAGAGCAGTGATGACTTCAACCTATCAGATGAGAGTATATAAGCTGGAGGAGGAGAGAGGTCCCAATGTTGCTGCAACTGCTCCATATGGCCCAGATCAAACCCTAGCTCATGATTACTCATATCTAAAAGCAAAGCCAGGAAGCTGAAGTATATTATTAATATACCAACACCATATGGAAATCCTGCAGTCCTGTCCACATTTTCCTGAGACAAAGCCTCACTGGGCTAACCAAGAAAGCACACAGGATCAGGCTGCACCTCTCCAAAATGCCACTCGAACAAAATATTTTTCTCCCCCCTCCCTTAGAGAGCTATAATACAATCACTATGAAAGACAGAAATGGGAACCTGAAATACAAAGTGGCAAGTTATTAGACTTGCTGAAGGCTAAGTAATGAATCAGCTCTTAGACTTTGGGAGTGCCTGGCTCCAAGCTCCAAGAACACAGAGAGAGTTAGAGGATAAAGTAAGCACTAGTTTTGGGGGAAGAGCCAAGAAAACAACACATGGGCAACAGCATGGTTCTCAGGCCAGGGCCATACAGCCTGATTGAAAACACATGATCCAAAATGAAGAAAACAGAAGCACTGCCCAGAATAATCAGTAGCATTTAATCCCA
Organism: Podarcis muralis; assembly: GCF_964188315.1. NCBI lineage: Eukaryota > Metazoa > Chordata > Lepidosauria > Squamata > Lacertidae > Podarcis > Podarcis muralis. Next base: position 18,389,811 of record NC_135666.1, on the reverse strand, counting down.
CAGTATAAGTAACAAGTAATTTAAATGTTCTAAAACCTTCCAAGTCAACCTGGGCGTCACACCATTTGACCTGGAAACTCTGTACTGGTAGGTTGTGATGTGCTAGTGATAAGGAAAAGCACTATGTACATATTCAAAGGAATTTTGCCATTATTTATATGTCTCAGATAGAGTTATCACTTTTCAATCAACCAATCAAAACTCTGTGCCTTTAGCAACTGTATAATAAGTAGAGATTTGCCAGTGAATGTGCATTAGTGAGAAAATATTTACATTTAATTTATGCCTATCATGCAACCATTAAAGGCTCAGCACCTTGTCCTGGGGATGTATGTATTCCGTATGCAAATGATTTAGCTATGGAAACATTAAATTTGCTTCTACTATTTCGTTCAAGCTTCTAGGTAAAGGTAAAGGGACCCCTGACCGTTACGTCCAGTTGTGGACGACTCTGGGGTTGTGGCACTCATCTCGCTTACTGGCCGAGGGAGCCGGCGTTTGTCCACAGACAGCTTCCGGGTCATGTGGCCAGCATGACAAGCTGCTTCTGGCGAACCAGATCAGCGCACAGAAATGCTGTTTACCTTCCCGCCAGAGTGGTACCTATTTATCTACTTGCACTTGACAAGCTTCTAGTCCTCACCAAATGACTTGGTGTACTTGCTCTCATTTAATGTTCTCCCTCTTGTTTGTGCAGGTGCAATTGTGGCCTTTAGGAAGGCTCCCATTGACGACCCACTTCTTGGAATCTGACCTGGTGCCTAAGGGTGAGACAAAGCCAAAATGAAGAGCTCCTGACTATTTGGAGCTACGCAGCTAAATAAGAAGAAAAAAGTGCTTGCCCCTACAGAATTATGACAAGTCTCAACAAGTGAATAGTGACTATGGGCTGTGGGAGGAAGCAAAAAAAAAAAAAAAAGTAGCTATGAAATTAACACACCACATCCTGACCCCAACAAGGAGAAACAAACCTCTGAAAGGTACAGACATTCTCATTCTAATTAATCACAGAGAGTGCCAGAGAAAGAATCCAGAGCCACCTGATGTGTGTAAAACGTTAGTTCTACCCAAATGACAATGCAGCAGGTGTGTGCATGGGAAGGCTGAAGGCAATGACTTCAGAAAAGGGAGAATGGCTTTTAGGAGATCTGCCTCAACCTGTCTCAATCCACTCTTGAGAAAGAAATGAATGGGCCAGGGCCTCGGGTGTTGGCACAAGGCAATGTGCAAGTCAAGGAGCAGCAGCACAGAGATGGCTTAAAGCCACCTTTACATCAGTTCAGTTCAGCTGGAACTGGAAATTGCTCCCAACATGCATTGGCCGATAGCTGCCAAGGAGGTGTGAAAATATCAGTAATTACACTTATATAGACATTTCAGATTATTGCCTAGTTAAGCCTCACTGCCAACCATTTGTGTGGGGGTAAGAAGGCTGTTGTTCATATTCTACTTATCTTTTAAAGATTTGCTAATGTGAAGTTAAGGAAATATATTTATCTGTTGAGGGCCCATTTCCATATAATATTTTATGTTCCTGCAATGACTTCTGGATGCCACCCTAGATTCTTGTTGAAGCCTGTGCAAGGGACTATGCCTGGAAATGTTACATGGTTACCTCATTCCGACTCAGCCCTTGTCACACACGCTACAACTTCCTTCCAAATGTTAATGCGGAAGCCCTAAACAATAAACCGAAATCTGAACCTCCAAAACTACAAAACTGCAAAAGGGTTAATTTTATCTTCAAAACCAACTGACACCACATTAACATGGCCTTCTTATATAAGTAGAGCTACAAGCAATGGAGATGAACCCGTGGTCATCCTGATGATATGGGACTACAACTCCCCTCATTCCTGATCTTTGGTCATGCTCACTGCGACTGATGGGAGATGGAGTCCAATAACATCTGGAGGGTCAAAGGTTCCCCACTCCTGAGCTACAGACTCTTCCAGGGGTAAAAGCAAGAGCACAGCTATTTCCTACATGAACAGGGATGGTCAGCTTTCAAGGGGTGCTCTGTTCTCCCGGCAGTGGTTCACTATAAACTCAAAAGAGTCTAGTTTCCATAATAAAATGATGCAAATATATGTAGACTGGTTGAGTTATTAGATAAGGAGGAACCTCTCTGCTATTGCAGCTGCCTTGAAAAAGGCGGAACCAGATGGAAAGAAGATAAAGTGCCTACCAGAGAGGAATGGCAAATTAAGCAGTTGGAGTACGCCAAAATTGCAAAACTGACCGGAAAGCCCAGGAACCAATAAGAAAAAGACTTTAAGAAAGAATGGGAAAAATTCACAATCTATTTAGGAGACCACTGTAAGCAGATAAAAACACTAGCAGGATTTTAATAACACTTGCAACATAACAAACACTGTGGATAATATGGAGAGATACAATTTATGGCCTGTGAAATAATATGCAGTTGAAGATGTTGACAATAGGACCCACTGAGGGGAGGATGGGAAGTCAGGAGATTCAGAGAACTCTCAATACTGTGGTACCTTGGGTTACTTACACTTCAGGTTACATATGCTTCAGGTTACACACTCTGCTAACCCAGAAATAGTGCTTCAGGTTAAGAACTTTGCTTCAGGATAAGAACAGAAATTGGGTTCCGGAGGTGCGGCGGCAGCAGGAGGCCCCATTAGCTAAAGTGGTGCTTCAGGTTAAGAACAGTTTCAGGTTAAGAACGGACCTCCGGAACAAATTAAGTACTTAACCCGAGGTACCACTGTATATGGTTATGTATTTGATATTGTTATAACTTCTTGTTTGTAAAATCAAATAAAAATTATTTCCAGGGGGAAAGGGGGTGGGGGGAGCTGCACACAGAATCTGCTATTGCGTTTCCACCATCCCTCACATTGTTCTGGCTATAGTTTGGCACTCGCAGGGCAAAGATGTACAGGTCAATACCTGCATGCAGAACTGTTGTTAAAGATATTGGGGAAGATCTGCAAATAAAGTTCGTAGTCACAAAGGGGGGGGGGAGGCGGAACTAATCTCACCATCTTTGTATACCTGCAATAAATCATTTCTTTGCCAGTCTCATATCAAGTAGGTGGCCAAACTCCCACTCGTATCTTTTGAATCCTTCAGAGATGCAGCCAGCAGTCAAAAATCCAAGAGAAAAACCTGCATTTATAATATCCTCCAAATGCAATTTTTGGACAACATCCCCGTCTGAGTTCAAGAATGGGGTAGGATGACTTGGGCTAGGCTGAGCAAAATAATTGGATTGACATTTGGACATTTGCCACCTTACAAATCATTTTAAATGCAAAGGGGGAAAAACAGAATATAAGAGTTCTGAGTAAGTTATATATTACCTCTGCGAAGCTTCTGCTAATGTATCCAAGTTATAGCCGACAATGTTAGAAGGAGCATGGGCAGGTTGGTTCATACTCAATGGAGGAGGGAGCAAAATATGGGGAAGATCTGGAACATGGTTGCTGGGTAGGAGAATTTCTCCACATAGGCAATGAGTACCTCCTAAAAGCCATGCTTCTGGATTCCTACATGAAGAAAGACTTTTGTAAGCATTCATAGACAGGATGTGTCATATAATAACTAGAAGTCTCCCAAGCAAGCCTCTAAATAGCAATAAAACAGCATAAAACAATTTATATTTTTATACTGTTGTAAACCACTGTGATATGTTTTTTGATACAGTGGTATATATTTTAAATAAATAAATAGCTAAAATCTATTGGTGGTGGGGGATGAGTGTTCAGACTCCTGGGCTCTCACTTGTGGGGTGCCTCAGGGTTCTGTCCTCTCCCCCATGCTTTTCAACATTTACATGCAGCCGCTGGGAGAGATCATCAGGAGGTTTGGGCTGGGTGTTCATCAGTATGCCGATGATACCCAGCTCTACCTCTCTTTTAAATCAGAACCAGTGAAGGCGGTGAAGGTCCTGCGTGAGTGTCTGGAGGCGGTTGGAGGATGGATGGCGGCTAACAGATTGAGGTTGAATCCTGACAAGACAGAAGTACTGTTTTTGGGGGACAGGAGGCGGGCAGGTGTGGAGGATTCCCTGGTCCTGAATGGGGTAACTGTGCCCCTGAAGGACCAGGTGCGCAGCCTGGGAGTCATTTTGGACTCACAGCTGTCCATGGAGGCACAGGTCAAATCTGTGTCCAGGGCAGCTGTTTACCAGCTCCATCTGGTACGTAGGCTGAGACCCTATCTGCCTGCGGACTGTCTCGCCAGAGTGGTGCATGCTCTGGTTATCTCCCGCTTGGACTACTGCAATGCACTCTACGTGGGGCTACCTTTGAAGGTGACTCGGAAACTACAACTAATCCAGAATGCGGCAGCTAGACTGGTGACTGGGGGCGGCCGCCGAGACCATATAACACCGGTCTTGAAAGACCTACATTGGCTCCCAGTATGTTTCCGAGCACAATTCAAAGTGTTGGTGCTGACCTTTAAAGCCCTAAACGGCGTCGGTCCAGTATACCTGAAGGAGCGTCTCCACCCCCATCATTCTGCCCGGACGCTGAGGTCCAGCACCGAGGGCCTTCTGGCAGTTCCCTCATTGCGAGAAGCAAAGCTACAGGGAACCAGGCAGAGGGCCTTCTCGGTAGTGGCGCCCGCCCTGTGGAACGCCCTTCCAGCAGATGTCAAAGCGATAAACAACTACCTGACATTCAGAAGACATCTTAAGGCAGCCCTGTTCAGGGAAGTTTTTAACGTGTGATTTTATTGTATTTTTGGTTTTTATGGAAGCCGCCCAGAGTGGCTGGGGGGGCCCAGCCAGATGGGCGGGGTATAAATAATAAATTATTATTATTATTATTATTATTATCTGGGAAATGATAACCATGTACAAATTCACTGAAGTACAGCAAGCATAGAATTACAGAAGATACTCTGATGACATATTTTCTGCTTCTGTTCTATATGAAAGCCAGTGAAGCTTCTGATCAAATACTGATTTGATCAACTACAGGGTTTTTTCTGACTGTGCTGCGGTTTATATAATTTACACATCCAAAGTCTCTCCATAGTTAGCAATAACGATTGGTTACTACATATAACCCATAAGCCCACTCATTATAAATTAAGGTGTGTAATTGGCAAGTTTAAATTATTGATTTATTTACTTTCTCTTAATTTATAACTCTCTTTTCTTCCCGCCATCTGCTCATAATAAAAAATCAAAATTCGTGTCCAGTTAAACCAGGAGCCCTCTGGAAATAAGGGTTTTACAAGTCAGGCAATCATGGGGCATTACACACAAAATCCCCAAAGACAATAGTGGTTAGCAGGGCTTTTTTTTTCAGACAGAACTGAGTTCTGGCACCTCTCAGGTGGGTGCCATTGCCATTATAAGAGAACAAGGGAGGTGTTCATGGTGATTTCCGGCACCTCTTTTTCTAGAAAAATAGCACTGGTGGTTAGTGCTTATAGGAACTGGGAAGGAGGGAGGCAAGGAGACCAACAGTAGGGGGAGCCATCTTCTGACTGGCTGGCAGGTGGGTTGGGTTGATGAGGACAGGCTGAGGGTGCCCCATTTGCCCTAATGGACCAGGGCCCAAAGAGAAAAACAATGTTAAAATGTGGAGTATTTTACTACTATGGGTGCATTCAGATTATTATTGTGAGGATTATTGCATTAGTTTTCCTAGTTATGATGCTATTAGCACTTCTGTCCTAGCTTCTAATGCTCCTTTTACATTGCAGTACCCATTCAGTTCTGGAACTCTGGATTATTTATGTCCTGCTAAATACAGTGGTACCTCAAGTTACAGACGCTTCAGGTTACAGATGCTTCAGGATGAGAACAGAAATAGTGCTGCGGCAGCAGGAGACCCCATTAGTGTTACCTCAGATTAAAAACAGTTTCAGGTTAAGAACGGACCTCCGGAATGAATTAAATTCTTAACCCGAGGTACCACTGTATCTGAGTGTGACGTGACAAAGCAGCTGATGTCACCAGATATGTCACTCCCCACTCTGTGTACTTCTGTGCCATGAAAATGGGGGGGGGGCTGTTGTTATTGTCATAAAGGGCAAAATACAGTAGTTTCAAGGTCCTTTTTTCCACCCGTTTATTATCCATAGATGTCATAACTTGTTCAATATACGCACTTTTAAAATTGCACACAAACTAGTAGTTGAAATGGGCAATTCTTCTTCACCCCATACCTGGGAGCCTACACAAGCAGTTAGGCTAGTCTCATGTGTGAAGAGGATTGGCAGCTGTAGTGAGGGAAATTGTACTCTGCATACGCTCAGAAGCACTCTCTTTCATTACTAATGCACAGGGTCCAGGGCTGAGCTCTGGCAATCAAAATAGATTCTGGGTTTGGGCTCTCCTGAGCATCAGAGATTAAATTAAATCCCAAGAGTGCCCCTAATTCAGAGGAAAAGAGCTATAATGTAACATTTACCCAGCAGAGAAACATATATTAATGTGTTCTTTACTATGATGCAATTGCAGAATGGTTTAGCCAGCTGGTGGAAAAGCCTTATGCAAACACTTCTTGCTGAGTGGAATCTGTTTTGTGTGCATGTGGTGTGTGTCTCCCCTTCTCCAAGAGCCCACAACTGCATCGGCTAACATGGGCGGAAAGATCAATGTGTACAAAACGGTAACCGAATCACAGACACCAGATGCAAGGCCAAGTGTTCAGTTATACTGAGACAGCTGAGTCAGGAATTCAAAAATGGGAGGTGGGGTGGAGGGAAAGAAGAGTTATCAGTGGGTTAAGGCTGTGTAGCTGCTGGCAGCTGCCACCTGTCTGCCTTTGCTCTCACATTCCTGATCACTGGCCCATAGGCAGTTGTTGACTAACTTGCCCTTCAGTGGCCCCTTTCCTTTTGCACCAGACCTTTGACAGCTTATCTAGCTTCTGAGGGCAATCATCATTTAACATTGCCCAGGTGTAGGAAACACGGGAAACTGCCTCATTCTTGAGTCAGGGACCATGGGAACATCTAGCCCAGAACTGTCAACACTGACTGGCAGGGGCTCTCTGGGGTTTCAGTCAGGGAGTGTTTCCCATGGGAGAACTCAACACTATTATTCTATGTGAAGGGCACTGCTTGCCATTGTTTACTTGCAATGTGGAATGGTCGCTTCAGTTGCGTAGACTGAAGAGACAAATGTGGCCTTTGAAAGCAGCCGTTCCTTGGCATTTTGGAGTGAATATTGAATGCCCTCAACAAAGCATGCCAAACTGAACTGTTTTTGTTTGTTTGTTTTTTAACTGAATTTGAGAAGGCCATGCCTACAACAACCCTCATCAGGCAAACTTGAAATTTGGCGTGGTCTGTCCTCACACTACACTGCCAAGTTTCAAATCAGACCACTGCTATGCAGCCATTTTCAAGCCATCGAAGTTACTAAAAAAAAAAGAAGACACCAATTTTTTTCAGCTTAATGGCAGAATGCTATTTTCCTGACTCACCCTTGACAAATAGGACTACAGCTGTGGCCTTATAATAAAGACATATATTCATTTTATTTATTTGCACCTCTCTTGTCTCTCCCCCCCCCCCAGTTTTTCCTGTTCCTCACACCGCCTCATCTAACTGTCATTTTCCAACTGTCAACCTCTCTGCCTGACACTCACTCCACCCAACATTCCATTCAACACCCCTCCCCCCACTTACCCTCTCAAAACAGGTTCATGCTGAGCATTTCTGGGAAGAGCCTTGTGAAATCCCTTTGTTTTGCATGGCCCCCTCCCAGCCTTTTAAAAACTACGAACATGTAACACATCTACTACACAAAAGCACGTATTAGACGCCCCCTGAACCTAATACATCAGACAATTCCCTCCCCCTCCCCCCAAAAATGTAGTGAAAACAGAGAAATCTTTATGGAAAGCACACCCCAGGAAAGCGTGTGGAAGAAAAATGCACAGAACTTGTCAACAGCCCCTCGTCAAATGTTGCAATTGTTTTTTAAAAAAAGGCATTTATTATTGCTTCTACCCCAAATGCAGCATGGACCATCCACAAACTTACTGCGCCTGTTCTGTCAAGCTTCAAATTAATCTGTTCAACCATTTTCTAACAATAAACCACAGAACTCCCCGTTATAATAGTAGAATGATTTCCCCGATCCCTGAGAAGGATTGTTTTTTTAAAACTACTCTGGGAATTTCTGTGAGGGGAATATGGGTCTCCAAAGAATTCTCAGCACCCTTAAACCAACAAAGCTCCCAGGATATATATTTTGGGGGAGTGAAACACGGCTGTTTAAAATGGCTCCTTTAAATATACAGTGCAGATGTGGCGGTAATGAAAATTATTTTTGCATGATATGGACTGAGACAATTCAAAGAGCAGCCATTAGGATGAATAAGTACTGAGCCACTAAGTCCGTAATAGTAGCTGCTTGTTTGTACAAAGCACATCTTGCGCCTTTGTGAAGATTAGTATGTGGCTGCTACCGAAGGAAAGCTTTGCTGGCTTGTTTACTACAGCCTTTAATCATTTGACACAGAGGAAAGCTTAATTTTTATTTCCTCTTTCATCCGAGATATCAGAGTCTCACTTGTTGCCAGCATTTAACACGATTCCCTCAGGACCAAGCCGCAGATGCTCAGGCAGAGCTGCTAACACTAGAGCTGGCTTCAAATTACTTATAAAAGCACCTGAAATTTCTGCTCTCTGGGAAAGGGACCCATCTAGTTCTCAAGAGAGTAGGCCAGCAATGCTACGAAACACTAAAACACTGTATACGTGTATATTAGGTGTTTTTTTCCATGGCTACATAATGAGTGAGCAAACAAGCACTTTTTATTTCTTGTGTGTTCCTGTGAAGTGCCCAGGGAATAGATTTTTTACCTCAAATCACCAGTAGGGGTGAAGGGGCTGGTTTAGTAGCAACCTACCCAAAGTAGCTAGCATTGGATGCAACCCTTGATCAGCTACGAGAAAATTGCCTGTGGTAGAGTACAACAACTCTTCCCCATTTTTCATGATGCTTCTCCAGTCTGGAGCCACTAGCTGCTTTGCTCTAGTACAGTGTTTCCCAACCTTTTTTGGGCAAAGGCACACTTGTTTCATGAAAAAAATCTCGAGGCACACCACCATGCCAGATGGGGAAAGGTCACTTTTTACTTATGTAAAAAAAAATAAAAAAATAGTAACAGCATAGAAGGTAATGGTTAGGCTAGTATCCCTCTTCCAAATATGCTAGGTTTTTATTTGCAGGGACTGTTCTACATGGGAAAGCATTCAGCACTGTCATTCTCCCATCTGCCATCTGAATTGGTTCTATTCTGGGTCAACTTACTCTGCTGCATGTGTAGATGAAAATGGCACCAAGTGTGGGGGAGGGGGCAGAACAGGTTTCAGATACAGGATATTAAGCATACACGTACTTCAGATTGAACTGGTTGCTTGCTTTGCAAGTTTTCATTTCCCAAATGACTGCCTTGGCAAGCGCAATACCTACCAGGCTCAACGCCGGTCTCGCGCTGCCGCTTCCCGCGCTCTCAAGGACCCGGGAGGAGGAAGGCGTGAAGGGAATCCCGAAGGCGCGAAAACCTCGCGCATGCGCAGGCCTTCCGCCTGCGACAGCCCAGTAGGCCGGCCGAAGCGAGCGGCGATGGGATGTGGGAGGGAGCTCGCTCGCCACCCCGCGTGTGCCTATGTGGGGCACATTACAGCCCCGTGACGTCAGCGCCACGCAGGCAGACAGGCAGGCAGACGGCGAGAGCCCCGCGCTGGGCGGCCTCTCCTCGCCGCCGCCGCCCCGCCCGACTCGCCCGCCTCCCTCCAGGCAACATCTCGCGGCACACCAGGCAACGTCTCGCGGCACACTAGTGTGCCGCGGAACATTGGTTGGGAAACACTGCTCTAGTACCTATGTGCAGCTAGAACACTATATCAAGAAATCGCTTATTTCTGGAGTCATAGAACCAACAACACACCTTAATGCTTCATTCCATATTTGCTTTTGTTGTATTTTCCCCAATTCTGCTACTTTCCACTTCTCTGCCCAATTCTCTTTTTGGCACTGACATTAATAGTTACTGATCCACCAGGGACTATATCTAATCATGCATCATCATGTCTCTACTGTTGAGGGAAAAGAGATGTTCCATTTGAAATTTGTTTTAGATTTGTTCAAATACTAAGCCATGCTTCCATAACAATTGTGGTTTGGTCTTGTTCTTAAAAATGGAGAAATGTTTCTTATCTCATTTTCAAAGTTAGAATCCCCAAAAGGACAAATATTTAATATTCTCCCAAGTGTGGGAAATGTTGCTCTAAAACCCGACTGTATTACATTCAAGTAAAAATATATACAAACGCCTTCATTTCCTAATATAAGGCAGCCACAAATACACACACAGCAATTGCAACATAGGATCACGTTTCCTTCCCTGAAGAAAACATTCATTACACAGTTTGCTTTTCCTTTATATATATATATATATATTAAAGAATCATCTCAAGGGCAGAAAATTCACTTGCTCTGACTTTGGTCAAAAGAGCTTCTCAAACACACACTGAAATTCCCAGAGGACTTGAAAAATAAACAGCTCATACTGAAGAGCCCAGATTTCATCCGCTCTTTTCCATAATGAGCTACACAAACAACTGCTTTGCCTTAAATAATTTAAAATGCTCCCACTAGGCTCCTCTTCACTTAATAAGCAGGAGCAAATCCTGCAATTACAGAGTGCTTCCCACAGCATGGAAGTCATGCCATTATCATAGGATCACTATCTAGAACCAAGCCTCAATTTTCACAAGAGAATGCCAAGGGGAATATGCACACTGTTGCAACCAAACAACTGCTGAAATTCCAATGTAGAAGTAAGTTTTGTATCATTTATTCTGGGTAATGTTATTAAATTTGGAGGAAAGGCAAAATTGATCCCAATTGTAACAGTGTTTTTCAGAGTCCTATCCAGTTTAAGAGGACTAGTTGTTAAAAAGGAGAAACATGGCTGCTTCTTCTTCTTTTTTTTAAAGCTCACAGCAGAATAAAATATAGAAAGAAGAATAAATATATCAATCAGCTGACAAATATACAATGCACTTCAATTAATTATAGTGTTCAGTTAACTCAAATGCACAATGCTATTATGTCAAAAATGTTCTGGAGAAAAGTCTATCAAGCAAAGAGATAGTTGGCTTGCCTGTTTGCTACTTTTTAAGATATGTCATGTGTTCTCTGAGTGGAAATGAGAGGTTTGTTTGTTACGGTGAAGACAAAGGGGGCAGGATAAGTAATACTGCAAATTCTTCTATTTTCTGCCATAAGCAATGGCATCTTCAGTTTGGGCTAAAGCACTGAATCTGGAGATGGGAGACTAAATTGATCCTGGAAGAGAGAAGGGAACACATTGCAGGCATAAAATAGCCTTCTATATCGCAAGAAGAAAGTGGGATGTTCAGATGAAGAGGAATTGATCCTCTGAAAACGAGGTCAGCATCCAATAATCAGACAGAAAACCTGTGTTGGGCTTCAGCTTTCTCTTTTCCCTTTTAATTGCAACAAATGTGTTGTCCCCTGCAAATTGGCACAAAGTTGTAAATTAAATGTTACACAATGACACCTTTACCTGAAGGAGCTCAAGGTGCAATAAATCAAGGTGCCATATTCCTTTCTATTTTTTAAATCCTCAAAATAAGACTACAAGGCAGATTAACCTGAGAGACTGTGACTGGCTCAGGGTCACTTTCATGGGTGCATGCGGCATTTGAACCCTGGTCTTCCAGATCTCTAACCACTTTGCCACAAAATGGTAGCACACTCCAAATGATCTTGAACTACATCTCCCATCAGTCTCAGCCAGTGTGGCCATTGGTCAGGGACGATAGGAATTGTAATGCAAAATATTTGGAGAGCACCAGGTTGGGGGAGGCTGCTTTAATTGGTTATGACTTTTACTTCCTCTCTCCTGTTTAGCAGCCTTCATATTAGCTACCAAATAAATTGCCATTTTAAATTAATTTTTTAAAGCAGTAAAAAAAGGAAAACCCACCCATGTGGTTTCTTAAGCAGAGTTTCTTAAGAGGAAAATTATCTCCCTCCTCAAGGGCTATTTAGAGAAGATGGTAGTATCAGCTAAGCAGGTCAGCAGGGTGGCGTAGCCCAAAACAGCGTGGCAATTATTAGTTGGCAAGCACTGACAGCTGAATAGGCTCAGGAGACAATGGTGGCAAGTGTGGTTGACAGGAAACTCATTTGCATTGATTTTAAACACAGCGCAAGTCCTACTGTCAATGCAGATGGGAATCGGAAACTATGCCTCATATAATTAACCCCCCACCCTCCATTATTTAAAAGGGCCTTCTTTAATTATTATGGGGTGGTAGAAGCCATGTTAGATTAACAAATGGAGCACATGTCTTTAGGATTTTCAGATGCTGCCACAGAACTCCTACTTCTTGCCCTCTAGGCATATTTCCATATAAATAAGTTCAATTGTAAAGTCAGAAGCCCATGGCAGGCCACTCTGCTGCTAGAGATGAGGTTCACTAGTTTCCAATTGCCTGGAACAAAAACAAATTCAATGATAATGCCATACTGGATTACCTGCGAGGTCTCAACTTCAATTTATTATGTGCCTGTTTACACATTGATAGACTGAAGGCTTGCACTGAAATGTCTAATTCATGCATACAGTCCCATATTTAAATCCTCTGCTTCACTCTAGGGCTTCGGTTAAATCTCTACTTCACAGGGGGTAGATTAAATTAAGAAGAGTAAGTTGAGAGCATTTCATGCAACTAAAGTGCTCCATAGAAGGGAATAACCACAAATCTATGGCACAATGTTATAGAACTATGATGTAGATAACATAATTTTGTTTCGTGTTCAATATTCCTTTTGCTCCCCAAAGTATTAAAATTTACCTCTCTTATATTGTAAAATAATAATAATACTAAAATAGATAGGGCTTCCTCCGAATACTTCAATATGAAAAACAGGCATTTCACAACTCTTGACTGTCAGAACATTATTCCCTCAGACAATTCCTCTGCCCATTGTGGGACATCGCAAAGCATTTCATTTTCAGCCCAGGCTTATTTTATTTCAGACTGTCCAAGCCCTGCCAACTCTGATTTATTTTTATTATTATTACCTGAATTACTCTGTGTCGCAAGGTGCTGAACCTAACAGCACTTTAGAGATGTTCCCACATGAAATCTCCTCACGGAGCTGTCAACAAAGCAAGGCATGTTGGGACCCATTCTTCCCTCCCCATACTCACAAGAACAGCACAAACAAGGGAAGGAGTGGGTTTACTGGCCCTGACAGGCCCACACTCCAGAGCTCCTTCTGGGTGTGAGAATGAGTAAAAAGAGAAACACCCACAGCGCATATTTTTATTTACTGGCGAAGCTCCTCTTCAAATAGGGGATTTTTCCTCTCTAATATCCTAGCGGGCTTTTTTCCCCTTTTTCTTTTAACAACCTCAAGTTTTGTCAATTAACTGAATTAGCCCAGCTGGATCAGATCACAGACCTATGACAGCACATTCACACCATACATTCAAAGCACTTCAGCTGCCTTAAACCAAGAATTATGCCAGCTGCAGGTGATGAGAGTTGTTAGGAGATCCATGTTCCCTGCCCAGAGCTACAATTCCCAGAATTCCCTGGAAAGTGGGAATTAATTGCTAAACTGCTCTGGAAATTGTAACTCGTGAGAGAAGAATGAATATGGGTTTCCTAACAATTCTCAGTACCCTTAACAAACTACAACCCCCAGGATTCTTTGAAGGTAAGCCATGACTGTTATAAAGTACAGTCGTACCTTGGATCCCAAATGCCTTGCGAATCAAACGTTTTGGCTCCCGAACGCCGTAAACCCGGAAGTGAGTGTTCTGGTTTGCGAATGTTCTTTGGAACCCAAACGTCTGATATGGCTTCAGTGGTTTCCGAACATTTTTGAAGTTGAACGGCCTTCTGGAATAGATTCCGTTTGACTTCCGAGATATCACTGTAGTATCCTAGTGCTTCAAATGTATAGTGTAAATGGAGCACCAGTCAAGCCTCCTGTTTCTCCACAGGGGCTGATCAGATGCCTCTGGGAAGCCTACAAGCAGGGCATGAAGGCAATAACCCTCTCTCACTGTTGCGCTGTAGCAACTGGCATTTCTCAAGGACCAGTCAGAGCAGCTGGAAGCGCCTAGCCAGCTGCAACAGGCCTTTAGGTGGCTTGATCTAGGAAGACCATTGTTTCACCGTTTTAGAAGCTATGTCAGAACACACAAAGCTGCACCTTACCGACGTCAGATCTGTGGTGCTTCTGGCTCAGCACAGCCTTCTCCGACTGACAGAGGCTTTTCAGTGTTTCTGGCAAGGCTTCTTTCCAAACCCTATTAACTCAGGGATCCTTTAACCGGAACATGAACTAGGCACACATGCAGCATAAAGTAATTTGGTTGGCCGTTAATTGGAGTGACCATATGCAAAAGAAATGAGATTTCTGAACAATCATTTGACACGTGTTAAGCTATGGGATTTTCTATGTCTCCAAGCAGGGACACGGGTGGCGCTGTGGGTAAAAGCCTCAGCGCCTAGGGCTTGCCGATTGAAAGGTCGGCGGTTCAAATCCCTGCGGCGGGGTGCGCTCCCGCTGCTCGGTCCCAGTGCCTGCCAACCTAGCAGTTCGAAAGCACCCCTGGGTGCAAGTAGATAAATAGGGACCGCTTACTAGCGGGAAGGTAAACGGCGTTTCCGTGTGCAGCTCTGGCTTGCCAGAGCAGCGATGTCACGCTGGCCACGTGACCCGGAAGTGTCTCCGGACAGCGCTGGCCCCCGGCCTCTTGAGTGAGATGGGCGCACAACCCTAGAGTCTGTCAAGACTGGCCCGTACGGGCAGGGATACCTTTACCTTTACCTTTAAGCTATGGGATTTTCTACCACAGGCTGTAGGGATGGCCAGCAACTCAGATAGCTTTAAATGGGGATCAGGTAAGGCTATCAATGGTCATGATTGTCTATATTACTCCCAGTGTCAGCTTACCTCTCTGAATACCAGTTGCTGAGCATCTTAAGGGGGAGAATGCGATGGCACTCATGCCCTACTTATTTGATTATTTTATTTATATGCAGGACCCCAGTCCGCTTTTTTTGCATCTGACCACCCTATGTGGCATACTGCCAAATTAAGGTTCTCCTCAAGTATTCCAATTTGATTACTAGGGCAAAGTATAGGGAGTGAAACAGTGAGGGCCTAGAATGTGGAAAAGGGAACAGCCAAAAGAATGTAAGAACCGTTACCTGGATCAGGCCAAAGATGCATCTAATCAGCATCCTGCTTTCACAGTGGCTAACCAGATGCCTATGGGAAGCCTCCAAGCAGGACATTAGCAAACCAGCACTCTCCCTGCTTGTGATTCCCAACACCTGATATGCAGGAGCAAGAATATAGCTTTATCCTCCATGGTACTGTACATAAAGGTGTGGCATTTCACAATGAATGTGATTCAGCAAACAAACTCTTCAACATCACTAAGCCAAGTTGTGTTTAGCAGATAATGTTATTGACAAACAATGAACATTTAGGATTACACTGAGTTACAGGCTTGAAACAAGACACCATCGCTGGTGCCAAAATAAATTGCAAGGCAATTGCAAAGGGGTCTAACTGCTTCACAGCTGCAGCAGAATGCACTTCAATATTGAAGAAAATAATGGGCACTCAAAAGGCCAATAATTATAGTATTTCTCATTCACTGAATGTGCTGAAAACAGGGTAATCTCAGCTGCCGTCCTCTTAACCTTGTGTTTTTATGCATCCATCCCTCTTGTGATAATTGTCTAAGACGTAATTTCTTTTTCCTCTGCCCCCTCCCTCATGGAAGTTTAACTTCAGCTGCATAGAGAAGTAACAAAATGAAGGAATGGCCTGGGTGTGGGAGATGATAGATGCATTTTTCAATTTGTATTGAAGTATTTTCCTCTCTTAAGGAGATCACCTTTACCACCTTGCCTTACAAAATAATATGTTTATTCACCTTTTGGTACAAACAGGGCTTCCAAAGTAGCTTACAAACGTATTACAACAAGAGAAGAATAGTAAAATTTAGCTGAGAACTTAATAGAAATGTTGAAAAGTCAACCTGGGATCCCAAGCAATAACCATAACTTTGAATTGTTTGAGTTTTATGAATTTTTGTTCATTTTATTGCATGTTGTGGATTGTTTTTGTGCACACTGCTTAGAGTTGTGAATGATTAAGCAACACATAAATGCCTTAAATAAAACAAATAAGAGGAAATGGATCACATACAAAAGAGAACAAAAGTGGACAGACTTCCATAAAATTTGCCTGGTTTAAAATATTGTTGCAAATTTAGAAATAATTGCTGTAATTTAAATAGAAATGCAATCCGTCTCAGCACAGTGAGGAAGCCTCTGGCCAGTGCTGTCTGCTCACGTCAGCTGCCCTGGTCCAGCCCCTATTCTCTTTTCTTAGCAGTTCTTTATCTTCAAACAAGGTTTGGAGCTTCAAATAGAGTATTTCTGAAAATAGAGGACTGTCCTTTGTCAAGTAGGATATATGGTCATCCTAAGCACATACCATCCACGGCATACACACAGTTTGAACAGTGGTCCATGAGTAGGGCAGAGGGCATGAATGTTCAGTCAAGACCTGCAGCTGTTTGAGCATACTGCCTCTCTCATTCTGTCTCTACCTTGCCTATATTGGGAAAAAAGTATTCTTTACTTCAGGCCAAATGTTTTTAAGAGCTGGAGGAATTTCATATTCTTCCATACATTATCTTGTGCAATCTTGGCACACATTTACCCTACATCCTTATCCATTTGTTTAAAATAAAACCTTTCAACGGAGAAGGGAAAGTGTTTGCACACTGCACTGCAATGATGCTTCAAGCACCGGCAAAGTGTGGCACCTCCTGAAATGAAAACTTGACATCCACTTTGCTAGCACAATACAAACTTAATTTAATTCCCGGCTGGTCTAACAGGAGGCCGATGCTCATACCATTTCAATGTGTTCGGGGAAATGTGGTGCTGCAAGAGATGGACATAAAAAGTGGAAGTGTAATAAATAAAAAGGCAATAAAAAAGGAGTAGTTAGCGCTACATTGCTGTTTTCCAGCCAGCCTGATGAAAAATAAAAACATGCTCTAGCAACAGAAAGCACAAGAGAATTTGGGTTATAAAAGTGCCAAGGAGGTTTCGGAGGAGTACAATATATAAATAAAATACCACTGAATTAGACAAATTGGCATCACTTTATACTCTGGAAAGGGTGAGCTATCTAGCTTGCTAACTGTTCCCGTTCCATCCACTTTTCTTTCAAAAGTCACAAGTTCACAGGCTCTCAGGAGATCTGACTAGAGAGGAATGCAGCCGCCATAGAACTGCTTTTTATAAGCAGGTGTACATTCCACAGTACAATGGATTGACTCTGGCCCTTCCATCACAATGAGAAGTATGCACACCACCCCAAACATTTTATACTTGGCTTCAGTGCTCCCTTAAACCTTGACCTCTCAGAAAAGGCAGAGAGGTAGCAAAGCAGAGGGGCAGTCATGCTTTTAAAACAGGAGGCAGAGGTAGTGCTCCAGCAGTGATGTTGCACAGCAAGTAAGAGCAGGGGTGGACAAACAAGGGAACTGTGTTCCATTTCACAGCTTGAGGCAAAATGGGAAGTGTCTCCCTGCCCGGCTGCCTCTGCCAGTGGTGAAGTGGTACAGACATTGGCACCAATTTCTGTTGAGATCTCACTGGAAATCAGCGCTGATGTCAGTTCTGCTTCTCCCCCAGTGGCGGAGGTGGCAGGGTGCCAGTGAGGGTGCTGCCTTGGGGCTTCCGCCACCTGAGATAGTGGTGTCACCCTGCCAAGTGGGTTGGTCTGGGCCAGAAAGTAGTTTGGAATCTGTTGGTAGATCTCAAGGTGATTTGCAGTAGATCAGAAAGTGTTTGACGACACCCCCCCCCCAGTAGTTTCACAATAGCAACCAAAATACCTTCCAAATAAAGCTTGGAGAGTGGAATTGTGTATGACAGGATCTTCAGGTCAGTTTGGGTTGTAAAAATATGCTCCTCGGCTGAACATCCTTGTTCCACAGAGTGCAGAAGCCTGTCAATCATAATGTTCTAGTAAAACCACCAAGCAGAACCTGACATCTGCTCAGGGATAGGAACATGAAGCAAGATATGCATTTCTTACTATTGTATCTTTCGGTCAGATGCCATATAAGAAGGGAAAGGAAAGGATGCTGAAATCCAACCAGCGGTAAACAGGAGAGAAAGGAGAACGACCATTCTGCCAAACTGTACTAAAATGAGCAAAAAGCGCAGCAGCAGCATGCAGCAAGTGCATTACGCTTCCTTGTGCTACTGCTGTGTGGTTTGCAAAAATGCTATTGAATTAGGGGAAGCCAATAATATCAACCTCCTAAGAGTCCAAACATTTTTAGGGGTAGCAACTCGACCACAAGGGCAAGCAGCTAGACCACTAGTTGAATCTGCAAGAACACAATATAGAATTAAAACATCTCCCCTTTCTTCTTCATACCCAGCCTCAAGTTCCCCTTCCTTCCCTTTACCCAGCAGTCAGGTAGCTAAGCCAGAGTCCATGTCAACAATTAAACATGTCCTGTGCTCAAATATTGTTCTAAAAATCTCATGAACAAAAGAGCCCATCTCCTTCCGGGTCCTTCTTGGACTTTATATTATTCTTTCCCAAACGCCTTAATAGCTGGTTGGTGTAACTGCTGCTGCTGCTTGCCCTTGTGGACTCATTTCCCCAGGGCATTAGTGCTATTTAAATTCCACTACACTTTTCACAGCAAGACTTAACAAGTTTCTTGCAGATTAAAATTCATCAAGATGGTATTTTGTACTCTGAGCCAATCCAAAGAATTCATGGCATCTTTATATCTAGCCAATGGTCAGGGATTATGGAAGCTGTAGTCCAAAACATCTAGAGGGCACTAGGATGGGGCAGGCTTGTTTATCCTAGCAAGGATACTTACAATTTGCTAGCAGACAGTGATGCAAGTTCTTAGCTGCTATATGCGGCTCCAGTAGCTTTGTCCCACCCCACCACTGAATGGAAAAAAAGTTTAAAAATTATTATACTGCTATGGTCACTTTTAAAATGTTAAGAAAAAAACCACACTCAGGAATGTGTCTTGAAAGAAATATTGTGCCAATCTTTTGCCATGTTCTACACAAGACTATTTCTTGAAACCTGCTGTTGTTGTACCATGGATGACCCACCTGCGGCAGCTGCTGCTAATTTGAGAAAAGGAATGGAGCACTGTGAGCCTGATAGAAATGATGTGCGGTTGCTGTGAGAAAAACAGGTGGTGCTCCTCCAACAGGGC
Source organism: Podarcis muralis (assembly GCF_964188315.1). Classification (NCBI taxonomy): domain Eukaryota; kingdom Metazoa; phylum Chordata; class Lepidosauria; order Squamata; family Lacertidae; genus Podarcis; species Podarcis muralis. The sequence goes on along the minus strand of NC_135666.1, from coordinate 18,370,510 downwards.
TTTCTGGTCCCAGCACAATACATTCTGAGTAAGGAGTCCTTCAAGAGCGAGGCACTGTGGGTGAAGTTGCCCTGGAGACCATCTATGCCGCTGCAACTTAGGCAGGATGGTGGCAATTTAATGGTCTCTGACTGGCTCATCGATAAACCAAAAGTGGAACAATAATGGAAAAGATCAAAAGGAGGCTTTTAAGGATTCCTGGATGGGTCAATGTTTAGAACAGGTATTTCAGTTAGGTTTAGGAGCGTCAAAAGAGATGACATACTAAAAGAAATATTTGCTAAAACACCCTTAGGGACATGTTGTACAAAACGCAAATGCATCTGTTTGCAATCCTAATGTAAGTTCAAAGGTTAATCATTTCCCATTGTGCCATTTGCTAGAAAAAGTGCAGCCACAAACAAAGAACTGTTTCCTGGCTCCCTATAACTGGTTCACACACATTAGTCACATGGTTGTGTACTCACACACCCACCCCAATTCTTTTAACACTAGATAAATCGACACAAAGAGCCCTAATCATATTGCAGATGATCAGAATCCCCGTTTCCAGACTTGCACTTCAATGCTGGACAGAGTAACTTGGAATATGAACAACTGCCTTAACATAATAAAACTAACTAGGCCACAATCTCACTGATATGAGATAAACCCCTCTGAGCTTAGTGGGCCTTTGCTTCCAAAGAAAAACACAAAAGCTACATGCAGGTAGCTCTGCGCAGCTGCAGAACCCATGGATGGAAGTGCACAGAGAACATTAATTTAGATGTCCTTCAAAGTTGATTTATTAATTAAAATCAAATCACCACAACATATTCCATTTCTTTATTTATTTGACAAGCAGCAGTATCATGTTCTTTTTACATTTTAATGTAGATACAATTATTATGTTATCTGCCATATTACAATATTTAGTCTGTTTTAACTTTGTCTTTTAAGATACATTAAAAAACATCAACTGCAAACGTGGGGGGCATGGAGGGGGTGGAAGGGGGGAAGCATGGTATCCAACCAAAATTTCCACATTTCAGCAATACTTTACTCATTCTCGTTTAGTAAAGTTTTAAGAAATGTCATAATGACATGAGCTTGGAATATCTATAGGCTTTTCATTTCTTTTCGTTGACGCTCATGACGTGGCACTGGTGATGTTGTAAACAGCAGAAAAAACAGGGGCTGCCAAAGTGACCAATTATGGAGGCACAGCAGGCCTGCTTTCCCCCCCCCCCCACAGGACACACCAAGCAGTGACAGCAATGATCTCCGTACAACCATACCTGCAGGATATTAACCTCATGCTACATAGCTGTACTCATCTGCTGAGGACTGGCTCCGCTCAATGTATTGTTTGTCAATCAGAACTTCAATACACTTCTTAATCATGCTGATACTTGGATTAAACCTAGCTCTTGATTGGCTAATGACCTGAAAGAGAGAGAGACGCTTTATTTAACATACACCTAATTCAAATGAGTTATAAAGCTTCAAAACCAAACCAATGTCACCTTCTGCACATCATTCTAAAAGGGCATACATTCATATTTTTTTCCTGAACTGTGGGATGGTTGACATAATATTGTTTTTCCTCCTTGTGAACAGTCTTGAGCTTTCCACAGAGTATACGGTCGTACCTTAGTTCTTGAACGCCTTGTGACTCGAACATTTTGGCTCCCAAACGCTGCAAACCCAGAAGTAAGTGTTCTGGTTTGCAAACTTTTTTTGGAAGCCAAACGTCCAACGCGGCTTCTGACTGAGTGCAGGAAGCTCCTGCAGCCAATTGGAAGCCGTGCCTTGGTTTTCGAACATTTTTGGAAGTTGAATGGACTTCCAGAACAAATTCCGTTCGAAAACCAAGGTACAACTGTACGTCATGTGGAGAAATGCACGTGTAAACCTGCTGGTAAAAATGAATACTGCTGCAGCTATTTCCATAATCAGCACTGCTGGTAAAATGACTTTTGTGACAACAGAAATTATTGCTGTCAGTTGCTGTTCTGGTGTACCACTCAGTTTACAGCACTTCTCTAGGCAACCTCTCGCTGAAAGCCCAAGCATCTTTTGGGTGCATTATGACACCTCTATGTTGTTTGATTTGCATCTGCTTGGGGATACCTAACATGGCATTTTGTGCCCTACGTTTTGTATTTAAAGTTGACAGTTCTAACACCAGAGTTCCAATGTATATTTAGCATTAGGGGCTTCCAACCTGGCCAAAACCAGCAATAACCAAACCACTGTCCAAGATCTCCTACTACATTCTACAAATTTCCACCAGAACAGAATACGTTACATGTTTTCATCAAGTCCATAACACTGGTCGGCACATGCCCTTACCTCCTGAATAAGAGCATTGTGTCGCAGCAGCTTCCGCGCTTTCATGATACGAACTATAGCAGCTTGAAGATACATTTTTCTATCTTCATCTACAGCGCTTCTGGTTTGCTCCATTTCCTGCAACACACACACACGTATTAACTGATTTATATACCAAGAGACTGATTCAATAGTCTTAACAAGGTATAATTCAGGGGGTTAGCTGTGAAGTTTGCACCGGGAATGCAGTCGTGGAATTGTATGTTCAGGCTGTGCATTGCACTGTGCTTATAGCTAACACTATGGTTTCTGACCTGTGTGTCATCTGGCTGAAGGTGTTTGTGCTGCTTATAGTGTGGGTTACTGCCTGATTGCTGGCTGAGTGAATGCAGTGGGGGTCCCAGGGTCTGCCTTGCTATAACAAGCTTGACACCAAAAGGGTTTGCCACTTTTGAGTCGCATGTCAGGGAGAGACAGGGACAGGGGAGTCCCATACTGTCAGTCAGGATATAGAAGGCACTGTGTGAAACAGGCCTGTGACCCTCAGCTAGGGTGAGAGCCAGGTGGAGGGGAAGTCTGGCTTTGTGGAAGTTGTGAGTGAGAGGCAGGGGGAAGAGAGTGGCTAGGGGATTTAACATCAACTTCTGGCTGTGTAGGATGCATATTCTGAGCTTGCTATTCTGTACTCCAATCTCCAATCTGCATATGGTGTGAATGGTGAAGTGTTAATGCTTCTGGATGGGAAAGATGCTGTCTCCGTTTCAGTGGTGTTGGGCAAGGGAAGGCACATTTTGAGCAGGGGTGGGGGCTGACCACCATCAGGGACAGAGGCCTAGGGATTTGGTCTCCAATCCTTATTTCAGCCCTCTCACTCCATCAGAAGTTACTGGTAGCATATCCACTGTCTCCTCTGGTCCGGTGGTGCTGTTGCTGAATGCTAGATTGGTCCATAATAAAACCATGCTCATGCACAACCTGACTGTGCATAACTAGGGGATCAAGGTGGGGGTGTTGCTATTGTCCATAAGAGCAACATCTCCTTGGCCAGGAAGCCTCTTGATCTTGGGATGGGCTCAGAGGGTCTGCATCTGGTATTGGGCCAGAAAGACAGGGGTGCTGCTGGTCTACTAAATATCCCTGATCAGGCTTGCTAAAGTAGTCTCTGAGGAGGACCCTAAAATGATAATCTTGGGTGATCTCCATATCCACATGGAGGCTGCTGTCAGGCCAGCTAGAGACTTCATGACATCCATGACAACCATGGGTCTCTCTCATACGGCCATTGGTCCAACACACCAGGCAGGGCACACTCTTGATGTAGCAGGAGTGCAAGGCACTTCCTTGTCATGGTCAGACCCGTCAGTATCTGGTTAAGCTTGGGCGGACACTGACAATTCTCCCCTGTAAGAATGGTGGGCCTGTTCAGATGGCCTGCCCTCAGAGGCGTGATGGAGCTGGAGCAGTTCCTTCAAGGAGTTCTAGACCAGGGTTTTCCAACTTCCCAGCATCCCTGATCACTGGCCCTGCTAGTTAGGGATGGTGGCAGTTATTGTCCAATAACAGCTAGAGACCCAAGTTTGGGAAACTCTGTTCTAGACTATGGACCAGGCCGGAGAAGACTGGACCACAAGTGGCTAGTCTCGCTCTGAAGCCAACCGAACACTGGAAAGAATTCACAATCATGCTTGCCATGTGGAAGTGTGGACTGTGAATAAAGCTCTTTTTGCAGTTTGCATTATGTCCTCTAGTAGCCAGCCAGCTGAGTAATTATGGAAGGTCCAGAGGTTACTGACTCCCAGCTATCGGCCAGTTGCAATATCCGGTTTTTGGAGAAGGTGGTGGATCAATTGGATCAGTGAAGTAATAAGACTAATTTGATAAAGTTTTGTTTATTATGCAACTGAGATTCAAGAAATATTAATTCTTAGCTTATCTAGTTATCTGCCATGACACATGGTTGAAAGGAATGACATTCCTAGTTCAAATGTTTTATTTTTCAAGCTGTAATCACTGTGAACAAGTTGGAATGACTAATGCTGTTAGCTGTAAAGGACTGATGAGACTTAGAGCAATTCGGTAAATTGGAAATTCCCAATTTAATCCACACTTCTCAATTTGAAGCCCAGTTTGCACTGGATCTCCTAGAAAATGCCTTGCTGTCTATACTAGCAACCTCATTGCAATGATCTTGCTTGCCTCCCATTAACTCTTTCTACTTCTAACACCAAAAAGTTAGCAGTTTTAAAAATAGGTTTCAGTTTTATACTATTCATGCAATTCAACCTCGTTCATATCAAAGAAGTTAATACTTGCCTGCGGTGTATCTTTTTGCATTGATGTAGTGATTTTAAATTTTGTCCGTTTACTGCTGAAGTTCATATTTAATGAAAAAGTAGACTCTGCTTCTACATCTTCCTGCAATGAGAAAAGCATGTGTATTTCACACACAAATGATGCCAAACACATTAACAGCTTGTCTGTTTCCCCAAGAACAGTGAACAGCTTGCATGAAAAATATCTAGAGTTACATATGGCTTACATCTTCGCTGTTGAAATATAAACATATTGCTATTTTTTTTCTTCAATTTGGCAGGTCTGAATTATTTAACTTCCCTATGGAGCAGTTTGGCAACTCAAGGCACTCAAGATAATGCATTTTACATATATGATTGTTTTTAAAACGAGCCCAGTGTAATTGTTCCACTACGCTGAACACAAAAATGCCTAATGTTGTTAACAAGATTGAAATATAGCAAGAACAATTACTGGAAAATAATTAGAACATGTTTTAGTCTATCAATCCTGTGACATTCCTGGGGAAAGTTAGAAAGTGCACTTCCTAGTCCTCTTAAATTGAATTACAAAAAGGCACTGAGGAAAAATGGACCATTTCTTACAGATAATCTCATTTCAGCCTATGGGGATAGATATAGCTTTAAGAACATGAGTTTGTTGCACTGCTCAAGGATTAGGTTTGTAATAACTGTCTACCGCCTTGTCTAGGAGACCCTCAGTCAGGAATGTTCTGGGTAAGCTGTACTTCAGGATGTTCTTTTTGCTAACTATGGAAACTCAACTCCCCTCAGATGCACAGGAAACAGGCACACACAGCACTCCAAGCTTCAGTACTTTAGGTGGGGCCCAGTGAGATTTTTGTCCATTTTGAGGAGTAAAATTTCAAGTCATTTTTACCAACTGTTTCTGAAAGAACACCGAGCTTCAAAAGCAGTTTGCAAAGCGGCATGGGTGCTGGTATTAGAGAGTTGACGTGGGTGGCGCTGTGGTCTAAACCACTAAGCCTCTTGGGCTTGCCGATCGGAAGGTCGGCAGTTTGAATCTGCACAATGGGGTGAGCTCCCGTTGCTCTGTCCCAGCTTCTGACAACCTAGCAGTTTGAAGGCATATCAGTGCCAGGAGATAGGTACCGCTGTGGCAGGAAGGTAAATGGCATTTCCATGTGCTCTGGCACTTGTCACCGTGTCCCGTTGCACCAGAAGCAGTTTAGTCATGCTGGCCACATGACCCAGAAAGCTATCTGTGGACAAACACCGGCTCTCTCAGCCTGGAAAAGTGAGATGAGTGCCACACCCCATAGTCTCCTTTGATGGGACTTAATCATCCAGGGGTCCTTTACCTTTACCTTACTTGAGAGGCATGAAGTTCAAGGTTTTTAGACAGGTGTAACTTGCATTGTTCTCATGGACAGTGTGTTAGAATTCCTGCTCCACAATTGCAGTTATGGGATTGTTGTCTTTCACATGACGTGGTATGTTTTGATTCCACGAAGTGGGAAGTGATGGAGACAGGATATTTGTGTTACTGTGTTCCATGAAGTGGGACTATTGTCCTTTGTTCTTTCTCTTTGCTGTCTGATGCTAGAGAGAGACGGAGCCATGTTGCAGTGCTCCATGTGTGTTTATACATAAATAAAGTAGATTAGCCAAAATGCTGAGGTCTGTTACGCAAGCTGCCAAGACTCTGCGGATCCCTAAGTGTGCCGATGTCTGTTGGCATCGGTCGCTGTGATGTTTGGGCAGAAGAAAGCTTTTGAAGCTCCCAAACGAAAGACCAGGAGGGAGAGAACATGCTAGTTGGGCATGTGTCCCTGCCAGGGTCCTACTGAAGTGTAGGACAAGTTCCTGACACAGTGTTCCAAAACCACATAAAAATGTGGCCGATCTGAAATTCTATAAGCAAAAGATGAGGAACCTGTGGCTCTCCAGATGTTGATGGACGACTCCAACTCCCATCACCCCCAGCTAGAATGGTCAAAGGTCAGCGATGATGGGAGCTGCAGTTCATCAACATCTGGGGAAGCACAGGTTGCCCTCCATTGCTATACAAGCTGTGGGCGATAGTGACAGAAGGCAATGCTTCATCTCCCCCATAAAACAAACACAAAACACTTACAAATGTCCAGTAAGCGGAGACAGAAGCAAATACATTCTATGTCCCTTTGGCGACGTACCTTCTCAGAGTCATGGTTGATCATTTTGACATCAAGTAACGACTTGATCGTTTTTGTCAATTCCTTCTCATTCATCTGCGTACTGTCTTGAAGTTCTCTATAACTGACAGTTTCACTGTTGTTGAAGGCAAGCAGCACTGCCATTTGGTATGTTGTAACCATGGCTACATATGGTTTGCACAAATAATTCATTTTAACTTCACCTGCAAATCAACGATGCATTTCATGAACAGGTTTAGCTCACATTACAAATTTTAAAAATGGCACTCTCCTTCAACCTGGGGGCAGGCATGGAGAAGCCCAAGGCCTGGTGGTTAACCGAACCAAGCATGCAGAGAAGAAATGAGCTAAGGGTTTTACTAACTGGTCCTCTCAGTGAAAGAAATGACTCAAATAAAGCATGTTTCTGTACACAGCTGGGATACTGAGGTATATAAAAATTATGCACAGTGTGAGAAAGTGGATAGCAAGACATTTTTCTCCTTCTCTCATAATACTAGGCCCCAATATGGCTGAATGTTCGAAGATTCAGGTTAGACAAAAGAACAAACGTCTTCACACAGCGTAGTTAAACAATGGAATTTACTCTCACAAGCAGCAGCGCTGGCCACCTATTTGACAAATTCATGGAAATTAAGGTTATCAGTGGCTACTGGCCATGATGGCTATTTACTACCTATACTGCCAGAGGCAATGTGCCTCTGAATACCAGCTGGTGGGAAAGGTAAATGGGCAAAATATTGTGGAGCTTAGGTTGTGTTTGCTAACTTCCCATGGGCATCTAGTTGGTCACTGTAAGAACAGGATACTGGTCCGAATGAGCTGCCAGTCTGATTCAGTGGGGCTATTCTTATATTCTTTCATTTAGTGTAGTCATATCCACATCCATTACCCCCCAATCCTGTCTCCCGGTGTCTGCATTAATTTGTTCCTTGCACACACACTTCCATAATGCCCTTCTGTCCCAGCTTTCCAGGTCTTGCTAACAAGGACCTTAAATTGTTCCAGCTCAAAGCACTGTTGAAGAATCAAACTATGCCGAGTTGCCTGTATAATCAAATTGAATCTTATGCTAACATTTTACTTTTTTCAACCTATACTAATAACTGGGTGTTTTCCAAAAGGCTGTCTCGAAATACAACTCATTTCTGGAGAACACTCTGTTAATATCGCAAAGATACAATCTGTAAAGCTATAAATCCTACAGGCAAGCTTCAAAGGAGATGAAATTAAGATACCTATTAGTGCTAAATCAGCACAACGATATTAACAATGTCAACGCAAGTAATTTTAAGAGGGTTTTTAAAAATTTACTAATCTTCCAAAGGATTTATGGGTTCCAATAATAAAAAACTAGCATTAGCATATTAGAGGTTTCCAGAAGGTAAAAAGCATGCCCACTTATTTTTACCTGTGCAGAGATAATGAAGCCAGGTGAGTTTCCTCCCACTGAAATGCTGACTGTAAAATAATTCAAACTGTAAAACAAAATCATTCTTTGGGTCAAATATTTTAAGAGATTAAGTCCTCAGCCAAATACCTCAAGACAAAGAATTCTGGTTAGTGCAGAGCTTAGAATAATAATACAATGAACCTTCTTCAAATGTCAGCTATAATGCAACATATGCTTGTAAACTCATGAAGCAAAAACATCCAATCACAAAGAAAGTGCAAACACAGAATCATGGAATTGTAAAGTTGGAAGGAACCCTGAGGATCATCTAGTCCAACCCCCTGCATTGCAAGAATATTTATTAAGAGTTTAACATTTTAATCATCCTACTCCCCATCCGAATACAACATTTTAACCACTGTAGAACTGGGTTGTGTGTGTGTGTGTGTGTGTGTTGCATCGCTACCAGCACTCAATGATCTCTGAAAGATCACCTCCTTTCCTACAGACCCTCTTGGGTGTTAAATTCAGCATAGTATGCTGGAGACATGAATCTTTACTCTGGCTTTTGACACTATGCATTTTCAGGACCTTCTTTTGACTAATCTGTTTTAACTATTTTTTAATATTGAAGTTTAAATTGCTGTAATCTGCCCTGGGACCTGATGGTGATGGGCGGATAATACAGTTTAATAAGAAGAAGAATAATTACTATTATTACTGCCAACTTTAATTAGTACAATTATTGACATGTACCTTTAACTGGATCTATTAGCATTTCACTGCAGAATATACCTTATTTATTTATTAATAGCTAATCACTTTATATAGATTTTTAATATGACCAGCCACCACCCTGTGAAGAAAGTAACTAGCTCCTTAAGACACACATGAAGCAATTTCAAGCAAGCAACTTGAGAGGCAGGCAGTTCCCGCTCTTCTTAAAGCTTAGACTTGCTGGGCGACTGACAGTGTTTCTCAGGAAATGTGTGTTGGTAACTCCTGAGCACCCCATTGAGTCCCTCTTGGAAGACAGCAAAAAGGTCACTAGAGGAGCCAGCAAATCAGGCTTTGTTTAAGGGTCCCTTAACTCTAAGAGTTAGCTTCAAAAGCTGCTAGGTAAGCTCTAAATTCAGAGCAAGTCATGGATAAGAGAACTACAAAAGTATTCCTAGTTCCTTTCTTTCCCCCTTACTTTGAGCTAACTAACTATACAGCAGTATCTTCAGAGATGGTAGAATGTAATACCACACACTAGTCTATTTCCTAAGAGGGTTAAATCATATTATTGAAACCGGCCACAGAATCTTTAAACACCACAACAGAACTGTGAACGTTCTGTCTTTTGTTAAAGGAGGAATTGGGAGAAAAGCCTGCAATTCTTCAAGCAAATCCAAAGAATGCCTCATGCTATACTAAAGGATATACTAAAAGATAAACCAAAATATTAATAATTCACTAATGATAATTAATAAAGGTTTATTATTGGAATTAAGCACTAGATATTCATGAAAGTCAAATGTACACGTTAACTATTCAAGTAATAGCCTTCAGAACTGTATTTCATATCTTTCCTATTAAGAAACATTTATCACTCATTACTTACATTAATTGCTCATTAAATAAAACTGATAGCTACAGTGGAGATTGCTAATACAACATCAAAAAACCCCGGTCTAATTTAATTCACAAGCCTCAGGGGTTAGAATTTATTGGGGCCATCTCCCACTGACACAAGGAGGTTCATAAAAAGAAAAAGCACAGGAGACTTTCCATTTCAGAGCCTCCCCTTTTCCTTTGAAGCCTGTCTGAAGCCAGCTCAGAAAAAGGCAAACTCCATCTAAATTCTAAGTACATTAGTTAATTTTGTCTGATCAAATAAATTAGAAAGCAGGATTTAGAAAGCAAATCACTGATTAAAATGACAATTTAAATAGCACAGAGTTAAGCCCTTATTAAGGCTGTTGCTAACATTTCAATTCTGCAAATCTGCAAGAAAGGTTGATGTCAACTAACAATTTGTGCATCAGTCCCGTCATTACCATTCACTATGTAGCAGCATCTGGCCCCAGGGATGTACACAAAAAAGTAAGCAGTATCCCTTTGTAGTCATGCTGGACAGTCCACTGGTATCAAGCTGTTCCTACTAACCATAGCATTTTAATGTGGTGCATTTCATACCAGTTTGTAGTACTAAAATTTCCTACTAACTTCCCATGCCCATCTGTAAGAACACACAACATATTTCTGCTTCTCAGGATTGGGTCAATATCTGGTTTTCGAAAACATGATATATCAGCAGCTAAATACCGCAATAGGCTGATATATCACGATGTCTGAAATGCATCTCGGCTGCCTCCCCACTTTACCAATAATTACAATAAAAACAGCAGCGCAGCAGCTCTCTCATTATAAGCAGCCAGTTTCCAAAAGCCTATTGGAAAAAGAAAGTCTTAACCCTGATGCCCAGTTAACTGCATATGAAACTTAGTAAGAATGTACAGTGGTGCCTCGCAAGACGAAAAGAATCCGTTCCGCGATTCTTTTCGTCTAGCGGTTTTTTCGTCTTGCGAAGCAACCCCATTAGCGGCTAAGCGGATTAGCGCTATTAGCGGTTTAGCGGCTATTAAAGGCTTAGCGGCTTGGCTGCTAAAAGGCTATTAGTGGCTTAGCGGCTTAGAAAAAGGGGGGGAAGCGGGGGGAAAATGGTGAGACTCGCAAGACGTTTTCGTCTTGCAAAGCAAGCCCATAGGGAAATTCGTCTTGCGAAGCGCATCACAAACGGAAAACCCTTTCGTCTAGCGGGTTTTCCGTCTTGCGAGGCATTCGTCTTGCAGGGCACCACTGTACCACTCGACAAGTTGCTGTAGTTATATGTTTTCTTGTATTTACATGAAAACCAGTAACAATTATTTGGATAAAAAAGAAAGTCTTAAACTGCTGGCAGGAGGACTACAAGGAGGGAGCCTGTCTAGCTTCTCTAAAAGGTAAAGGGACCCCTGACCATTAGGTCCAGTCGTGACCGACTCTGGGGTTGAAGCGCTCATCTCACTTTATTGGCCGAGGGAGCCGGCGTACAGCTTCCGAGTCATGTGGCCAGCATGACTAAGCCGCTTCTGGCGAACCAGAGCAAAGCACGGAAACGCCGTTTACCTTCCCGCCAGAGCGGTACCTATTTATCTACTTGCACTTTGACGTGCTTTCGAACTGCTAGGTTGGCAGGAGCAGGGACCGAGCAACAGGAGCTCACCCTGTGGTAGGGATTCGAACCGCCGACCTTCTGACTGGCAAGTCCTAGGCTCTGTGGTTTAACCCACAGTGCCACCCGCGTCCCTTTAGCTTCTCTAGGGAGTTGCAAAATCTGGGAGAAGCCACTGAGAAGTCCCTCTCCCGCATCCCTACCAAGAGCGCTGGGTGGAAGGTTAGAAAGGAATAGCAGCAAAAGTCCAACAATACTCCGATAGTATCTGCAGTCTTTTTATTTCAACTTTTTAGGGCAGGAGGGGGAGTTGAAGGGGAGACCATATAGCCCCAACGTATTAGGAGGCAGGAATCCAGTGCAAATGGAGGATGAAAAGAGTGGAACATTTATTAGTTATGCTGCCTGCAGAAGAAGCCGCCAAAATGTGAATTTTACATGGTCAGATAACATGGTTGGCTCCGATGAAAAGTGGTTGGTTGTTGAGGCTGTCTCAAGCACTGGGTATTAGTTACAAAGACTGTCCTTACCTGAAGGAAGCCCTCCCTTTATGAACAAACCAGGGACCCGAGTTAGGATTGACCAGCTTCTCTGTACCCAAAAGAATTATCTCCCACCCACTATCATAACCTTGCCACTTTGATTTCTACACTTCTTGGAACTTGTGAAAAGATGAACGAATTGTAGCGGTGGCAGTTCTTGGTTTCCAACCCAAAACCACACAATGACTGTTACCACATGAAGGATGGAAGGAACAAGCCTACAAAACCAACTGTTAGGAATGGGAAAAGTTTAGGAACTCTAACAATGCCTTTTAGGTTTGCTATCATAGGACAGCTATGTTTCTCACCTGGTCTCCTAATATATACGCCGTCTGCCAATCCTCACACTGATAAAAGTGAGGTTGCTATTTAGAGTGTTCTTGGTACCCAGGCCCCCAGCCTATAAAGGCAGAGAGTACCTCATACTCTCCAAGCAGATTCTTCCAAAACTCTAAAGCATCCACATTTAACAACAACAACAACAACAACAACAACAACAAAAATAAAAATAATATTTTTCCCAGCTACTCTGTGCGGCACCCAACAGAATATTAATAATGATAATAATAAAGCAATAAAACATCAAACATTAAAAACTTCCCTAAACAGTTAATAGCCTAGCAGCAAACAGGAGCTTTAAAGACTCCATGGGAAAAATCACCTCATGGGCAAAGAGCAGATACTTCCCATTCTTCCACTATGTCTAACCCACCAATCCTGATAGTGCTAGGGAGAAAAAAGCAATTTTTAAAAAAAGAAAATGACGGTGGAAGAGGAAAGCTAAACTGTTTCTGACTTCTTAGGGAATGAGAAAAGGTTCCCTAGCAGATGGGTGTCAAATTCATTTTATCTGACAAGTTCTGTGTAAGTGCCACAACGGAAGTAACTTCCAGTTTGAAGGCTGACTACTCCTTTCCCCAGAGATCTGAAAAGATATTCAGGAGCCATCCAAGATCTGCAAACACAGAACTGGTTGGATTCTTTTCATTTAACTAGTCACTTGGAAACAGAGTGGCCTCTTCCCTTGGTGACACTGAGTTGCATCAAGAGGTTAGGGCCGAGCTGATGGCTGTCTAAGTGGAGGAAAATAAAAAGTGGTCCTTAAGAGAGCTTGGTATTTTCTTTATGTCAACTGGAGTACATCAGGTTGCAAGTACAAGGCTGTTTTAAAAGGAAAAGCCATCTCCCCCCCCCCCCCAAATTGCCACAAAAGCAACAAGAAATCAGGAACTATATTAAAAAATGAATTATCTGACTATAAAATGCACAATGCAGACAGAAAGATGTGTCTCGTGGTTTCTAATAATGGGAATATGACCCAATCTCTGTTAATCAAAGTTGCCAGAAAGAAAGAAAAAATAAACCCTGACACTAAACATGACATGTGAACTCTTAAGACAATTGTGCTAACGATGAAGTAGATGCAAAAATCTTCCCATAATGAAGTGATGGAAATTGGAGCACTCTTAGAAATAATATATTCCAATCAAATATCATACGTAATTTGGATCGTGTTTTAGGAGGTAAAGTCTATCACATGAAGAAACTATTTTCACTGGAGGAACAATATGTATATATTTTGCTTTTTCTTAAAACCCAGAAGGAACAGAGAGTTTCTGAACCATAAAATGTCAGTAGCAATTAGTGTTTTCAAAACTGTTAGGACAAACTATGAGCCAGTGGGTTGAATTCAGTTTCTTTCTTCATGTGTGTGTGTGTGTGTGTGTGTGTGTGTGTGCGCACACACACACACACACACACACACACACACAAGTATGAGAGAAAATATCTTTCAGTAGAATCAGCAAGAGTTTTATGACACAACTAATCTTTTCCTAAGCACCCAACTTATAACCTACAGAAAGAACAGGTGGTTTTTCAAATTATACAGAAGAACGTCAAAAACCGTGCTTGCCAGGGAACACAGGATTTATGCTAGCTGTACACATGAAAAAAAAACTGAATCATACTACTTGGAAACTGAACATTTTATCCAGACATCTTACTGATATCCCCACATACAAAAACCTTGTTTATTAGAAAAGTCAACAACACTGAAATTTCAGTCACCTTCAAGTTGTAATATACCAGGGTGTTAAAAGTTCCTAATGGTTGCCAGAAGCTTAAAGCTGAGTATTTGCTGCTAAATTTGGGATGTTTATCACGATTAGCTCCAAAAAAATATTAAGCAGCTATTTGTCCAAGATGAAAGTGGGCAGAGGCAGTGAAAAAGTGTCCAGAGCATTCAGTGCTCAGGAATAAATACATTTTTCTGGTCTAGAAATTAAGATAAATTTCTCAGCAAGTGAGTATGGAATGCCAATAAGTAAAAGCAGCAGAGGGGAGCAATGAACTTATGAACACATAGGTTTGTCTCAATGCGCAAATACTACAACCATGAGAATGGGGTCAAGTTAATCAATAGTATAGACTTGTTGTAAATCATAACACATAGGAAAATATGTAGCAAGCAACATATACTGGAAGGATACTGATGCACCCCCTTGTTGGAGACAGTATACAGTATTCCAAACACTTTGTAGGTTTTTTTTATGCTTGCAGGTTACATTGTAACTTAGAGAGGAATACAATTAAACTTCAAATCTGAATGAATCAAAATGGGAATTTTAAAGATACAGTGGTACCTCAGGTTAAGAACTTAATTCGTTCTGGAAGTCTGTTCTTAATCTGAAACTGTTCTTAACCTGAAGCACCACTTTAGCTAATGGGGCCTCCCGCTGCCACCGCGCTACTGCTGCGCGATTTCTGTTCTCATCCTGAAGCAAAGTTCTTAACCCGAGGCACTATTTCTGGGTTAAGCAGAGTCTGTAACCTGAAACATCTGCAACCTGAAATGTCTGTAACCGAAGGTACCACTGTATGTTTACTGGCAATCTGGAAGTGCTAGACTGGACATCAACCCTTTCCATGCCAGAGGAGAATTCTCATAATATTAAAGGATAGGAGATTTGTGCTTTCCTGTTAGGAGAATATAAGTTATCATACCTCATGTTCCTTACAGAACTATAAAAGCACTTTGTGACAGCATCTAAACTGAACAAGCATTTAGGTTACAGTGGAACCTAGTGTTACGTACCGTCCTCCTTGCGAATGCTGTGGGTTACAAGTTCTGCTAACCTGTAAGTAGATGCCCCTTGTTGTGAACTTTGCCCCGGGATGCAAGTGGAAGTTGCGCCCCGGCAGTGCAGCAGCAGCGGGAGGCGTCATTAGCAAAAGCGCGCCTCATGTTACAAGCAGTTTCAGGTTACAAACGGACCTCCGGAACGCATTGTTTGTAACCGGAGGTACCACTGTATTTATATGCAATGTGAATTATTTCTACACTAACACTGATCAGTTAAAGGCGGCTTTTCTTCTACAAGCTGGTGCCCTCCACATATGTTTGAACTATAGCTCCCATCATCATTGACCAATGGCCATGCTGGCTACGGTTGATAGGAGTTGGTGTCCAACAACATCTGGAAAGCAACAGGTCAGGGAGGGCTGGTTGAAGTATTTCAATTCTCAACGTAAGACTGTTAGTTATTAAATCTGCAAGAAATCTCCTACTAACCTACCATCTGTACACTTTTTTCCAGTTCCTGAGGAATTGCAAATGTAGATGAAGGCGCCTGAGTCAAAGGCCACGCACCAGCCTGAAAAATAAACACATTAAATACATTGTGTTATACTAAAACTTTTCTAGAAAAGGCATATAAACCAGCCATCATTCTCTCTCTCATATGCATACACCCACACACAAACACCCTAATAAACCCACACAAGCCATGACAGCCAAGCTGAATCACAGCAACCTTATTTGAAATTATGGGGTGCAAATGGAAACCCATGGAATACCATAAAAAAGCTTCAGAACACAAAACAAAAGCTCCCCACATAGGAAGAGTTGGCTCAAAAGCAGAGAAAGCCAGGACTCTCCCATCTGTCAAAGCCAGCTAATAAGGGTTTCAGCCTTGATTGCTACAGGCTGAAAACTATGGCTGCTTTCCCTATTAGCAACCAAGGCAGGAAGGCTGGGTTGACTAGAGATTGACTGTTCGGGCACATACTGTTTATCCTCCCATACTGCATCCATCCAAGCTATACCTGGTTGTGATCACTCTGCTTTTCTGCTCTTGCCACCTTGTTCCCGGAGTTGAGCGAAACGCTTCAAGCCTTGGTTTAAAGCAGGCCTACTAATGTGAGTCCCAATTTGGCCTGCAACGACATTCCCCACAAACCACACCCATCTACCCCATATCTGCATTTCTGGACACAATTATACAGGGACACCTGGGAGTTTTGAACATGCTCCCAGTTGCTCCTTCGTAAGTGCTGCTCCCTATCACACATATAGCTTGGCCACACTAACTGTATTCAGACATTCAGAGTGTACACATATGGGCTTAAAGTAGGGAGTGAGTGACTATGCACATGCAAACCCCAGCCCCAATGCACTGAATTTGGGAACACCCTCCCAGCAGATGTCAAGGCAATAAGCAACTATTTTACTTTTAAAAGACATCTGAAGGCAGCCCTGTTTAGGGAAGTTTTTAATGTATAATGCTGTACTGTATTGTGTTTTTAATATTTGGCTGGGAGCAACCCAGAGTGGTTGGGGAAACCCAGTCAGATAGGCGGGGTATAAATAATAATAATTAATATTATTTCTGAATTGGAACAGACATGCACAACAATATTAGCAGCAAGGCCTGCATCTCACTCTCACCCCCCATCTCCACTTTAAAGCCACATGCGTTCACCCTGAACACATGAAGAAGGCTATTTGAAATGGAGCAACACACACACATGCACACATGCCTCAAATACCTGAAGAACGTATATCTGAAAACTAATTCCCAAATCTACGACGGTGTCCTGATTTTTTATGAAGTTGTTGAATTTGTTGTTAAGATCTGCACTGACACTCATGTCTGTATACATTCGATGGAGCTTGCTAGTAAACTCATAACCACAGGCTTGCTGGAAAACAAAAAATGCAGATACAAGATTTGTAATTAAGGCACACATAGACAGTCAGCAAGTGAGTAGCCTGCTTTTGTTTTAAAGAGCTACAGGATAAATACTGAACAGGCACAACATCTCTACTTTTGAGGACAAGTTTTAAAACCACTCCAGCACTTGGAGGTTGGAGGTGTGGTGACACTAGGGTTGCAATTGTATTTCTCTTTTAAAAGCTACCTGATAATAGCAGATATGCTCACAACCTTGACTGTAATCCAGAAAACCACCTAAAAGGGCTTTAGGCATGAGGGCAAGGAGGTGCTCAACCTAAGTGGTGCCATGAGGCTCAACAAACAGAACCAACAGCCATATACACACTGATCGCAGGACTAGTTTTGGCTGTTCCCAAGATACCAGCTGATGAGCTCTGCAGAATCAGACTGTGGTAGCAGAGAAAATGAAGATGCATATTTCAGGCAGCAAAAGCTCCGCAACAGGTGGGGAAGCTGTGACCACATGTTGTTGTACTACAACAACTCCCATAGCCATTGGCCAGGCAGGCTGGGGTTGGCAGGAGATGAGGCTCCAATAACATCTGGACATCTCAGCTGTACTGAGAATGGCAAGGAATGCAATTTGTCAGCTTGCAGCTTTTGGGCACCATCTGCTGGTTGGTTTTTAAAATGACAAGCATCGGCTAGCTAATTCTCAGATAAAATGTACAGACTGGACAATCCCACCAGAAGCTTTTCGGGGGGTGGGGGTGGGTTTGCAATCGTATGATTTTATAAGCACAATTAAAAGCAGGTTCCTAAAATTAGGTCAGATTCTAAGCATGTTTAGGGACATTTCCTTAGAATCGGCTTAGTAGCAGCTTAAAAGTGTCAAGAACGGCTACTACTGGACTGTTGATTTTACTGTTCTAGTAAGCTGGAAATTACCTTCAATTTGTTAATCATAGCTTCTTCAGAGTCCATGGACATAGACAAACCATGTATAAGTCGTTTTGCCAACATTCTGGCATAGAACTGTATAGAAGAAGAGCAAGAGTTCAGATTTCTTTGCATTTCAAGACACTCTCCGAGAGAGGAAAAAAACAGAATATAAATAATTTTTAAAATAGTGATTACTTACTTTTTGGAAAACATCTTTGTCGTCAATGTATTTGAAAACAGTAATGAAGCTAGTAAGTTTGTCTTCTACTTCATTTTCTGTCATGCCTTTTGCGGATTTTTTTAGCAAGTTGTCACAATACTTGGCCAGCTCAAGTGTAAAGAAAGAAGAAAAGGACATTCGTCAAGCAGAATAGTATTAAGGGGGGAACTAACAATGTAGTTGGGGATGCGGGTGGTGCTGTGGGTTAAACCACTGAGCCTAGGGCTTGCTGATCGGAAGGTCGGTGGTTCGAATCCCTGCAACTGGGTGAGCGCCTGTTGTTTGGTCCCAGGTCCTGCCCACCTAGCAGTTCAAAAGCACGTTAAAGTGCAAGTAGATAAATAGGTACCACTCCGGCGGGAAGGTAAACGGCGTTTCCGTGCGCTGCTCAGGTTTGCCAAAACTGGCTTAGTCATGCTGGCCACATGACCCAGAAACTGTATGCCGGCTCCCTCGGCCAATAAAGCGAGATGAGCACCGCAACCCCAGAGTCGGCCACAACTGGACCTAATGGTCAGGGGTCCCTTTACCTTTACCAACGTAGTTAAGGCAGCATAGTTGTGTCTTCTTTTGGAAAAGGTACGTGCCACGGCAAGTACTTTTAAGAATGCACAGATCAAGTGTCCAAAGAGCTTCACATACACTTTCAGCTATTGCTAAAAACAGGCTTGTAAGTCAGGGATGGGCAACCTGCAGTCTTCTAAATGATACTGGTTTACCACCAGCCATGCTGACTAGAGCTGACGGGAGCTGGCATCCTACAATATCTGGAGGGCACACAGGCATCCCACCATGGTTGTATGTTAAGACCAGGGGTCAGCAACCTTTCTTTTTTTTAAATGTATATCTTTATTGTTTTAAAATAGATACATTTATGCCAGGAAATCCAACCAACCAACCAACCAACCAACCAACAAACAAACAAACATACAATCAAATAAACAAACAAACAAACTATAAATTGACAAACAGACATAGTTACGTTCATAGGATCATGGAAAGAAAGCACTTTGCATTCTCTAAACCAAGGGTCAGCAAACTTTTTCAGCCGTGGGCCAGTCCACTGTCCCTCAGACCATGTGGTGGGATGGATTATATTTTTGGGGGGGAAATGAACGAATTCCTATGCCCCACAAAAAACCCAGAGATGCATTTTAAATAAAAGGACACATTCTAGTCATGTAAAAACATGCTGATTCCCAGACTGTCTACTGGCCAGATTTAGAAGGTGATTGGGCCGCATCCGGCCCACGGGCATTAGGTTGCCTACCCCTGGTTAAGACAAAGGAAGGACCATTTTGCCTCAACAGGGCATCTCAGTGCTTAGACGCACTGGTCTGGAAAAGCCTTTGAAAAACCACAGGATGTTACCTGAATAAAGTTAATGCTTACATCTAAACACTTTAAGCAAGTATCTGGTACTTACCAGCTCAGGAGCTTTGCAGATAGACTTTGGTTCCCTATAGTTCACTACGGATGTCAAGGCCTATTTAGGAATACAAGAAATATATCAGCCCCACACACATGGTCATACATAATCTCAGGGTCAATTCCAAGTGGGTTCCCATCAAACGCATATAGGCTCTATCATGCTTCTTCAACTAGATCCTGGCAAAATCAAGCTCTTCACAACTGTTTTCAATTACTAAACATTTATTGGGTGCTAGCAGTGTGCTGTAAGGTACAAAAGTGTCTTATCAGGTATACACACAAAAACAACAAACACAAAAACCCCCCTGCTCTGGCCACTGGGTAAACCTAGTGTAAAACGTAAGGGTGAAAAGTCAAGCCCTTCCCACTAACTCAAGACTGAAACATTCAAGTAACTGCTTTTAAGAAAGTCTCAGGACAATATTGGGGAATAGGGTACTTGCTAGATGCAAAGCATGCCAGGAGACATGAATATGGGTGTCTGTTATTAAGGACTGCATTCAATGTCTGCAAAGGATATGTGTTTTAGGAACACCAAAAACTAGATTTCCAAGATTTTAGAAATTGTGGGTTATATTCAGTGCTAGACAGGTTCAGAAGAGACCCAATGAAGTAAATGAAACTAAGCCAGGCCCATTAACTTCAACAGGTCTACTCTGAGTAGGACTAGTACTGGATACAAACCTAATACAAGTAGGTTAGAAAGGAGTTAGTCTCCCTCCAACGTGCAATGAACTTACAGGTATTTTGTGATAATACGCAGGATTTTTTAAATGCGACACCATCGTATGATAATTAAGTGTAACTGCAAGTGAGGAATGCAAGTATTCCAAATAATGTATTACCAAAAGGAGTATACTTCTCATAACTGAATGATTAAAAAAACCACAATGGTACTGTGTAGGCCATTGACCTATGCCTCCAATTCCAAACTTGTGCACATTTTCCATAACTGCTCATTTATTGGAATAGAAACCTATGCACAGACCACTGCACGTGTAATTCAGGACCATGGATTATGCTTGTGAGTTTCCCAGTAAACACAATCCATGAATGGTTTGTTGACATTAGATCCTAAAGCACATGTGAATGGTTCTCTCTTTTATCCATCTAACACAGTGCGGGAGATTAGTTTAGCACAGGTGTGGGAAACCTATGGCCCCCCTGATCTTACTGAACTACAACTGCCATCAGCCTTAATAATGGTCAGTGGGCAGAGGTGATGGGACTTGTAGTCCAACAACATCTGGAGGACCAAAGGTTTCCACTATCTGGTTTTATACAATGACATCCATGTACCAAAGACTTATATGTTTAAGGAAACATTGATTTTGCTTCCAAATTGACTTGAAAACATTAGATGGGCATCCTGTTCCAATTACTTTATGTCAGGTGAAATCATTCATACCAATTTATGATACATCAAGCCATATTCACAACTGATATTTAATTTCACTATTCAATGCAACAGGTAGGATTCCTCATAAATTATGTTCCTTACAATTATTTGGTAGACGAAGCCTTTTCACTAGGCTTACCTTGTCAAGGGCACTCATAAATCGCTGGTCACCGTTCAAAACGCTGCTGATGAGCTGAACAAATTTACTGTGTACTTCCAACACTGACTCCACAAACTGAGTGGGCATCTGAGGATAGAATCACAGGTGTGTATTTTTTCCAAATGCAACAGAGTAATATTACAAACAGGAACTTTGCTTGGCCAAAAGGTGTTGGGAATTCTGCCAGAGAGAAAATGTGAAGTGCAGCACAGGCCCTATAATGTCTACTCAGAAGTAAGTCCTACTGGATTTGATGTGGCTTATTCCCAGGTACTAGGGTGTGAAAATGTAACAGAATAATACAAGCTCCAGGGAATATTTGCTGTACTCAGTTTACACAACTGTGCATCACAGAATTCACGTTGCCTTAGTTTATGCTAGCAATAAGTACAGTTACATGTCTCATACAGAAATGTAGTGATTGCACCTCTCTTATTGAAAGATTGGCAGCAAACTGCAGCTATAAATGCATTTACTTTAAGCTAGTTCCATCCTATTGGTTCCCTGGGTGCGTGAATACTAAAGGACACATGAGCATATTAAGAAATGTCAGATTTCATGCTGTGTTAGAAAGAGTAGTGAGGAGCACTAGTACCATGTAATCATTTTTGGCAGGGTCAGAAACACAGTGGACTTTCTTACACTGATTACATGTTCAGTAATAAAAGGAATGCCATGGCTATAATAATAGTTTCTATTCCACTGTATGCTAAACCACTAGCTCTTGTGAAAAAACAAAAATGGCAGCAAAGAAAGCACACAGGTTCTCCTCAGATCAATGTACAAACTAAATGGCGGCAACCTTATAGAACCGCACCCCAACTTCCCAATGTCATCTTTATGCTTAGATTGATCAGAAATTCCACACTCTTCCCATTGAAGACAAAACTTACGTTTTCCTGAGAGAGATTGCTGGTTGCTCTAAGGCCCTCATCATGGATATGATTTTGTAGTTCCTGAATCATATGAGGTAATCCACTTGGCACAGCATGAAGCAACGTGTACATATTTGCCATGTCTGCAAAAAAAAGGAAGGTCCAGGTTTTCAGATGTACTTAAAAAAAAATCACTATAACAACATCAATGTTTAAACAGCATAATGATACTAAAAAATGAAGGTACCACACACATGCAAATTTGGCAAAAGAGCAACAGGGAAAGGAGAGGCTGTGGTGAAGACTATGCTGTAATTCAGGGGTGTCCAACCAGTCGATCGCGATCAACCGGTCAATCCCATTATCCTGATTGATTCCCCCCCCCCCAAAAAAGCTCAACAACTTTGGTCAAATCACTGCCAGTTTTTTTTTATACTGGGAGCAGATTGCAGTCTCTTGGGAGGTGGACATGCCTGCTGTAATTAATATGAAAATTAACTGAAATTAAAGCAGAAAGGCTCTCAGAGCAGTTTACAAAAATTAGGAACACCCCTCCTCCATTCTCATTACTTTACATATCCTAGACCAGTGTTTCCCAACCTTGGGCCTCCAGCTGTTTTTGGACTACAACTCCCATCATCCCTAGCTAGCAAGACCAGTGGTCAGGGATGATGGGAATTGTAGTTCAAAAACAGCTGGAGGCCCAAGGTTGGGAAACACTGTCCTAGACCACCACCACCTGAGCAAGTACTGGTTAAGCTATTGTAAGTCACTCAAAACAGCACCAGTGAAGAACCTGTGGTCCTCCAGACATCGTTGGACTCCAACTCCCATCAGGCCCAGCCTGCATGGCCAATGCTCAGGGATGATGGAATTGTAGTCTATCAACATCAAGAGAGTCACAGGCTCACCACCTCTGCTTCCTAACATGGGCAATAAGAGCACAACATTCTTCTAGCTTCAAGGTGTTATTTCTAAACCTCTCATGTAGTCAGAAATTGTATTCTGTATGGATGTTATGTATCAGAAAGAGCACTTGCTTACAGAATTGCTTTAAAGTAATGTGTCAATATATTGTTACCAGTGTTCCTGCTAGAAAATACTATGAAACTTTGTTATGATGTGTGAGATGATGCTATAGACAAAATGACAGAGTTGCCCTGGAACAGATTGCTGAGCTGGGATACTGAATCATCAAGTATATGTGGATTCCTTCCAGTGCTAGTCATACTCACAGTAGACCTCAGTAGGTTACAACCCTGTGTTATTGAGATTACTTGTGATAAGGAAGCTTATTGTGAGGACACTATCCCTTTAAGTGGGTTGTGCTTAAGCGAGTCAGGTGAGACTGGAAGGGGCCTCTGGATAGAATGATGCAGCAATAGAGAAGCTATAGCTTCCTTTAACAGAGACTCCTCATTTTGTAAGTAGTTAATAAAGTTTATATTATGTTTATGGACATCCTGGATTCTGAAAGTTATTAATCAAAGAATAACACATGGCACCAGAAGCGGTTGGGCGCAGGCCAGACTGACTGCACAGAGTAACAAAGAAGGTGGAAAAGATACAAAAGACCAGGGAGAGAGGGAGATTTTTTTTTTAATAAGAAAAAAAGATGGAGCATCTAGTAACTCCAGAACCTCTTGCTTGTTCCAGGAATGCAGCAGAGTACTGGAAAAGATTCAGGCAAGATTTTGACCTCTTTGTGAAAGCAAGTGGAGCTACAGAGAAAGATGGAGAGCAGAAGGCAGCTAGTTTTCTAAATATTGATAGGTGAAAGGCATTAGCTTTATTCACTCAATTTGCAACTGAGTAAAGAATTAACTAATTATGAGACCATGTTGCAGACAAATGAAAACTTCGAGAGATACCAGTTTCATAAAGGTAAAGGTAAAGGGACCCCTGACCATTAGGTCCAGTCGTGACCGACTCTGGGGTTGCGGCGCTCATCTCGCTTTACTGGCCGAGGGAGCCAGCGTACAGTTTCCATGTCATGTGGCCAGCATGACTAAGCCGCTTCTGGCGAAGCAGAGGAGCGCACAGAAACGCCGTTTACCTTCTCGCCAGAGCGGTACCTATTTATCTACTTGCACTTTGACGTGCTTTTGAACTGCTAGGTTGGCAGGAGCAGGGACCGAGCAACGGGAGCTCACCCCATCGCGGGGATTTGAACCGACGACCTTCTGATCAGCAAGCCCTAGGCTCTGTGGTTTAACCCACAGCGCCACCCGCGTCCCTACCCGTTTCATAGGAGAGTACCAAAGGATGGGGAAACATTTGAATCCTTTATTACACATCTTAGACTGTAAAGCAAGACATGTAACTTTGGAGGGGTATATGGGGTATTAGGGGAGGGGGAGTACGTCTGCTGGGAGACCCGTCGTGCTGTTTCTGGGGTAGTTTGTCCACCTTTGGTCCCCACCCTGGACTCAGCTCTCACCTGTGGTTCCTAGAACTGTTGGCATGCAACTGTATCCACACCCCAGGAATGGCTACGACTGGCCAGCTAAACCAAGTAAGGGTAGCCAATGGGTCTTAAACCCTTGGTAAATTAGGGACTTGTCCAGTCAATCTGCCACACAGAATAGGCCACACAGAAAAGGTCAAGAATGTGGTTCCTGCAGGTGCTGTAGAGAGAAGTGAGGGACAGATGGGGCTCATCAAGCTGGAAAGGTAGCCCATCTAGGAGAAAGAAAACTCTAATATTAAACCTTGGCTGCCTTGTGGCTATACTCAATCATGAGAAAGGCTTCGGGAGTAAATCCTGAGGAATAATCCGCATCCCACTGCCTTGTGGGACATCATCAGGAGAGGAAAAGGCCAAGGAGTAAACCCAACACAAACCCAGAGTGCAGTCCCTAAGGCAATTGGATGGCGCCTCTTTCTGGCAATTCCTGCATAACTGAGTGTTCACACTGTGGGAGCAGACATAGACCCAGCCAATGTCCTGCATTTGGAAAGACCTGCAACTTTTGCAAAGAACAACTTCACTTTGCAAAGGTTTGAAAGCAAGCACAGACTGGGCTCAGATCGAAACAAAGAGGATTACAGCACCAGCACAGGAGAAAACTTTTATTTGGGAAGTCTTCCAGAGGCATCAGGATTCAGTTACTGGACTGGACTCTGAATACAAATGGGACTTTTGTTACTTACAAATTGGATACTGGAGCTCAAGTAAATGTATCTGCATCTGAGGCTGCTGTGAAAGACTTGGGAGAGAAAGCCAAGCCACACAGCATGCAAACAGCTCCAACTTAAAACTTAAAAGTGGAAAGCTTATTTGAACTAGGGGAGTTTGGAAAATTGATGTTCAAGTAAGCAACAAAATGGTAAAGTTATCATCTGTAGTTGTTGTTGCTGGAAATGGGATACCTATATTGGGACTGAAAAACATGTCAGATTATAGATTTTATTAAGAAGCTGTACAGTGCAGAAGGACAGGGTCACATGACCACTGAAGATCATGTGTCTTTATTGGCATTGGTAAGCTCTCAACAGATTATAAAAGAAACTGTCTGAACCCTCTTTTCAAATTATACATGCATCCAGGAATGTCCGGCTGGCTCTTAGAGATAAAAGAGGAACTAGATAGACTAATTAAACTTGACATTATACAGGAAGCTGAAGAACCCAAAGAATGGGTTCATTCTCTAGTCATAGTTATGAAAAAAGATGGATCCCTACGGCTGTGTCTGGATCCTAAAGAACTGAACAAATAAGTTGAGAGAACATTTTCCAATTCCTACTAGAGAGGAAGTCTTTGGTTAAATGGCAAGTGCAACATTTATTTCATATTTGAATGAATCTTCTGGATTCTGGAAGGTGCCCCTAGAACAAAATAGTAAATGACTGTATGTTTTCAATACTCCTTTTTGTAGGCATTGCTGTACTGGATTGCCTTTTGGAATTTGTTCCACCCACCTCTGAACTCTTTCATAGAAAGATACAACAAATCTTTGAAGGGCCTGAAGGTACTAAAGTTTATATCAATGCTGTTCTGATATGGAGGAGAACATTAGATGAACATAACCAGAGACTACAGAAGGCTCTGGAAAGAGCTTGTAAAGCTGGCTTGAAATAGACAAAAATGAAGATTTAGAGTTAAGGAAATAACCCACCTAGGAGAAAAGTAACACTGATCCCAAAAGAATCCAAGCAATCACTAACATGCTACCACCAGCAGCTAAATAGGACTAGCAAAAATTTATGGGCACAGCAAAATGCAAAATAATTTCCTATTTTAATATATGAACAACCAATATTGGCAGAAGCAGACCACAAGCAATTGGTAGCGCTGCAAAATGGAGTTTAGCAGCTACATCTTCCAGGTTAGACAGACTGTTTTCTGAATTACAATCAGATGATTTGCAACTGGAATATAGCTCTGGTGAATGCTTAGTAACTGAAGACACTTTGCCCAGAGCTTATGATGGGACTAAGACTGAGGAAAATTCAGATTCTGGAGTAGTACAAGAAAATCTGGTCTCTAACCAGATACGGTCCATAATTGCAAGGGCCACAAGCTCAGGATATTATTTTGAAACAAATAATACAAGTAATCAATTCCGATGGATGTGGAAAACACATGAAGTCCTGAGAACTATTTTGCAGGGGACATGTATGTGCTGGATGGAGTTTTGTTCAAAGGCACCATACTGGTGGTTCCTAGCTCTAAAGGAAGAGATGTTGCAATGGGTGCATGAAGGACCTATAGGCATGGACAAATGAAGGTTTGCTCCCCACACAGGTGTTGACTGAGCAGCACTGAGGAGATGCTTCCTGCACAACACCACCAAAGCCCTTGGACGAAGTGTAGGTCCATAGTTTCCCCTTCTCTCAGAAGTGGGAAACATTGATAGCATTGCAGCCTTCTTTGTCAGGTTTCCCTTAGCGGAAATGGGTGCTTGGAAGCCCCGCAAGAAATTCTGGTGTGCAGGAAAACCTTCTTGTTAATCATGTCACATCATAATGACATCATGTGATAAGCAGGTAGGTAGGCTGCCCACTTGTCAATTCTAACCCATGAGGCTGATCCTAACAAGGATCTACTCTGTGGAGCCAAAAGGGTTCCCCCCTATCGAGATACTCGAGAACGTCCCTTCCTGGATCACTATGCTTATTTATACTAGAAAACAACATAGGTGACTGTAAATTCAATTAAAAATATTTAGAAGGTATATTATATTTTGAATTCAAACTTAATCACCCTGTATGTCTTTACCGTTTCTCTTCTCTTGTCGGATAATGTTATGGCATTCTGCGTGAAGGAACTGTAAGTGATCTGCTACCATTCGCTGTTGGCATTCATTAATTACTTTGCCATAGGAACTGGGGTGTAGATATTTTCGACACCTCATTTCTTCATCTTTTAATCTACATAAAACCTAAAAGAATTTTTTGAGATGGGAGAACAAAACGAAGCACTGCATGGTTATTTAGGGGCAGAACAAACATTCAAGTTTAAAGTAATAGAAACAAAGTATGACCAAGGGAACTACCGTATTTTTCGCTCTATAAGACGCACCAGATCACAAGACGCACCTAGTTTTTGGAGGAGGAAAACAAGAAAAAAAATATTCTGAATCTCAGAAGCCAGAACAGCAAGAGGGATCGCTGCACAGCAAAAGCAGCAATCCCTCTTGCTGTTCTGGCTTTTGGGATAGCTGCACAGCCTGCATTCGCTCCATAAGACGCACACACATTTCCCCTTACTTTTTAGGAGGGAAAAAGTGAGTCTTATAGAGCAAAAAATACGGTATTTAGGCAAAATGGATGCCCCAATACACTGCAAACTCCTGTCACAATTGCTCATATTCTTGAAATGGAAAGAACAGTGGACCTTATCCTGACTCTTTAGGATGCTAATCAAATTTATTGCAATCTTCTTAAGTTCTCTCAACTATCATCAGCTATGCATGATTGTCCATATGGATAGCATGAGATCTCTGAATGGAAATAGGCCTTCTGAATATCTCTCTTATAAATCAGCATTAGAAGTCAGCTGCATTTGAAGAATGGAACCTACTTAGAAAAATAAAAAAGCAATCAGTTGCTAGATATCTCCATTGCAAATGGAAATCCTCTTCACCCTACCAAACAACTTTTAGCACTCAGATCAACTTTAGAAGCTCTATTTTGGGTTTCTCCGCTGCCTGGTGGCCGGTGGCTGAATATGAGGAGCATGTTAAGTGCCTTAATCAATCGGGCCAAGGTCCACAACTCCAAAACCCAAGGCTAGCATTCCACCTTGCTAGGGGGCAAGAAAGCTGAGCCTCTTCCCTGAAAATGGTCAAGTTCCACTGCCACACAGGTTGCTCACCCACCTTTCTCATTTGCCATGGAAGCTGACAATCCAGGGGTCAAATAACCCCCGTATGATAAAGTTTACAGAATGCAAAGTGCTTTCTTTCCATGATCCTATGAACATAACTTGCGGAGTATACTAGCCCCTCCCATTTGCCTTCATTTTAGTTGTTTTGCTGTCTTTTAATGGTGGCAACCTCTATCCTGGCTTATATTTTTCCTTTTCCTGGCAGGGCCAGTATATACGAGGGGGACCCACCTCCTCCCTGCCTGCCTTTTTCAAGGAAGGGAGATGGTACAAAGCCTCCCACAGGTGAGAAAGAGGCAAAAGCGCTGGCAGTGAACGATGGTCACTGGCATGAGGTGCAGAACCCCTAAAGTGCAGGGCCCAGGGCAGTCACCCCATCCTCCCCAAGATGGCCCTGCCTATGATGTACAGAAACCAATGAGGAACACTGAATAATTGGCATCTATGCTGCACATAAATATGAGTGTCTTACCTTTTCCATATACTGTGAGCAGTTTGACTCTTGCATTAAATTTGAAGCTTCTTGTTTATAATACTCCCCTGTTTCATTCAGAAAAGGACACTCAAAAATTTCCTGATAAAACTAAAACGAGAGAGGGTGATCAAGTACAAATAAGGCAAGGGATGGAACAATTGCCACAATAAGCCAAGACAACGAAAGAAAAAAGAAAGAAAGGATCTTTTACCTTCAGAGGGAATTTCTTCTTATACTGTTCAACATGAACAAAGGAGTTAATAACCCCATGGATTACTTTTTGATTTGGATCTTCTCCACAGCGATCACTGAAAGGTGGAAAAAAGAAGCTCTCATAATGCATGCAATTTTACACATGGTCCAGACTTCAAAACCAGAAAGACAAATAGGCCGGGCTGTTGGTAGCCTTTTCAAGGACCAAGCAGTCTGCTGTCTGCGCTGTTCAATTCACAAACCCTTTGGGGAGTGCATATGTAATGCAGGGGTAGCCAGTGTGGGGCTCTGTACATGTTATGGGGCTACAACCTCTAAGCTCCCTGGCTGGGGCTGGTGGGAGTGGCTGGACTGCAGCATCTGGAGGGAACCACATTGACTGCACTTCATTAATGGAAAAGGCAAAATGCAAACTGGCACCTATTTTAAAGTGCAAGCTTGTACTCTCCCAGTCCTCAGGCAACGTCTGTGGATCTCGTTCCCCATTCCCACCCCTTCTGCAACACTAAGACCTCTCAATGCAAAACAGCCGAAACCAAAATACAGGTAATCTTTGTTAGTGCGTTTACCTTAAAATTATTTAACAACTGTATGCTTGTTTAATACCACCACAAAAAATGTAATACTATCTTAAAATACTATTTCTGTAATACTAACCAAGCATATATTATTTGAAATGGAACTTAGCACCTAATTTTAATTTTTAAAATTTATAAAGTGCTTCTCGATCACCTTTGGATTTCTTGGCCAGAGCTCAGGGAGGCAGAAGCTGGGCTATTTCTTACTGAGAACAGAAGGGAAGCCTCAATTTCTCCTTATTATCAATTATTCAAGCTTTCCAGAAAGCATGGCTTTCTTGCTAGCGGGAGCAGGCAGAGTCTTGCCTCACTTGCACACAAGATTTGGATAAGGGGAGAAAAAAACATTAGGAGAAATATTTCTTTTATTATCCAAACTACAATGCAATTGAGGCTTCTGAGAGTCCTTCTCGCCAGAGGGCAATGAGCATTCACACCTGATAAACAGGTGAGGGTGACTTGTAGCTGGCTGGCTTGCTCACCTATGGTGGGTTGAACAAGCAGCAGTCCACTTTTTCCTTTTAAAATGTTTTCAAGGTGAGGCAAAAGCATGAGAGAGAGAAGAGTGGAGGAGAGCAAGGTAGACCAAGAAAGAGGAGAAAGTTCAAGGTATACTGTACAATATTCCACCTATGTCCCACATTGCAGGCTAGGGATAAGGAGTTCTGACACCATTATATGATGCAGGCAAAAGTGCACAACAGCGGGAAGAGAGTCAAGAAAAATGTGTTTTCATTCCACCACATATTAAGAACAGGAAGAGGGGGGAAGGATGGCTTCGATGTTTAACAGCTGACACCTTACACTGACCTTACATTCTTATTTATGCCAAGCAGATTAAAACTTGAAAGCAGTGTTGCCACCAAAACTGGTACCCTCGAGACTGAACAGTGTGAAAATAAACAGACACAAAATTGACCTAATGGCTTGGAAGCAACAAGCAGCAGATCTTCAGTTTCCTCCCACCTTCCTTGAACAGGCAGGAAAAAAGCAGAAGGTGGGCTTCTAAAGGACAAAAATTAAACCCGAGCAAATGGCAAATCCAGAAGTGTCTTAAAATCTGAGAGGGACTTGCTTTAGGCTTCCCTATAGTAAAACAGAAAAAGAGCTTCATTCGAGGCAGGCAAATGTATAAACCACAACTCTTGCCAGCATGCCTCTTCCTCCCCATCCAGGAGTGAACTTGAGGCCAACTGAATCATAACCTAAGAAGATAATCAGTTAGGTATAACTTTTGTTCTCCAGATTTGTTCCTTGGTCTCTCACTTTTGCCTGTGCTAACCTTTCCCTGACTACAGTACACGCAAGCATTAGACTGTCACAGAAAGAGCCACAAAACAACTAGGCTTAACAAGAGCCAAATGGAGTGCTTCCTCGTGACTGGTTGCCTCTTCTCTTGGTGAAATGCACTGTTATTTCAAGCCGCAAACCTGCATGACAATGTCTGGCTCACTGTCACAAGGAGATGCTAAGTTCCATAGAACCAAGTCCAAAACACAATTCTAATTGGTGACTAAAGGTAAAAGGTACCCCTGACCATTAGGTCCAGCCACAGACGACTCTGGGGTTGCGTGCTCATCTTGCTCTATAGGCCGAGGGAGCCGGCGTTTGTCCGCAGACAGCTTCCGGGTCATGTGGCCAGCATGACTAAGCTGCTTCTGGTGAAACCAGAGCAGTGTACAGAAACACCGTTTACCTTCCCGCCGGAGTGGTACCTATTCATCTACTTGCACTTTGACATGCTTTCGAACTGCTAGGTGGGCAGGAGCTGGGACCGAACAACAGGAGCTCACCCCGTCGTGGGGATTCGAACCACCGACCTTCCGATCAGGAAGCCCTAGGCTTAGTGGTTTAGACCACAGCGCCACCTGAATCCCAATTGGTGACTACCTAGGACCAAATTCCAGCACTGCAGGGGCTTGGATTAGATTACCCTTTGTGTCTATCGTCACTCTAACATTTTATGAAATATAACCTAAGTCACATGAAGCTCTGGCACAGGGAATTGCTCCAGGATATCCAAGTCATTCCCACTCCCCTTTTCTTTTTGTGTCATGACTCTTAGATTGTATTTCTGAGGAACTGTCATCTCACTGATAACTGTAAGCCATTCTGGGAGGCTTTTATGTGTGCTGAAGAACAATATAATAAATAACAAAATCAAGAATAATAAAAAATGTAAGGGGGAAAAACTATCTACAGACAGTTCTACGGGAAACCCTAATTCAAACTGAACCAAGCCTCTGGGCTGTCAACTCTCAGTTCTATGAAGTTACTCATATCTAGAAGTCCGGAACTGATTGTGAATGTGAAGGTTACCACATATAAACTTCTTACAGCACAATCATAACCATGCTTACTCAGAAACAAGCCCTGTTGATTTCAGTGGGGTTTACTTCCAGTTATGTGTGGTTAGGATTGCAGCATTAACAGCTGAAGAAATGTCTGTGGCTGAGCTTAACTAAAAGAAGTATCAGGTGTTCTTATCCAAAGATTCCCCCCCCCCCGCCCCTTTCACCATGTCAGTTAAGATGACCACGAACCGCCTGCAATGCCTATGGAAGTAAACATCAGAACCTTTTCTTCATCAGATATGACACTTGTCTGTATATGAAGGGGGAAGGTGAACACATGAAACTACTACAGTACATGTGCCAGCTGCCCAATATGCAAAAGTTCTATTGCAATCTTTTAAACATGATATCGTTTCTACATCTCTGCCTTCAATAGTTCCAAACCGAAACACACAAAACCTTCTGGCCACTAAAACACCAACACTTACATTTGCAAAACAGAAACTGATAACCCGCACAATATCCAAGAGGCTAGGTAGGAGAAAAAACATTAGGGGCAGGCCAACCTGAAGAGTCCTCCGTACAAACTATAGCAGCTTCTATAGATCTTAGATCAGGACAGTAAGAAGCAATCAAGAACAGCTTTACATGAAAAGAAAAGGAAGTTAAAATTCAGGATAAAAAGGGGGAGATATGTCCTAGTGGAAGACATTGATCATGCAAATGCCAGTACACACAGAACAAATCTGGCGGCACTCAGGATCGTGGCCACAGGACTGCTAACTTTACAATTCTGCCTCAGTGGCTGAGCACTGGGTCACTGCAGGTTTCACAGCGGCTCCATGGAGCAAACTCCTATTGGGAGTATATTTTTTTCTTTCCTCTCCTGCACTTCTTAAAATTAACAGAAGTGTCATGACTTGGTCCTGGAGTTTAATTATTTTTTTAATTGTCAAAAAGAACTGGTTTCTACGAAACACCCATCCAGGAAGATGGGAATCCTCTGTTCGTATGCTCAGAGAAGCTACTTCCATACGTGAGCTTTAAAGAGCACATTCAAGCTTGATTTAACTGTTATCTGCCCGAAACAGTTACTTACAGCTATAGGGCACTTCGTCCCTGTGCATTTATTTTTGCTAATGATACCAAATATAACCTAGGGCACAGTTAAGCATGTGGAAGACCTGCAAGATCAACAGGACTGAAGCACACTTAATTGAGCCTTGGATTGCGGCTGCTCTTCGCAACTCCTGTAAAGGAGCCATAAGGCAAATTCTGTTTCACCTGACAGCAGCTTTGGGACAGGAGGTCACAAAGAAACCTCAGTGCATGGTGAAATATAGAAGGTTGGTTGGTTAGACTCGGTTGGCTTTTCTATGCATTTGCTAACAAGCTATAGAATATGCAATATTTTACATTGCTGGCAATCAGAGCCTTACCCTGGAACAAGGCTGACTGACAGAAGTAGCTGAAGCTTGTACTGCTGCTCAGTTCTGTAATACATTCAGAATTTCAGAAAGAATTCTAGATCTAATGTCAGTCCTCTTTTTAAGAATAACATTTATACAATACTCCATAACGCGTAATTTGAAGTAACTTAAAAGTACAACATTTGTTTGGTAATTCAATAGATTCAAATGTTCTAGGCCAGACTGCAAAATCACTAGATCAAGATCAAGGTTTCACAGCAAGCAGCAGAAATGAACACTGGCTTTAGGGCTCCAATAACATCCTCTATTTACTAGGACACACTACCTGCTTTTAGAGCTAATTTCACGTCTCAAAAAAGATTCTGCTTTCCCTGAATATGTTGCCAACATATAAAAACCCAGTTACGATCTAAAGAAACAACAGTAAGAAGTGAATAGTAGCGTTCTTAAATCAAGCAATTACAATTCTCAGGTAAGTACAGTAAGTAAGCATATATAAAGCAGGCAACTTGCAATAACAACAACAACAGGAAAAGGATTAACTCACTTTTTTATTTCACGGAGGAGCATTCGAATGAGGACAGCCTGTAAAGGCTCGATCATTAACCTCCTCCACATATCAAGTGCTAGCTGTTATGAAAAAATGCACAACAGAAACATGTCAAGCACAGATGATTCATTTGTTTATTTTAGAATTAAAAACTGCTCAATCCTGATGGATTCAGTAGGGTAATATTGGATTAAAATAGGGTAATATTGTATTTAAATGCAGAAAATAGCAGATTAAATTAAAATAATCTAGGGTTTGGAAATATGTGTTGCTGGCTGGGGCAGATGAGAGCTGAAGTCCAATAACATTTGGAAAGTTCCCAACTCTTGTGATCAACAATAGCCAGTACCGAACTCAAGCATCCCCTCAGATTAGCTTTGGCTACTCAAAGCCAGTCTGCACTTATCTTTTGAAAAATCCTTACAATACTGTTGGAATGTGCAGAAAGG
Organism: Podarcis muralis; assembly: GCF_964188315.1. Taxonomy (NCBI): domain Eukaryota; kingdom Metazoa; phylum Chordata; class Lepidosauria; order Squamata; family Lacertidae; genus Podarcis; species Podarcis muralis. Next base: position 18,336,290 of record NC_135666.1, on the reverse strand, counting down.
AAAAGTGGTCCTCTTTGGCCTGCTGCACGTGTGTACAAAGCAAAAGAAACCAACAGTAGTAACACACTAAGGCTGCCTCTGAGTATACGCTCAATAGCCATGGTTTGCTCTTGCCTTACCACTCGTGGTTTGTCTGGGGGAGACAAACCACTAGTTGGTTCAGACACAAAAGCTGAGCTCTGGCAAATGTGAGAGCAGCAGGATAGGGGTGGGGGGAATCAAAGTGGTCACGATTTTTGCTCCATGCACTTGCATGATTACTCACTCGTTCATGTTTTGTACATAACGCTAAGCCCAACCATGGCTAACTGGGCTTAAGCTAGTTGAAATCAACGGGGCAAGTTAATTCCCACTGAAATCAATGGGACTAGATAACTAACTTATTGCACAATGAACTAGCCATGTCTACTCAGAAGTAATCAGTGTTACAAGAAGGTGTCTTATATAGAGTCTAGTTTGATATAACTGCCAGTGGCTCTCCCAGGTTTCAGAGAGAGATCTCTACCAGTCATACCTGGAGATACTGAGGATTTTACACGGGACCTTCAGGCAGCAAAGCAGATAATCTAACATGAACTATGACTCCTCCCAAGGGGCATAGCTGTCAACGTTTCCCCTTTTTAAAGGGAAATTCCCTTATTCCGAATAGGATTCCTCGCAAGAAAAGGGAAAAGTTGACAGCTATGTCAAGGGGGGACTTATTCCCAGGTCAGTGTAGTTAGGTTGCAGGCATAGGCTGCAATCCTATAAACATTGACCTAGGAGTAAGTTCCGTTACACTCAATCGGGATTACTTCTAAGTAGACATGTATAGGACCGCACTGTTGGTTTGGATACAACCCATTATTATTTTTTACATGTGAAACAGCCCTAATACAATCCTCCTTATATCTGGGCTTTCTTTTATTCCATCAGAGATGCAAAAACTTGTCAATTCCAGGGATCAATTAACAGGGTCCAGAGATGAGTGTCATTCAGAGATCAGATTTTCCTCTTTGAGAAAAGCAAGTATGTATGTAGGGTTTAAGTACATGCCACCCCAAGCATCACTTCTAATGAAACAGGTTAATAAAACAATGCCTCACCAAGCCCTTATTCTTGTCAGCTTCATATTAAAGGCACTACTGTAAATTATTGAGTGTTGTGCATTTCGTACTTCTTTCTTTGCAGCTCTTTATCATCAGAGCCCCATTTCTCTTTCTGTATCCACCAATCCCACCAAGATAGTGTATAATCTATATTCATTTCAGTAAGTAAATAATACACAACAATGGTCTGTTCACTAAGGCTGGCTAAAAAACCAATAAAAGCACTGAATGCCTCACTGTGAAGACTTACGAAGCCAATAAATGAGGCATTTATTTTACTGATCCAACAAAATGGGCTATACGGTTTTCAACAAAAGTGACCATGCCAAGTTATTGTGAGGAAGAGAGAATTAAATGCACTTCTTATTAACTTTCTGGAAGAACATCAATAGACTGCCTACCTCTCCAATCTCCATCAATGGTTCACTCATATCCACACCTCCATAACCATACTGAAGATCAGCTTCAGTCAATTTGTTCTTCTTAATAAACTGTGTATTGAGGTATCTATGAAAACAAAACATATTGTGAATGTTTTCAGATGTTTTCTGAAGCAAATCTAGGTCAGGGAAAAAAGACACATCTCACTATCAAAATCATAGAGCTGTAGGCAGAAGACAACACCACACAGGAAACAATGGCTGTGTTAGACATAAATATTATAATTCTTTATAAAATTATTTGCCATAAATATATATATATATATAATATAAATATATATACATATATACATATATAAAAATATACATCAAAGTGGTTTACAGCCATGATGGCTCTGCTCTGCTGCTGCAGTTGGAGGCTTCTAAAAAAAACAGTTCCTGGAAACTGGGAAGAGTGCTCTTGTGCTTGAATTCTGCTTGTGGGTTTCCCACAGGCATCTGGTCAGCCACTGTGAGAACAGGATGCTAAACTAGAGGAGCTATTGCTCTGATCCAACAGGATTTTATTACATTCTTAAGCAGACCCGCCACATGAATGCCTGATTACATGGAAGCCTGATGTACATGGTTTTCCTCAACTTTGAGCAGACCTGAAAGCCTACTGGAAACCTAGCTGTGTACTGAAGAGGCTTGTGCATTGCTGGATTTATGAAACAGGGCTTATGCCCATAGAAGCATGTTTAAGACCAGGGTGCACTCTCACTTTTTATAGCAACTGAAGCCTGTTCTTGTTCTTCCTCCAAGAGGCACAGTTAACTCTTTTCCCATTCCACTGTTACGTTACTTAAATGAATTAGTTAAATGAGATCACTTGGTGCCTATCCTACACTATGGTTACTGGATCCACTAGGATAGTGAGGCTTTCTCTGGGAAGGCATGGAATGATTGCAAGGAAAATGGACAAGTTGTCATTTAACAGCTAAACAAACCTTTATAAAACCCCACGTTTCTGCATATACACACACAACAAAGAATATATTTCATACAGAATATCTTTTTAGTTGTCATATTTTTATTAATCTGAGTTTTGTAAATAAGAGAAGCATCTACATGTTGTAACCTACATAAATAAAATAATGGTGGAAGCACTTCATAATCTTGTCCTAAACATAGTTTTGGAATCAAATTGTGACTGTGTCCATCTCCCAACAGCTTCAGCTTTCTTCTATAATTTTTTTTTTGCATCAATTACACTTTTAGCATGTTTTCTCCAAAATTTACCTGTATAAACAGTCCATATAGTCTGCCCCTTTACTGTATTCATCCCAGTATCTATGATACATTACCAGTACTTGTTCTTCAGAGTCCATGACTCTCTACAAAAAAAAGCATGAGGGAAAAAGATCAATTCCACAATTTGCACTGTAGTAACAATGTCAGAAATGCTGAAGAACAAACTTCTATAATACATTCTGATATGTGCACTGTTTCAATTTAAAAATAAAATAAAATACCATACATATTTACATGCTGCTCTCAGGCAGGGTTGGGCGATATCTGGTTTTCAACACTGCCATATATCACCAGCTAAACATTGTGATATACCAATATATAATGATGTCTGAAATAAGGATGGAACGATATAGACACAAACAGTAGGGCTGGGTGATATCTGGTTTTCAACTTCATGATATATCACCAGCTAAACTTTGCAATATACTGATATATCACAATGTCTGAAATAGCAATGGAGCTATGTTGAGGGAATGGCTGGCTTCACAGTATTTCCTACATTGTGATTTCAGCACAGCGCGCGCACACAAATCATGATGTATAATATATTGCCAGGTCAAAAATTATAAAACCAGTATCACAATAGGGACTTCAAACTGGTTTTGGACTGTATATTGATACACAGTAGTACCTCGTTGTGAGTCCGCCCTGTTTAGCGTCCATTTTGTGGAACGTCCGCAGCAAACCCAGAAGTACCGGAACGGGTTACTTCTAGGTTTGCCGCTTGCGCAGGCGCAGAAGTGCAAAATTGCTCATGACAAGAGCAGCGCTTTGTCGAGCGTCCCTTTTGTTGAGCATCCGGGGCTCTGGAACGGATCCTGGACTCAAAACGAGGTACCACTGTATATTGGGAGCCCTACTCCCAGGTTGTAATTCACAAAATATTTTACGAATTAAAAAATGACTGTAATCCTTATCAAATAGTGAAACAGCTTGTATTCACAGTCATGAAATCCTCATACAGTGAGAAGACTCACGTCTTGTACACTTTATAGTTACCTTGTGCAAATGGCGTACATGATTTTCCAAAAAATTCTTTGTTTCCATATAAAGTCTCTCCCCCAGTGGTTCAGGATAGGCCACACACAAAGCGTAAATGTCCCTGGGTTTAAAGTCAAGGATGAAACATACTTTCAAGTTCTCTTAACCCAAACTTTTAACAAGATCTTAAAAACAAATGAACAATGTGGCTTGGTTTCAAGGCTTGCACATGGGAAAGTTGCTGGCTTTCTCTATCAGTTGCAGTTCCATGTACTGCAAAGGAGGCTGTTCAGGAGAGGCTTTCCCAACCTATAGAAAAAGCATCACAAGTGGGAATGGAGGGCCTGAAAATCACCAGAATGCCATGAAAGGGCCTTTTGCCCTGGCCTGTATTTACAGTGTAGCATAACCTGTAAGGAAACTGTATCTTTCAAACAATCCTTTTCTGAGAACAGTGTTATTTCTCCAAGTCTAGAGCAAGAAGCAGTTCCTCACAACAAGAACAAAGTTACTTACAGGTTTTTAACAATACACCACTTCATACTAGCAGGAGCTTCAGCATGTTTTCTTCTTGTAAACTTTGGCTTCCGAGAGGATGTTCTTCATTATGGTCTGCTTCCTTTGAATACTCATCACTAACAACATAACAGTTGGCCATATGTCAAATAATATCTCCTCCAGAAAAATGTATTGCAGTCTAATTTGTCTGTAGTAACAGGCTACATAGTTCCTAAAATAAGCCTCCCCCCCAATACCCCACCTCTATTAAGGCTTTCCTGGAAGACAGAAGAGAAAAGGAAGATATCTAGCCAAAAAAATGATAATGGCACCACGTTATCATTGCTCATTATAAAAAACTTTGTTTTCCCCATAAGCCATCCAAAACACAAAGCATTGAAACAAGCAAGGTTTTTCCAGAAGGATCTGATCCACAGCTGATGGATCTATGTGGAAAAAGAACTATTATACTCTTGGTTTTTTCTAAAGCAACTGAGTAGACTAGAAGCACGAAATAAAGGATGAAGCAAAAACAATTCTTTCTAAAATAAAATCCTGCCTATAGAAGGCATCTATGAAGCCAGCTTTCTATTTCTGAATACCAGAAAATGTTGCTGCTGTTGCATTTATGAGAAACTTTTAAAGTCTGGGGAGTTCATTACATACCTAGTAGTTTTCATAAGGATTGACTCATTGTAGCAAATAATAAGCAGTTGCCCTAACCATGTGATTCTGAAAAATACAAAGATTAGCAACAAATTGTGAACAAATTTGAAGCCCTTCTTCAATTCCTAAGCTTTTCTGCATTAAGATTCAATAAACTCATATATTTCTGTGTGATCAAGCCCCTCTGATAGCGACTTTCCCAATAATGATCAGAAGCTTGTCTCATGGCCCCAGAATCTGCAACATGTAGAATTTCAGTGGGAACTTTCCAAAGGGAGAAGAAAAAGTGACTAGACCGCAAGTCTTGAAATGGCAACTGACCTTTGGGTGAAACATCTGAATTGGTCTACCCACTACCCAAAGTAATTTTCTGTTTTGAAAGGTAGAAGCTATCATCATCATTAAATAGCATCTGAGTCCTTTAATACCCAGCATCTTCATTTGATGGGTGGAGTTCTAGAGGCTATCCAACCTGCTTGATGAGATAAGATCTCAGCTGAATTTTGGGTCCTGTTGTATTTGCCTTGCTTGGTGCTGCAAAGTCTGATTCTCTTAACCCAAATTCTGTTTCAGTTCCCTTCACACCTTGCTTAGCATCCTGGCAAGGACACTCCTGTAGCAGGCAGTGGGCGGACCCACAAAAAGCAGAACCCTCCATAATTTGTTCTTCTTCCTATATTTAGATTTCTGTGTTTAGAACCAGAACTGTACTGCAGTTTATGGATTACTGGGGTCTACCTTCCTGAAGCAACAAACAGGTTTCCAGGGGACAGAAGTGGTATTTTGGTAACCACTGGTATTATGGTAACACATTGCAAATGCTGCAATAAGATCTTGTTGAAAGCCTATCCACCAATTTCAAGAACAACCAGTGCCAAGAAATGAGAGCAGGGGCATAAAGAAACAGGAGTCATTTACTAGGATGAAAAATGGAGTAAAGACAGAATGACAGAATTGTGTTAAATGGCTCCCTTCCACATCAAAAATCTGTTTCTACCAGCCTGAACCATTCAACGGAAACTTGGAAATGACTTTTACTTTAAAAAGCAAAACTAACTTTCTAGAAAGAAGTTATAAAGCAGTAAATTACTTCTAGTAACATGCTTAAGTTATGCTGCGAGGGAAGCACAGTGCCAGAAATATCTTGTTCCTGCAGGGGTTCAGGCTGAACAGATCTGAAGGTCAAAAGGTAGCTGAAAGTGAGTCAATGCTTTAAATAAAAGTAGCATGTGATCTCCATTGCTCTTTACAAGAGGACTTGGTATTATACTGGAGCACACACAGTATCCTGAGCATATTTACTCTGCTTTCAATCTCAAGGAAGGTACGCACTATCGAAAAACTGAATTAAAACCTGCCGTGAACATCAACACATTTGGGCATCATATGAGCAAAGGAACAGCAGCTGCCTACATGGACAACTTGTTTGCACCCATCTGTAAGGTACAATAGATTCCCCTCTACTAATGCATCATGGTGTACTAAGTTTACCGGGATGCAATATCAACATCATAGGTAGGCAGGTTGCTTCTGTAAGAAAAGCAGGTTGTTTCCATCCCCTATACTACATATTCCAAAAGATAATTGGTCATGCATCCAGCAAAATATAGCTTCGATTCCTGGCATTTCCAGGTAAGGGCTAGGAAAGAATCCTGTCTGAAACCCTGGAGAGCGACTGCCAGTCAGTGCAGACTATAAAGATAGACCAAGTGTCCAGCTTTGTATATGCTGATGAGAACAGTCGCTCTGCTACTGAGTCATAAAGGAAATAGCTACTGACAGATTCCACCTGGCTTGAGGTTTTACTAGTTCCTTCAGTAGCATGTGTCTTATCTTGCAAACGTAAACATTCACAATTTGCACATATAGATGGGTTGCATCCAACTTATACAAATAATTAATTACAAATACACTGACAATCCTTCAAAAAGGCCTTTTGTTGAACGATTCTCTGGAAAAAGGCAGTCAGTGTTACCAATAATACAAAGGATGGCTATCCTTTCTTCCAGAGCAAACTAAACATCAAGCTATCCACTGTCACAGTCAATCAAAGCAACAGTTAGAAATCTAACCCAACTGTAGTAAAGCTAAATAATAGTTCAGATGAGGTTACTTGTGCCAGTCGGACTGTTGGCATATTTATGAGGGATGTCAATTTGTCTGCTCTAAGTGAATAAAAAAGCCACATCTTGCATTCAGAATAGATACCAAAAAGTCATGTACTAAACTCAATGTAATTAGACAATCATTATCATTAATCCATAGCAACAGTTCTTAGGAAGTGATCAATTCAGATTTCCCCCATTTCACTGTATGCAACATTTCTGACAACTTCTTTTACAATGAGGTCCTCATTTTCTCAGAAGTAGTAAAAAATGGGGGTCATAGAAGACATTTTCTTCCAGCTGGCATTATGCTGGGCACAAATTTATGCACGGTTTACACCAAACCAATATCTGCAAGACACACAATCACATGCAATCAGAGGCCAGCTTCTATTAAAAGGATACGAAAAGCGGTCGTTCCATGTTGATCTTTCCACATAATCCAACATAACAACAGCTTTAATTGTTGTAAGCAGCTTGTTCCATGTTTCATCAAAATCAACTACTCGTGGTTTCAAGGACATTGTGGGGCGTTAGTATTGATCTGCAAAAAAGAGAAAAATCCAGATGATTAGTTTCAAACTAATGTTAGCCACAAAATATTACTATATTGCTTAACTCTTTTGTTTTAAACCTTATAATTGGTTAGAGGAGGAGGAGGAGGATGTAGATGATTGTATTATTTGTATGCCGCCCATCTGACTGGGTTGCCCCAGCCACTCTGGCCGGCTCCCAACAGAATACTAAAAACATCAAACATTAACAATCGACCTGCTCTATTACCCAGGCTGATTTCTGCTGGTACTCTTAGAAATCTTTGCTACAGAAATGTTGCTCTGTGGTACTTCTCTAGCAAAGTGCAATATTCCGTGGTCCTCACTGTTGCCATGTATACTACAAATAATGCGCGCAAGAATGAATCACTGAACAAACAGCGTGATTCCCAGAAAGAGCCTAAGTAGATCGGGGTCAATTACATGCATCAGACCGAGAGAGGTTTCTAGGAAAAGTACACAGAGTAGCACAGAGCCTAGAAAAAGTAGCCAAACTGTTTCCTTTTAGGTGTTTCTTGCAATAGCAAATGGAATCCGGTAACAATGAATGATTTTGTTGTTCCAACAGGAAGCCAATAGGGAGGTCGATGATGCTGCAATTAAGTAGCAAACAAACAGAAAATTTGAGTTGCACTTAAATAGCTTGCACTTCAATTGTAGAAAATTACTTTAAATGAGTCAGTGTAGCAGAACAGTTAAGTGTATTGGAGGAGGACTGGACAGACCAAGGTTCAAATTCCCACTCAGACAAGGATCATTGGGTGATCTTGGGACAATCACTGTACTGTATTAATGTCCCAAAGAGACCATTTACTTATACTGTATATATGAAAGATCTGGGGGGGGTGTGTGCATTTTATGCTATATAGATTTAAAATTAAATCTGAATTTAAACACAAACCATACTGAAATGTACACTTAAGACTCCCAAGCACTGAATCCAAGACTCTCTACAAAGCAAACTGGTTCAGGTCAACACATCAGTTCTTCTGCCATCAGGAACTTACTGCGGGCTTATACAACCCCTCCTCCTTCTCATGCAAGCAGACTCCCTCCGCCACTTCCTGGTCACTAGTAACCATAGTTTGCTGCTTACTGCTAATAACAGTCTGCTTCCAAAACAGAATCAGAACCACAATTTGAAATAATCCACCGAGTCAACATTGGTGCCAACCTGACCTTTAAGTGTGGTTATGGCAAGGCAAGGATATCCAGCTGCAGAGAGGATGCGGGGGGCAGATATACCCATATCCCGATCTCTAAACTGCAGTTAATAACTGTACTAGCCCTGGGCTCACTGAGAGCTAGAGCAGAGATTCTCAAACTCTAGTTCACAAAATCCATTCAGGTCCACAGAAAAGTTGCAAAGTAGCTGAAAGTATCCAGACTTGGCATAGCACTTTGGTTTTTTGATAGCAAGCGTCACTTCAGAGAACTTAGCACTCCAAAAAGGTGCATCTGTCACACTAAAAATACTGTCATTATTAAAATATGAGTTGTGTAAGTGGTTTTATTTGTATAACATATGAAAATGACTACTCCTAGACTCCTAGCAATTTCCAAGTGGTGTGGAATATTCAATATTCCACAATAAGTTTGTATTTGTTCACTCATAACAGCAATACCAACATTACTTCAAGTTATCTGAGAAGACCAATGAACCCAAATTTAGCTGATAATGCTGACTATTCTAAAAGCGCATTTTTGCCATTCTGTAGAAATAAGCGAAATCGCCATTTTAAAACACAGCACACTGTATGCTTCCTTACTCATAGCAAAGATGTATCAATAACTATTTCCAGAATACAATGAAAGAAGAGAAGAAACAATGGAAAACAAGGGGCAAAGACTCGGAAGTAAAGTAGAAATAGAAACAGAATAAAACCATTGACAATTCTCACAGTGGTGAATCAATTGCTATTACTTTTCAGAAAGATGGAAATTGGTTAATTTACTATGGGTGGTATGTCAATAAGTAAAAAACTTTATGTGAACAACCCTAACACAGCTCTTTAAGGTGCCTAATTTATAGAGTTACAATTTCCTATAGTATCTTCTTTATGAATCAATTACAACATTTTACCTTCAGGCAATTCTGTTAACACCAACTTACACCTGCATACCTATCTTATCCAGGCATACTTCACACACAAAAAGTCCAGACTGGTCTTTCTTGATAAATCTAAAAGATGTCTTAAGACGAGTTGGAACTAAAATTGCTTAATCCTGAAGTCTACAAAACTTGGGGGAAGATAGACACAATACATGAAAACGATATTCTCAAGGACTGAACTTATCAGACAAGCGTCTGGAGGCCTGCTAGATTCTTCCCCTTAAGCCCCATGTACAGCATGATAGTGATAAGTGTTTTCCCATGTTGGCTTCCCCATCACCTGATATTCAAAAGTATACCAGCTTTAAATACATAATTTTCATTGTCTCTGTTATGGCTAATAGCAGTTCATGGCTCTATCTTTCATGAATTTCTGTCCAGTCCTTTTTTAAAAACAAAAACACCAAACCCATGACTAACACCGTATCAGATGTCATAATGACATTTTCCCTAATGGAGATAACAACTGTGCATTAAGGGAAATGTGGGCATGAATTATGTTTCAGTCAATCTAAGCATGTTTTAGCTTATCCCTCACTAGCAAGTGAGCTCAGGGATAAAACAATAAAAGATAACTACAAAAAATATTCAATAATAGCATAAATGGGTCAGTTAATAAATTAAAACAACTACCCAGCACAGGAGTAGCCATCAATAACAAATGGCCAAGTCTTAGCACAAATGCCCTTTGTAAAAGCAAATAAAGAGTTGGTGCCAGCCATTTCTCATGAGCACTTCAAAAATAGGAGCGCCACCATGGAGAAGGTTTTTGAGTCCCTATCAAGTGTGAAGTGGTCCTAAGATTCTACAGAATACAATGACATTGTCGTAGTACTTCATTACTGAGGTATGCACATTACACATCTTAACTTTGCCCGAGCCTTGGGAAATTGATACCTGCTAAAGAAAAAATCCTTCCTGGTAGGTAGTCTGCCAGGTCCACTGCTGAAGTCATCTTGATAAAACATATGATTATACCAAAAAAGGAAAAGGTTTATATGCTAAAATGGAATGAGATACATATATACAGGTGACTCTCAAACTTATGTGGTGGTTACATTCTGGTGATAGCATATAAACCCAAAATCACGTATAGTCAAAGCACAATGGGTTTAACGACAAGTGGGTTTGCAAAAAAAAAAAAAAAAAAATTCTCCTGGAAGCCTATTCCCTTTCTAATTTTTAATTTTTTTTTTGCCAAGTATGTAAAGCTGATTGCATGCAAGTTAAATGTGCATAACACAGCATGATGTTTGTATTTTATAATGCTGTAATTATAATTCAGTTAATTCTCAGCTAGAGGAAGTGCAAGAGATATAGTTCTTGCATTCACTAACATGCAGTCCAACACTGACTATTTTAATTCATCTCTCACAAATCATTTGAGAGAGGTCTGGAGAGAGCAGGAAGCAATGAAAGAAGGCTCACTATTGACTTCTGTCAAGGCAATGTCAACTACCTAGCTCCTTATTTGCAATGTAAACCACAACAGGAATATGATGTTCATTGCCAATATCTTTCACACTCTTGTGAAGGAGGATTTTTTCTGATAGGATAAATGCCATGAGAGTGTACTGTCAATGATGCTTTTTTCTGGAGAAGTTGTTTTTAAGGCTATGGCTTTCTTATAGGTTGTTCTTCAAAACTGTTGCAGATAAATTTAATTTTATGGGCCAGACAGTTGGTGGTGTTTCAAAGGACACATTTCGGATGCCCAAACTCCCAGTGAATTTAATAAAACTGTCTTGTTTTGCTGAGGCGAAAATGGAAAAAAGTGATACATAGATTTTCAATGGTGCTACTGCATGCCAGCCGGATTTTTCATTATCATAATTCTTAGAACCATCACCTTCATTCTCAGTACCTGGTTTAAAAATCCAGCAGTATTACTCATGCAAAGCAAAACCGGAAACACTGAACTAAAACAACATTAACCCTCCCTGCATTTTTGCCATTCATCTACACACTTCTTTGTTTGTGACTGACTTGCCATTTCCAAAATGGGAACAAAAGGCCTGCGGTTGTACCCTCGTAGTGCTTGCTTGAGCACAGTCTTATTCAGGTGTTCTTTGATGCCACACACTCGACAGGTAAGGTTATGATCCAAAACTAGCATCGCAATCCTTAACCGTGTCTACTCAGAGGTAAACCCTGATGACTTCAATGGGCTTGCTCCCAGGAAACGAGCCCTGAACGAGCCAAGGGGCTTAAGCCCCATGGAAAGCAATGCAAAGCGCGGCTCAAGTCTGGATCCGACCCGGAGTTTCTGAACACGCCCGCAAACATCCAAGAGGTCGGGGCTCGGGGTAAAGGGCAGCAAACGGGGACGGGTCGCAGCAGCGGGACACATACCGGCAGGGAGATCCTATGGCCCGTTCTCTAGACATGGGGGGAAGAAGGCCAAAGAGAAAAGAAGAAGAAAGCCGGGGAAGAGGCAGAACATAAGGGGCGCCTGACCCACAAGGGAAATAGGCGAGGGGGGTGGGGGGAGGCGGAGGAAAGAGAAGCGGAGAGAAAGGGCGGCCCCGCTCCCCCCACCCCGTTACCTGGCAACAGGAGAGGCCTGGGTCAGTGTCGCCTCCCCGCCCCCTCCCCACACGCGCGTCTCCTGCGCAGGCTGCGGCTCCTGCCCCTCCGCTCCCCGGGATCCTCCTCACAGGGCTGCCATTACCCAGCCGCCACGGCTGCCCGTTGAGCCCCGCCCACTGGCTTCCCAGTAGCTCAGCGCGGGCAGGTTGTGGGAGGGGAGGGCGCGCCCATTCACCTCGCCCTTTTCCCGCGGCCGCCTCCGAGGCTCGCGCCAAGGCCGCTTCTCCCGGCTTGTCGGCGCGTCAGGCTCCCCCCATCAAGGTTTCGCGTTCGGCCCCCGGAGGCAGGCCCTTCATAAGCGCGCCTTCGTCTTTCCCCCTTTCTTCCCCTCTCCCTCGGAATCGCGGAGGCAGTTGGTATCGCCCGAGCTACGGGAAGCGCGAAAGGCCAAGCTTCCTCGCCACTTCCGTCCCCTCCAAGAAATAAATAACGCGGCTTCCTTTACCGCAGACGAAAAGGAGAGGTTGGGCTGCGCGTGCGTCGCTCTCTTCTTTTGTATGCGCGCGCTTCCTAATTTGGCCGTGCGTGATTACGTGCTCTTTCGCCGGGGCAGGCTGCCGCGCTCTTGCGTGGAACGAGTGAGGACGTGCAAAAATAAAATAGTGGCCCCGCGGGAAAGGGAACGTTTTAGCAAAGTAGGCGTTTCTATATTGTCGCTAGTCTTCAAGTCAGCAAATGCAAGATGGGGTATGGTGAAAGAGAAAAAATGTATTTTTAAAATTATGTATATACCGTTTGATTGTAAAAACAAAAACAAACACACGAAATCGCACAGCAGAAATAGAAATAGGCATCTCTGTGTGCGAGTGATGTATCAGCTGAAAGTATTGAGGCCCAAGACTTCATAGAAATCCAGTATCTTAACGCCTGGTGAGAAGCCTGGGCTTTGATTGTACAGTATGGTGAAAAGTGATGTGCTTTGCGTATGCTCAAGTGCGATCACTATTGTTTCATACATACATGAGCCCTGCTAGATCAAGCCAAACCCCATCTCCTCCAGCATTCTGTTTCCGCAATGACCAATAGGCAATCTGTGTTGTGGAATACCACAGAACAGGTTTTGCTGGGGCTGAGTCATTTCCCCCAAATCCCAGGTCCTTCTTCCTGGTTTTCTTGTGTTAGGTGAGGTATCTACTACAATGAACCTGCAGTGGGTGGAACTGGATTGTCACTGTGGTCTGCTTATCCTCAGCTGTGGAATCCCCTCTGAAAA